>NW_028258307.1:11915884-12526768 GCF_053883595.1 Heterocephalus glaber | reverse complement strand
TGCATTTTGGTACTTCTATCTTTATTTCACGTGTGCGAGTATTTGTGAAATTTAGGAAACTTTATCACTCTAATAAACACAGCTGTCAGACAAAATTTGACAAATGTACATTTATTTACAAGAAAAATTTTAAAAGCAAATATGCAGTGTGTAGTTTTAAGCTGAGAGAAGTCCCTACTTCCTATTGTCAAGCAGGTTTACAAATGCCTCGTGTATACATTTGCTCCAGATGAGCATGGGTAGAATTCATGAAGTTCAAAATAAGCAACAGCCAATATGGCACAGGCACCTACCACTGAAATGGATGCTGACCCAATTAAATGTCCTGCCTTCATTAAAGAATGAAGAGGAGCTGTACTACAATATAACTTCTGGTGATCAAATCTGGAATCAAAGTTTCTGAAGGGAAGAACAGCTAACCTTTTAGTTGAGTTAGGGTTACTCCATAAAGTCATAAGACCACACAGAGTTCTAGAGGTAGAGTATGACTCTTCTAGAATATACCCTGGGCTTTCTGAATTCTAACTCATGTCTTCAAAGAGAAAAAATATGAATAAAATATATAGTGAAACTCATAGCATGAAGATTATGTGTTCTAAAACTAAATAACTAAAAATTATTTTAACAATTGTATTTTGATTAATAAACCCATTGTAGTAAGTGTTAAAAATTAATGTATTTTAATAGTGAACTAAGCATGCTATGTGTTTGGGTAAAAATCATATACATACATATATTCATATGTCATATCATGCTACTTAAATATTTTAAAGAAAATCACTTCATAGGTAATAATTATTAATATTTCTCATTTCAAACATGAGCAGCTAAAGAGAAGTTGTATGGCAATAATCTGTCTAAGGCCAATATCTAGCATGTTTTAGAGACTGGATTAAAGTTATGTATTGTATAATCCTCATAACAATATTGAAATGTATATTTTATTATTATCCTCACCTTTATATATGAGAAAATTTACTCTCAGAAAGAAAATGTTACTTGCCTATTTCTGAAATTTGTTTCTAAATTATTCTATTATACCTCTTGGCCTCAGTTATATTTGATTCCCCCAAATTATGATTCCTATTTAAATAGATTTTTAATTCAGTATCAAGTCTAATTATGTAAAGATAAAGCCTAACAGAACAACAATAGTGTGGTCTCAGTTTAATGTGACCAATTTCTGGCAGAATTAAAGCCAGATGGAAGGAAACACAGAGTCACTCTGCCACCCAGCACAGGTTAAAACAACATGCACATCAATATCTCTTTATCAGTTCAGGAGGCTGGATGGAGCTTGAAAGTTTTCCCAAAGTTCTTATGTTGGAAACAATCCCAAAACAGCAGCGTGGACACGTGCGACCTGAAGAAGTGAGATTATGAAGACAGAGGCATTATGAATGGATTAATATCATTATCATGAGAATGGGTTTGTTCTAAAATTGAGTTTGGCCTCCAATTTCTCTCATGCTGTCTCTTCCTCTGAGGCATGACATAGCAAGAAGGCTCTCACCAGATAGTCTTCATCTTGGAATTCATTGCCTTCAGGACTGTAAAAAATAAATCTCAGTTCTTTATAAATTATCCTGTCTCAGATATTCTGTTACAGCAGCATAAAATAGACTAAGACAGGTTATCTGCACATCTAAGAAATGAGGGTACCTAGATCCTCCTAAACAGCTGGGGCAGATTTGATTTTTGTCTCTTGGTCTAATGGACATTTGACTCTGTATAGTTCGGCTGTTTTATTTCTACACCACCACAGGAGTATGAGAGCTCCATTTGTGTACTCAAGGAGTGACAGTAGATTGAGAAAAATCACCCTTGGACTAAGTTAGCTGTCTTTTGAAAGTTACTGAGATATATAGTCATCTCCTTCTAAACCCCAAAAAGTACAGTTTTATTTTATCTTTCAGCCATGCTAAGTACTTCTGAACTACTGTGATAGCATGTACTCCCTGTGTAAAAGGTTGATATTAAATATGTCAGAAATGTGAAGTTCACTAAAAATGTCAAGTTAAAATTCATTACTAGGAATTTGCAGGTTTGGTTAACTGGACCCTCTTCCTGGACAATGCTAGGATGTTACAATAATTTTAACAATTTATACCAACCCACCTTCATAGTAGTGGTATTGTAAACTCTTGTATATTTTGAAGTGAAAAAAACTAATAAACTGATTTGATTTTTAGCATTCAAATATAGAGTGCATAAATCATTAATACGCATCTCAATGGATTTTCACCAAATGGACATATTCATCTAACTCATCTCACTGCACAAATATTGCAAAACACAACCACATTCTTGCCCCCTTCTATGGATTATGCTTTCCTTCATCCTCAGAATTAACCACTATTTTCTCTTCAATCTCCATTGACAAGTTCTGCCTATTTATGAATTTTATAGAATGGAATAATGCAGTTTATGTTATTTTATGCCTGGGTTCATTTGCTCAACGTTTGTATTTTTTTGAAATTTTCCTATTGATACTTGTACTTGATGTTCATCAGATATCTCTCTCGCATTGTATTTTAGATCATAAATATACTGTTTAAATTGTTGATGAATGTATAGGTATTTTTATTAGAGGATTATTATAAATAGTGCTGCTATGAATATTAATGTACAAGTACACATGAACTTATTTTTATTGGTTGTATAAGTCAGAGGGAATTACTCTGTCATTGTCTAAATCTATATTCAACTTTAGTAATATTGCCATAAATAGATATTCTGTATTTTCACTTGTTAAACCTTCCAACTTTCTTCACAGCGGTTGTTCTAATTTATATATATATATTTTTTTGGTACTGGGGATCAAACTTGGGACCTTGTGCTTGCAAGGCAGGCTCCAGAACCACTGAGCTAAATCCCTGGCCCATTAATTTATATTCTTACATCAGAATATGAGCAGGTTACACTCGTGATGGACGCTTGATTTTTTTCCTGTGTTTTAAATTTTAGTGTTCTTGGTATACATTACTTGAGTGGGATTATTTTGAGATTTTTCAATTGCATCTCCTGGATGACTGATGATGTTGGACATCTTAATGTTTATTTATCTAGTGAAAGTGTTGGTTCAAGTCTTTTGATGATAGGTTGTTTGCATTTACAGTGTTTATTTTTATTAGTACTTGCTATATTTGATGGTTTTTTGTTGTGGTGTTGGGACATGGGATTGAATGCAGGACCTCATGCATGTTAGACAAGTACTCAACCACTGAGCTATATTTCCAGTACAATATTTTTGATCAATTCTCTTTGTTGGAATATTGATATTTCAATTATGTTTTCTTACTGTCTGTACTGCCATTTCACTCCCTTAAGAATTTCTTTTGGTGAAGAATGTAGACTTATTTGTCATTTTCCCCTCTTTGGTTAGTACTTTCTGTGCTACATTTAAAATATCTTTGCTTTCCTCAAGTTTACTTAAGATGTTTTCTTCTGTAAATGTTATATTTTTAGATTTTTTTTTTTTGGTACCAGGGATGGAACTTGGGACCTTGCACTTTCGAGGCAGGCACCGGCACTGCTGAGCTAAATCCCTGGCCCAATGTTATATTTTTAATATTTCACATACAGATCTACAATTCATCTGGAATTGATTATTGTACATGGTATAATGTTGGGGTCAAGATACTCTCGTTTTCCTCTTAACAAAACTAGACAGAAACATTCTAAGAAAATGCAAGCTTTCCCTTTACTGTACCACAGTGTTATCATCCCTATAAATCAAGTTGCTATACACATGTAGATGTGTGTTTGCTTTGTTGATCTATTTATCTATTCTTGTACTCATTCACATTCTTTTCTGGAATTGAACCTGGATCTTCAAGCACTGTAGAGGCAAGCACTGTGCTACCAAGCTACATCCCCAGCCCATACTCTCTTAATTGTCCTCACTTTGTAATAAGTTTTAATGTCTATTATTAGCTTAAGTCCTTCATTTCCTTCAATTCTAGTTCTCATTTTTCAGCATTTTTTTTTTACTTAAATTCTTTTTTTGGTACATTTTAGGTATACAACACATTTACATTTCTCATTGGGAACTTGTACCATTACATGATGCATCTTGGTTCTTATTTTTTCCCCATTCCTAGCCCTCCCTTCACACCCTCCACCCTTCCCTATTTACAAAGTCTTTGTTTCCATTTTTTCCATTTCTCATCATTTTTCCTTTCCCTTTTTTCCTTTCCCCTGCCCCTCCCACTACCCCTACCCCTTTGGACCTTTTCTTCCTATTTTACATTATCGATTATTCATTCTAATCATTGGTACATTTTAGGTATACAATATAATGACATTCATCATTGGAAATTTGCACCTTTACATAGTCTCTCTTGGTTCTTATTTTTCACCCTTGCCCAGTCATCCCTTCAACCCCTCCAGTCCTCCCTATTTACAAAGATTTTGTTCCTATTTTTCCATTTTCTCATATTAATCCCATTCCCTTCTATCCTTTCCCTAGCCCTCCCACTTCCTTCCCCTTTGCCCCTTTTCTTCCTATTTCACATTACCTATTGTACATTTAGTCCTTATTTACACTTTCAGTTTCTCACACTAGAGAAACTATTCGGTATTTACACATGTGTATCCTATTTATTTCACTTAAGAGTATTCCCTCAATGTACATCCACTTAGTGATAAATGTCTCTAATTTCTCATTTTTTATGGCTGAGTAGTACTCCATTTTATAAAAAAAACACATTTTCTTTATCCAGTCTCCAGTTGATGGGCATTTGGGCGGTTTCCAAGTTTTAGCTATTACAAACTGTGCTGTTATGAACATGGGCGCACATATATCACTGTGGTATGATTCTTTTAATTCTTTGGGGAAGATCCCCAGCAGTGGAATAGCAGGGTCAAATGGGACTTCCAGTCCTAGTTCTTTGAGGTATCTCCATACTGATTTCCACAGTGCTTGCACCAGTCTACACTCCCACCAGCAGTGGAGCAGGGCTCCTCTTTCCACACAGCCCTGCCAGCATTTGTTACTGCTTGATTCTATAATAGCAGCCGTTCTTTCTGGAGTGAGGTGGCATCTCAGCATTGTTTTTATTTGCATCTCTCCAACGACCAGTGATGTTGAACATTTTTTCATGTATTTATTTCTATTTCTACTCCTTTGTCTGAGAAATGTCTGTTCATTTCAGATGCCCATTTTTGGATTGGGTCTTTAAATTTGGGAGGTCTGATCTTTTTAAGTTCTTTATAGATTCAAGATAGTAGACCTTTGTCTGAGGAAGAGCAGGTGAAGATTTTTTTCCCACATTGTGGGTTGTCTCTTCACACTGCTGGTGGTTTCTCTTGCTGTGCAGAAGCTTTTTAATAAGAAGAGATCCCACTTGTTGATTGTTTGTGCTAGTTCATGGGCAACTGAGCTTTTGTTCATAAAATCTTTTCCTACACCGATGTCTTCAAGAGTTCTACCTAAGCTCTGTTCCAGCCGGTTCAGAGTTTCTATTTTAGTATTTAGATCTTTAATCCATTTCAATTTTAGTTTAGTGCATGGTGAAAGATATAGGTCTAGTTTTAATATTTGGCAAGTTGAAACCCAATTTTTCCAGCACCATTTATTGAAGAGGCTATCTTTCCTCTAGTGAGGGTGTTTGGCTGCTTTATCGAAGATGAGATGGCTGAGTGTGTCTGGCCTTGTTTCTGCATCTTCTAATCTGTTCCTCTGGTCCTCAGATCTGTTTCTTTGCCAGTACCATGCTGTTTTTATCACAGTAGCTTTGTAGTATAGTTGCAGGTTGGGGATTGTACCCCCTGCCATGTCTCTGTTACCTAGAATTGCTTTTGCTATTCTGGGTCTCTTCTTGTTCCAAATGAATTTTTGGATTGTTTTCTCAAAGTCTGTGAAGTATGCTGCTGGGATCTCAATTGGAATTGCATTGAATCTATATACCAGTTTTGGAAGTTTGGCCATTTTCACTATATTGATCCTTCCTACTGAAGAGCAGGGGATGTCTGCTCATTTTGCGATATTATTTTCAATCTCTGTTTTCAGAGTGCTATAGTTTTCAGAGAAGAGGTCTTTGATTTTTTTGTTGTTGTTAGGTTGATTCCTAGGTATTTCAGTTTTTTGGATGCTATTGTGAAAGGAATTATTTGCCCTATTTCTCTCTCAGTGAGTCTGTCATTCGTGTAGAGGAAAGCTATTGATTTTTGTGTGTTGACCTTGTAACCAGCTACTTGACTGAATTTGGTTATTAAGTCTAGAAGACTTTTGGTGGAGTTCTTGGGGTCTTCTATATACAGTATCATGTCATCTGCAAAGAATGACAATCTGACTTCTTCATTTCCTATCTTTATTCCTTTTATTTCTTTCTCTTGTCTAATTGCAATATAGTTTCCAAAACTATATTGAACAAGAGTGGTGATAGTGGACAGTCTTGTCTTGTTCCTGATTTTAGTGTGAAGGATTTCAGTTTTTGACCATTTAGTATGGTATTGGCTGTTGGTTTTTCATAGATGGCTTTTTATCAGTTTAAGGCAGAGACCATCTACTCCAATTTTTTTTGTAGGGTTTTTATCATAAATGCTTGTTGGATTTTGTTAAATGCTTTTTCTGGGTCTATGGAAATAATCATATGGTTTTTGTTCTTGGCTCTTTTGATATAGTGTATTACATTGATTGATTTGCAGATGTTGAAAAATCCCTGCATCCCTGGGATGAATCCCACTTGATCAGGGTGTATGATCTTCTTGATGATCTTCTGCATTCTATTTGCCAGTATCTTATTGAGGATTTTTGCATCTATGTTCATTAGTGAGACTGGCCTATAGTTCTTTTTGGTTGGGTCATTCTCTGCTTGGGGGATCAAAGTGATGCTTACTTCCAGGAATGAATTTGGGAGTATTGCTTCCCTTTCAATTTCATTTAAGAGTTTAAACAGTAGTTGCAGTGACGGAGCCAGCTGTCACTAGTCGAACAGTACCTGAGGAGAAGGGTGAGGATTAAGAAAAACAACACAGACTCGAGAGAAAAGAAAAGGAGGAGAGAGCGAGGGCCTTCTTCTTTCCACTTTATTGAGCCTTTTATATATCCTCCTTCATTACCCACAGCCTCCCTCCCTTCCTCCCCTCATGATCTCGTGACTAATTATTTTTACAGAGAAAAGGTCAAATATATCTTTACAATTCCGGGAATGTTACTTTCTTGTCCAGCAAACATTCAAATCCTTTCTATATTTGTTGTTTTCTTTAAAAGTCAACATCCTTGTTTTTGTACCAGTTTCATATCCTGGCTCATTATGTTCTTATCTGACTCAAGAATCTCAAGGGGCTTAGGAGTCTTTCAGGGTTGTTTCAACCCTTCGCTCTCCACATAGCAGTAGTTCCTCTCTAAATGTCTTGTAGAATTCAGCAGTGAAGCCATCAGGGGCCGGGCTTTTCTTAGTGGTTAAGTTTTTAATTATGTTTTCAATTTCATTGGTTGACATTGGGTTGTTTAGAAATTTTAGGTCTTCTTCATTCAACTTTGGTAATTCATATGTATCTAGGAATCTGTCCATTTCTTCTGTGTTTTCCATCTTATTGGTTCTGGAAGTAGGTATTGATGATCATCTGGATTTCTGCTGGGTCTGTTGTCATTTCACCCTTTTCATTCCTAATTGCATGGATTTGGGCCTTTTCTTTCCTTTTTCTGACCAGGTTGGCTAAGGGTTTGTGAATTTTGCTGATTCTTTCGAAGAACCAACTCTTGGCTTCATTGATATTTTGCATCATTCTCTTAGTCTCCATTGCATTGATTTCTCCTCTGATCTTTATAATTTCCTCCCTTGTATGAGCTTTGGGTTTGTCCTGCTCTTCTTTTTCTAGAAGCTTGAGGTGCAGCATCAGGTTGTTTAATTGAGCTTATTCTGTTTTCCTAATATGAGTATTCACTGCTATGAATTTCCCTCATAAGACTGCTTTCATTGTGTCCATAGATTCTGATATGTTGTATTGTCCTTGTCATTGAATTGAAGGATTTGTCTGATTTCTTCTTTAATTTCCCCTGTGACCCACTGGTTATTCAGAAGTGTGCTGTTCAATTTCCAAGTGTTTATGAAATTTTTCCAGTTTCTTTGCTATGGATCTTCAATTTCATTGCACTATGTTCTTATAATATACAGGGCATAACTTCAATTCCATTGCACTTAATTAAACAGGTTCTATGTGTGAGTATGTGGTATGTTTTGGAGAATGACCCATGTTCAGCTGAGAAGAATGTGTATTCTGATTTTGTGGGTGGAAGACTCTGTAAACATCTGTTAAGTTCATTTGTTCAAGAGTTTGATTGAGTTGTAGTATTTCATTATTTATTTTTAGTCTAGTTGATCTATCTATTTGTGACAGTGGGGTGTTGAGGTCCCCCACTACAATTGTATTAGTGCATATATGACTTTTCATGTCCCTTAATATTTGTTTTATATAGTTGGGTGCACTAGTGTTTGGTGCATAGATATTTATGATTGTCATCTCTACCTGTTGGATTGTTCTGTTTACAAGGATATAGTGTCCTTCTTTGTCTCTCTTAATCAGTGTTGGTTTGAAATCTACTTGATCTGCAAAGAGGATAGCTACTCCTGCTTCTTTTTGGGTTCCAATCACCTGGAGTATCATTTTCCACCCTTTAACTTTCAGTCTATGAGTTTCCTTTTGAATTAAGTATGTTTCTTGTATGCAGCATATTGTTAGATTTTGCATCTTGACCCATTCTGACAGTCTATTTCTTTTGATTGGTGAATTGAGACCATTAACATTGATGGTTATAACTGAAACATATTGACTTATCATTGTCATGACTTTTTCTTTTTGTTGCGTTCTCCCCCTTTATATTTAATATCTTGTCGCTCCAGATGGGTTCATTCTGCTTTGCTTCCTGGGGTTGTGATCCTCATTGTCTGAATATTGGATATTGTCTAAAATTTTTGGAGTGCTCGTTTGGTATTCATGAATTTCCAAAGGTGCTCTTTGTCATGAAAGTATCTTATTTCTCCATCTATTTTGGAAGATAGTTTTGCAGGGTACATCAATCTGGGTTGGAGGCTGTTTTCTTTTAGGGCTTGGAATATGTCACTCCAAGCTCTTCTTGCCTTGATGGTTTGTGTTGAGAAGTCTGCTGTGAGTCTGATGGGCTTTCCTTTGTATATGATTTGTGTCTTTTCTCTAACTGCTTGTAGAACTTTGTTCTTCTGTTGAGTGTCTGGAATCTTAACAATTATATGTCTATGTGTAAATTTTTTGATCAAGGCTATTTGGAGTCCTATATACCTCACTTATCTGTATGTCAAGTTCTTTTCCCCTGCTTGGGTATTTTTCTGCCATTACTTCTGTGAAGAGATTTTTTATGTCATCTGCACTCTCTCCTGTTTCTTCATTGAGCCCAATCAATTGGAGTCTTTGCAATTGTAGTCTATTCTTCTTTGCATCATCTAGCAGCTGCTGGATAGATTTCTCATGTTCCCTTATAATTTTGAAGCAATTTTTCTTTTCCTGGTCACTAATTGCAATCTTGTCTTCTATATCTGAAATTCTGTCCTCACATTGGCTCATTCTGCTGTGTAGACTTTCAGTGGAGTTTTTCATCTCCTGGAAATCTATTTGCATCTGTTTTATGGATTCCATTTGTTTCCTATGTTAGGATTCCATCATGTTCCTCAGTTCCTGTCTAAATTTTTTAATCATGTATTGCACTATGGGCACAATCTCTGCTGCTTTCTGAGAAATTATTTCTGATTTCAGTTTTTCTAGATCCCCTTTTGTTGCCAGTTCAGTCGGTCCAGGTGTTTGAGTATCAGAGTGTTCCATCTCATTTCCCTTTGAGGTTGCTGTAGGTGATCTGGAAGTCTGGTTTCGAGACTTATTTACATGTCTTCTCATTTTGATGGGGTGTGTGGGGGGGGTGCTGTTGGTGCCCACGTTGCTCACCACCTCTGAGCTGGGAGAGGTGGGACAGTAGCTCAGAAGCCCCTTCCTCTGGGCCAGTAATGGCGGGATGGATGGTGGCCCTGAAACCCCTTCCTCTGGGCTGGGAGCGGCAGGATGGACAGCCTCCTAGAAGCCCCTTCCTCTGGGCTGGGAGCGGTGGGACGGTAGCTCAGAAGCCTCTTCCTCTGGGCCAGGATCAGCGGGATGGACAGCGGCCTAGAAGCCCCTTCCTCTAATCCAGGAGTGGTGTGAGGGTGGCTCAGAAGCCCCTTCCTCTGGGCCAGGAGCGATGGGACAGAGGGTGACCCAGAAGCCCCTTCCTCTGGGCCAGGAATAGTGGGATGGATGGTGGCTCAGAAGCCCCTATCTCTGGGCCAGGAGTGATGGGACCTCATTTTTCAGTATTCCTTTCACAATTCTTAGTCCTTTAACTTCCATATCAATTTTAAAAGTAGAAAAATTTTTTTTTAAGTAGAATGACAAGTTTTACAACAACACATTTGCATGTTTATAAAATTAGATCAGGATCACATTTCTTTTTAATCTCCTATTGAGGGAGAGCATATTAGTAAAACAATCATTTAGGAAGCTAGTCTAAAGGGATCTTATAAAAGCAATTTTAGCAAGTAAGGTACACATTCAAACTAAGGTAGGAGTTCCCGTGGAGACCTAAAAAGCTTCCTGGTGGTGTGAAGACTTGAAAGATTTTTAAGTGAATCTACTTTGAAATCCATAAATTTATGCTTTTATTCCTAAAGTTGATCTGCTTGGAAATGCCACTGTGATCTCCTCTTAGTTTTCTGTTGCTGGAACAAAACACCCAATAACCACGACTTACAGAAAGAAAGGTTTTTTTTCCCTCACAGTTACAGCTCTTGATCCACTGGCTTCAAGGCAGAAACAGCATGATGGAAGGCCCCAGGTGGAGGAGAGCTGATCACACCATGGTGAACAGAAGCAGAGAGGGAAGGGATCAGCAGGGAGGGAGACACACTCTTCCATGTCACACCTCCAGTAACCAATCTCTACGTAGGCCCTACCTCATAATAGCAAGTCAACTCTACTACCACTGTGACTCAATCACCTTCCTCTGAACATACGAGATTTTAATGGGACATTCTGAATCTAAATCATAGCAGATCCTCACAATCATAACAGATCCTCTTAATATCCTCTTTCATAATTGCTCCTCTTCTACTTTATTTTTAAAATAAATTTTATTTTATCCCATTTCCCCCTACCCCCTTCTACTTTAAAAATACAGATTTCTCATCCATAATGTTACCATTCATTCCCAGTTATGAAGCCGTCATAGTGCCTAGCAAGGGAACATTTCAAAGTTTTGGCTCTGGCAAAATCTCTGAGGAAGTCACTATAAATCAGAAGTAAATTATTGTTTTCTTCCTTGTCTTACTTTTAATCTTGGTAGAGGTAAACCCTGCAATTAAAAAGTTACTTTAACACATATGAATATGTTCTGAATTCAGGATATATTACAGTTTGAATGCTAGTCATGGTAATCATTTTTGCTTAACAAATTCTTCTTTTATCCCTCAACTATTATCAAAATTGTAGAGAGCCCTAGGGTAGCAAAACAAAGACTGAAGATGGCAGCAACTTATACATCTGGTCTGCAAGTTCTGTCATATTTATGTATGAATTTTTACAATGGAATGTCCAAGTCTTTAGGAGCATATTTTCATATTTCTTCTCATTAAGAAGGAAATTGTAAAGACACTTATTCATTTTTGCCTATAGTACAAAATTCTACTTTGCCTGATATCAAGGTAGAAGTTCAACTTTTACATTTTTTTTCCTAACAGCGCAATAGATGTTTTCCCCCCACTATTTGTTTAGATTCACTTTGGAGGTGTTTTTCTGGACATCTGATATGATCCCTGAGTAATGCACATCCATCCCAGATAGACTACTTCTATGTTTGTCATTGAGATTCTTAATTATCTCCAGTGGTACACATTCTGATGTTACTCAGATGTATTTATGAGATTTAAATGAACCTAACTTCAGTTTATTGTGGATTCCACTGTGTAACTAGAGCTCTTAAGAGACAACCAAAACTACAATACTATGCCCACTGTAAACCTTATATTTACTTGTGGCCCAATATCTCCTCTTATTTTTGGTGGTAATTTCCTCAAATTAGTTAAAAACTGCTCTCTTACTAGCAGAAGTCTTAAGTGCAGTTGCAGGTCAAAATGTACTCCTGTTGCAATCTAGGCCAGTGTAGGGCACATTGCCCTGAACTTTAGAGACCTGCTTCTTTTATTCAGAATCAATTTATTCCTCTCAGATATGGTATTTCCTAATTCCACTGGAAAAATTAAAATTGTGATTTAATAATTTTATGGTAGAAAGCAAATTAACAATATGACAGAAGCTACATTATTAAAATAATAATACAAAACAGATGTTACCTTGAATTTCCTATGAGTATATGAGGAAAAAATTTTAAAGACCACTCATTTAGTTAATTAAGGGTTATTTGGGCTTAATAGAGATGACAAACTGCTGGCTTGAGTGGTAATGCAGTCCATGAGGAACATCCTATCGTAGCCTAAGTTTAGTCTTTTTTTTTTTTCTAATATTGAATCTGAACTGAAACATCTCTAAGAAATAACATTTTATCTATTTTCCATTTTCCCTATTATCTTAAATCTATTTCACAACTGTTTTATGCCAGACTTCAGAATCATTTTAATTTGTTATTCAAGCATTCATTTCTAAGGACACCATGCAGATGAGGAGTATAAATCTTCCTTAATCACAGATAGAGCACCAGTCCAATTTGTTAGGAAGTATAACATTTTACAGAAACATATAAGCAAGACCTGAATAGATGTCAATAAAAATAATATGTTCTAGGAGGGAAAGGTTCAAAATGTAAAGATGTCAATCCTTCTTAAGTGAAAATAAAGTCAGTAAGGTAGACTACCAAATGGGTGTGTGGAAAGTGAGAAAAGTACAAGTGTTAAGGTGAGGATAAAATGATCAATTCTGAAGTTAATATAATAGGATAAATGTCTGAATGTTGCCAAGGCATTTTAACAAAGGAAAATAGTAAGGGAGGACTGACTACATAACTTGAAGAAATCAATGCAAAATAAAAATGCAGAATGAGGATTAACCTCATGAGGATGACATCAAGTGTAATGGTCTGGACTACTTCACAGGATGTATGAAGTTGAGGCTGGTCATGAATAGTTCCATTTGGCAAGCCCTAGAAGTGGAGTAGTGAACACAGAGACACATTTTCTGCTATGTCAGAGACTATAAGGAGTCTGGTTTGCTAGTCTTTTGTGTGTTATCTGTATGCATAGTTTGATCTCAGATCAATTAAGAATTTCAGGCCCATGTGAAAAAGAGCAGCTGTTTGATATCTGGACCAATAAATTTTGTTTCTCTGTCTCTGTTGTCTCTTGAGTTGTGGCTGAAATTATGCAACTGAAGATATAAAATATCCACCTGAATGTAGGTCTGCATGTGTGCTGTTTAGAATAGCCCTTATTTCTCATTGAATGCAGTAAAATATTATATCTAGAAGGGTATTCATGTCATTTAAATTAAAGGAATTTTATTTTTATGATCTTATAGAAATAAATGAGTGTGTATATGTAAATAAAACATTTCTGATGTTTTAAGAACTCAGGATTTTAAAAAATATCCTAGATTTAAAATTTTATTTTCTTATGAACACCTAACTTAGAAATTTTTTGAAGTTGCAAGTTGACATAATTAAGATAAATCTATACCAAAACAGGATTAGCTTAATAATTTTGATTTCATGAAAAAGCTGTCTTCTGATTCATCAGTGCTAAATATAAAACAAGCTTATATTTCATTCTGTTTGTTTTTCCTAAATTTAGGAAGGTTTACTGATTAAATAAGCTAACTGACATAGTTTCTGATTGTTAAAAATTAAATATTTAATTGAATTATTATCCTTTCAAACATTGTTTTAAGACTAATCATGATCTGTGTCAGATCAGCTTAGTGATAACTTCTAAGATCTTTAGGCGACTTAAAACCTTGGACTGATTTGAAATTGAGCTAATTAATAGGTAATCATTGGATAGCTAGATAATTGATAAATAAGATGACATTGGTCACAAAGCCTAATAAAGAACAAAGTATGGAAAGTAAACTTTATTTGCCTTGATTTATGCACTTGAAGTTAAAAATATATATGAAATGTATTTAAAAATCAGCAAAGATTGTTCAGTCTTGATAGTCTTGCTTCCCTGGCTTATAGGCTGCTATGGTTGGATGGGGAAAGTCCACCAAAGGTACATGTGTTAAAGGCCAGGTTCACAGCTTGGTGCTGTGAGGTGGTGGAAACTTTTAAGAAGTGGGGGCTAGTGGGAGGGTTAAAGTTATTGGGGGTGTGGCCATGAAGGGGAGAGTGACACAAGTCTCTTCCTGTCTCCCTTTCTTAGTTTCCTGGCTACCCTGAGGTGAGCATCTTGCTTACTACCATGTCCTCAACATGATATGCTGCCTTACCAAAGGCCCAAAACAAGGGATCCACCCTGTCGTGGTCTGAAACCTCCAAAACTGTGAGGCCAAATTGTGAGTTCATTATCTCTAAAATTTTGTTAAAATATTGGAAGTGTGGCTAACACAGAGATTCATATTTCTACTCACAGAAGTTGGAAGTTGTCTCAGTACAAAAGAGCATATTTTTTCACTTGTGGAGTTTTTTTTAAAGAAATGTTTATTATCGCTTTGATTGAATATGTAACCAACTTATTTATCAGATACCAAGAATCTAAATCTCTACTCGTAATTTATTTATTTTTTGTTTTCCCCAAATCAAGTCCTAAATATATAAAAATGTATAACATTCTCAGGTTATCTTTTTTTTCTCCCTCAGGTTATTTTTTACAACTAAAATACTTTGGGGATATACTAGAGAGATTTGGAAAATAATTTTTTTTTCATCTTATATAATGAAATTCTGGAAATAATTGTTTGCTTGATATATCACTATGGTAAGAGTTACATGGGAATAGTTGTCAAATCAGAACAGACCATCAGGCTTGTTTGTCCTAAACTAATATAGATAAAATGTTATTAATTTCAGTATTCAAGAAATCACATGCTTTATGGATATTGGCAGAGGTTCATCAATATCTTCACTGTCTATAATGTGTTAACCTCAGGAGACACGCTATCCAAAGTCTATGAAATATTTTTTCCTTTCTGTATGTGTTTCACAATTTCCTGGCTGTGCTTTGCCTGATAAAATTAGACAGTTACAGGATAGTATTCAGTCGTTATTTCACTTACTGTTACTTGACTGCCATAGTTCTTTTTTAATCCAAATCTAGCATCTTACTGCCAGTAATTCTCAATTGGAGATGTATATCACTTATCTTTGCAGTTTTATTAAAACTAAAAATTTTTATTTATAAAAATACTGAGATGTAGGTCTTACTATATCTTACTTGCTTTATATTGTTGATCTAAAAGATTGTTTCAGACCAGCTATATCATATATCTTGGGAATTTTTTTTTGGTACCAGGGATCAAACTCAGGACCTTGTGCTTGTGAGGCAGGTGGCAGAAACACTGAGCTAAATCCCCAGCCCAGGATTTTTTCTTAATATAATTATGTTCATACATTTGATAAAGTAGATGCAATATTCAATGGCTTCTTTGCAAACAAGCTTGATCATGTACCTTAGAAAAGCCTTTATCTACAATTGATTCTGAAGAAAATTGTTATCTTTGTTTCATACATCACAGAAACAATCACAAATTTTTGGTCATTTTTATTATTCTTATTTTAACTCAATTATCCACCGAGAATCTATGCACAGATTTGTACATGGGCTACAGAGTTTACAAATTACAAAACTAAGAACTCACAATGTCACCTATGCCAATGACCTCATTCTCGTCAATTCTTGACCCTTTCCAGCTTTACACTTACATATCAACAATTCATTTCTTCCCGCACAAAACAAATGGAACATAGTTGTTGGTGCTGGCTTGCATCTAACTTTAAAGTTCCTCCTAGATTAGCCATCTGCACTATTTCTAAAGGTTATTCTCCAATGTCCATGAATTCAGTAGTGGATAGAACATTGTGTAGCTCTGCTTCATCCTGAAAGACTTATGCTGAGAGCTTTCCTTTTACTATAGTCTTTCTTTGATCTTAAGTGCACTTTCCAAGCACTCATAACACTAAGACTGACATCATTTTCCATTTCGAAAGAATGACTTACATCAGATTGCATGACAACATATTTCCCAGCCATTTAGAATTGATGTTTCGTCTGAATTTGTGTCCTTCAACATGACTATATATTGTAAAATCAAAATAGGAAATACTTCACTTAGCAATTAATCAACAGACTGGAGGTGCTTTCAATGCTAAGAGAGCAACAGAAAGATACATTTCATGAGCAATATTGATGCCCGCTCTTTAGAATTTAACTAAATCATACACTGACTGCTATATCTTCAATTTTAATGCCCTCAAAGAAAATATTTTTCCTTAGCCTCTCCTTTTAATCACCGCATCTTCCTCTGTGCTTCAGAATTTCTCTATCTTCATTTATTTATACATTCTGTAGTCGTCTGATAAATATATACTTTGTGCAAGATACCCTGCTAGGCTTTAGAGATATAAGTATTTTTTAAAAACCCAGCACTGTTCATGGTTTCCCCTTGATTTGAACTATATATCCATTGTAATGTCCACAAAGCACGGGTATTAGATTGAAACCTATGAAATTGTTATTTTTAGGTCAAAATGGTAAATTATTAATAGTTTTGCAATTGAGCCTAACACTGAAACACATTGATGCAGTATTTTAGAAGTGTTGACTAACATATTGTGAAAAAAAAAAAGCAGAGGTTGGGTGTTAGGCAGTAGAAAGACTGAGAATAGAATGATGATTTTGCTTGAAAAGAGTATATTCCATAAAAGGGGAAAGTTTTTAAACGTGAGTGCATAAATTGACAACATTCTAGAAAGTACAAGAAACATATTGCTGTCGAGAACTTGACATTAGCTATACAGTCAGGTTCAATTATAAGACTATTAAGACTATAATTCAGCCTATACTGAATGTTAGCTCTAAGCAGCTAAGGCCATTAACCTCTTTGTCCCTCAGTTGTTTCATCTGTACAATGAACATAATGATAGGTCCAACTTCATATGGTTGGTGGTGGATTAAATGAGTTAATTGTTCAATGCTCTCAGAACAGCAGCTGTCAAAAAGGAAGCATTGAGCGTAAGTTTTTGGTGGAGGGTAAAGATGAAAGAGTCCTCATCTTGTCACCTTGCTCTGGGAAAGAACCACCTCTCCCCCTTTCCTGAGCTCTCCCCCCAGGGACTGTCTGGCTTGATGCTAATCAGCGTCTAACCTACCCTATATCACTTGCTTCATTAATCTTCTACCTTTCCAGTGCATTCTCTCTTCTTGAAGGTAACAAAACTCTGTTCCTTATTGAGAAGGCTCCAGAATGAGTTTAGCTGGGGGTAAGCTGACACAATTTTCCACAATCTTCTAACCTGAATGCTTCGAAGTGACCACAGGGCCACCTCCAGTGTAAAATCTGTAAGGTCTCTGGAGTGATTTATTTGACCCATTCTGTGCTCACATACATTTAATTACCATATGGCAGCCTCATATGGTGTTGGTATTTTTCAACATGAAAATTGACCTATCATTATTACAGCTTCAATTTTCAAAGTTATTTTAAAATGAAGAAAGATAATGCATACATCTTTTAACAGGAAAAATAATATAGATTTTCATTATAAAGGAATAATCTTCCGTTTCCCACCCTATCTCCCAGCTTTTCTCTCTGCCGTGGATAATGTTAACAGCTGTTACCTAGTGTCTATACTTTCCTCCTTTCAGTCCTTTTCCCATACTAAAAGGAGCATTTCCCAAGGTATTCTTTCAGCTTTGTTTTAGCTAAAATGAAACAGTTTTCTACTCATTGCACTAAAACATTTTTCATTAGTAGTTAATGTATTTCTTTAGGTCAGTGGATATAGACACAATTTATGCTTCTTATATCATCAAGTTATTCCAAAGAATAGATGTTATACAGTATTACTTCATAGTATGATTATGTTACATCATATTAAATAAATTACATTAATTAGTCAGCATTCCCCAATTGGTAGACCTTCAATTGCTTCTATGCTATAACAGACAGCATTTATATACATTTTTATGCAAAGGTGCTTTGTAGTTCTATTGATGAGATTAGAAATAAATAGGGCTGCTACATCAAAAGGTTTATGTGTTCTAATATTGTGATTGACAAATTATTTTCTGAAATGATCATAGTAAGATTCTCCCATGTTTACTTATGTGACAAATTACCAGAAAGAGATGTTTTCACTCTTTTAACTTTTTCCTATCTGGTGAGTTAAAATGTCTTGTCATTGTGGTTTTATTTTGTATTTTTCTTATTAGAAACATTGATGACCATTGTGTATATTTGCCCAAGTTTGAATTATTATCTTTTGTAAGTCATCTGTTGAAGGATTTTTGTGAATTTTTTGCTTTTTATTTTCTACAGTTATTTGCCTATTTAGTATTAACTGATAAACTTTTTGTAGATTGGAAATATTAAAACACATTTAAAAGACAAATAGAATTTAAAAATATGTACTGTGTATATGATGGTAAAAGCATTAAGTGTACTGGGCACCGAGAAGCAATAAATGTTGTTGAATGTAATGATGGCACCACTGATGTCTGTTTTGGCCTCCATGTCTTTTGCATATCCTGCTTTGTTCAAGGCAGTCTATCCTTTCCCACATTTTGCTAAATCTAAGGGTGTACAAATATTTTACAGGATTGTCTCCAATGATTTGAGGGTTTATCTTTGCATCCAACCTTAACTTAGACTTTTAAAGTATTGTTTAAAGTGAAGTTGAATTTCATTTCTTCTAACAACTTGCCAAGCATATCAGTATTTGACATTTTAAAGACTTTGTGTATGCAAATTAATATTCTGTAGGAGTTACTCATAAAATTGAACTGAAGCTAGTTATAGAAATTGAGCCCTAGGCCTTCTTTAATCAAGAATATCTTTATTCCTATAGTTCTTCAACTAAGGGATACTTTATTTCATTCTTAGGGCTTAGATTTATTTAAAAATTGTTTTCTACTCTTTATTTGTATTGGAGACAATGATGACGGTCCCAAGATCTAAAGTCAGACAGACAAAATCCCACATATTCTATCTACTGTGGGACAAAGTGCTTTTTTTTTTAACTTTTATAGTGCTTAGTTTCCTTATTTTTATAATGGCCTTAATTATATAATGAGCTTATTGCAAGGGTTTAAAAATAATAACACATTTAAAAATCATAGCATGGTGCTTAATAGATACAAATATTCAACAACTATTATTATTAAAATTATATTAAAAATATTTTCTTGTTATGTAAAATGGACTGGTAAGCCTGATTTAAACACAAGCTAAAGAAATTCAGATTATTACAAGATGGTACATAATGAACTGAAGACTATTATTATGGTTTAATAATAAATTCAATCTAATTTTTAAAAAATGTGTTTCCAAAATGACAGCATTGGTTATATGTTATATTTTAGTTCTAGAAAGTGGTGGATTTTAGATCACTTTCATTTGACTGATTGACTGCTTTATGATATGCTGAATGTCACATGAAATTCTCATTTTGAAAATAACTTGATAATGCATAGTAGATACAGTCATTACATGATTTTAAGTAAGTATTTTCTTGAAGATTGTTCTCTTAGCTTGTTGAGTAGCCCCTGTATGAGTTAGCCATCTGAAAACATCCTCAGACTTTTATAGAATTGAATGTTTCAAAATTCAGCTATTTAATTTGAGCAATGAAAGAGTAATTTGGTTGTTCTTTGATTTTTGTGTCTGAAAACACCATGTCTATGTCCGTGCTCCATCTTAACCACTTTAGATAATGGATATTCATTCCTTGTGGAACTACTGGAGCCTTTGCAGTCTAATCAAGTAGACACACTTATTAGAACTTGCAATTTCTGCCCAGAAGTCTCAGATTTAAATTGATATATCATGATAGGTTACCTCATATTTTTTAAAGAAGCTTTTTTTGAAATATTTAATTTGTAAAGTAGTTTTTGAAAACACTTCTGTTCTCAAATCTTGCTTCAAAAAATATAGTACTCAGATGAGTTCTAATATATGTTCTATATTGGTTTCTGTTTTTTTTTAACCTGTGAAGAAAACATAGCATCTAGTATACTTCTGTTTTAATTAACATCTTTTTTTAGTAACAAATAAAAATAAAATTCCCTAGACTCGAAGAAGGAGGAATATAGTGACTTTTTAAACTGACAATTACATGGTTAGAGCAATGTACTACTGGACCCAGACCCAGATAAATTACATCCCACCTGATTCACATGGCCAGAGAATGCAAGAGAATAGTCCTCTGAGGAAACTGAAGGCGTCAAGACCTCAACTAGTGGGCCATGGAATTAGTCCTTGGGAGTTTAGCCTACCTAGTGGGTGTGAAATGGTATTTCATCAGGGCTTTAATTAGAAGATCCCTCATAACTAAAGATATTGACTACCTGACGGAGTTCAGGAAGTCCTATCTCAAAATATGACACCTTGATATTGAATATTTAAGCTTTACTTTGGTTATTGAGCATTGCTATATCTTATGTGGCAAAGTGTTCAATCTTTGTTTTAAAGAACTAGGATGTCCATTTTTTAAAAAGTTAATTTGTAAGTATACTTCATGTATTATGGATACAAGTTATTTATTATTTGTATTACAAATATTTTTTCTGTAGTCTGTGGTTTCTATATTTTGTTCGTGGCAGTTTTTTTGTGTGTGACTCGTTTAAGGAGGAGAAATTTTAAAATTTTATGCAATTTAATTTTCAAGATTTTTATAAGTAGTGTTTATGTCTTGTGTAAGATATTTTCTGATTCCAAGTTCTCAAAGGTGATTTCCTATTTTCTTGTGAAATATTTATGGTTCTGTGCTTAATGCCCAAGTATGTGATCCAAGTCAAAATAAATTTTGTGTTTAGCAAGAGAGAAGTGGTATGCATTTGTTTTCCCTGTACAGATATCTAGTTATAATATAGCAACATTTGATAAAAAGATTTTTGTTTATTCACTAAACGAACTTGATCACAAATTAATTAGTTGTATATGTGTGAATCTAATCCTATACTCTAGTTTTTTTTGAGAAATCAAATGTCTAAATTGTCTGCCACATACTACACTACAGACTTCTAGTAAATCTTAAAATCTGATAGCATGAAAGTTCATAAGTTTGGTTTTTTTTCAAGATTATGTTAACTACCCTTTATGATTCTATAAATTTTTAATGAATTTGTTTTTCTTTTAAAAACCTAATGTGATTTTAATAGGAATTATGTTGTGTATAACTCAGTTCAAAGAGAATATGCCTCAAACAATCCTTGAGCTTTTTACATACGTCCTTTTAAGTTTTTCTCATTTGGGTTTTATGGGTTTTCTTTGTGTGTGTGTGTGTGTGTGTGTGTGTGTGTGTGTGTGTGTGTGTGTGTGTATAGAGATCTTTCACATAGCATGATAGACCTTGAGTTCTCAACCTCAGCATTAATGCCATCTTGAACCAGATAAATCGTTTTTGTGGGTTGCTTTCTATATTACAAAATGTGTAGCAGCTGCCTGACCTTTATTTCCTAAATGCCAAATATGCCCCTTATTTGTGACAAGATTTCTAGGCACTGCAGATGTTCCTTTGGGCAAAATCATTTCATTTAAGAACCACATGCTAGATTCATTCCTCTGAATTTGATGCAAGATTATGTATTGCTATTATATTTACCTGGTATTGTGAAGCCTTACTAAATATATTATGAAATTCTACATTGTTTGTTTGCTGCGGTGGGGTTGCTATGTTACCCAGGCTGATCTGGCACTTATGAATTCAAGCAATCCTCCTACCTCAGCCCCCCGACTAGCTGGGACTACATGTGTATATCCCACCTCGTCTGGCTCTGTCAGAATTTTTTTGGTAGATTTCAAAGTGGGGATTTTTGATGTATAAAATCATATTATCTGAGGAAAGTGAGTTTTCTTTCTTTTTCTGATATTTATACATTTTATTTTTCTTCTTATATATACTCTGAACTCCTACACAATGTTGAGGAAATTGTCATAGTAGACATTTTAGCTTTCCATGTTCTGAAACTTAAAGGAAAACAAAGATTTAATACTTTATTGTTAAGCATGATGATAGCTGTAAGTTTTTTGTATATGACCTTTATCACATTAAGAACTTTTTTTTTCAATTCTTCATTTAATGAGTTTTCATTATGAATTTATATTTAAATTTGGCAATTCCTTCCAGAACCTATAGATATGATCATATATTTTTAGTTTTGTATTCTAATTACATGGATTACATACTAAATCAGCCTTGCATTATTTTTTTTTATTCTTAAATTCTTTATTTGGTACATTTTAGGTATACAATACATTTACATTTATCATTGGTGGCTTGTACCTGTACACGATGTATCTTGGTTCTTATTTTTTCCCCATTACCTGTGCGCCCTTCAGCCCCTCCACCCTTCCCTATTTAATAGATTTCATTTCTATTTTTTTCTTTTCTCATAATTTTTCCTTTCCCTTCTTTCCTTTCCCATTCCCCTCCCACCACCTCTACCCTTTTGAACCTTTCTTCCTATTTCAAATTAACAATTATTCATTTTAATCATTTTAACCCTTATTTACACTTTCAATTTCTCACACTAGAGAAACTATTCGGTATTTACACATGTGTGTCCTATTTATTTTACTTAAGAGTATGGCCTTGATATGCATCCATTTACCTATAAATGACTCTAGTTTCTCATTCTTTATGGCTGAGTAGCACTCCATTTTATAAAAAAATACCCAGATCTTCTTTATCCAGTTTCCAGTTGATGGGCATTTGGGCTGTTTCCAAGCTTTCGCTATTACAAAATGTGCCGCAGTATAAACAGTATAAATGTGGGTGTACATATATCACTGTGGTATGATTCTTTTAATTCTTTTGGGAAGATACCCAGCAGGGGAATAGCCAGGTCAAATGGGACCTCTAGTCCTAGTTGTTTGAGGTATCTTCATACTGATTTCCATACTGATTTGCTCCAGTCTGCACTCCCACCAACAATGAAGAAAGGTTGCTTTCTCCTCACAACCCCAACAATATTTGTTATTGGTTGATTTCTTGATAGCAGCCATTATTTCTGGGGTGAGGTGATATCTCAGTGTTGTTTTCATCTGCATCTCTTGAGTAACCAGTGAAATTGAACATTTTTTTCATATATTTATTTTCTGCTTTTACTTCTTTGTCTGAGAAAGGTCTGTTCATTTCACATGCTGATTTTTGAATTGGGTCTTTGAATTTGGGGGGTCTGATTTTTTCAATTCTTTATATATTCTAAATAGTAGTCCTTTGTCTGAGGTACTGCTGCTAAAATTTTTTTCCCCCACATTGTAGGTTGTTTCTTAGCTCTGTTGTTGGTTTGTTTTGCAGTGCAGAAACTTTTTAATAAGATGAGATCCCAGTTGTTGATTCTTTGTGTTAGTTCCAGTGCTACTGAGGTTTTGTTCATAAAGTCTTTTCCATGCCAGTGTCTTCAAGAGTTCTACCTAACTTATCTTCCAGCAAGTTTAGTGTTTCTGTCTTAATATTTAGATCTTTAATCCACTTTGATCTTAGTTTAGTGCATGGTGATAGGTATGGGTCTAGTTTTAATCTTTGGCAGGCTGAAATCCAGTTTGTCCAACACCATTTATTAAATAGGCTATCTTTCCTCCAGTGAGGGTGGTTGGCTCCTTTGTCAAATATGACGTGGCTGAGTATGTCTGGAGTTGTTTCTGCATCTTCTAATCTATTCCACTGATCCTCAGGTCTGTTCTTTTGCCAGTACCGTGCTGTTTTTAGCACAGTGACTTTGTAGTATAGTTTCAAGTTGGGGATTGTGATACCCCCTGCCATGTCTCTGTGGCCTAGAATTGCTTTTACTATTCTAGGTCTGTTCTGGTTCCAAATGAATTTTTGGATTGTTTTCTCCAGTTCTGTGAAGTACATTGTTGGAATTTCAATCAGCATTGCATTAAATCTATATAGTAGTTTTGGAAGTATGACCATTTTCACTATATTGGTTCTTCCTACCCAGGAACAAGGAATGTCTTTCCATTTTCTTATATCCTCTTCAATCTCTTTTTTCAGAGTGCTGTAATTCTCAGTGTAGAGGCCTTTTGCTTCTTTTGTTAGATTGATTCCTATATATTTCATTTTCTGGATGATATTTTAAAAGGAATTGTTTCCCTAATTTCTCTCTCAGTGAGTCTGGTATTTGTGTACATGAAGGCTATTGTTTTTGAGTGTTGAGCTTGTATCCAGCTACTTTACTGAATCTATCAATTAAGTCTAGAAGTCTTTTGGCCAAGTTTTTTAGGTCTTCTCTGTAAAGTCAGTAAATAATGACAGTTTAACTTCTTCCTTTCCTATCTTCATGCCTTTTATTTCTTTCTCTTGTCTAATTGCTGTGGCTAATGTTTCCAGAACTATATTGAACAGGAGTGATGATAGTGGGCATCTTTGTCTTGTTCCTGATTTTAGCGCGAAAGTTTTCAGTTTTTGACCATTTAGTATGATGTTGGCTGTTGGTTTTTCATAGATAGCCTTTAATAAGGTTGAGATAAAGACCTTCTATTCCAATTTTCTGTAGGGTTTTTATCATGAATGCATGTTGGATTTTGTCAAATGCCTTTTTTGGATCTACGGAGATGATCATATGATTTTTGTCCTTGGCTCTGTTAATATAGTGTATTACATTTATTGATTTATGAATGTTGAACCATCCTTGCATCCCTGGGATAAATCTGACTTGGTCAGGGTGTATGATCTTCTTGATGACTCTCTGTACTCTGTTTGCCAGTATCTTGTTGAGGAGTTTTGCATCTATGTTCATTAGGGAGATTGGCCTGTAGCTCTCTTTTTGGGTTGGGTCTTTCCCCGGTTTTGGAATCAAAGTAACACTTGCTTCCAGGAATGAACTTGGAAGCATTGCTTTCCTTTCAATTTCCTCGATGAGTTTAAGGAGTAATGGCAATAGTTCTTCTGTAAACGTCTTGTAGAATTCAACAGTGAAGGCATCAGGACCTGGGCATTTCTTTGTTGGTAAAATGTTTCTTACATTTTCAGTTTCATTTATTGTAATTGGGGTGTTTAGAATTTCTATATCTTCTTCATTTAACTTTGGCAATTCGTATGTATCTAAGAATCTGTCCATTTCTTCTGTGTTTTCCATTTTATTAAAGTACAGGTTCTCGAAGTAGTTACTGATGAGCCTCTGAATTTCTGTTGGATCTGTTGTGACTCCACCTTTTTCATTCTTAATTGCATGGATTTGAGCCTTTTCTTTCCTTTTTTTGATAAGGTTGGGTAAAGTTTTATTGATTTTATTTATTCTTTTGAAAAATCAACTCTTTGATTCATTGATTTTTTGTATCATTCTCTTGGTCTCTATTGCATTGATTTCTGCTCTGATCTTTATAATTTCCTCTCTTGTATGAGCTTTAGATTTGTTATGCTCTTCTCTTTCTAGGACCTTGAGGTTCTGTATTAAGTTATTTATTTGAGTTCTCTCTGTTTGCCTAACATGGGCATTCACTGCTAGGAATTTCCCTCATAGAACTGCTTTCATTGTGTCCCATAGATTCCTGTATGTTGTACTGGCATTATCATTTACTTGTAGAAACTGTCTAATTTCTTCTCTAATTTCCTCTGTGACCCATTATTATTCAGTTTCTATGTGTTTGTGGGGGTTTTGTGGTTTCTGATGTTATTGATCTCCAATTTTATTGCATTATGGTCTGATAATATACAGGGGATAAATTCAATTCTTTTACATTTACTTAGACATGTCCTATGAGCTAGCATGTGGTCTATTCTGGAGAATGACCCATGTGTAGCTGAAAAGAATATGTATTCTAACTTTGTGGGGTGGAACACTCTGTAAACATCTATTAAGTCCATTTGTTCAATAGCTTTGTTCAGTTCTAGAATTTCATTGTTAATTTTTTGTCTAGATGATCTGTTTATTTGTGATAATGGGGTATTGAGCTCCCCTACTACAATTGTACTAGTGCTTATTTGGTTTTTCATATTCATTAATATTTGTTTTATATAGTTGAGGGCATTCGTATTTGGTGCATATATATTTAGGATTGTCATCTCTTCCTTTTGGATGGTTCCCTTCACAAGGATGTAGTGACCATCTTTGTCTCTCAATTAGTTTTGATTTGAAATCTATTTTGTCTACAAATGAGATTGCTACCCCTGCTTTTCTCCCAGTTCCTGTCACATGGAGAACTGTTTTCCATCCTTTTACTTTCAGTCTATGAGTTACGTTTTGAGTTAGGTGTGTTTCTTGTATACAGCATATTGTTGGGTTTTGCTTCTTAATCCATTTTGCTAGGGTATTTCTTTTGATTTGTGAATTGAGGCCATTAACATTAATGGTTATAATTGATAGATATTGACTCATCCTTGTCATGATGTTTTACTTTTGTTGGCTCTTTTATTTATTTTCCCCCTTTTCCCTTTAGTTTCTTACCTTGCCTGGTGGCTTCCCTCTGTTGGGCCTCATGGAGTTGTGACCTTCATTGTCTTTTTCTAGAATATTGTTTATCATTGCTTGCAGTGCTGGTTTGGTGTTCATGAAATTTCTCAGGTGTTCTTTGTCATGGAAGTATCTAATTTCCCCATTGATTTTGAAAGATAATTTTGCAGGATACAACAGTCTAGGTTGGAAGTTATTTTCTTTTAGGGCTTGAAATACTTCACTCCAGGCTCTCCTTGACTTGAGGGTTTGTGTTGAGAAGTCTGCTGTGATTCTGATGGGCTTTCCTTTGTAGATGATTTGTTTTTTTTCTCTAACTGCTTCTTGGATTTTGTTCTTCTGTTGGGTTTCTGGGATCTTTACTATTATATGTCTAGGTGTAGATTTTTTTTAATCATCTCTAGTTGGAGTTTTATATGCCTCACTTATTTGTATGTCCAATTCTCTACCTCTCTCTGGGAAATTTTCCACTATTACTTCTGTGAACAGTTTTTTTATGTCAATTGTACTTTCTCCTGTTTTTTTATGGACTCCTACAAGTCTTATGTTATTCTTCTTTGCATCATCTAGCAACTACTGAATTGATTTCTCATGGTCCCTTACTATTTTTAAGAAATCTCTGTTTTCACGGTCCTTAACCACAGTCCTGTCTTCTACATCTGATATTCTATCTTCAGATTCCCTTAATCTGCTCTGCATACTTTCAATGGAGTTTTTAACCTCCTAAATATCTGTTTGAATCTGTTTCAGGGATTCCATTTCTTTCTTATGTTGGTCAGTCATGGTTTCCATTTCTTTCTTATGCTGGGCATTCATGGCTTCCAGCATGTTTCTGAGCTTATGTATTTTTTTATCTGTTTCAGTTCTAGAGCCTCTAATCATGTCTTTCACTCTGCTCACCATCTCTGTAATTATCTGGGAGCTTATTTCTGCTTTGAATTTTTCTAGAGCCTCATTCATCAGTTTTGTTACTTCCTGTGCTATCAGTTTAGGGTGTCCAGATGGTCGATTATCAGACTTTTCCACCTCATTTCCCCCAGAGTTTACCTTTGGTGGGGGTGGAAGTCTGAGTTTTTGCCTTGCTTAAATGTCTTCTCATTTTTGTTTTTGGTACTGTCCTTGGTTTAATTCTTGGGTTGATACTTCAAAATTGCTTATCGTAAGTATTTTTGTTGCTTGTAATTAGAACCCGTATGGAATGATTGCTTCTCAGAGGTGTCTTCCAGATAGATATAGCTGGTCTTTAGGTTTTGAGTCTCTAATGGCTCTGAGGCTTTCTCATTTTCATTATACCAGAAAGGACCACTGACTAAATCAATAACAACACCTTAGCTCAAGTGATACAATCAGCAACACCATAGCATCAAGCACATATTAAAAAATGATAATTTGTGATAGTTATTAATCTATCACCTTTAGCTGTGTGAATTAAATCAATATCAAGGACCAACCCAACCTATGTTTATAGTGAATAAACTCTTCAATACAGCAACATTACCCTTCGGGATGGGGAGTTAGGAGTTGGGAAGGGTGGAATAGATAGGTAGAATGATAGGGGAAAGTTAGTAGTGAGGCCAGAGGACAAGGTGAGAGAAGGAAAAAGAGAATAAAAGAAAAATAAAGAAGTCCAAATTAGGGCCAGAACAGGAACAAAAAGGAAGATGAATAACAATGTGTGACAGCAAGAGAATGAGTGTGAGAGAGAACAGAAAGAGAAAAGAAAGCAGAAAAAAAAGGAAGAGAAAAACAAAAATTTGCAAAGATTGAAAAAATTAAAAATAAGAGACAGAAAAAAACCAAGCCAATAATACTAATTTTGGAAATGAAAAAATGAAAATGAAGGACCTCCTTCAGGGTATGTCTGTGCTGTCACAATAGACAACATGGACAGCAGTGTGCAGATATAATTCAGTGAGTCTCAGCAGTGAGTCACAGACCCATGAGATTCAGGCAGATTTGTGGCTGCCAGTCCCAAGTTGAGCTCCCTGTCCTCCTGCAGGGTTGAACTTCGCAAGGCTCTACTGTGGGTTCCAGCTGCCTTTCCCCTGAAGATGGTCCAGGTTCTGATGGGAGGTGATGATCCCTCCAACTTACCCAGTATGGTGGTCTGGTGTTCTAGTGTCCCCTGTGTCTTTGTAGTGTGGAACCAGGTGGTGGTACAGCCAATAGGCCAGAGCGGGGGTGTCCTGCAGGCACCCGCATGGCTAAGTGGATCATTGCCATGGGCACGGGCTGGATGGGGTGGGGCTCCCTGCAACCCTAGACCTCTCTCTGGTGTCCTGTGGATGTCTTGCATTCTTGAGATAAACCCAACCTGGTATGATGTGTTACACTTTTCATTTATTATTGGATCCCATTTGGTAGTACTTTTTTATTAGTACATGTTTGCATTGTATAATGATTGCATTAATTGTGGGCAATTTGTACACATAGATAACACATCTTAGTTCTTTTTTTCACCCTCCGCCCCATCTCTCCCTGATCCTTCTGATTCTTGGTCCTCTTCCCACTTGCAAAAGTTTTATTTTTTCTTCAATTCCTTTTTTCCCTTTCCTTTCCCTCTCCTCTCATCCCCCCCCATCTCTTGTTCCCCCTCCTATTTGAAAAATATCAACCTATTTCCTATTATCTCTCTATTATTTTGCTCTTTATATTTTTGAGTGTCACATATAAGAGAAATCATCAATATTTTATCTTCTGTATCTGATTTATTTCACTTGATATTAGGGTCTCAAGGTACATCCATTTGCCTACTATTGCCTCAAGTTTATCTTTATGGCAGAGTAAACTCCATTTAAATAAATTTTCATGTCTTGATTAGAGATATTATCTCTAATCTTTTGTAATAATTTGTCAGATTTTTGTATCATGATTGTTCCTCATGAAATGTTTGAAAATACTCTCTCCTACTCTGTTTATTAAAAGGGTTTGTGTAAGAATAATATTTATTCCTTAAGTGTTTAATGTCTTTCAGTAAGCAAATGAGCCTAAAGTTTTCTTTATAGGAAGGCTTTTAATTATGAACTTAATTTCTTTAATTGACATAGGAATCCTTTTAGGCTTTTCACATTTTCTGTGTCAATTTTATTTTTTCCCCCTGGGCATTGGTCCATTTTGTCTGACTAGTCAAATTTATTGTTATTAAATCACTCCCTTTATAGTCTTATGATCCTTTTAATGTCCATAGGATCTATATTAGATTTCCTCTTTTATTTTAGATATTTAGATATCTGTACTATCTATTTAAAAAAAATCTTACTAAAGACATATCAATTTGTGTCCTTTTTTACTGTATTTTTTTTTCATTTTTTTCTTTCAGTGTCCTTTTCAAATAACCAATTTTTAAATTTATTTTTCTAGGTTTATGGTTTCTGCTTTTTTCTGATCATATTCTTTCATTTTCTCTTATAATTTATTTTTAAACTTGCTCTTTACTTTTATATCTTCTTAGGTGAAAGGTCAAACAATTGATTTTATACATTTGTAAAATATAGTTTGCAATGTTTTTATTTGATATGTTGAATATTACTTTAGCTACATCATACAAATTTTGATGCCATGCATTTCTAAATTTTTCAAATACTTAAAAACTTTCTGGGTTTGCTCAGTTATTTATTTACTTTTTTTGGTACTGGGGGATTGACCTCAGGACCTTGTGCTTGTGAGGCAGGCAGTGGCACCACTGAGCTAAATCCCTGGCCCTGTTCATTTATTTTTAATTAAAGATCGTATCAGTCAACGCATGCCATATTTGATTTTTATTCCTTTTATGATAGTAATTGGATATTTTGGATCACTTACCATATGTCTTAACTGTATGAATGTTCCATGTACACTTGAGAAGAACGTATTTTTTTATAGTTGCTGGGTGTACCATTCCAAAATATCAATTAGCTCAAATTTGTTGATAGCTACTCATATACTTTATGTCTTTACTATCTCAGTAGCCTACATCCAGTTAATGCCAGTATATCAAGAAATATCATTTTTAAACCAGACTCCAATTATTTCTTCATCAGTACAAGTTGGTCATAGGAAGCTCTCATGTAAGTTGAGAGATGAGTAGAACCCACAGATGTTTGAGCATCCTGTTTATGTAACTTTCTTGGGCTTTTAGAAAATACTTTAAATACATACATTCTAGTTGAAAATGGGGTTCTACAATGTATAATCCATGTTTTCATTCTGAATTGATCTCACAGAGCTCCTCTCATAACTAATGTCTCAGTGCTTAGTGTCTTTTAGTGACCAAGTGTTTAAGCCAAGAGCTGTATCTCAGAAGGAGACCTACTTATCAAAAATGATTTACCTCCAGATACTGAGAATTGTTAATATTATAATCAAGATTAGACACAGCCTCTACAGAGTGTATCTACTGAGAATTTGAGAATTAGTTCTATTGGTCTGTAGAGGCAAAAATGGCAGAGCTGTCTACCCTTTCTCTTCTAGACTCTGCTAAAGCTGACAAGTGTTTAGGTCTTTTAGTACATGTGATATATGTTTTTTCCAAATAGTAGGTATATGGCTTTTCTGTAAAGACTGCCAGGTGCAGGAGCATGTACGTCATTGATGAGGCAACATTGTAACCTGTTGAAACCACCCTCCCACACAGGAAAGTTCAGTAAAGTTGATATAGGAGAAAACATAACTCCCAACCAGCTAGATGTCAGATAGGCTGAGTCTCAAAAATGAATTCTAAGGAACAATGGAGGTTAAGAGTAGGAAAGATTTATTGAGAAATTTAGCTCCTGAGAGACAGGAGGGGACCCAAAAGTGGGTTGACACAGAAATCATTTCTCCAGGAATGTTTTATAGGGCAAAATTACAAGGCGGGTACAAGATCATGAGGTGGGTACAAACGTTGGTCAAATTATAATCAACCAATAAGATTACAAATATAGCTGCTTATCAAATATTGACCCAATAGGAAAGCATGTCAAATAGCAAGAATATATGGGAAGAACTAAAGGCGTTTTTGGCATGGGATAGATGCTCTGGTCACCCACGTGGTGACTGATGTGTATCTAGACTTAATGTACTGGGTGGTACCAATTACAATATAATTTCAAGTTCCCTTTTATCCCTTTGGGAAGTATGTAAGTCTGGCCATTGTGATTTTAATCTAGAGGACTTGCCTTTTTCAGATGTGTCTCCAGCCACAGTTGTAATGTGTTCTCATCTTCTGCACTGACTCCCTTGAGGGCCTAACCCTGTCTGACTGCCTATTAATACCTATCCAACTTTGCTTTCTATAATAAAGTGACAGACCCTTGCATTTCCCAAAGATTTATGTTTCATCCTCCGAAATCTCTGTATCCTAAAACATCTAGACTAGTTACATTTCTCTTTTTCTAGGTACAATTAAACTGTCATTAGTATGGTAAGATGTTCTGTGAGTTGGTGACATGATCCAAATTCCAGTGGATTAAACAATTATGAAGAGTCAGAGTTAACACACTGCTGAAGTAAAAGGCTACTTGTCGAGTTTTCTGCTTCTTAGTTATCAGAAAAAAAAGGGTTTGCAAAATCAGTACCTATAGACTAGATGTGATGGACTATGATGGTATGCCCCAGTTAAGATACCACATTGGGAACAGTAGCAGCAATTGGAGGAACTGTCTGATTGCCCTTATTATATTCCCCTGATATTCTTCAAGAATCATCAGGTTTTCACAGTGGCCAAAAGAAGCATTAATGTGAGATATGATAGGAATATTTTTTATATCTCTTTAGATTTTAAGGTCTGTGATGGCAAAGGCCTTATTTATTCACTGTTATATTCATGGCAGTCAGAATCTACTTGGCACTAGATTGATACCCATAAAATAGTTGTTGAATTTTATGAATATTTAAATATAAATAAATTGAAAGGAGTTGAATGATGGAATAACTAGGGGTATAGGTAAAGATGTAAGTAAGATTATAACTTGAAGGCAATTTTATGCAGAAGATTTTGGACTTTATTATGTATTATGGGTGATTGCCAAATATGCTTTAAAGTAATATAATGACTATATTGTTAATGTGAAGGATAATTTAAAGAATGAAGAGTCTGAAGACAGGGAGGGCTAGGAAACAGGAAAAATTAGAGATACAGTAGTCTCCCCTTTCCATGAGTTCACTTCCTGTGGTTTCAGTAATCTCTGGTCAACTGTAGTCTGAAAATATTAAGTGGAAAATTCCAGATTTTCTAAGTTATAAATTGCATGCCATTTTGACAAGCATGATGAAATCTTGATCTATCTTATCTATCTTATCTGATTATATCCCGTGCTGCACATACTACTTGCCCTTTAGTTACTTGATGTCCTTCTCAATGATCAGATTGACTGTCAGTCTCACACTGCTTACACAAGTAAACTTTATTTTACCTAACAAAGTCCCAAAGTGCAAGAGTAATGATGCCAGAAATTCAGATATGCCAAAGACAAGCTGTAAAGTACTTCTTTTAAATGAAAAGGTGAAAGTTTATCATAGACATATATGAGAGAAAAACATAGCATATCTAGGGCTTGGTACTATTTGTGGTTTGGGGGAGTTTTACTGGGGGTCTTGGACCACACCCATCATAGACACTAGGCTACCACTGTGGATGTCTAGCATTTTGTTCCAGTTTCATGTGTCTACTTATTAATCAATCAGAGCTCAATTATGGCTTAGCTTAATATCCATTGGTGATAAAAATTCTTCAAAAACAAAATTTCTTAACTTTAAAAGTGCCCATGAAAAATTACAGTAAACATCATATGTAGTGATGAAATATTAAAGTATTCCAATTAAGGGAGCAGAAATCTACAAGGATGCCTACTGAGAAAGGAAAGAAGCAGTCCTGATAGCTGTCAGCTGGAAGCTCATGGCAAGGCTGTGGGGTTTCTGCCTTAAATTAAACAATTTCATAAAATAGCTACATCACACAAGATAATTCTGTGAATGACTTAATGGAGTGAGCAATCAAGACTATGCCTTAATCAGATATGAGCATAGGAAAGTAGAAGAACACTATGCAAACCACAAAAATATCAAGCATTGCCCTTTGCCCACAACGTGAATGACCGATGCCTGTTTAATCAGTTACAGTTTAGCACCACTATATTACACTTATAATCCTAGGTAACCATTATGTTATATAATTATAGAATGACCTCCATTTTCTGACAAAGCCAGAACCAGATCAAAATCCACTTGGTTCCTCTCTAAAATCATCTAACAGAACACATCTTGTTACAAATGCTCATAATATCCTTCGAATGAGGAATTCCATTGTTTCCCCAAGATTAACTCTCTCCCTTGTTACAACAAATAATGAGTCCAACTTTGATTTTCTGGCATTTGTTGTCTTTCATTCACTACTTTATCGCACAGAGTAAACATTATTTTGAAAGCGAGAGAGAGAAAAGCAATAAAATATACAGCATTGTGACATGGTTAACCCTAATTGTCTCAAGCAGAACGTGGAACCTGGACTATGAGATTTAGGGCTGCGGCTTCATCTTGCAGGAGTTCTGCATATGAATGTCTTCCTCACTTTTTCCAACAATGAAGTGGGGTCTGCTTTTCCTGTTTAATGGTTGCTGCTGGGGATGTGTAGGACCTGGGAAGGTCACCGAAGTGGATGTGTTTCTTCTTGTTTTTACCAATGTTTTCTTTTTCTCTTTACTAGAAATACTGTCTCATTTGGTTTCATAGGTACTTAGTGTCCTCTGAAAGTCCTTTGAAGAATTAAATCCTCAGTGAGGCCTCCAAGACCCTTCTCAATTGAATTGACTTCTTTGCACTGAGAACCCCCACTACTTTCTTTATGGCACTGATCTCAAGTTAAAAGAACCTATTTCTGATTTATTTGCCTATTTCTGTTTACCCTTTTATTCTATATCATTCCACACAATACTTAATACAGTGATATTTGATTATACTGAATGAAATAAATTGGATTGAATTGATTTAAAGATAAACTATCTTGTGAAATGCAAAGAGGATCACAAGGCATTATTAAAAAAAAACAACTTTCTAACTTTGCCAATGCCACTTACTTTTGTTTGTCGCTATCTCAAAACTTCTGTGCTGTGTGTGTGTGTGTGTGTGTGTGCGCGTGCACGCACTTGGTTTACGGGTGTGCATCATTGATACAGGCACATCTGGCTTTAACTTCTGTGCATTTTAATTTCCTAATCAACAAAAGTGAAGCTAGTAGTTTATTTCTAGCATCACTGTTGGCATCATTGCTCCATGATTGAAACTGCTGTTTTTCACACATGATTTTGCTGGCTAAGTTTTCATAATTTGAACAAAGCACGGTTCCTAGACACAGAAGAGTAATGCTATCATTGATGATAAAGATTTTGCTCAACTTTTAAGGGATAACTATAGGAAACCTGGCTATAACCCCATGAACATTTCCCAAGGTTACCAAACCTTTCAAAAACAAGTAGATGTATAATTTACCACCCTTTTATATAACTATAATTTCATACAGTGATCTTAAGGACCTCTTAAATTACCTTGAATGAAACAAGATTTTTATTGCTAGGCCAAATAGGACCTATGATTTATGGGAATGATGTCAGAGCTTATGCACATACAGTCAACCTGTGTCATTAGAGAGTAATTCCCTTTCTACATTTTATATTTTAAAAACAACCTAGGTTGCCAGGAACTAGCTATCAGAATAGTGTGATTTCAAATGAATTAAATAGCAACAATAGCTCTAGCATTATGAAGATGATGTTTACAAATGACTGAATTTTTTTTTACTGTTTTCACAAAGAGCTACACCAGCTTACAAACAAAAACCTTTCCATTATCAAAATTATGCTGTTTCCTCAAACTGCTTTTATAAGAGACAGATGAGTTCATTTTCTACCAATAGATGGATAAAACAAGAGTATATTTAATGCACAGTAACATGAAGATTCAAATGCTATTGTTAGTAATATATTAATTTTATCAACTACAATATTTTTATGATGTGGACCTCACTATGATTAGGACAAGTAATATGTCATTCAAAAGTGGTGTCTACAGGTTTATGTGAATTATACAGCTTTGTGTGTATTGGTAAATGTTCTCTAAAGAGTAACGAGGGTAGTTCTGGTCATGGTCCTTGCTTTTAATAAGTTATTCTAATTTTGTGTGAACATGGCTAAAGATCAAAACACTGAAATTTTCCCATCTGAAAAAAATTGCTATAATTATATTCAAATGATTAACAAGGCTTTAAAATTACTTTCTATAAAAATCACCCCTGAGTAAAGAATGTCATTTGTGGAGAATGCTAGGTATTAGATATATTCAGTTTGAGATTTGAAAAGTGATTATTTTCCCAAATAACAGACAGCACATTTACTCTTTCATTTTTGGTGTGAGGCCAAAATAAATGTGTTAAAACCTTAAAAATGTTTTGTACTGAAATGTTTCCAGGAAGACAAAGCATTTGTTCTTAGTAATGGTCCATCTAACCAAGACCATGTTCCTGTATGAAAATATTGCATGGCTTCATCTGAACCATAGGAGAATTGGTGTTAGCAGAGGAATTACAAGTTGGCAGCCTTACTTCAGGTGTCCCAGGTGTTTGGAAGCCAAAGTGTATTATTACTTTCCTACTACAGCTGTAACAAAGTGCCACAAATTTAGTGACTTAAGACAAAAAAAACTGGTTATGTTACAGTTCTTGAAGTCAGAAGACAAAATATGACTCAGCAAACCAAAATCAAGGTGTTGTACTCTTTCTAGAGCCTCCAGGGAATATTCACTTCCTTGACTCTTCCAGCTTTCCCATCAACCAGAAAACATGTATGACTAATTTAATGGGAATATTAATATTAAAGGGAAATTTTGCTAAGTGCAATAGTTTAACCAAAAGAACAGATTCATGGGCATAGGGGATACATGAAGAGTGGATTTTGCATGTCAAAGTCCCTGAAAATTTTGCTGAATTTATGGATGTGGCAAGTGATTTGCAAAGTGAAATGTTCTGCAATAGTGACAGGAATCCTGAAATGTGCCCCTGAAACATTTTATATTAGCTTGTACTTACTGATATCATTGCCACCTTGTTCATCTAAGTTTCCTAAATCCAGTAAGGAGAGTTAGTGCTGCTTCATTGTGAATATTTGGAAAATTTATAATAGTCGAAATCAGTCTTTTTTTTTTAGACATCAGTCTTATATGCGTACATATAAAACAGAGCACTGCCAAGAATCAATTTGAGAATACAGCATTTGAATAATGCTACTAGCCCCAATTTACTGATTTTCTACTTTTCCTTTGACTGAGAACATTTTCCTTAGGAAAAGGAACCTGCAAGTCTATTTTCATTTCTTTGTCTTTGTCTTTGACAAGAATCACAACATTGGTTAAATTATTGTACCATAGCTGAAACATTCAAAATCTCAGTTGCGAGAAAGATGTGCTTATTGGGCACTAAGTATATCTTGATCAAATAATAAATCTGATTACATATCCTGGGAGTCGTAAGGTGCATTTGCTAAGAGGAATGTTATGGTTGGATTGAAAAATGTCTCTTTTTATTTGCCATTATTAAAATTTGGGGCAACATTCAATCAAAGAATAACTGTGACCAAGTACAATAAAATATAATTTCTCTTCATTTGCCACTAAATACCATTAAAATTGAGGGTGACATTTTACCAAAGAATGAGTGTGACCATATATTATAAAATGTAAAAATTCAAATAATATGATTTGAACAGCTTAAACAATTTCAGACTTCGCAGTGTTTTTAAAAGATTTGCTACATTGAGTGCTTGTTTACCAAATATTTATTAGAAACCACTATGTAATGTTCACTATGCTAAGCGCTGGCAATACAAAAAGGAATGCAAAACAATTCTGCTCTGAAATCACCACTTGATAGAGAAGACTGAAAAACAGAACAAACCAAAAACCACAATATATTCTGTAAAGTGATATAATAGATACTTGCATAAAGTGCACTCTGAGGTCAGAGAGCAAAGCATAGTTTTAATTTAAAAATATTTATAAAACCTTTCAAATTAAAATGTATTTTACTGTAGCATACTGTTTTGGAAAAAGCAGAGCTGGAATTTTGACTCTGTTGTTGGCAGTTCTTGCAAAATGCTTGTCTTTTTGCATCTCAGAAGTTAACACTGAAAACAATAATAATTGCTAATACCTATGAAGCACTTACTATGTACCAAGAAATATACCTGCATCTTCTGTATATATTATCTCATTTACCCTCACAACAATTATATGAGCTAAGTACTGTTGATATTGTTTCTTTTTTTCAGATGAGAAAAATAAGGCACAGAAAAACAGGCTGATCAAGTTTGTAGTGAATAAATCATCAAGCAGGTGTTCAGGTCTAGTCATTCTGATTCCAAAGACGAATCTTATAACTTGTGCTCTATGGTTTCTCAAGCAAGAATGGAATGATTAGGATGATGACATATCTGTTCTAATTTAAGTTTTGGATTTCCCAAGTCATGAACTGATAATTATTATACTTTTATATTTTTGTATACTTTTTGTATTTTTGATGATCAAATAGTACCTTTGATGATTGGAATGGTCAGGTTTTACTAGGTGCTTATTTAACATATACTTCTTTTAGTCATTTCTTGCCTCTTTCTACTGAAGTCTCTTTTTTTTCTCCATTAAGTTTATTGGTACATTTTTGGTATAAAATACAGTTACATTCATCATTGGGATCTTGTACCATTACAGGAGTCTCTTGGTTCTTATTTTTTTTCCCCTTCCCTTGCCCTCCCTTCACCCCCTCCACCCTTCCCTATTTGCAAAGACCTTGTTTCCATTTTTTTTCCTCTTCTCATATTTTTTCCTTTCCCTTTTTTCCCTTCCCCTACCCCTCACAATTCCCCTGCTCTTTTAGACCTTTTCTTCCTGTTTCACAATATCAGTTATACATTTTTAAAATTACAATATTAAGATCTAGGAGACATTACCACAGATTTTACAGAATTTAAAAGGATATAGAAAACATATTTCAAAAATCTTTTTGGAATAAATTTGACAACTTCTAAGAAGTACCTTGGAAGACAAATTAATGAAACTAACTCTGGAGGAAATATAAAATTTGAATAGCACCTATTAAAGAAAGTATATTCCTAGCTTGAAAACCTACCTATATGACAACAGCAGGCTCATAAACATTTTAACTGATAAATTATATCAAACATTTAAAGCAGAAAACAGAAGGAATACTTCTCCCCTCATTCTAGGAACTCAACATTGTGCTAATCCTAAAACTGGATAAAGATAATAGAAGAAAAAAGTATGAACATAGATAGAAATTTGTTTAACAAAACAAACTATTGGAAGTCAGATCTGACAAGATGTAGAAAGTGGTTTTGTTATAGGGATGGCAGTGTTGGTTCAGCATTGGAAGATCCACCCCCAAAAGTCATCATTTTAACAGAGGAAAGGAAAAAGCCATATGATCCTGTCACTAGTTGGCGAAAAGTATTGGACTAAATTCTACAGCTGTTCATGGTAAAAGCTATCAGGAACCTAGAAGTAGAACAGAACCTTCTCAACAGATTACAGACATGTACTCCATACTTCCAGTGAGAATAGCTTATATAAATGGAGAAGATACAATGCTTTCTCCTTAAGGTGGGGAACAAGGGCAGATAGGCTTACTCTTTATCTGTCCATTAAACTTTGAAACCTAGTCCCCACCAAAATAGTCTGGTAATAAAATGACACAACTAGGATAGGATTGGCATGGCAGAAGCAAAATCTTTTTTTTTTTTGTATTAAATTCTTTTATTGGTACATTGTAGGTATACAACACAATTACATTTCTCATTGGGAATTGTACCTTTACATAATGCATCTTGGTTCTTACTTTTTTCCCCATTCCTAGCCCTTCCTTCATGCCCTCCACCCTTCCCTATTTACAAAGACCTTATTTCCATTTTTTCCATTTCTCATCATTTTTTCCTTTCCCTTCTTGCCTTTCCCCTGCCCCTCCCACTACCCCTACCCCTTTGGACCTTTTCTTCCTATTTTACATTATCGATTATTCATTCTAATCATTGGTACATTTTAGGTATACAATATAATGACATTCATCATTGGGAATTTGCACCTTTCCATAGTCTCTCTTGGTTCTTATTTTTCACCCTTGCCCAGCCCTCCCTTTAACCCCTCCAGTCCTCCCTATTTACAAAGATTTTGTTCCTATTTTTCCATTTTCTCATATTAATCCCTTTCCCTTCTATCCTTTCCCCTAGCCCTCCCACTTCCTTCCCCTTTGCCCCTTTTCTTCCTAGTTCACATTACCTAGTATACATTTTAGTACTTATTTACACTTTCAGGTTCTCACACCAGAGAAACTATTCTGTATTTATACAAGTGTGTCCTGTTTATTTCACTTAAGAGTATCGCCTCAATGTGCATCCACTTAACTATAAATGTCTCTAATTTCTCATTTTTCATGGCTGAGTAGTACTCCATTTTATAAAAAAAACCCCACATTTTCTTTATCCAGTCTCCAGTTGATGGGCATTTGGGCGGTTTCCAAGTTTTAGCTATTACAAACTGTGCTGTTATGAACATGGGCGCACATATATCACTGTTGTATGATTCTTTTAATTCTTTGGGGAAGATCCCCAGCAGTGGAATAGCAGGGTCAAATGGCACTTTCAGTCCTAGTTCTTTGCGGTATCTCCATACTGATTTCCACAGTGGTTGCACCAGTCTACACTCCCACCAGCAGTGGAGCAGGGTTCCTCTTTCCCCACAGCCCCACCAGCATTGGTTATTGGTTGATTTCATGATAGCAACCATTCTTTCTGGAGTGAAGTGGAATCTCAGCATTGTTTTCATTTGCATCTCTCGAATGACCAGTGATGTTGAGCATTTTTTCATGTATTTATTTGCTATTTCTACTTCTTTATGTGAGAAATGTCTGTTCATTTCAGATGCCCATTTTTGGATTGGGTCTTTAAATTTGGGAGGTCTGATCTTTTTAAGTTCTTTATAGATTTGAGATAGTAGACCTTTGTCTGAGGAAGAGCAGGTGAAGATTTTTTCCCACATTGTGGGTTGTCTCTTCACACTGGTGGTGGTTTCTCTTGCAGTGCAGAAGCTTTTTAATAAGAAGAGATCCCATTTGTTGATTGTTTGTGAGAAGCAAAATCTTTATATGTAGATGAAATGATCATCTACAGAGAAAATACTAAGAAATCACTAGGAGCCCCTAGAACTTGTACTTGAATTTAGCAGGATTAGAAAACACAAGGTATATATAAAAATTTGGGTCTTTGTATACTTGCTATAAATGAAGAATTGGATATTGAAATTTAAAAGTTATGTAGGAGTACAAAGGACCTAGAAAAGTTAAAAACAAAAACAAAAACAGTGTTGGAAGACGTTTAGTACCTAATTTTAAGACTTCTTCTAAAGCTACAGTAATCAAGGCAGTGTTGGTGTAAGGAAAGACATATAGATCATTGGAATAAAACAGAGAATCTAGAAATAGAACCACACATATATGGTCCACTGAGTTTTGAAAGATTATTTAACATTAGCATTTTATAGAATATAAACTCAATTCAAGAGCCGAGGAAGAGATAGTGTTTTCAGCAAATGGCACTAGAACACCTGGTATCCGTATATAAAAAATTAACTTCAACCTTTTTTTTCCATACATGAAAATAACTTGAAGGGATCTATGAACCTAAATAAGAAAGCCTAAAAGTATAAAACTTTAAGAAGAAATTGTAAGGGAAAATGTTTATGAATTCAGGGTAGGCAAGAACTACCTAGGATACAAAAAACATGATGTATAAAAGAAAAACATTGATGGGCCGGGGGTTTAGCTCAGTGGTTCTGCTGCCTGCCTCTCAAGCGTAAGGACCCAAGTTTGATCCCTGGTACCAAAAAAAAAAAAAGAAAGAAAAAGAAAAACATTGATTAAATCAGATTCCATCAAAATTTAGAACTTTAAATGACATCATTAAAATGAAAAGTAGTCCTTAAACAGACCGTATTACAATGCATATAAGCTATGACCAGAATATATAAAGAATTCTTAGAGCTCATTACTAGACAACCCAATTAAAATGTAGACATAAATAGCCAGTATAGCACAAGGAATGGTGTGCAATTCTAGAATCAGAAAAATAATCAGTACAATAATAAGATTGAATTATACACTCATAAGGGAGATGAAGCTAAAAGTTTTAAAAGCCTTGTCATGACTTTTTCTTTTTGTTGGATTCTCCCCCTTTGCATTTAATTTGTCATGCCCAATGGATTCATTCTGCTGGGTTTCCTGGGGTTGTGATCCTCATTGTCTTTTCCTAGGGTATTGTCTAAAATTTTTTGGAGTGCCGGTTGGTTTGGTATTCATGAAGTACCTGAGGTGCTCTTTATCCTGAAAGTTTCTTATTTCTCCATCAATTTTGAAAGATAGTTTTGCAGGATACATCAATCTGGGTTGGAGGCTGTTTTCCTTTAGGGCTTGAAATACATCACTCCAAGCTCTTCTTGCCTTGAAGGTTTGCATTGAGAAGTCTGCTGTGATTCCTATGGGCTTTCCTTTGTATGTGATTTGTTTCTTTTCTCTCACTGCTTGTAGAATTTTGTTCTTCTGTTGGATTTCTGGAATCCTAACTATTATATGCCTATGTGTAGATTTTTTTTTTGATTAAGGCTAGCTGGAGTCCTATATGCCTCCCTTATCTGTATGTCAAGTTCTTTTCCCCACCTTGGGAAGTTTTCTGCCATCACTTCTGTGAACAGTTTTTTTATATCATCTGCACTGTCTCCTTCTTCTTCATTGACTCCAATCAGTCTTATGTTATTCTTCTTTGCATCGTCTAGCAGCTGCTGGATTGATTTCTCATGTTCCCTTACAATTTTAAAGCAACTTTTCTTTTCCTCCTCACTAATTGCAATCTTATCTTCTATATGTGAAATTCTATCCTCACATTGGTTCATTCTGCTGCGCAGACTTTCGATGGAGTTTTTAATCTCTTGGAAATCTGTTTGTATCTGTTTTATGGATTCCATTTGTTTCCTATGTTGGGATTCCATCATGTTCCTCAGATCCTCTATTTTTTTACCTGTGTCCTCTCTAGATTTATTAATCATGTCTTGCACTAGGAGCACAATCTTTGCTGTCATCTGAGTAATTATTTCTGATTTCATTTTTCCCAGATCCTCTTTTGTTGCCAGTTCAGAGAGTCCAGGTGGTTGAGTATCAGATTGTTCCATCTCATTTCCCTTTGGACTTGCTGTAGGTGATCTGGAAGTCTGTGTTTGAGGCTTGTTTATGTGTTTTCTCATTTCCACAGGGTGGGAGGTGCTTCTGGTGCCCACGCGGCTCACCTTCTCTGCCCTAGGAGCCTGGGATGGAGGTGGGGAGCTTCCTTCCAGGTGCTGGGACTGGCTCACCTTCTCTGCCCTAGGAGCCTGGGATCTGAAGTCTCTTTCCTTAACAAATAATTAGAGGTGGACCCACTACAGATAGAGCTCCCTAAAAAAAATTGTACTTGGAAATCATCATAAGAGAAGCATAGCCGTTAGTTTACTCTGAGAAGTCCGGGAGCAAGAATAGCCTTGAAAGAAGACATATTAGTGAAGGCAAGGGGAGTTCTGAGATATCAAGGCCGGTTTCCCTCACTTCCTGCATAGGACACAAACTCTTCTAATGCACAAGGCTGCTAAGTAAGTTATTGTGAGTTCACTACACACAGCACATCTATATTTTTATATTTCTGTTTATAACATTTTCCATAGAATATGCCTATGTGTACTTACTACATGCTACACTTCATCTAAGACCTCTTGTTAAAAAAATATTCCTTAGATAAGCATTCTCCTCTTGACAAATATGTACTTGCAGTTTATTTACTAAGAAGTTCAGTTAACATGTTGACAAATAGGTCATGGGTTACCTTCCCTTTTGCGTTTCCCTAGGAAAATGATCCCCTGATTAATTAGGGGGAAAAAAAGAAAGCATCACAGATCAGCATCCTCAACCTCTTGTACTTCATAATATGCACAAATCCCCCTGTGATACTGTGCAGACTGATGCATACAATGCTTATAATGTGCTTGCCAATATATGTACACATTATTGTGCCCTTTCTTTTTCTCCATTTATGTGTGAAGCGTTGATCATATTTATGTCTGAAGAATTACTTAAGAAAAAATGTTGATTACATAATATAAAATTCAAATGATGTGAAATGATTATATAACAATAATAAATATTCTTCCACCTTTCCTAGTTCCCCTCTCTAGGGGCAATTGCTGTTACCAGTTTAACACTAGTTCTTAGAAGTATTTCAAACATTGAAAAACATTTGATATTTATTTATTTATTTGTTTTTTTAAGGTGCTAGGGTTGGAATTCAGGGCGTTCATACCAAATTATATCCCTATCCCCTTTTTATGTTTTATTTTGAGACAGATTCTTGCTAAATTGCTTTGGATGGCTCAAACTTGCATTCCTCTGGCCTCAGAGGTCCCAGAGATCTGGGATTACAATCACATGCCATGGTGTCTGACTTACATTTGTCCTTTTAAAAAATAGACATGTAGTATTTCCTTGGAATTCATCAATGAAAATGTTCAGTGCTAGGTGTATTCTTTCACTCTCATTGCCTGTGAGTGATGAAGTTAAACTCAGAAGCTTGGTTTTAGTTTCTTCAAAATTTTCTGTAGTTAGCTTTGCCAAGTTTATATCAAATATGATTTGATATTTATATCAAATATCAAATATGATTTCTCATATTTAAGTTACACAATTTTTAAAAAATCAGTTAAACTGGATTGTGGGTGATTGCCCCAATGATTATGCCCAAAAAAGGCTGTAAGCAGAGCAGGTGCAAAGAGTTAACCCCACAATTGGCATGTTTTAAGAAGTGAGTCTGACTAAAGCTTGTGTGACTCATAGGGGTATTGCAGATGGCATGCTGGTCAAGATCAGCCCCCCCACCCCCACCTGCCAATGGCCACGGCAGAGACCAGAAAAATCACCTGTGCAATTATGGGGCTTAATATAACACACACCCAAGGGCATAGTGAATCACATCCAAATTCTGTTCCCAAAAGTAAAACCTTCTTAACTAGAAGGAGAAGGTTATTTGCTAACCTACATTTTGTCTGTTTTGTTCCTCATTCAAGAATGCTTTGTCTCTTCCTTTATAAACCTTGCCTGCATCAGCAATTTAACTATGATGTTGCCAATAGATATTGATGGCTGTGGGTGTTCAGGGTCTTTGCTTGCATGAGCACTGGTCATCCTGGCTCTTCATTTCTCTTTTTAATTCTGACTTTGCATCTTTCTTCTCATCATGCACCATAGCACTGAGCAAGAGATTATAACCTCCCACAGGGGTCTCTGACTGATGGTTATCTTTAGGTTCCTCCTAGCTGTACTCTTAAAAGAGTTCTCATATAGTTCCATTATTAACAGTGCTAGAAGACCTCTTTAATAATACATTTACTTTAAGAATTCTGTATTAGGCATAAAACTTTGTCTTTATTGAGTTGCTAAAGCTGCTATTAAGTGATTTCTACACTGGGGAAATCATAGAAATCACTACCATTTCTAATGAACTAGAACTTATTTTTCTTTAGAAGAAAAAGTTTCGTCTTAAAGTGGGACAATGTGTTAAGGCTTGTACTCCCTATGGAAATTAAGTTATTATAAATTGTATTGTGATAAGAACTGGAAAGGTTAAGGCTATTTATCTTTGTTACTATTAGGATAATTCCTTTCTGAACTGTTTAGGCAATCTACCTAGAAGCTTTAACCTGATATATGTATATAGAGAAAGGAACTCTGAGAATGCTCCCTTCTCTAACTAGTAACAAACTGAGAAGGTAGTTTTTTTATACTTTGAAGATAATAGAATTAAATTTTAGCTGTACCCTTACTGAACATGTTTCTCAGCCTCCTATGGAGATTTATCACAGAATAAGATAATGCAGCTTCCAGGTCAGGTGGAGAATTAGTGTATGATTATTTACTCTCCACTTCCAACCTGAATTCTAAATAAAATTAAAAAGTATTTATTCAAATATATAAAATAAAAACTAAACAAAACAAAAGGAATAAAAAAGGATGTGAAACATTTTCTCTATTGCAATGAGTGAACAACTACAATTTCACACAAATATCCTGAATAATGAGTGCCTCACACAAAACAATTAGGACCAAATTGAAAGATGATTTGAAGATATAACACAAATCTCTAATTTCAAGTCCAGAGTAATATGTGAGAAATGAGGAAGTTCATAAAACCTATACATGATGGATCAGGGTTGTATGTGTGGCTCAGCTCTAGGCAAGACAGAGAACTCCTGCTTGGAATTTGTTTTCTCCCTGCAGAGCAGGTGTGATTGAGGTCAGACAGGAGACCATTTACCATCCCCTGCTTGAGTTTTCACCTGTCCTGTTGGAGCATGGACCCTCTGTGCTTCTCTTACTCCACCAACAATGCTTGGCATCCTCCAGCTTGACTCCTTTTTCCAGCTCTGTCTTCATGAGTCTCAGGATTCTCCCAAGTCTCCAAGACAGTCAGAACAGTGCACAGTGCCTGTGCTCACTGCGTCTTTCTCATGTTGACTCTACTGCTTGATACGAACTTCTTATACTCCTTCTAATAATATGTCTCATTGTCTTCCTATCCAAACATGAATGTCTACTCATAGTAATAATTGTCTCTTAATCCACTGACTTTTTACAGAACCCCAAATATATTTTTTTCTCTTACATATCCATTCATGCTTCATTCCTTTATGACATTTTATATTCTACCTTATAACATAGTTATTTTTTGTTTCAGATTTCTGTTTTCCACAGTGTAAATTACTTGGGCTGGATGCCATATTGTTTTGTATTTATTTATTTTCCATATCTCCTAGTACAGATCTTCACATGTAATGATCATTCTGTGGCTGCTGGTGAATCTGAATTTTAATTTTTAAAATTTGAGACTCATCCAGACATGAAAAGCCTCTAACTTCCAAAAGATAACTGAATTTTTTCTCTAAACAGTGTGAGCCTCAACATATTAAAGAATAATGTTTAACCTCCTAGAATTTGTCATTGTGAAGCAAATGAGTTCTTCAGTTCCTTCACACTTTGCCACATTTCCAACATGACACTTAACCTTAAAATGTTATTACAGTTTAAATGGCTTGAAAATTCTTTTTGAAATATTTAATTATCTTACACATATTGCCTCATCCTAAGTATATTATTTATATATTACTGTATCATTTAGACAATATTGTAGGCAGTACTCTTTTAAATTTTTCCTGCTCAAATATTTTTGTTTCTGATTTTTATATATGTTATTAATAAATAAAATAATCATAGATATAAAATAATATATAATACAAAGTTCTAATTATTTTTTGTATGCTTTCCTATCAGAGCACTGACTTCTAATTTTCTCCACGTATATTTGAGATCTTGTACACCTTGAAAAATAAATGTGACTTAGTTGAAGGGACAAAGCACACGGAATCAAGGGACCCAATGACAATGTCAGCATTAAGGGTTTTCTTCCAAGGTGTTTTTGTACATTCTTGATTTTCACATCTTCTTTTAAGTCACACCATTGAAATTTTTGATCTTTAACTTCCTTGTAAGAACTCTTTTCCATGCAACACAATCTTCTGAAAAACTGTCCAACACTATATAGTGACAACCCTCTAGATTCATAATTCTTTTCCACATATTATAGATGAGGAAACAGAAAGTCAGAGAAGTAAGCCTGCTCTCCAAAATCACAACCCAAGGAATGTCAGAACAAGATTCTGAATTCAGATCTGATTTCAAGTAGTTACTTCTAACTTCATATCAGATTTAAATCAAACATGTTATTTTAACACTGATCTATTCCACCACCGGGCCCACCATGACAATCAACTCTGTCTTGAGTTAATCCATCTTCTCCCCATACGTCAGTCTTTTCACCTTCTCTACACCTCCAATCTCCTCTTGCTGCAGTTGTCTTACTCAGAGTCTTTCTTCACTTTCTTTGCCACATTACCATAGCTCCCCCATCATCAGGGCCCATCACTCTCCAACTTTCCTATGACCCAATTATTTTAGTTGTTCATTACATTTTCCCTTTAGAGTCAAATTAAAATATCTACACTATCTGCTAATGAATCTGCTAATGATTTACTGGCAAGAATTATCCATATATATCTTTTTACCTTCTCTATCTATTAGTTTGATGCTGGACATGGAATAGAACTTTAATTCTTGGTTACATTTTTTCTTTTTTTTTGGTGCTGGGGATCGAACTCGGGACCCTGCGCTTGCGAGGCAGGCAGCGGATCCACTGAGCTAAATCCCCAGCTCTAGAAGTTTAATTCTTACTGACTAAATTTATCCTTTGTTCAACTGACATGAAATTATTGAAAAAGTTAGAAAAGTGATGCAAATATGTAATTATTTGCACATTTGTCTCTATCATTAGCCAATGAGATTTTATACAAGTATTTGCTAGCTTTCAGTTATTTTTTCCCAAAGTATGCAATTATTACCTTACTTTAAGCCTGTAATAAGAGTCTACATGTCTATAACTTTTCAAAGCAAGATTTTCAGAGCAAGATTCTCCATAGTAATGAGCAATACTACCCATTAAATACCCATGATATGCTAGAAATTATTCCAACAAAAACCCTAGAGCCCCAAAGACTTGGGAATTATTTCACTGTTTTACATAATCCCTGAATAATATATGAAAACAACTACTTCTACTAGATACAGAGGCTGAGGATCAAAGAGATTGTGTTTCTCCCAAATCTATACAGTGAAGAGAGAAACTATTATTGGAAGGCATTACATTCTGATTGTAAAGCCTTGGATCTTTTCTTTATTCCTAAAATTATGTAATTAAAAAAAAATTAGATAGTACAACATAAGTACTTTTTCCTGATATAGCATAGAAGACATCAACACTTAATGTTAAATATTTTGTTTCATTTCTTTTGTTTTCTACATTTTTTCTAAAAAATTTTTTTCCATTTTTTCTTTTCTCATAATTTTTCCTTTCCCTTCCCCTCCCACTTCCCTTACCCCTTTGGACCTTTTCTTCCTATTTCAAATTTTTGAAATAATAAATAAACTAATATATTAATAAACTAATGAATTAATAAAATAATACACTAATAAATTTTTTATGATGTTTTAAATCAGGGGAAATGCTCTAGGTAGAAGACAATGTAATGTAGAAACTTTTTTTTTTTGGTATTGGGAATCGAACTCTGGTCCGTGTGCTTGCGCAGCAGATGGCAAAACCACTGAGCTAAATCCCTGGCCCTGTAGAAACTTTTAAAGGAAATAATATTGATTTTTCATTCAAATAATACAGAACTGCAAAGATGATTTTATTCCTAAAAAATATAGATTATCTAACACTATAACAAAAAGATGGTATTTTCTTATATCAGATGTTAATGCTAAAATCCCTATAATGGTAGATAAATAAATGGCTCTTTTATGTTATACATTCATACTTATGAACTTACACATTTTTTTACTTTGTTGGAATGACCCCAAAACAGTAATTGGTTAAATTATAGAAAGAAACTGATTTCAATACTTAAAAATTGAGAAAGTAAGTTATATTTTCAGTAAAAGGGACCAGAGTCAACAAACTACAGGTAGATTTGATTATTTTTAGGAACCTGTTTCAAAATAACTCCTCCTAAATCTTACTGATGAGATAGTTCACTGATTAAATTAATAAGCTGGGGAGCCACAGACTGTGGAAAAGAAAGAGGATAAAGTATGACCTTGGAAACTCAAACCTGTTCATGAGATAATATTGTAAGGAGGGAAATGTTACTAACTGATAAAGAAATATCAAAAAGGCTGTATGAAAAGAGGAAATGACCTGTGGCATTGAAGAAGTGCTCTGCTTCTAAATTGTTAATCCCAAATGCTTATACATAATTATCTCTAAAATGGATAAAATCAATTATGAGAGATGCTAAAGTTTGAGAGATGCGTCTTAGGAACATCTCACCTTGTGAGTTGTAATCCTTAGCTCAATAAGCAACATTATCCTGTAAAATTTACTTTCTCAAATCATCAGGAAAGAGCTAACCTGCTCGGATAATTGGCTCCAATTATTAGGTCAGGATAATATTAATCTCTTGTCCGTTCAAAATCAATAACTTGAAATTCAGCTTTATTAATTATCTCATGGCCAGAAGATCTGGTTAGGAATGTGATCCGAATCTTGGAGAGAACACTTAAAACTAAGTTTTGGAAGATAGGAGCATAAGAACCAGACATTTCCTTCAGTGGTCCTATTAAAGCAGATTTTACTCAAACCTTTAATCAGTGCTTGGGCACGAATTAAAGAGCTGAATAACAATAATGGGCTTTGAATATACTCATCATGTCGAAGACTTGGAACATGATCCGTTTTTTTTTTTAAAAATGTACCTTTATATCCTTCCCTTTGTGAAGAATAACAAAAGCAAATAAGAAAAGCAGAATAAGAAAAATAAACTTCATTAGGAATGTGTGAGAATAGGTAGTAGAGTAGGAAAGATACTATGTGGCTTGGTTTTTTGACCAAAACCAAAAACAAGTAACAAAACTTCCCTCCCTGCCTTTCTTCTTCCTTCCTTCTTTTTATTTGGATGACCTGGGGATGTTTTTCATAGGGTGATCTCTATGCATAATAAACTTCAAGAAGCATTGATTTAAGTGTTCTTAGGAAGAAAGAGTACTATCTAAAAGAAGACATGTCAAAGTCTCTTTGTGAAAGATTAAGAGTGGAGAAGTGCTGGGAGCCAGAGGGGAGTGGGTATTTGAAGATAGGCAGATGCTGGCAGATATTGCATCACTCAGCAGCCAGTGCACAGATGTCTTGGCTAGGAATCTGGACTGGGTAGGAGGACTTCCGGCTGGAGCCTCTGAAAATGACAAGGACACTGTGAGATTTACTGGCCCTTTGTGTATAATTTTTAAAGCTATGTTAAAGTTTTTTGGAAAGTTTGCAAGTGTTATTCAATAATTTTGCAAGTGTTTGCAAGTGTTATCACAAACTTTCACAATAATAAAAGTGTATGTTTTTGCAAGTGTTTGTGAGTGTTTGCAAGTGTTATTCAGTGAGAAGAATGGATTTCATTTCCTTAGATTCTTTAAGGGTCTTGTAGTCAAAACCACTTATATTCCCAGAATGACCAGAATAGTACTTTAGTAGCATTGTAATTATAATTTGAGTTTCCATTTTATTGTATAATTTCTGCTGTTCCAAAAAACATCACTAAATTATATCAGTATGAATTATAAGTATAATGTTCAATAATAAGGGATGAAGACCACTGTAACCTTAATTTTTATATTGGTTGAAATCACATGGTTACACTATTCTATCATTTGACACAAGTTTGAAATATGTGAGCAACTTTAACTGAATCTCCACTGTTATAAATGGAAAATAAAACAAATAAAATTTGTACATCTCTTTGATACACAGAAACTCTGTTTGAAAAATAAATTTGAGAAATGTTATTTCCATCTGCCATTTTCTCTTGATTTGGAGGCACTAACCAAGTCAATTAATGGTTTCTGCCTTCCTTGCCCTTTGACCTTCTAGGACCTTGGTTAATCCTTACAGGGATTAGCCCTTAACACACGTACCTAAGAATTAACAGGGCCTCATTCCTTTCTGGAACAATCTCTTTCCTTGTCTTTACCAATTTGTAGAGGTGACTTGTATTCCTTTTTTTTGGGTACCAGGGATTGAACTCGGGTCCTTGTGCTTGTAGGGTGGGCAGTGGAACTACTGAGCTAAATCCCCAGCCCCAGGTGTTGTATTCCTTAATTTGTCCCTTTCTATATCTTCAAAATCACAATCCCAGGGTGGAGCCCTTACATAGGCGAGCTCTCTGATCCTACTTTCATGTTGTGTATGACTAGTGCCAGAGAAGGTTTTCCACATTTAATGAATCTGTGATTACAATGGTCTCACCCAAATAATTTAGGATAATCTCCCCATGTCAATATCCTAAATTCAATCACATCTACATGGTTGTTTTTGCCATGTCAGGTAACATATCCACAGGTTCCAGGGATTAGGTCATGGAATTTGTTCAGACATTAGTCTACCCACCCATCAGAAATTATGTATTAAGAATTTTGCCTTCTGTGTGTTACCCTTTAAAAATATTTATTTCCAAGCCTTAGAAGTGCTAAATATGTTTTCAGAGTAGCATAACTTTTATTCTAGTGTGCTCTTTTCTCTAGTTATAGTGAATAAGGACAAACATTACACTATTGTTCAATATTCAACTAATACCTGAATCACGTTTGAGCTTTTGTATAAATAGATCTTTCATATCAATAGCCAATAAATCTAGCTTCAAAAGATGTGTAGTTAGCTCAAAAATAATTGCAGAACCTTAAGAAATCTTTTTCTGCAAAGAGAGTGGCATCTACTGACCTTTAAAATTCAGATGCACATTAGAAAACCCAAGCCTAGTAGAACATGCACTATTCAAGCTTACACCATCGTTAAATTTGTATTGCATATTACAGATTCTGAAAGGGAAAACAATAGAAAGTGAATTTTATAAGGAGGGAACATAAGCAAAGAGAGAATTACTCAGAGGTATAGAAACTGGGTCAGTGTAGCCCAGTGCTTCCAAAGAGATGGGAAGAAACTTTGAGGCTCTCGGCTGAAGGCACACAATCCATTCTCCTACTCTTCCCTAAAGACTTCTTTTTATTCATGCTCCACTGATTCTACACATAGAAATATAGCAAAAGGGAATTTACAATTTAAAACTCTTTATTTTCATATAACCATATAATCAGAAGCCAGAATTTTATCTGCTATGCAACATATAGATATGTTGACTAAGTGAATGTACTGATAAATCAATCAACAAATAGCCCTAAGTAATATCCACCAGCTACAAATGCTAACTCCTAGATGGTCCACCAACCTTTTCCTTTGGCCAAGTGTGTCCTAGATCCATCCCTCCTTTAATTGAAAGGCTATTCTGGATGTATTTCTTTTTGTGATGACAATATCTATTCTTTCTGGTGTTTTATGATACTCCCCATGCTTGTGATAACATGAAATTACAATCAGGTAGACATCTTCAGATACTGCATTCGTTTGACTGAAACCTTATTTGCTTTTCATTTTTCTTAATAACGAATGTGGATATTTGAGTTGTCATAGAAACGCCAAATCTCAAACTTTGCTAACAGAAATTTCTAAAGATGCTTTAAATTTTTCTCTCTGAATAAAAGTTAGGGCAAATGTACATTATTTTTTTTCCTAAATATGTGCACAGAAATTTACTAGCATTTTACTGGTCTCATTATGGAAGGACTTTTTTAAAAAAAATTATGACTGAAGTAAGAGAAGCAACAATTCTATTCTGATTTTGATTAAATGTTCTCTTTAGCATTTGTGGTTATTGGTTGAAATCAGATATTGACAGGGTATTTACATCATATATAATCATTAAATATTTTCAAAGTATAATTAATGGATACTAAGGCATACATATATTATTCAAGTACTCCCCATGACTTATTACCATTAATTCTAAATTAAATATCTCCAAAAGGGCTATTCACTAACAAAGGAATAATGTAGTTGAGTCAATTCCCGATCTTCTTAAATGGATATACTTTTTAAGTTACATGTGTCCCTTTCATCTGTATAGCTTTATATGGCTACATTTAGCTGATAGATTTTTGGGTTTCAATTCTGTTGAGACATATTTGGCATTGAGGCTAAAACCTGTTGTTTTCATAATGATGATATGATTATGGAAGTAAATTAACATCAAGCTTATGTCAATTTCAGCCAAAACATAGGGGAGAAGTAGGAGTCTGCTTCCTAGTTATAATGGTTATGATTATAGTTAAAGCACTTTCTGCCATAAAAAAGAAACCCCTGGACCAGGGATGTTCATGTTTCAGTTCCTTTTGGGGAATTATTTCTATTAATGCCTTAGGTTTCCCCTTTACTCATTTTTCAGCTTACTCCCTCCTTCTGTTCCTTATTTTACTTTGGCAATGTGAAATGTGCTATCCAGATACAACATCTGTCTCATTCAAACTTACTTGAGAAGTAATCTGAAGTACAGAAAATTCAAACACTGTATTCAATTTTATACAGTTCTTAGTTTGGAAAATCTTGGAAATTTGGATATATGCTAAAGCCTGATAGATTTGAAACATCTAGTATTGATCCTGGCATATAAAGAGTATTTATACTCAAAAAAATACAAGAATAAAGTAGGCCTTCATGCTCAGTCAAACCTAGAACCAAATTCTTCCTTCTAGTCAAAATGAGTGAGGTCCACCCTATTTGTTTTCAAGTGGAAGGAAAACCAAACCACAGTTTTTGCAGCTGTCATGGCCTTTTACAATAGCCATTTATGCTTGAAAATAAATTGGAAGGATATTTGTTGTGTTGTTAAAATCAGTTTTGATAGTGATCACAGGATAGAATAACATTTTGGATAAATGATTAATTTGAAGAAATATGTTCCTTAAGTATAATGTAAGCATCAAAATTAAATACATGCAAATAAGAAATGAATGGGCTCAAACCTTTTAACAAGCTAGTCTTCTTCAAAAATTTCTAGTTTTCCCTTTGAATGTTCAAATAATAATAAAGATGTATCATGACAAAATATCTTGACTGGATAATATCCATGCTTAATATCAAAGTCTTTCCCAATCACATGTTTTTTTTTTTTAACCAATAAAGGATGTTGGTACCATTTCCTCATTTTGAGGATCAGGACAGTGGAAAGTAGAGATATTAAATGACTTGATCAAGATTACATAGTTTCTTAATGAAGAATCAAATCTTTGTGTGAATTCCATAGTACATGCCATGCCAAGCTACTTCTTTGTATACTAAGAAATTTATGACCATGGAAAATGATAACTCATTCTACCAGTAATCCTAGCACTGTGTTCAAATCCAAAAGCTACAATGCCTAACAAAAAATGACATCAGAAGCTTGCACAAGGCATATGAATAGTCTTAACCTTATTCAGCCTGGAGAAATGCCTTTGCTCCTGTTTAGAGAATTTTAAAAAATGACTTGAGTTCTTGCACTTATCAAATAAGTAAGAGTGTCTGCACACATTTGGATAAACAGTGATATACTTATTTAATTCCTTTCATTATTTTTTATTAAATTCTGGAAACTTGTTACAAGATACCATGTTTATAAAATGTAACAGTTTCCAAGATTTCATTTTTTGACATTTGCTGTTTTTGGTAGATGCTTATTCATCATTTTAATATTATAAGCAAAAATTTCTTTAACTCATAATGGAAGATACATTTATTTCTGATTCCACAATTGATTCATTTGCACTTTAGTTTTGGATAATTGCCCTTTCTTGTTTCAGAATTGTTCTCACCTATTAGTGGGAGAGCTCTTTATTTAAGTATTTGTGTGTGGTTCATTACTCCACAGATATTTTTCATGACCCAGTAAAATTCGGATCATTTCACTAGATCTTTCTGGAAGAGTACAAATGAATATTAAGCTATGGATCCTGTCTAGTTCAAAGAACATCATCTCTTAATGTAAATTTTTCCATTTTTTAAAATAAATCACCAAACTTTCAATTTCTAAAATCAATTTCTTCTAAACAATGTTACATATATGAAATCATTTATAAGCAATTGGAGGAGGTAGATCATGTTTAAAAATAGTTATGATTCATGAATTTTTGATAAATGGCATATACATATAGTATAATCTATGTAACATAAAGGCTCAAACAATAAGTAATCAATTCCTTAACCAGAGATATAAAGGGAATTTTGGAATGGGCAATCAATTTCTAGGGAAATTACGTGTGTGTGTTTAAGGGATTTATTGAGTTTTGAGTTAAAACTTGCAATACAAATTCCAGGTGGAATTGTCTGATAAGCTCTTGGAATTATGTATGAAACCCAAATTAAAAAACAAAAAGTAGGGTTTGAAGATAAAGATGCAAATATTGAATAAACAAAAATTGTTTTGACATCAGATGTGGTTTCCATGGTAAATATAGAGGAACAAAAGATATTGCCTCACAATTCTATCATTTTGAAAAGTTTAATTATTTTAGCCTCAGGCAATTTTTTCTATTATATTAAAATTATGTTACTGTATTCTCTTCTTGATTCTAAAGAGATGTTAAATAAAGCTAAGGACTTAAGGGTCCAGTTCCGGTTTAGTAATATGAAGTCATTGCAGTGACTTGCTAGTGGACAGAATTATCTGTAAAACAGTAACATCAAGGGAAAATTGAGAAAGTGATTATGCTGTGTATTTGCTTTCTGAGAGGGTATAGTGGGGGAACTAAAAGCATAATCATTAAGTCAAAGCCTAGTTTCAAATCCTATTTCCACCACATGCTTTTTGAAGTGTTTTAAGTAAATTATTTAATTCTCTCTTTGCCTTAGTTTCTCATTTGTGAAATGTGGGTAATAATTTTAACTTCAAACTTAGTATGAGTAATAAATTAAATTTATATTGTAAGTAAGTAGTGAGTGGTATAACTACTTTTAATGTTAGGATTACCATTATTGCCTAATGGAAAATTTTTTCATTTAGGACTTTAACTATATCAAAATGATGTTATTTAAGCCTTGTAAGGTACAGTTATGATAACCAAATATATATTGGACATTTTGTCATAACTTGATGGATTCACATTAATAAAAAAATCCAGAACTCCAAATACAGTGGACTCTCAAGTTACGACTTGCCTGACATATGAACAACTTGGGTTATGACTCAAATTTTAGTTTTAACTTTTGACCACAGTCTTGATTTTCAACCAGAATGCTGTTTCCTTGTGCTTGCAGATGGTCTCAGATACAGATTTAACTCTTAAAGAGTTCTGGAAGGAACATTACAGCATCCTTTCCTGTGTGGGGTTGAGAAAACTTAGGCCAATATCTCTCTAAGGACACTGAGATCTAGATTTAGAAGATTATTAGATTAGTTCATGTGAAGGAAAGATATAATCACAGAACACATTTTTTAAAAAATCCAGTAAATCCTGGTCAGATCATTTGTGAAGTATCATTTTCTTTTTTTTTAATCTTATAGTTAATCATTAGATTTCTTCTCAATTCATGACTTTAACTAATATGAAACACATATACACACATTTAGCCTTGCATAAATTTTGAGGTTATTATTAGGATAGGCTAATCTATGTAAAAAAAGACCCCCAAAGTTCAGTGGTTTGAAGAAAAATAAGATTCTTTCTTCAGTAGTAGTGCAATGTAGGTCAAATACAGCAGAATGGCTTTCCTTTATAGGATTATTCACTGATGAGGCTGACAGCTTCTTTTTCATTTTTGAAGTGCTACATCCAAGATACCCACAATACTCCCATCCTATCAACAGCCAGGGGAAAGAAACCCAGAGGAACATATGTAGGAAGCTTTATGGTCCATAACTGAATATAGCGCATGCAACCTCTGATCATAATCCATTCGCTGGAACCCAACTCACCTAGGCAAAGATGTCTGCAGTGAGATTCTGGTTTGGTGCCAAGAAAGAAGAAGACAATGGTCATTAATGAATCTCTAGCAGCCTCTTCCTTCATTATTCATTATCAGAACAAATGCATTTAGTTGAAATGGTTTTTGTATTTACTAGTTACTTTTATGAGCTATATCATAGGCATACAATTTTCTCTCAGTTTCCCAAGCATGTCACCTTCTGATTAAAAAAATGAAACAATACATCCTAAAATTTGGTATATGTCCATAGGTAAATGTTCACAAAAGTGGAGACAAAAAGGAACACATGTCTATTAGTTTAAAAATTGACCCCTAAGTGAAACCATTAATCCGTGGCAATTTCATGTTCTCCTTGGGTCACCATGGTAATAAAAATGAATCAGCTTTTCATGGGACAAAATCTGTACTTCAAAAATATGATTCATATTGGGAATAATTTTCTTTAGTTTCCATGTTCATTTTTTATAAAAAAGAATAGTCTCCTGAGTTTAACCCATTTACTGCAGGGTTCACTTTGTGTTTTCAATGCCAGGTGTTACCATTGTGTGCAATAGACAGTGGATCAAGTCACTTCACTATTTATACTTAAGTTTGCTGAAAATTCAGGTCAAAACCCCTTCTCTTGTTGTTCTGGATAAATTTAGGCAAATAAACAAAATAAATCAACACATGAAAGAAAAATCAGAATTAATTTAGGCCCAAATTTCTAGCTATTTCAGTGGTCATAGTGTTTAGACCTTAAATATTGTAGAAAATGGGCTTAATTCTTTTTATTTTAGTGATGTTTTAAACAAAATCCTTATCAATTTGCTTGTCATTTGCTCATCAATTCACTTCTTGCTACTTTCTAAACTCTATCTGGGAATATACTTTGAATCAGTTCTGCATAAGTGCCCATTCAGCCTATCAATTTCCTGATATTTATTGAGAGGCTATGATGCATAATGTTCATGAGAGGTAGGTCCTTTATGGGATATAAACGCACACAAACCAAAACAAGATTCCTGTTCCCAAAGGTCTTGCAATCTACTGAGGAGTCCAGACCACAAAAGTAGGACAAAAGTTAATTAACAGTAAGTGAATAAGTGAAAATAAAAATTACTCATTAGATTTTGAAAAAGAGAAAGATCCCTTAGATATGCAGTAGAAAAAAACTAGATCTTATATCATTTGTTGCTCTTGTCCATGGCATGAAGTATGCTTTGGCATAATGCTTTATTATGTTTATCTTCTTGGATATTAAATCAGTCAACTTGATCACCATCATATATAAGTATTTAGCTAAGCACTGTATAGCCAGGAACAAGACAAAGTTCTTTCAATTCTCTGAAGCTTACAACCTAGTGGGAGAGAAAAACAGTAAATAGGCAATCACAATAAGCTATAACAAGTGAGATGATGTTAATTTTCAGTATGTGGTAACAGAAGCTTATGGAATTTGGGAAAGTGAGGGGACATTTTACAAAGCAAGTGAGTTTGCCGTAAGCTAAATGCATATATGTGCCTTTACTATTGAAGTAGATTTAATTTGGATAAACTATTTTATGTTATATTTGATAAGTGGATTCCTGATTACACCAAGGCAAACTTTATTTGGAGAGTTTGCAATGTATTTGAGAAAAATTTCCAGATACCTCAAAGTGTCCTTTTGAGAATTCCATCTAGTCATCTAATTATAAAATTCTTTCTAGTCATGCCCAGCTTAATAGGTGAAATGATCCATGCTTTGGATTATCACAGATAAAACAGAAACTAAAACAGATATATTTTACTCAAAAGTCTTACATACATGATAAACACTAAGAAAATTTTTAAAAAATTGCTAATAAAACAATATCCTAAGGAGATTAAGAACACAACTAAAGTTATTGACATTGTAATGATAATTTATCTATAGAGGCTCCAGGAAGGTTTACAGCAATAACTGCCCAATGGTACGCTACAGTAAATATATATATATATATTTTTATAAATATATATAAATATATAAATATATGCCTTTTTTTTTACTAACAAATGCCACCTTACTGAATTTTTCATACACAAGTCTTTTCTCTATATTAACACTTCAGGGTAAGCAACATTTCCATGACTGTTTCAGATACCTAATAGTTTATGTAATTTTCTAGTTCCTGTACCTTGAATTGTGACTAAGATTTGATTTTGAGAGGTGTATGCATGGATGTATGTGCGTTCATGTGCGTATCAGGTGGAGGGTGAGGAAAGGACTAGGCAGGCCCACACATGATGTAGGTGAATATATGCAGGATTCTATGAGCCAAAGTAAAGAATTTCAACTTGAATTTGAGAATCATGGGACCAGAAGGTTTTAGGCAGAGGAGTGGCATGAATTGATCTAGATATTTAAAAAATCACCATGGCTGCTATGTATGGTACACTTTAGAGGACAGAAGTGGAAGTGAGGGTGATCAGTTAGTTACACTTTCATAATTCCTACTGAGGCATGGTGGAGATGCCTTGGACCTGAGTATCAACAATGAGATTGTACAACGTAGATCCATCTGTGTGTTTCCTAAAAGATGACCAGAAATGTTCAGGCTAATAGTGGAAACATAAAGCAGCACCTCTTTCTGCTAGCATAGGTTATTTAAAGTTTATATTTTAATCAAGCAACAATTTTCTTGTTAAATTTCTGGTGATTTATTAAGTGCTAGAAGATACAAGCTAAGTAGATTTTGGTTCATTCCAACGAACATAACCCTAAATAATTAAAATGGCATGTCAGATATTTAAAAATAAATCTGATAGCTTACCATGAAGAACCATTAGTGTGCAGCTGTACTGAGTTCTCTCCTTCTTGAACACATGGGAAGAAACCATTTCTAAGGTTTATGTAGTTAGTTAGGACATGTGACTAATTTTGGCCAGTAAAATGTGAAACTGATGTAAATTACTTTCAAGCTGAGCATTTCAATGTAGTCTCTATGTTTATCTTTTCTCTTCTCCTGCTAAAAATACATTAAAGGACAGGAGTTAAGATAGTTTAAAAGTAGCCTGGATTTCTCAAAGTCTTCTTTCAAAGAAGTCTTTGAAAACTAAATATTAATTGTTAAGTTACTGAGATTTAAGATATCTTAGTCTTTGTAGCTTAGCTAGATATTAATTATGTGCCTAATACACTCCAATAGAAATAAAACCGTAACATTATATAAAAATTATATCATACTGACTTTCCAAGGTAAAATGCTGCAATAGGATTATTTCAACATTTGCTTTGTGCCTACTTTAAACAGACACCCCATATACATAAAAACACATTCACAAGAAATTGTAAGTTAGGTATTATTCATCTCATTTTTTAATGAATGAGAAAATCGACCAAGAGACATGCTGATTGGCTCACATTTAAACAGGTAGTCAAGCTTTGAAACCAAGCCTACTGAATTCACATGTTTCTGCTGTGAGGATCCAAGGAAAGAAACAACAGTGACAACTATCATTTATTACTTGGAAGCTTTTTCTTTTGGGTATCTGATGTCTTTGTCATAACACACTCTGAATTAATGAGTTACTATTTTCAGTAATCTTTCATCTGAGGATTTAGAACACCTTCTGTAGGAGCATTTTGACTTATTTTATCTGCCAATAATTTTCCAAGTTAATGAATTTTTCATCATTCTTCATGTAGTAAGTATCCAACCTATTTTTTGTTACCACATAATTTTTTATTTCAGGCAATTTCAATTTTTGGTGACTCCATCTTCCCAAATAGCATCTGGCCAATAATTAATTTCTTTTATTGGTAAGTAGTATTCCATCTCATGGCTATATAATAATTTGTTTGGTCACTCATCTGTTGATAGACATTTGAGTTACTCCCAGCCTTTGACTATTAAACAAATAAAAATGCTCTAAACACACAGGCACAACTACTCAAACATGCACATTTCCCTTTTCTTTTAAGTAGGTACTTAGAATGGAATGGCCAGATTATATGATAGGTGTATTAACTTTTTAAGAAATTGTCAAATTATTTCTCATGGTGTTTGCACCATTTTGTATTCCCATCAGTTATATGTGGGGATTCCTTCAAATTCTCCAACACATGGTATAGTCATTATCTTTAATTTTAGCCACATTAATGAGTGTACAATGATACTTATTAGAGTTTTAATTTTCATGTCCTTAACGTTAATAATGTTGAACATTTTTATATGCTTACTTTCCATCTGTATATCTTCTTGGGTAAAATGTCTGTTCCAATTTCCTACTCATTTTAATTGAGTCCTTTATCCTCTCATTAATGTGTTTTCAGAGTTCTTTGTGTATCCTAGTACAAGACTTTTTATCAGATATATGCGTTACAAAAGATTATTTTGTAGTCTGGGGATTGTTCATTTTTCCTAAGAGCATCTTTTGAAGAATAGAAGGCTTAAAGTTTGATGCAGCTCAGCTTAATAATATGCTTTTTTATGGATTGTATTTTTTTTAATTTAAAATTATTTATTCTCAGCAAAATCAAACATATCGAGTTTAGATTGTACTTTTGATGTTGTATCTACAAAATAATTACTAAACTCTTGATCAGAAAGATTTTCACCCAAAAGTTTTTACATTTTAGGTTTTAAATTTAGACCCATGATCTATTTTTATCTAACAAATATGGCCTTTTAATGTTTAGTTACCAACCATTGAAGGACACAGGTGTTTTTTTTTTTCATATATTACAAGATCTATTTTAGGTAAAATTTTCCAGGAAACAATTGAAGATTTGTGTGCAGTAGGTTTATCGGGAAATGCTCTCAGAGCAGTACCTGTGTGTGAGTGATGACAAAAGGGTTGAATGGAAGAGGAAGAAATGTAAGCCCCGTAAGTGTTAACAAATCCCATAGTCAGGGATGACCCTTCAGATCTGCCCCCAGTTGAGGGAAGAGGAGAGGACTCTGTATCCCACATCTCAGTTGTCTGACGAGTGCCAGTCCTTGGAAAATTTGGATGGGGTAAACTTAGATGAGATAAGGACAGACTCAGCAATGAGCACAGAGCAGTCAAAATCCCCAAGGAGAGGCTGTGGAATAAGTGCCTTGTTCCTGAAGAAGGTGTATCTTGAGGGGAGAGTGAGAGAGTGTATCATAAGCCCACTATGAAGTCCAAGTCTTTCGTCCTCAAAGTGACAGTGAACAATGCTAGTCAGACAGCGTGTGTGAGTTCCCCAAAAACACAGTTCTTGCTTGTGGAAGCAGTGCTCTTCTTTTCAAGATTTGGTAAGAAGAAATTTTAAATGGAGAAGGTTCCAAACTAGCATAATGAAACTTCATCAAGTTAATTTTTAAAAATCACTGCTTTCTTTCCTAAGGAAGTGATTCATGCTGAAAAAATCAATTTATTCTATTTTTAAAATGAAAGTCTATGATACTAAAAATTATTAAGATATGTATTTTCATGGGAAATATACATATTCATAGCTTTTTGAAAAACATCTTAAAACCTATGTTATTAGTTCCAGTGGTGATTTTGAAGGCTATACAGAGTCTCAAGCTAATAGGGATGGTTTCTAGAAGAAGAAATAGATGAGATAAACCAATTTAAAGAGTGCTTAAATTAGCCTAGTGGACTAGGCATAGACTGGGCAAACAAATATATAAGATATTAAGTAGGCTGCCGAATTTGGTTTGTTTTATGCGCAGTTAAAGATAATCAGGGATTCACCCCAGAAAGAATGGCTTCTATAAAGAAATCAACCAATAACAAACGTTGGTGGGGTTGTGGGCTGAAAGGAACCCTTCTCCATTGCTGGTGGAAGTACAGGCTGGTGTAACCACTGTGGAAATCAGTATGGAGATACCTCAAAGCACTAGGACTAGAGGTCCCTTTTGACCCAGCTATTCCCCTGCTGGGTATCTTCCCGAAAGAATTAAAAGAATCATACCACAGCGATATATGTGCACCCATGTTTACAGCGGCAGTTTGTAGTAGCTAAAGCTTGGAAACAGCCCAAGTGCCAGTCAACCGGAAACTGGATAAAGAAGATGTGGGTTGTTTTTTTTTTATAAAATGGAATACTACTCAGCCATAAAGAATGAGAACCTAGAGACATTTATAGCTAAATGTATGCATATTGAGGCCATACTCTTAAGTGAAATAAATAGGACACACATGTGTAAATACTGAATAGTTTCTCTAGTGTGAGAAACTGAAAGTGTAAATAAGGATTAAAATGATTAAAATGAGTAATTGATAATGTGAAATAGGAAGAAAAGGTCCAAAGGGGTAGGGAAAGTGGAAGGGGAAGGGGAAAGAAAGAAGGAAAAGGAAAAATTGTGAGAAAATGAAAAAATGGAAACAAAGTCTTTGTAATTAGGGAAGGGTGAGGGGGTGAAGGGAGGACAGGGAATGGGGAAAAAATAAGAACCAAGATACATCATGTACAGGTACAAGCACCCAATGATAAATGTAAACATACTGTATGCATAAAATGTACCAATAAAAGAATTTAAGGGAAAAAAAAGATAATCAGGGATGACTATGTAACATAAAAGGAGTGCTTCAGAGTAGGTGCAAAAGTATGGCTAAGAAAATGCTGGAGCTGAGACAGGGATCAAGAATGTATGGACAATGTCTATCACGAGGACTGCACTCTAGTGTAGATGTGGCATTAAAGGAAATCATCCTCTCTAATACCATTAAGAAAAATTAATGGGCTAGCAATGTATTTCAGTCAGAGATAAAGTCTGTACTTAGTATGTGAAAAGACCAGATTTCATCGCTAATACCACAAAATTTTTTTAAAGAAAAAGAAATATTAAAGAAATAGTACTGCAAATTGGAGAACCTATATTTGATAAAATAGAATGGATATTGAATACCCTTCCATTTCAACTTTATTGCCATGTAGTGCAACAACTTGCCTTTCTATTATCTATCACTGCATTGTGTTAACTTTGCTAAACTTTATGGAAATGTTTTGCTTCATCAAAATATTAACATATCTGTCTATGCTCAACTTCCATAGTTTAAATCTTATGGCTAAGTAAACACACATGTAACGTCATTTGTCGGTATGAACGTTGAAATAGCAGTGATGTTTGCATTTCTTTTGTGTCTTATCACACAAAAGGTGGGTGAGAAAGAGAGAAAAAAGGAGAGGACAAAATCAATAGGAAATTGGGACACAAAAATGTTTTTAAAATGCTCTCAATCCTCTTATGAGGAGGATACAGCATGCACTCACTTCCACTGTTAACAACAAAAACTACCAGGTTGGTGACAAAAATCATAGTTTTTAAAAACCATCAGAGACTTTAACTTTTGGTCAATGTAATAATAACAACTCTATTTACCCTCTTACCTGAAATGACTAAAAATGCATACAGATTATGGGACACAAAATGGTTTTCATGAGGGTGGGCATCAAATAAAGAAAATGACCCTAAGACAGAGCAAACAAATTTGTTGTGCCCAATAATTATGTAAGGCTACATACTGTACTGAATAGATGCCAGCCAAGACTCGGGGAGGGGAACCCAGGCAGAATTTGGCAGACATCCTGAGTTTAGGAGGCAAAACTGAAGATCTAAAGACACCAAGGTGGGTAGAGTTTGTAGGACAACATATGGCAGATGAGAAAGTTGCACAGAGAACAAACTGTAAAGCTCTGCACCCCCTCCTACCTCTATGAGTATTCATCACAGCACTAATGAGTGAATGTATATGAGGAAATCACCCAAGACTTGAGGGAAAGAACCACCATAGAATTTAAAAAAACAATGCTTGTCACTCACATGGAACTCTTTCCACCATTAAGCATGGGACTCTTATAATTCAGGAGCTATTGAGTAGACTATTTGCTAAGTTCTTGCCTCATCATTAGGGAGTGATTAGCTATGGAGCAGATGTGTACTGATTCATCTAACAAATAAAAAAAAAAACAAGATCCAGTGGATCAATATATTTCCAAGTAATTTTGATGCATCCCAGAACAGTGACCAAGAATATAGGAATAGGATATATTCACCTCATACACAATTTGTGGTGTCCAAAGACTACCATGGATTCAGAACATTAAAATATCCTTAATGAGTATCATAATAACTGTCACTGACAGCTGTATTAAAGTTAGTGGACAAGGACATTAAAATAGTTATTATAGCTATAGTCTAGAAGTCCAGAAAGTTAAGAGACATGGAATGTATGAAAAAGACAAAAATCAAACTTCTACAATGAGAATACAAAGTGCTACACAAAAAATACACTGGATAGGGTTAACCAAATAACTTTACATTGCAGAAGAGTAGTAAACTTAACGACATGACAACAGAAACAAATCAAAAATAAATAGGGAGAAAAAACAATTTCCAAAAACCCTTAATAGAAAAAACCCTTAAGCTAGTACACATATACTTGAAGTACCTAAAAGAGAGAAAATAAAGCAAAAAAAGGAAACAAGGTGAAAAAAATAGAAAAAAGTAATGGCCAAAGATTTTCCAAATTTAGTGACAACTATAACCCCACAAATCTAAGAATTATAACAAATCCCAAGTACAAGGAGCATGAGAAAAACTTCTTCAGGACTCATCATAAATTACTCAAACTACTATCAAAAAAATCATAAAAGCAGGTAGATAAAATCAGCATGCTAGGTATAGAGAAACCAGGACCAGGGCTACAATGTATTTCTTGTCAGAAACAATGTCAGCAAGGAGACAATGGAAAAACATTCCTGAAAAACCATAGAGTGCTACACCCAGCCAAAATATCTTTCAAAAATGAAGATAAAGATCTTTCCAGACCTACACTTGTGATAAAAAATACAGTGAATACTTGAGACAAAAGTTTAAAAAAATGTAACAGTGAAAGACACATTGCCATTCACCCCACTCAAAATATTCCCTCTCATTTCAAATACACTCATCCCATTATTCTTCCCACTTCCAGAAGCAGTCCTGGATATTATCTAATGTGGTTGTCTTTTCATGGTTTCCTCTATGTCCTGAATCAATTCAAAATGTTTACAGAAATGTCTGTCAAATAAAACCATTATACTGTTTTCTTATGGACCTTATTCATTAAATCTGGTACCATGCAACTTCGGGCTCCTCCTCAAAGTCAAAATGACAATAAGAGTAAATATTTTCAATCACTTCAGGACACAGAGGCTGCCACAGTTCTATTAAAGATATTCACAAATGAAGACTTCCAGAACTGCTTCAGAAAGTGGCAAGAAAGATGGGATATATGTGTTTGAAGCAAAGGAGAGCAATCTGAAGGGATTAATAAATTTTTATTTAAATATTCGCTGTATTGTTGGATCACATCTAACAGACAAATTAAAAGACCTGCACTAAAAGAAATGTCAGTGGAAATCCTTAAGGAAGAAAGAGAACGACTTTAAATAAAGTGCAAATCCACTGAAATGAATAAATAGCATCAAGAGATGATAATTTATCCTATGAAGTCACTCAGAAGTACATACTCAAACAGTTTCATATAGAAGGAGCAACACTGCAGCATCATGTTTTAAAAATTAAGAAAGTAAGGAAGAGTAATATAAACTAAATTTCCGGTAGTAGAGAAGTTAATCATATGAAATGATATGTACAGCCACTAAATATTTTTGAAAATATTTTAGTGTTGCAGAAAATTCATCATTTATAAGTGAATAACTTTACAAAGCAGTTTCAAAGTATGAGTCCAGCTCATTTAGAATTACAAATGTAAATTTATATATGCTTAAAGAAATGCAGTCATTTCATAAGCCTCTGCATTACATTTTAGTTATCTCAATCTATTGTTATTGACTAGGTTGGTATATAAATAAGTAAATAATTTAAACATTGTTTTTAAAGATACCAGGTAACTAAGGACAGTCCCAGTGCCCTGGAACTCATGAAATTACTTCAGTTAGCCAATTCACAGGGACCTTGTGGATTTAACATCACCACACTAGCCTTTTATATATAAATTTCACCCAGCTTGCTATCCTCCTGCCCTAGGTACAATATCCTGTCTCAGGTACAACCTCCACTGTGGCCCTACCAGACAACCTTCTCTCATTTGAAGCTGTAGCAGAAGTTCTGCTTTTTATCCACCCTAGTGCCACTGTGTTGTGCCCTTCCATCAAAGAAACTCTCAAAATCTTATAAAATAGAACTATAGCAATTATGTTGAATATTACCAATGTGTTTCTAGGCAAGCTTTACCACTGAGCTACATTCCATTTTGAGTGTTCATGTCTTTCTAGATCACTTTTTACCTTGTTTCTTTCTTTTTTATTCAGTACCTAAGATACTGATGGTTATGGATTATTCATATTAATATTTCACAAAAGACTATTAGTACAAAAATTGTACATCAGCACTCTAAATAATTTTCTGATGAAAAATATATGATATATCCTTTTAAAAATTTTTGTTTCAGAATTTAGTTTTTAAAGTAGCTAAAGCTTTTTCACTATTAAAATCCAGAAACATAACAGCTATTACATATGATACAGTGCTTATCATTATAAAGGTGATATTAAATACATTGTGTCCATATTAACCAACCAACACAATAGGGTGGTCTATTGCTTGCGATTGCAGTTCATTGAAGATAAATACATTGTACAAATTATTCAACAGTGGAGCAAGAATTCAAACCTACTTCTGTTTTTACCCAAAGCCTATGATGTAATGTGGTTTCGGTTTTACCAACATTCTATTGAATTTCTTTGCTGAATTTGAAATTAATTCCATGCAATTTTAAATATTTTGCTTCTCTATGGGTTTGCAAGATCTCTAAACCCACTTGTTTCCACTAATTTCCCTTTTTAATTAAAAAGAGGGAAGAGAATATTGTATTTAACAGAAAAAGTACTAAAAATAAAATGCCGTAATTATAGCCACCAAGTATTAGTATGAAATTAGTTTCTTGCTGCTCAGGATTCATTCTCTAAATACCTTAATTTTAAAGGGTAGTATACATACTCTTAAAGGCATAAATAGCTTTTTTAGTTTATAATATTCACTAATAGCTAACATAATGGCATGCAAATGATAAAAAATAATTTTAATACACTGGTCTCAAACCAGGTTTGTCAAAATTTATAATAGCCAATTTATATTAAAATCAAGTAATGGAAAAAATTTTTGCAAAGTTTCATCTACCCAGCCTGTTGCTAAGACACTGATGGATTTCAATATCAGACAAGAGATAGTGATTTACCAAAGTCTATTAATGCTTCAGCTTACTTCCAGATCCTTTTTGTCCTCTTGTGAGGACATGGATTATTTGACTATCAGAATGGAAAAATCCAAGAAGAAAATGATCAAAATCACACCTACAGTTCTTTTGGACACTAGTTGATCTATTTTGTCCCTGAAGCTAGATTCCAACCTAAGCTCTTACCTATTATCCGGGAAATATCTCTCACTACATTTACCTTTCATCAAGCTATCCTATTGTACCCTTTCCCTTACATAACAATCTCCACCTTTAGATCTACCTTTATTCTTCTACATTGTAAACAGAACCCTACAATATTGGTCATTTCCAACTCTTCTTAATTAACTTCCAGTTGACCTTCTCACTCACCAGATTAATTTCAGTTCTTCAGAATAAAATGTAAAATCATATTAATTCACTGTATTTATGAATGAAGCTATATCTATCTTCAATAAAGTTTGGTATAATAGCAGTTAAGAGTCCAGAAGCATTGGTCTAGTCTCCTCATGCACACTATGTGGTAATTTTTGGACTCTAAAGAATTTTAATATTTGCCAGCTTTATTTTCCCACTAAATTAAAGAGGTGGAATATACTGTTTGGAAATTGACTGTAGATTTCAATTCTATATCTCATCAACTATATCTTTCCATTAAAGTTTCTAATATGTGTAATTAGAAAATCCTAAATTTGATTTCTCTTACTTTTTCATTAAGGTTAAGTGATTCTTTCTTCACCAAATGATTACTACTTTGTAAAGGATACAAAGAAAAGATGTTTTGATTATGTGATGTCGTAAGTATGCTACATTTAGGAGCATGATCCACTTAAAGATTAATCATTTTGTTAGCGTATTATTGATCAATTTAAATTCAGAAACTGCAAAAGTAAAAAAGAACTTTATTTGGAGGTCTTAAGAATTGCAGCAGGTTCAGAAAGCTCTCATCAATGTTCCAAAGCAAGCAGAGAAGGCAGGAACTTACACTGAACAGTGTATTCATTTACAAGAAGGCAATAAAAATTCTTTTGTGAGGAAACTTTTGTTGGAGTTAAAAACAGGTGCTTTGTGCAAAAGCTGCATGACTGCTAGAAGATAAAGAAAAGAATGTATATAATCCGGAAAAAGGCCCATCCATATGAGTCCAGAAACCTCTTGATTTGCCTCTGAAACCTTGGGAACAAGGTATTCATCTGTTCTGGAGACCTGCAGCCACAAGGTGACCAAAGTCCACCTTTCGAAGCAGCTGCTGGAGTGGTACCTAAGTCTTGGTTTCTAGTGCCTGCGTGAATCCATTCTGGAAAGCTATTTCAATGTTATTTTCATCACTATTTTTACTTTCATTTTCACAATGCCAGTCACATTAAAATTTTCTAGAGGTCATTTTCAGAGATATAAATATTAAAAATAAGTAAAATCAGTAGTAGATACTTTCACAAGTAATGATAAACACACATAACTGTGTTCACTTATCTATTCATTCACTCAACATTTATTAAGCCCCTAGTATAAGTTTAGCACTTTTTTCACATATCAGGATGAGAAGTTTATGTTGCCATTTTTTCCTGCCTAGTGTTGACTTTTGAATTTCAGGTTCTAGCTATGAAAATGTAGAAAACATTTATTGGTTAAAGAGAATTTCAAATTTTATCACATTGGTAAATTTTTATCCTTTTAATTACAGGAATCCAAGTTGCCCTTTCCTCCTTACTCTACTTTTACATTATTTAAAAGTAAAGGGACTAACCTAAAGGTTTTGGGGAAATATGGAAAACTCATATTTTAAAAATTTTAAAACTCAAACTACATGTACAAAATGAGATAGAGCAATGTTGAACTGCATCTGCAAAATTACATCCCTGAATTTCTGCTCCTCCTAAAGCCAGATTCTCATCTATTCTGAGTATTGAGTTTTAAAGAGGTCATTTTGATTTTGAACTTATTTTCACACTACAAAGTCATCAGGCAATTTTACATCATCAGAAATTAACATTCAGTCACATTAAAAATTGTTAAACATACTTTTTGAAATCATTTCAAAAAGCTTCCTGGGATATAATTTGAAACAATTTTGTGTTCCAAAATACTGACAGTATTCAGGAAACCAAAACAGATTATCTAAGAAAGCCATCTATTGAAGTATACTACTTTAGAATAACACTTTATGGGCTCCAGTGCAGAGGACTTAGCCATAGAAGACGAAAGCATTCTTCTTAACCCTCGTGGTGTGAGGCAAGATGTTCATCATGTACATTTAAGGCATGTTTGTGAGGATTTTGTTTTGTATAATATTTTCTCTGACTCTTGCATTTGAAAATGAAACTACCAACGCTTTAGTATTAAAATATACAACCTGCAAAAGAATCTCAAACATGTTCTCTGGGTTAAACTGATGTAGTCAATTGACAAAATGGTAGACTCCTCATACCTTTCTCATAAAACTCTTTTTACCTACAAACAAGTAGGTAAATGTTGTTAAAGCCACTCCTAATTCTGGGCTTGGGAAATGGCACTTCAGCGAAATTTTGAAAACTAATTTTATTCAAAGTATATTCATCACGGCTAGGGGATATTAACTCCTGCCTGCATTGAACTGTGTGATTCTTACTGACATTTGGAAAATATGAGTTTCTCCTTCAAGAATAGATTCACTGATTATTCTATAACCATCATTCAACTTACTAAAAGCATCTTTTCATAAATTTAGTGAGTATTGGAGTTGAAATCATAATGATACGGAGCAAGGGCTTGCTGCCCATGTGCATAGAAGCCAATATGGCATCAGAGTTTTGGAAAAAGAAGAAGCTTCTATTGAAGAGGACCATCAAGAAGAAAGGAATTCTGTTCAAGTCTGCCTCCCTGATTGATTGGAATGGGAGAAATTGTAGGAAGGGAGAGAGAAGAAGCTGCTTGTTGATTTGGTGGCAGGAAAGGGCAGGCTTCGGTTCTTTTGCACAGGTGTAGACAATCATGGTGGCTCTTCATGGCTTGCATGTTTCTTTTGCAGAGTGGGGAGGGAGTTGAGATATTTATCATTTTCTGTATGGAGAATTTTAAGCTGTGGTGTCAAAAGGTCATCCCGAGAATGAGGGGGCTTCTTCCTGTGTCTATTTTTTGAAAAGCTAATGTGGATTCCAGAGTCACTTCCTGGAAGCAAGATAAGCACTTCAGTTATTTAAGCAATGTATATCTTGATATGTCCAGGCCTTTACCAATTTTAGGGAGATTGGAAATTGTGACACTTTGCCATGCTGAGCTGGAGAAGCAGTCTTAGAATCAAGATTCCTCTGACCTCCTCCTCCTTTCACCTCAATCTCTTCCATCTTTTTCCCTTTTTGCAGGTACAAAGGGCTTTCTTTGAAGTTTCTCTTTAAAAGCAACATAATGGTCTTAAGCCCTTCTCTCTAGGAATCTCATTAAATAAGATTAACCACCATAGAATAGAAGAAACTAAAAGTTATAACCAATACTTTTCATCTATTCTTCTGAGAGTACCTCAGAGAGATTACCTGGGAGACTTTAACTGTACAATAAAACAACCTTTGTTCACAGAACATTTCTTCTCTTCATAAGGCCACAGATTTGACACAGTTCCCAAGGAGCCTCAAGTCCCTATTTCCTTCTGTATTTCAAAATGCTACCTAAAACTGGGGGTGGTACCCTGTGCTAGGAATCCCAGCACTTGCAAAGCTGAGGGAGGAGGATTGCGAGTTTGAAGCCAGCCTGTACTATGTAAGCAGGATTCTGCTTCAAAGCCCCCCCCCATAATAATTACAACAACTATAATAATTGGAATAATAATAATATACAAAAATGAAAATCTACTTAAGCTTCAACCATCAGACCCTTTCTTTGAATTGTATTCATATTTTATAGCATATTAAAGGATTTTAATAAAATTTATAGCTTTTTGTACTTTTAATCTATCATTTCCAGTGTGTTTCATCAGATTAAATCTGAATATTCCGAGGGAAATTTTGAACTTTTCTACAAGAGAAAATTTTGGTTAGTATGAAATTATTGATACAGTTAATTTTTTTTTTTTAACCTGGAAGCTTCTTGGTACCCGTATTTTGGCTACTTCATTACTTACCTCTCCAAGAAATGGTAATTCTGAATCCTGAAAGTTATCCTAGGTTGGAAAAAAGTGTGTTCAGCCCAGTCACTGACATCCAAAAGGAGGTCAAATATTAAAGAGGCAGCAGGGAAAAATGACCATGCTGAGGAAGCTCAGAGCATTCATTTCACAATAGCAAATTCTAACCCAGCACTCAGGCACAGGCTTGGAGACTATACTCCCATAAACACCAGCCAGGCGCTTGGAGAATGTGCAGAAAGCCAGAGTCTTCTCCCTTCGCGTCACGGTGTCAGGCACCTCTGCCTAAAACAATCATGAGATTCTGTTTGGGGCAGAGCAAGAGAATGGGCATAGGGAAGTTTGGGGTAGGGAATGGTGTAAGTTTGGCATTTTCTCTAGTTAAGTCACAATTTAAAACACATTTTCTCTAGTTAAGCACAATTTAAAACATATTTTCTTATTTTTTCTATTTTTATTGTAAGATTATTATTTTTTATTTTATTTAATTTTTTGTACTGGGGATTGAACTGGCTGGCAAGACAGGCATCAGAACCACTGAGCTAAATCCCTGGCCGTGTAAGATGAATTTTTAAATAGTTCTTTTTTCTCAGTCTCGCAATTCGCACAACCATTTTTTCATGCTTGTCACAGGTATCCCTGACATTGGCGTCCTCATTTTCACTACAGATGTATTTTGAGCCTTCTTAGGTACAACCCTGAGGCTCATTCTTACTTTGCTTAAATTTTGAGAATATAGGTAGGTAGATAGATAGATGTGTAGATAGATAGAAGAGCTTTTCTGAGAACAAAGTTTAAACTTTTTTTTGTACTTACAGGTATACTGTATTATGTACTACAAAGAAATTCCAAAAGAAAATTAATAGTGGCTATCCTGAAGTCCCTCCCCCACTCTGTTTTAAATTCTTTGTTTCTCATTGTTCTTAGGATATATTTCGAACTTTCTAACATGGTTTTAAACTACCAAATATCTGGCTGCCAATCATTTTTCTGGCCGTATCTCTTGCCACATCTTTGTTGTAACTTCTGGCCTTTCCCAAGAATAATGCACATGCCTCTCATTACTACTTCCCAGCATAATATCTGACCTAAAAGTTCTTCTTGAAAAGTTAAATGAATAGCAACTCTATGTAATTCTTGTTGAATTCTGGCACCACAAAAATAGCTAGCATACTATCCATAAGATAATGCTAAGCTTGTTGCTTATACAGGAAAGAACATCATCTTGGCAATGTCACTGAATGGGGAAGATAAACATGTACTTCTTTAATTCTACTTACGAAGTCTATCTAGACCTTTCACTGCCACTTCCTGAATGTTTTTCTGAGATAAGTCAAGAAACTATACTATGGTTGGGAGTGAATTGAAGTCCCTATCTTCTGCTTTGGGAAACCTTCTCAGACCCTACCTGGTGACATCCTCATCGTGCTGCTTAGAATGGCATACAATTTAAAATATACAGATTATTTACATCTGGAACTTCCCATACTACACTATTACAACCAGGAGGCTTAAGAGACAAATATATTATCTCACAGTTCCAGACCCTAGTCGCCCAAGATTAACATGACAGCAGGTTCCTGCTGAGAGCTGGAGGAATAATCTGCTCCAGGACTCTCTTAGCTTCTGCTAGTTTGCTGACAATCTTGGAAATTCCTTGGCTTGTATTGTGTCACTTGATCTTTTCCTTCACGGTCACACGGCATTCTCCTTGTGTGCATCTGTCTCTAAACATCCCCTTTCTGAAAGGACACCCATCATATTGGACTAGGATCGACCCTGATACCTTGTTTTAACTCAATTATCTCTGTGAAGGCTCTAACTGAGGTTAATTTTGATGTTTCAATGTTGAAAGAGCAAAATTCAATCCAGCATAAAAGGTAAAGTCAAGATTTTATTTGGAATTTGGAAGAGTTGTTTAAGGGGAGTCTTTCTAAAGTAGGGAACCCAGTTGGGATTGGGTAGGGTCATAATACTACAGTCCAGGATTGGAGAAAAGGGCAAAGCAAAGATTTTGAGATGCAGTTGAACTAAGTGTTGATGTTTTGGTTTATGGAGTTCATTGAGCTTTCAGGAAACTTTTGTGAGGAAATCAAACCCTTTCCTTGGTCAGGAGACTCCTGGAAAAAAAAATTATGGTAAGGCCATTAATGTGTACAATTATATATTAATGTTTATAATAAAATGTTTTATGCATTAAAGATATAATAAAATGTTTTAAAATAATTATTGCTAACAAGACAGTGAAACATCAAAGTTATTTAGAAGTCTATGGGCTAGAAATTTCAGTTCTTGGGTCCAGGTTAAACATAAGGGTAGGCGGCTCTCGCTTTCACTTTGAAGACTAAACGATTAAGGAAGCAGTGTACCTCAGCAGAAAGGGTATTTATTTCTTTTTACTGATTAGTTTGCGGAAATGCTTATATAAGCTCTAGATTTGATTTAAAATCATTCAATTAATTATTGGAAAGCATTATGTCAATTTTACCCCTTACGGATTAACTTGAAATCCATTTCCCTTAGAACAAGCACAATCTGAAAATTCAAGGGAAAAGGCAGGTTTAAAGCTATTTCCACAGATTATTCTTCCTGAATGATTAACAGAGGTGTACAGCTATGTTTCTTAGTCCCCATTAATCAAAAAACTTCAGTTGGCTGTTGCCGTATGGTAAGCTCTGAAGCAAACTGTTTTATGATTGATCAAATATGTCTTCTTTTTTCTAAACTTGTACATGGGTTTGGAAAAAATATACACTTTCAGTGCCATCCTTAAATCATTACTTCTCAAAATATATTCCATTTTGTAGTAAATCTTAATGTTTCTTAAATACTAAATATCCAGTGATTTCTCATAGTTTTATAGCTATGTTCTGTGGAACACTTGGCCTCATTGGGGATATTTTTTGTAAAATGTTCTCAAAGGTCAAATAAATCTAAAGAAAAGTAGATAAAAAAGATAATTTTTTTATATCTCTGAGCTGCTAATAGATATGAGACTTTAAAACAAGGTATGGTGTGCAGTCTCCAAAACTTTATTGTCCTTCCATTTTTTTTTTTTAGCAGAACATCCTACAAGCTAGGATTCTATGAATGGACATTGCTGACCACTTTAATACATCCTGTCAAGCACAATTTTCCTTCACTAATTTGCACTTAAGAATCTGATCCTTCATCTTCCCATTCACAATTCATACATCAATGCCATTCAAATCTTTCATAGAAAAATGAGCTAACTGGTTTGTTTTTGTTTTTGCTTTTTGCAAAGACACAAAGCATACCTCTAATACTGAGGGAGAGTAACATATCTCACTCCCCAAATATGTTTCTTTGGCACATTTCCAACTGATCGCAGACTTCTGCAGACACAGGGATGTCTCTGATACACTATCCCACTGTGAAAAGAAATTCATATTGATCTACATTAGTAAAGGAAATAGCAGGGAGAAGAGGAGCTTTTCTGATTTGTCATCTCCTTTCTGTTTATGAAGGATCTTTCTATGAAAGAAAATTTTGGGGTTCTAATAGGTACCTGGTCCAGAAAGAGAGGAGTGGTCCACAGGCCCCGGGCCACTGCAGTTGAAGATTTCTTCTGCACAACAAGACAACCTTGGGTGCTTGGCACATCCTTCCCTTTGTCTTCCTTTTTCCCCAGGATCCTTCAGAATTGACTATCATCATCATTCTCCTTCTCCCCTATGAAAAAAAAAATCATGCTGAGCTGGTTGGCAAACACACTCCTGTGATTTTTCCCTGGGCTGTGGTGTTCCCAAATTTGCTCATTCATACAATTTTTCTCTGATTTAATTTTGCCTTTTCTCCTATTTAATTTTTCTCAGTTACATTCCACCATATCTTCAGAGGGCCACGGGAAGTTTCCCTTTCCCTTTACTATACTAAAAACAACAGTTCGGTAGGGATGCCCATTATGAGTGAATCACATACATTTTTCAAATTTCCACTGGTAAAATGTTCATTGTTTATTGGTCTTGTATTTCTCATTTTCTAAGTGTGTCTAAGACTAAGTTTCTTAAAGACTTCTGATTCTCTAAAGGCTATCTTCTCTTGTTGAAAAAATATAGCAAAAAATCTAATTCTGGAAAAGTCTACATAAAGATAGAAGAGAAAGAAAGTAATTTCATTATTGAATAAACATTAAAACAGAATGTGATGCATAACACAGGCAATGGGCAAAAACAGACAGAAATCTCTTTTATATAGCCATGCACATGCAATCCGTTACATACATGGTTCACAAAATAAACAGTAATTACTGCTCAAGTAAGGGGACTTCATAACACTATTTGTTCCACATAGTTAATTCACTTGGTAATTGAGGTGACCATTGTGTCAACTAACTGGCTTTATCCAGAGGAAAAACAGTCTTGTATCTTTATGGCAGGAGGCGCTTCTGCAAGTCATGCACTGCTGGGAGTTAGGTTTCCCCTTCCATCCTCCCACAAACAGTGGGAGGTAGCTCTGATCCTTCCTTGATGATTCATTTCAAAGAAAGGGCTCTGAAGTCCTGGAGAAAGATTTTTCTGGGTCATAAAGCTAGTAAGACACTTCTTTAGCTTTAAAAAGATTTGCAGGCATTTCGAAGGGTCAGAAAAAGAGCTTACAATTAAAAATTTTCTAAAGTCAGTGCTCAGTTTCTTATTTTAGCTTCTTGTTATACATTCAACAGGGAGAATTGAGGCTTTTATTTTTAATTTGCATTTGCCCTCATTTTCTCAGCAGAAAATCGCCTATTTCTTTCCATATAGATTTGGTCTTTTGAATGGACTTTTCTTGATATGAGTTGAAGGATACAGCTGTACTCTCTTGTGATGCAGTTTCTAAGTTTGTAAAGCAAAATTTCTGTTGTTTGGTTATGAAAGCATACTTATGGCCTAAGGTTGTACACAGTCTTTAAATTTGCAAAACACTTTTATTCTGATTGTCTCAGTTGACCTTATTAATATGCAAAAACAGCTATTAAGATATCCTTTTTACTTAAAGTAAAATAAAATAGAAAGGCAATGGCATAAATATTTCACTGAGATCACAAAATATTGGCGGCAGTGTAACATGGTAGAAAAGATATGGATGAGAAATGAGATCTTTTCCATGCCATGAGAAAAACTGTGCATTTGTACTTGACACTGATTTGGTAGGGAGAAAAACCCATTGCAATTTAGCTAATTTGAAGGATGATAAAATTTGAGATATGGGGAAGTGTCCAGATTTTAGAGTGCAACTGACAGAGATTATTTTCTTGATTGAACCTTAGTTAGGCTCCTAAACCGTCTCCTTCATCCATGTACTCCCTTGTAAAATCCAGTTTTAGCACAAACACTGATGTCATTTTAACAAGAACTTCTTGTTATGTTACTGCTCTTGATATTTGCTTAGGTTGTTCATCCTCCACTATCCTCCAGCGGATGTCTGCTCAGCCTGGCATGTTCTCAGCAAGAGTCCCTTTTGGGATGTTTAGTGAGAATACCCTCTTCAATCTGGAAGTTATCTCATAGTCATTTTCTCTCCTCTTACTCCCACCCTGCTCTTTGTCTATAAATTCCCTCCTGCCCATGCTATATTCAGAATCTATCCCAGTTTTATACTAGTTTCTTTCGCTTTATAACAATAGTCTGGAATAAAATCAGGTTTTAATATTCCAGGCTTACCTCCTACCAGCTTCCTGCATGCTCTGGCAAACCCTGAATTTCTGCCTGCTCACTATAATATGAGGATAATGATGCTTACATTCACCCACAAGATCACTGTGAAACTTAAATGAGATGATGTGTGAACCAAAGGCTGGACAGGAGTGATGAGAAGTAAGTACTCAGTAAAAGATAATCATTTATTTCTTTTGAAAATTCTAATTACTGGCAAAGTCAGGACATAGAGCTTGAAACTTCTCACTGCTCTGTGTCTTGTGTTCCAAAGTCCTGGTTTAAATTACATACTGTTGTTAACAAAGGAAGTTTCAATATTTAATAAATTTTGCTACAATTATCAAAGGCTTTCACTCACTTTAATTTTTTTTCCTTAGATTCTTTTATTGGTACATTTTAGGTATACAATACATTTACATTTAACATTGGGTATTTGTACCTTTACATGATGTATCTTAGTTCTTATTTTTTTTCCCCATTTCCTGTCCTCCCTTCACTCTCTCCACCCTTCCCTATTTACAAAGTCTTTGTTTCCATTTTTTCCTTTTCTCATAATTTTTCCTTTCCCTTCTTTCCTTTCCCCTTCCCCTCCTACTTCCCCTATCCCTTTGTACCCTTTCTTCCTATTTCACATTATCAATTATTCATTTTAAACATTATTTACACTTTCAGTTTCTCACACCAAAGAAACTATTCGGTATTCACACGTGTGTCCTATTTATTTCACTTAAGACTATGGCCTCAATATGCATCCATTAAGCTTTAAATGTCTCCAGTTTCCCATTCTTTATGGCTGAGTAGTACTCCATTTTACAAAAAAAAAAAAACCCACATCTTCTTTATCCAGTTTTCAGTTGAGGGGCATTTGGGTTGTTTCCAACCTTTTGCTATTACAAAATGTGCCGCAGTATAAACAGTATAAACGTGGGTGCACATATATCGCTGTGATATGATTCTTTTAATTATTTTGGGATGATACCCAGCAGGGGAATAGCTGGGTCAAATAGGACCTCTAGTCATAGTTGTTTGAGGTATCTTCATACTGATTTCCATACTGATTTGGACCAGTCTGCACTCCCACCAACAATGGAGAAGGGTTCCTTTCTCCCCACAACCCCACCAACATTTGTTACTGGTTGATTTCTTGATAGCAGCCATTCTTTCTGGGGTGAGGTAGAATCTCAGTGTTGTTTTCATCTGCATTTCTCGAATGACCAGTGATATTGAACATTTTTTCATATGCTTAATTGCTGCTTTTAGTTCTTTGTCTGAGAAATGTCTGTTCATTTCAGATGCCCATTTTTGAATTGGGTCTTTAAATTTGGGTGATCTGATTTTTTAAAGCTCTTTGTATATTCTAGATAGTAGTCCTTTCTCTGAGGTTCTGCTGCTAAAATTTTTTTCCCACATTGTAGGTTGTCTCTTAGCTCTGTTGGTGGTTTCTCTTGCAGTGCAGATGCTTTTTAATAAGATGAGATCCCAGTTGTTGATTATTTGTGCTAGTTCTCATGCTACTGAGGTTTTATTCATGAAGTCTTTTCCTATGCCAATGTCTTCAAGAGTTCTATCTAACTTATCTTCTAGCAAGTTTAGTGTTTCTGTGTTAATATTTAGATCTTTAATCCACTTTGATCTTAGTTTAGTGCATGGTGATAGGTATGGGTCTAGTTTTAATCTTTGGCAGGCTGAAATCCAGTTTTGTCAACACCATTTATTAAATAGGCTATCTTTCCTCCAATGAGGGTGATTGGCTCCTTCGTCAAACATGAGGTGGCTGGATATGTCTGGAGTTGTTTCTGGATCTTTTAATCTATTCCACTGATCATCAGGTCTGTTTCTTTGCCGGTACCATGCTGTTTTTATCACAGTAGCTTTGTAGTATAGTTTCAAGTTGGGTATTGTGATGCCCCCTGTCATGTCTCTGTTGCCTAAAATTGCTTTTGCTCTTGTAGGTCTCTTGTTCCAAATGAATTTTTGGATTGTTTTCTCTAGTTCTGTGAAATATATTGTTGGAATTTCACTTGGCATTGCATTACATCTATATAACAGTTTTATAAGTATGGCCATTTTCATTATATTGGTTCTTCCTACCCAGGGGCAAGGGATATCTTTTCATTTTCTTATATCCTCTTTGATCTCTTTTTCCAGAGTGCTGTAGTTCTCAGTGTACAGGTCTTTTGCTTCCTTTGTTAGATTGATTCCTAGATATTTCATTTTTTTGGATGCTATTGTAAAAGCAATTGTTTTCCTAATTTCTTTCTCAGTGAGTCTGATATTTGTGTACAAGAAGGCTATTGTTTGTTAAGTGTTGACCTTGTATCCAGCTACTCTACTGAATCTGTCAATTAAGTCTAGAAGCCTTTTGGCAGAGTTTTTTGGATCTCCTATGTAGAGTGTCATATCATCAGCAAATAATGACAATTTAACTTCTTCCTTTCCTATCTTTATACCTTTTATTTCTTTCTCTTGTCTAATTGCTGTGGTGAATGTTTCCAGAACTATATTGAATAGGAGTGGTGATAGTGGACATCCTTGTCTTGTTCCTGATTTTAGTGTGAAAGTTTTCAGTTTTTGATCATTTAGTATGATGTTGGCTATTGGTTTTTCATAGATAGCTATAATCAGGTTGAGATAAAAACCTTCTATTCCAATTTTCTGTAGGGGTTTTTATCATGAATGGGTGTTGGATTTTGTCGAATGCCTTTTCTACATCTATTGAGATGATCATATGGTTTTTGTCCTTGGCTCTGTTAATAGAGTGTATTACATTTATTGATTTATGAATGATGAACCATCCTTGCATCCCTGGGATAAATCTGACTTGGTGAGGGTGTATGATCTTCTTGATGACCCTCTGTATTCTGTTTGCCAGATCTTGTTGAGGATTTTGGCATCTATGCTCATTAGGGACATTGGCCTGTAGTTCTCTTTATTGGTTGGGTCTTTCCTTGGTTTTGGAATCAAAGTAACACTTGCTTCCAGGAATGAATTTGGAAGTATTGCTTTCCTTTCAATTTCATTGAAGAGTTTAAAGAGTAATGGCAATAGTTCTTCTCTAAATGTCTTGTAGAATTCAGTAGTGAAGCTATCAGGACCTAGGCTTTTCTTTGTTGGTAAATTTTTAATTACATTTTTAATTTCACTGATTGCAATTGGAGTGTTTAGAATTTTTATATATTCTTCATTTAAATTTGGCAATTCATATATATCTAGGAATCTGTCCATTTCTTCTGTGTTTTCCATTTTATTAGAGTACAGGTTCTAGAAGTAGGTATTAATGATCCCCTGGATTTCTGCTGGATCTGTTGTGACTCCACCTTTTTTGTTCTTAAATACATGGATTTGAGCCTTTTCTTTCCTTTTTTTGATAAGATTGGTTAAGGTTTTATCAATTTTATTTATTCTTTCAAAAAACCAACTCTTTGATTCATTGTTTTTTGGTATCATTCTCTTAGTCTCTATTGCATTGATTTCTGCTCTGATCTTTATAATTTCCTTTGGTATAAGGTTTGGCTTTGTCATGCTTTCCTTTTCCTAGGAGATAGAGGTTCACAATTAGTTTGTTTATTTGAACTCTCTCTGTTTTCCTAATGTGGGCATTCACTGCTATGAATTTCCCTCATAGAACTGCTTTCATTGTGTCCCATAGATTCCTGTGTGTTGTACTGGCATTGTCATTTACTTGTAGAAACTGTCTAATTTCTTGTTTAATTTGCTCTGTGACCAATTGGTTGTTCAGGAGAATGTTATTCAATTTCCATGTGTTTTGGAAGGGTTTTGCTGTTTTTTATGCTATTGATCTCCAATTTTATTGCAGTATGGTCTGATAATATACAGGGGGCAACTTCAGTTCTTTTGCATTTATTTAAACATGCCCTATGAGCTAGCATGTGGTCTATTTTGGAGAATGACCCGTGTGCAGCCAAAAAGAATGTGTATTCTGATTTTGTGGGGTGGAACACTCTGTAGACATCTATTAAGTCCATTTGTTCAAAAGCTTGGTTCAGTTCTAGAATTTCATTCTTGATTTTTTGTCTAGATGATCTATTTTTGACAGTGGGATATTGAGGTCCCCCACTGCAATTGTATTAGTGCTTATTTGTTTTTTTTAAGTCCATTAATATTTGTTTTGTATAGTTGGGGGCATTAATATTTGGTGCATATATATTTAGGATTGTCATCTCTTCCTCTTGGATTGTTCCCTTCACAAGGATGTGGTGACCATCTTTGTCTCTCAATTAGTTTTGGTTTGAAATCTATTTTATCTGAAAATAAGACTGCTACCCTTGCTTTTTTCTGGGTTCCTGTCGCATGGAGAACTGTTTTCCATCCTTTTACTTTCAGTCTATGAATGTCTTTTAGAATTAGGTCTGTTTCTTGTATACAGCATATTGTTGGATTTTGCTTTTTAATCCATTTTGCCAGGCTATTTCTTTTGATTTGTGAAATGAGGCATTAACATTCATGGTTATAATTGATAGATATTGACTCATCCTTGTCTTGATGTCTTACTGTTGTTGGCTCTTTTATTTTTTATTTTTCCCCCTTTCCCTTTAGTTTCTTGCCTTGTCTGGTGGCTTTGCCCTGTTGGGCCTCATGGAGTTGTGACCTTCATTGTCATTTTTCTAGGATATTGTTTAGAATTTTTTGAGATACTGGTTTGGTGTTCATGAAATTTCTCAGGTGTTCTTTGTCGTGGAAGTATCTAATTTCCCCATTGATTTTGAAAGATAATTTTGCAGGACACAACAGTCTAGGTTGGAAATTATTTTCTTTTAGGGCTTGAAATACTTCACTCCAGACTCTCCTTAACTTGAGGGTTTGTGTTGAGAAGTCTGCTGTGATTCTGATGGGTTTTCCTTTGTATGTGATTTGTTTCTTTTCTCTAACTGCTTCTAGGATTTTGTTCTTTTGTCGGGTTTCTGGGATCTTGACTATTGTATGTGTGGATGTAGCTTTGTTTTTTGATTGTGGCTAGTTGGAGTTCTATATGCCTCACTTATCTATATGTCCAATTCTCTATCTCTGTCTGGAAAGTTTTCTAGTATTACTTCTGTGAACAGGTTTTTTATGTCATTTGTACTTTCTCCTGCTTTTTCTTGGGCTCCCATTAGTCTTATGTTTTTCTTCTTTGCATCATCTAGCAGCTGCTGAATTGATTTCTCATGGTCCCTTACTGTTTTAAAGAAAACTCTGTTTTCATGGTCATTAACCACAATCCTGTCTTCTATATCTAATATTCTATCTTCACATTCACTCAATCTGCTGTGAATACTTTTTTTTTGTATTAAATTCTTTTATTGGTACATTGTAGGTATACAACACAATTACATTTCTCATTGGGAATTGTACCTTTACATTATGCATCTTGGTTCTTATGTTTTCCCCATTCCTAGCCCTCCCTTCATGCTCTCCACCCTTCCCTATTTACAAAGACTTTATTTCCATTTTTTCCATTTCTCATCATTTTTCCTTTCCCTTCTTTCCTTTCCCCTGCCCCTCCCACTACCCCTACCCCTTTGGACCTTTTCTTCCTATTTTACACTATCGATTATTCATTCTGATCATTGGTACATTTTAGGTATACAATATGATGACATTCATCATTGGAAATTTGCACCTTTCCATAGTCTCTCTTGGTTCTTATTTTTCACCCTTGCCCAGCCCTCCCTTCAACCCCTCCAGTCCTCCCTATTTACAAAGATCTTGTTCCTATTTTTCCATTTTCTCATGTTAATCCCATACCCTGTTCCACTGCTGGTGGGAGTGTAGACTGGTGCAAGCACTGTGGAAATCAGTATGGAGATACCTCAAAGAAATAGGACTGGAAGTCTCATTTGACCCTGCTATTCCACTGCTGGGGATCTTCCCAAAAGAATTAAAAGAATCATACCACAGTGATATATGTGCGCCCATGTTCATAGCAGCGCAGTTTGTAATAGCTAAAACTTGGAAACAGCCCAAATGCCCATGAACTGGAGACTGGATAAAGAAAATGTGTTCTTTTTTTAATAAAATGCCATAAAAAATGAGAAAGTGGAGACATTTATAGCTAAGTGGATGCACATTGAGGCCATACTCTTAAGTGAAATAAATAGGACACACATGTGTAAATACCGAATAGTTTCTCTGGTGTGAGAAACTGAAAGTGTAAATAAGGACTAAATGTATAATAGGTAATGTGAAATAGGAAGAAAAGGGGCAAAGGGGAAGGAAGTGGGAGAGCTAGGGGAAATGCTGTGAATACTTTCAATGGAGTTTTTAATCTCTTGGATATCTGTTTGAATCTGTTTCATGGATTCCATTTCTTTCTTATGCTGGGCATTCATGGCTTCCAGCATGGTTTTTTTTAAATCTCTTTTTGTGCTAGAACCTCTAATCATGTCTTTTACTCTGCTCATTATCTCTGTAGTTATCTTGGAAATTATTTCTGTTTTGAATTTTTCTAGAGCCTCATTCATCTGTTTTGTTACTTCCTGTGTATCAGTTCAGGGTGTCCAGGTCATTAATTATTGTATTTTTCCACCTCATTTCCCCCATAATTTCCCTTTGGTAAGTTGGAAGTCTGTGTTTGTGTTCTACCAAGGTGTCTTTTCATTTTTAATTCTGTTGTTGGTGCCATTTTTTCCTTTAATTCCTGGGCTGATACTTCAATATTTCTTTTTTTGAGTATCTTTATTACCTATGTTTAGAGTCCCTATGGAGTGATTGCTTCTCAGAGATATCTTCCAGGTACAGCTGGACTTTTTAGGCTTTGAGTTTCTAATGGCTCTTAGGCAATCTTGTTTTCAGTACACCAAGGGGGACAACTGATTAGATCAATCAGGACACCTTAGCCTAATTGACACAATCAACATCAAACACAGCTTAGAAAATGACAATTTGTGGTAGCAGTTAATCTGTCACCTTTAACCCTGTGAGCTAGATCAAAATCTAGGGCCAGCCCAAGATATGTTTGTAGTAAGTAGACCCTTCAATATGGCAAATTTACACTCCGGGATAAGGATTTATCAGGGGTTGGGGAAGGAGGGGTAGAGAGATACAGGGAGAGGGAAGGGTTAGAGGTGAGGCTAGAGGATATGGGAAGAGCAAATTGTGGGGATCTGTTGAAGACAGGAGGAGAAGACAGAGCAAAAGAACAGAGACAAGTACAGAATAAACTGACAACAATAGAGTAGCTAGAAATTGTATTCACCTTCCTATAAAAGTGACAGTCGAGAGGATAGAGAGAAAAAATTCAGAATGGGTCAGGAACAAAGAGGGAGAGAAACATAGAGCCAGAAGGTATAGAGAGAGAGAAAAAGAAAAGAAATATATATATATATATATATATATATATATATATATATATATATATAACAAAACAAACAAACAAACGAAAAATTCTCCCTCAGGATATGTCTCTGCTGTCCTGGTAGGCAATGTGGGCAGCAGTGTGGGGGTCTAAGTCAATTAGTCTCAGCAAACCAGCTGTAGTCTACTGAGATTCGGACTGATTTCTGGCTGCAAGGTCCAAGTTGAGATCCCTGACCTCCTACAGGATTAAACTCTGCAAAGTTCTTCTGTAGTTTCCAGGTGCTCTCTCCCCATATGCGAGTATGGGTTTCTATGGGAGGTGCTGATTCCACCAACTTACCAACCATGATGGTCCAGTGTGCTCTTATTGAAGAGTTTTTCTTCACTTTCCCAGTGGGCTTCAGTTTTCATTGAGGAGCATCAAAAAGGCCCTCTCTGTTGTTCACTTCTGCTCTATATTCTGAGGCTCATAACCATGGCCTTTATGTTCCCCCTGGTGCCTCTGCTGTGAGGATTCAGATTCCACATGGCATCAGCCACACATGGTCTCTGGCGGGCTGCGGCCTTCTGGCGTCTGCGCGACTGGGGCACTTTAATTTTTACTGTTGTTACAGTGCTAGGAATTGAACCTAGGGCCTCCTGCATATACCTTCAGCTAATTTAATTTTAATTTTAAAAACTATAGAAGGAAGCAAAGGGATGGATCTCTTGCAAATGAGAAGTGTTCCAGGAGACTGAGGGTGAGGGCAGAAGAGGAAGGGAAGGGGCAGTAAGTAGAATTGAAATATGCCATGTTTAAGAGCCTAATAATCTCAATGGATGTTATCATATGTTGTAAACATGAGTTAAGAACAATAATAACAATGAGAATTAAAACAAGGAAAGGGGATTTAGACAGAGGGAGGTGGCTGGGAAAGGAAAGGGGACTGATGAAAAGAAATAAGCTGTATTTGTTCATGTACTCAGTCCCCAAGATGATATAAATGTCATGTCTTACAACGCCATACTAATAAAAGGGAAAAAACCCAAGAGAATGCATTTAAGTTACATACTGCCTACACATTTTAAACACATTTTTTTCTTTTAATGTCTATGTGCCTCTGTTGATGTTTAATAGTTTAATCCAAAAATAATTTTTTTTACTCTTTGGTTCTGGAAGAATACTAGCACTAGGATTATGTAAAGTACAGCTCACTTATTTGGTGCAGGTTTAGTTCTGTATGATACAGTGTCAGGACATTTAATATTTTAAAAACTTGAAGTAAAAGTTATTTAATCCATATTAAATGAACCTGAGGTCTTGTGTTCTTTCTAGCTGCTGCTTTTGAAAAATAGGAGCTGGGTGGTTGAAGCTGTTTGTAGGGCCCTTTCCCTGGTGATTTGGGGCTTTGCTGAGCTCTGGCCTTCTCTGTTTGCTTATGAAACTTGTCAGCAACCCTCTCAAATTACAGCTACAGGCACAGGACTCTAGTTAAAATATGTGACCTCTACCATGAAATCACAATAGAAACTGTTTTGTATGTAATCTTTTTCAAGGCTGCGCATCCAAACGCACATTCACAATCTAGCCAATAAATACAACTGTCTCAATACATTTGTGACAAGTGGTACATTTCTGTTGGAAGTTGAATTATGTAAATATTCTCAGCTACAGAAAAGAAATGTATCGCTTTTGCTCCATTTATGAAGGTCAAATGGAAATAAATATAAATACAAAGAAACTACAGTTGCTTCTATTTTTTTATGACATTATGTTTATAATTTGGAACTAGGAAATGAGAAATAAACTATTAAAGTGGTGACTGGAAGATAAAATATATTTAGATACAAATGTGTGACAAATTATGAAAAGATTATATGTTTTGAGACAATATTTTTCATTAAATTACATCATGTTCTTAAAAATCATAATCATTTTTCTCTAACAACTAGAAATAAATGTATTTTTGTTGTTTTCAACATAAATGTCACTGGAACCTGTCAGGAATGATAGCTTCGATTCTAACACATTTTTGTGCTGTTTGAATAGTTTCTTCTTTTGTATAGTTTTTCTTACAGAACAATTATCTTAAACACTGTACATCTTTGCAGATTTGGCTATGACTAGAAATGTTGAGAAAGCTACTTGGAAGTCCTGTCAGGATCTTACATCCACTGGAGCTGAGGAATTATGTGGAAAAATAATTTAAGCCGTGTTTTATTCTACATTTCAGACATAGTTTGTTGTGCCTACCAAATGTTCACATTGCCCAGTGAAACTATCTCTGCAGAAAGATTGAGAAACATCATTGGTCCCTTATTTAGTTACCTGAGGAATAGTTTGTATAAAAAAGGGTAGGAAAAAATACATGATTATTTACTGATTTTCAAAGTAATAAAATGGTTCTCTGAGATACTCCAAAGGGGATCAAAAGTTTATTTTTAAATCATTATGAAGCTATGTTTTTAAATATGTTTGGGCCATCCCAGGCTCCTAGGGCAGAGAAGTTCAGCCGTCCCAGCACCCGGAACGAAGCTCCCCCACCACCATCCCAAGCTCCTAGGGCAGAGAAGGTGAGCCACATGAGCGCCAGAAGCAACCCACCACCACCACCACCGTGGAAATGAGAAAACACATAAACAAGCCTCAAAAACAGAGTTCCAGATCACCTACAGCAAGTCCAAAGGGAAATGAGATGGAACAGTCTGATACTCAACCACCTGGACTCTCTGAACTGGCAACAAAAGAGGATCTGGGAAAAATAAAATCAGAAATAATTACTCAGAGAAACATCATTGGTGCTTGGTCATTGAAGAGGAGTATGTGTTTTGAGTTTGATGGCAAATACATAAACTATTTATGGACCAACTATCACATGCATTATGGGTTTTATGAAGAAAGTAGATGTAGTATTTATAGTCAGTCTTCACTCTATCCTGTAGTAAAGTGCCAGGAAAATAACTTCAGGCTGAAGCTGTATAAAGAATCCTTAATACTGAATGGTTGGTCTGGAAATATAGCATGAACTCATCTAGCACAGTGATGGCAAACCTTCTAGAGTTTTCAGTGATAACAAACAGCCCACTGTGGCACACGTGCCTTAGGTTTGCCACCACTGGTCTAGCATGTACAATTCTCTAGCTACAATCCCCAGCCCTGTGAAATAAATAAATAAATAAATAAATAAATATTAAAATTACAATTTTTCTGTGCTAAATTTTAAAAAATAATGAGGAAAGTTACAATTTTGGGGATTTTAAATTTTTATCAAAAAATTTTGGATATTTTTTACCATTAACTACAAATAGGGAAATGAAAAAAATAATAAAATGAGTTTGTATTTAACTACCATACTGTAATTTAAAACATTAGAAATAGTGAAAAGCAGTAAGATTTTTTTTTTTTTGAAAAAAACTTACCAAACTAACCTTGCCTTCTCATCATGTAATTTCTTACTGTAGAGGTATGAAAAAGAGCATCTTACCTAGACCTTTGCAAATTGTCATATTTCCTGCTAAGTGTGGGTCAATTTCCAACATTGTGTCCTTTGTCCTTTCATTGTCACAAAGTATGTCTGAGGATTTCTTTATGGGGAAGTTTATTGAAGTCATTTGCAGCAGGCTTCATCAGTGACTTTCCTCGTTTATGTTGATAGGTTCCCATTATTAAGTTCCTCTGGCTACATATTTAGTCTGCTCACTGCAGCAGTGTCAGCATTCCCACAACTAGCTACTCCTGCTTCTATTCCATTGATACTTGATTTGAATTAAACTTCTTATGTTGTCACTGCTTGTTTCTTTGCTGTCCATGGATCCACCTGAAATTAAAACTGCGTGGTAAGAGCTAGGAGTGTTTAGTTAAACTGTGATGACTAAAATTCACACGTGCATCCAAGAAACCTGTAAAAAGATCACTTGCATGGAAGTATCTGCTTATCTAAACTGTATTCATATTGGAGCCCAAGAAATCTACATTGGAGCCCGCTCTTTCTTTTCTCTCTCTTTCTTCTTTCTTTCTTTCTTTCTTTCTTTCTTTCTTTCTTTCTTTCTTTCTTTCTTTCTTTCTTTCTTTCTTTCTTTTTCTTTCTTTCTTTCTCTTTCTTTCTTCTTTCTTTCTTTCTTTCTTTCTTTCTTTCTTTCCTCTCTCTCTCCCTCCCTCCCTTCCTTCCTTCCTTCTTTTCTTCTCTGTCTCTTTCTTCTCTTTTTTTTTTTTTTCAGTTCCAGGCACTGAACCCAGGGCTTTTGTACTAAGCTATACCCCTAGCTCTTTTTATTTTTGGTTTCTCAGTACATTACCCAGGCTGAGCTTCAACTTGGGATCCTCCTGCCTCAGCCTCCCAGAGTGCTGGGATTATAGCCATGCACTACCATTTCTGTAATGCAGGAGACTAAGCGAGAAAAGAAGCATTCTACCTACAGTAGCTTAGCGTTCTCATCATTTCCTGGCATGGGAAACTGCCAGCCCACTCTGTGTTGTTTGATACTTAATTATGCTTAGTGAATTAGATGATACCTGGTATAGGATTCTCAGTTCATAAATAAGTAGATGGGGAGAAGCTCAAATGGCTCTTGCCATCAACATTTTGTTGTTTAAGAATCATAGCAAGTGTCTGAGGATTTAGCTCAGTGGTTCCACTGCTTGCCTGGCAAGTGCAAGGTCCCAAGTTTGATCCCTGGTACCAAAAAAAAAAAGAAGAAGAAGCAGAGCAGGAACACAGCACCTTTTACAGAGGGCAACATGAGGAAGACATATTTCTGCCTGGAAATAATAAATAATCTTAAAAATATTAAATTTGGAAACATATTTGTTAAAACACTCCCATAAACACACAACTGCAATTGCAGCAACTTGGGAAGCTGAAGCAGAAGGGTCCCAAGTTCTAGGTCAGGATGGGCAACTCAGTCTCAAAATAAAAATAAAGTAACAATTTCCATATTTTACTGTTAGGACAAATGATATATTTAGCTAGTTAATTTTTTGTATTAACATAACTGAATAGAAAATATGTAAACCCTTTGAAAAATAAATTTTATTATTTGTATTTGAAATATGCAGTGTGATGTCAGGAGATACATAGAGATAGTAAGATGGTTACTATAGTGAAGCCAATTAGCATATCCATCCTCCGCATAGTTTGCCCTGTGTGTGTGTGTGTGTGTGTGTGTGTGTGTGTGTGTATGCATGTGACAAGAGCAGCTACAACCCCCTCATTTAGCAAAACTCCTGAATATAATGCACTATTAGCAACTGCGTCCTCCTGTTGTGACTTTCTTACAGTTAGTGCTATGCATAGATTGTAATGAAGGCACAGCCTTGACCTTCTTGAGGAAAATGTGTCCTAATTATAGGTTAATTACTAAATACCTGTTCTACAAACCCAACTTCATAACGTTAAATGATCACTGAAAAAACCCCTGTTGAGTGACCACGGTTCCTGTTTATTTGCTTTTTCTTGGAATTAAACTGTAAAAGGGGAAGAAAATACATTTTTAAGAAATAAAGCCCTGTGTTTATGTAATATTTATTTATATCTCCAGATTCTGTTAGTATCTAATGACATTTAAGTGTTATTTACAACTTTTTAAATTCCTAACTTTAAATGAAAACTTTTGGGTATATGAAAAGGATTAAGTTTTTAAATTTTTATTTTTATTATTACATGTTTGCAGTGCATAATGATTGTATTCATTGTGTGGAGCTGGTACACATACGCAAGGCATCTTCATTCTTTTTACATCCCTTTCTCTTCCTTTCCCCCCCTTCATCTCTTGGAACCTTTCTCATTTGCAAAAATCCATCTCCTTGTTTCTTATTATCTGTTAATAGGGGAAAAATCCCTACATAGCCTTTGCTCGTAATACACACTCTAAGTTTCCAAAAGGGTGCCTTTTTATATTTAAATTCTGTGAAAGAATAGGGAAGTACATACTACTTTTTATTCAGATAAACTCCTAATATTTTAAAAATAAGCATGGGCTTTTAGAGTGCTTTAATAAAACATAATGAAACTTCTTTGTCTAGAAGAAATCTTTATTTTAATGTGTAAGGGTAAAAGTACTAAAATTCTGTTTATCAGAAATATTATTGGGCTTTAGAATTTTTAAAAAATGGTGATTAGGGACCACAGGTAACAGATAATAGACTGGTATAAACTTATAATACCTTCAAAGAAGTTTGGAGACTCATACTATCTTACATAATTTGTTATAGCACACCAAAATGAGGTAACGAGAGCAAGCTTGAGAATATAACAGCGAAAGATATCCTGTATGCATGACCTTGTGTTAGAGGAAAATAATATTTAGCCTAGTAGTGAATGGGCTGTTTGTAGTTTAAAGAACAGGAAAAAACAACTTCCTATCAGAACAAGTGAATAATAGTTTTGTAAATTATTTTATTTTCCCTAAATGGGGAAGATCTGTCGATTGCATCTGATTTTTCTCAGTCATACACACAATTATTGATTTGATTGTTGTTAGTGGCATCATTTGATAATGAAATGGACTTGCTGAAGGGTTGAAAAAAGCATTTATACCTTGGTGATTTGCATTAAGTAAAACATGCCTCTTACTAAACAATCATCTTTATGTATTTTCATGTATCACTCACCATTCAAGCAAAATACAAGACACTGAATAACAGCAGTGCTCTACCAAAATCCTAGTTCCATCTAAGCCTTTGAGTCATTATTCATAAACCTTTATATTATTCTTTCTTCTTCTGATTTCAATACTTTTTCTAGGAAAAAAATGAAACTGCAGGGCACTGTCATTACAAAATGTAAGAGAACACAGTTTTTTGATGATTACTTATGATCTGGACTAAAGAATATCTAGAAAAGCTTGAAAACTTTAGTTATATTTTTCCTGTGATGTTATGTTTTGTACCTCCTTATGCTTGAGTGGAATGGATGACTGCTTATTTTTAAGAGCATCAGTGCAAACCAATTGTCCATCCATTTCTTACTCAAATCTTGTCCTCCATGGCAGAAGCATTCTGATCCACTAATGGTAGGAGAAATTGTCTTGTGCAGTGAGTAGAAATGAATTTGTTCAAAATTTATCCCCTGTGAGATAAAAAAAATTGTAAAAAGAGATACACGCGGATGATTAATAAATTTTTTCCCTAAGACTGTTCCAAGTCTTACTATCCAATTAGAGTCCTCCCGAAAACCTCTGCAGGTGTGTATGGAAAGATCTCTGTGAATGATAAGGGATTTCCTAGTTCAAATCGTAAAACCTGTGTTAGTTTCTTGTGATAAACTACTACAACATAATGGCTTAACACAATACAAATTTATTATCATGTTGTTCTTGAAGTCAGAGGTGCAAAATGGGTTGGTAGAACTGTAGGGGAGAAATTATTTCCTTACATTTTTCCACTTCTAGAGGTTGCCTGAATTCTTTGCCTGGTAACCCTGAGTCCCACAGAGCTCTGCTTCGATCATCACAGGTCTTTCTCTGACACTGACCATCACCCCCGCCCCCTTACAAGGGCCCTACTGATTACTCAGAAGCCACTCTGATAATCCAGAATAATCTCTCTCCATCTCAAGATCCTTAACATAACCTGCCATTCAAGGTAATTTGAGTGTCTTTGGAGAACATTTATTCTGCCTACCACAATGTCCCTGAGTAAAGTTTGTGGTTTTCATTCCACCCTAATACTTCTCTAATTTTTTTATTGTTAATTTTGTTATCATTTTGATGTTGCTGTTGCTACTGTTATTGCTCACACTTGGATTCTCATTTAACATGGATACTTCGGGAAAACCCTGACTTTCCTTAATGTTAATTGCAGGATGCTCTCAAGATCCTCAAATAAATTCAAGTCATGAGCTGCTTAGATTGAAAACACTTCAAATCCAAAAGAAAAACATTTTCTGGAAAAATCTGTCACTCCTTCTTCATTTTGACCTGTCAGTATTAATTGGCCATTTACCCTCTTCTGGCCTACCCTCAAAACACCGTTTTCTTTGGGTTCTCTGTTTTGCTGACCACTTCTAGGTTTCCTTTTGTTCTACTACATCCTCTCTACATTGGTGTCTAGTGTCTTTATACTGCCAGTCTTCTCTAGATGTATGTGTAATCTCATAGCTTTCAACAACATCTCTGTGCAAAAAGCAAAGCAAAACAAAACAAAAAAACTCAATTTGTCAGGTTCTAAGGGCTTTCCCTAAATTCCAGACATAGACACTCAGCTGCTTTTTTGACAACTTCTGTCTAAGTCTCTAATTGGCATTTCAGATTTACATAGCCAAAGCAGAACTTTTAGATTTCTATCTACCACCCTTACTGAACAAGTCCCTCCCCTCCCTAGTCTTCAGCATCTCAATAAATGACAATATTTTTCAAGCAGCTAATTTGGAAAACACACAGAGGAGATATATTTGACTCATCCCACACCTCCATCCAGTTTGCCATCAAATCCATTTGGCTCCATTATTGAAAACTACTCAAAATTTCATTGCACTTCCATGCCTCTATCAATAACATCTTAGGCAACGAGGCCATTATTCATCAGCTAGGTTATTAGAATAGCTTCCTTTTTAGCTTTAACTCTTGGTCCCTTATGTCATCCAAAGAAACCCTTCTCAAATGCTTAACATATCAACTCATTCTTCTGTCTGAACCTCTTGCCTTCTAATCTTACTCAGACTGAGAATTCTCCACTCTTGGGCATTTCAGTGTATTCTATGTTCTGACTCTGAGGGATGAGCAGCATGGCTACAGGGAATGAGATGTTCTTGGGGAGGAACTCTTCCACTGTGTCTAGAGAGCGAAGAATGAGTTCTGTGAAGACAAGGTATAAACACATGATCTCTTAGGCCAAGCAGAAACGTAACCAATGATGTCAAGAATGTGAAACTTGTGATAATCATTACTTCTGAGATTCCAAGTTACATTCACTTGTTAGTTTAAACTAGTGCTTCACAGATTTGGTTCTGGCTAAAAAAACCAAGCAAGGCTGAGGATATACTAAGAGGAAACCCTGAGGGCAAGCACATTGAGGGAATAACAGAGAACCCAAGAAAGAAGGTGAAAATCAAAAGGACAGCATTTTGCCACTTGGTTCAGCTATTCCCTATCTACTGACTGTCCAGTCAACACAAGCTGCTAACATTCCTGGGACTTACTTCATTTAAAAGAGTTATTTCACTTTTAAAATCAACATGCTTTTCATTTTTCTTGAGCTCTTAGCACCATGAGCCTTCTAAATCCCACTTTATCTGTAATAATATTTCATTAAAATTATTAATTTTGGTAGCAGTATGTTAATGAAATGTTTTTTCCTGCAATAAACAGGATTAAAAGAAAAAAGAAAGAAAGAAAAGACAGTAATACATATTCTACTTGGGTGTTTTCAAGGTAGCTGCATGACCTCAGTACTCTACAAGGCCATAATGTTCTTTTTTATGTGTAAGTATGTATTTTGGTCAGTTCATAGGCTTTTAAGTCATTAGTACATTAGGGCAGTTCAATTTCTCATGACTCACATTCACAAAAAGATCAATTACTGTGAATATCTTTAACCCCATCTTATAGGCAGTCAATAAGTTTTCCAGGGCAAAATCTTTTCCTGACACATGGTATGGGTAAATGTGCTATAGTGCTGTCTTTGGCCAGACATCTCATTTATGTACTTTTCTGACCTTTCTTAATTATAATTAACAGATTATAGAAAAGCTACTAGAAAAATTAACCGTGTAATGATTTCCTGGGTCAAAAGTGCTTTTCTGGTGTGCAAACCAGTTATGCCTACATTTTCTTTCATCTTCGAACTAACACCCAAGACTAGACCCAAAACACCACATTTGTTTAGAGAGAAAAAATTAAGAATTAACAATATTCAATAACGTGAAGTAACAGCAACAGAACTAGAACCCAGACTGATTCCATGTCCATTGATTTTCCACTTTATGATACAGTGGTGATTGAAGTGTTGACAGGAAAATCCATTAGAAGATGTAATTTAGCACATAAACGATGACATTGGCACTATTATGGTGTCCATCTTTCTACCTCCAGTGATATCTTTTCAACTCATCTCCAGTCAGAAAATTATTCTGTGTGCCCAACTTAGATATAATGGAGGGCAGAATAAAATAGGCAGCAGCATAGAAAGAACAGAGAACCCTGGGACATCTGGCCAAGGAACAGAAATCACGTACAGGAGAAACAACTCTGCAAGAGGTATGTTACAGAGCACAGTAAAGAAAACCGAAGCCTCACAGACAATATGATAGGTAAGGACTCTCTACTTCCAATGAACCTTGTGCAGAACTAGAAACCACACATTTTTTATAGAGAGTTAAATAATCTTTCTGCTAAAAGTAAATGACATTCAAGCACAGACAGGTGTGGGAGAAGCGTGGTGGAAGACACATGCTTGAATCAGCAAAGCTCAGCAACAAAAGAGGAAAACAGCAGCAGATAGAGGTTAAAGGGTTTCCCCAATTCCTAGAGGAAGGGAAAGTAGCATATGTGTATAATTAAGTATATATAGCATATTTAATATTTACCATATATGCATAATAGTGCGCTATGGTTTATATCTAGATGTTCCCCCAAAGCCTCATGTGCTGATAGGTGGGGTTTGCCCAGGTGATTGGATCAGGGGGCGTGATACTTGTCAGTGGATTAGTACACTGATGAGTTTATAGCTAAATATCATGTTGAGAGTTAAGCCTGCTCTGAGGAGGTGGGTCACTGTGCCATGGTCCAGAAAAGTTTATCTCTCTCTTTGCTCCCTTAATGTCTCTCTGCTTCCCACCACCATGCCAGGAATTGATTCTCCTCTTCCATGCTCCTCTACCATGATGCCCTGCCTTGAACCTAGCCAACTATAGACTGAAACTTCTACAGACTAAGAGCCAAAATAAGCCCTTCCTCCTTAGAGTTGTGGGTGTCAGGTATTGTGTCTCAGCAATGACAAAGTGACTTCTGGATGTACACTCTACGTTTGAAGTTGGAGTAGAGACTCAGCAGAGGACGTGCTGTGTAACACCACTTGAATGGCAGGTTCCTTTAATTGAGATTATATGTGCAAATTTTGCAGCACACATCATCATTCACACAAGAGTACGCTGGGCACAGAAGAGAAAATAATAATGTGAATGGCATCTACCTGCTTAATCACATTTTAGAGGCCCTTGTGGATGTAAGACTTGCCTCTTAATCCTCTGCTTATATTAGCTTTAGGTGTTGATATCTATTTTCATCTTTGTTTCAAGTTCAGTTGTGACCTCAGGATGACTCTCCTTCACCATTTGATCTCATATTCTCTCCAACTTCAGTCTCCACTTTCTTGCCCAATTATATTACCTTCAAGGCACCGGAAATTTTTTTGTTTGCTTACTTTTGTTTATTGTCATCTTCTGGCTCCATGAAAATACAAATCTTAGTAAATAAATCACAGCTACAGAGAAGTACTTGGTACCTAATAGGAGACGAATAAATATTTGTTGGGTAAAGGAAACAAATATAACAAGTAATGTTTTGATCATTAAATGTGAATGAAAATAACCTATCTGATACAAAGGGGAAATTTATTAAGAAATCCATCATATTTTGTTTTGCCATGCCCTAACATTCTAATAATTTTTATATGCAAGCTCAACTATTTTTTTTTTTTTTTGGTACTGGGGATAGAACTCAGGTCCTTGCACTTGCGAGGGAGGTGGCAGAACCACTGAGCTAAATCCCAGGCCCAGCAAGCTCAACTCTATAAGCTCATTTTGTTTCATCATATTTTCCTGGGACAATTTCAATACTGGAGAAATTCAGCTCGACACATACTCCTGACACACCTACATATTTAAAGAAGAATCACACTATCTTGCAGCTTGGTCTTGATCGAAATTCATCACCCTAATTCAAGTGAGGCCCTTGAGCTGTCCAGAAATTCAAATCAATTTCTTTAGTTCCTTTCCTTTCTACTCTTCCTAATGATTTAATTTCATTTTCATTACTGTACGTGTTTGTAGTACATAACCATTATTCTATAAATGATTTGATTTTGTCTGCATCCTAAAACCACTACCAGCACTTTCACACTTAGTTGGTCGCGTTATTCTATTGAGGAAAAAAAAGCAACCTGAAGAATTCCATGCACTCTTATGAGAATCTACTATTTCTCTCTGGGCTGAATTTTCCCTCATCGATGTCAGACCAGGGCATTCACACAGCAACCCACATTCAGACAGGCCCTACACTTGGGATTTAATGCTTTGTGTACCTTAAATTAATATACAAATTCTTAATACTTTTATCATTGTTTTGTGCTTTGTAAGTGAAGTCTAACAGGACAATGAGAAACATTTCAGGGGCTTGGAAATGTGCCTCACAGGTTCTCCCTCACACTGAACATTCAATCTCTGTTAAGACCCCACTCAGCCCCCTCTCTCTCCTATTGTACCTTCTTCCCAGCGCTGCTGTTTCCCTCTGCCTAAGACTTCAAGACTTGTATGGAGTCTGCATTCTACTGTCACTCTCCATGCCAGTGAGAAATTTGTTCCTGGATACAGAGTGGGTCAAGGTTGGGCACAGCTTGGATCAAAACAAAACAACAGCTGGTCTGGTAGCTGTGCAGGTCATTCCTTCAATAAACAGCTAGGCAGGGTCCTCGAGACCACTCCCGATCCCAGTCCTGGGCACATGTCAGGGAGAAGGTGATGGAAATAATCCTGCACAAATGGACTTAGAACTTACTGAACAATCTAGGATTGGAGGTGATGGTTAGTTTTGTATGTCAACTTGGCTGTGCCAACGTGCCCAGATATGTGGTCAAACATTATTCTGGATACTTCTTGGAGGGTATTATGAAGTGGTTAACATTCAAATTACTGGACTTTTAAAATAATCTATCATCCCTAATGTAGCTGATCCTTGTCCAATCAGTTGAAGGTCTGACTACAACAAAAGATTGATGTGACATGAGCAAGACGGAATTCTGCCAGCAAATGGCTTTTCACATTGAACACAGCATCTGCTCTTTTCAGGTGGTCAGCCTTCCTGCCATTCTGCAGTCTGGACTTGTCAACATTCATAATCATGTGAGCCTGTTCCATACAGTAAAACACACGCTCACATACACACACATGCACATACATTTGCACACATGCATGCACACACGCACACACGCATACATGCTCTTTATTGGTTCTATTTTTCTGGAGAATCCTGACCAAAGCACCTATCCACCATAGTTGAGGTAGCTAGCTCATGAGAAGGAGAGAGGGACTTCCTTGCCCTTGCTGAGGCTCTGCATTTTTATTTTCCCTTGGGCTACAAAATATGTAGCCAGCCTGGATCTAGCCCATACATATCCTGTCATTCTTACAAATGAGTTTCTGTCTAAGGTTAACTGCTCCACTTACAAACTAGATCCCATTATCTCTCATCCGCTCAAGGACATTGCTTCAAAAAGTCTTCCCACTTTCTCCTGTAATTTCTTCCCTCATACTGAATCATATTCATCATCACACCCATTTCCTCTAATGTCTCCCATCTTTGAAAAAAAATTACCTTCTGATTTCCTATACCCCCTCAGCCATGTATCATTCCCCATTGTCCTTTAGATTAAAGCTTCTCAATAGAGTGATTTGTATTGACTGTTTCCAATTCTTCCTTGAGTCTAGAAGTCACTGCCTGGCAAGGTGGTTTATTTATTTCTTCTGCAAGAGTATAAAGGGCCCTAAGTCACCTCTCACTTTGCCCAGTGCTGATGATTGCCCCTTTGCTTCATCATGTCTGCTAACATTCTGCACATCCTAAGCCAAGAAATCCAGAGATGGCCAGAGAGAATGGTGGCTGTACCACAAACCTAAATATTCTGATGCCAGCTGTATAAAGAGCACATCGGCCAGGATGTAATGAATATAATTGCTACCTAAATTTATATCATATCCTATCTACATCATATCCTATCTCGCAATAGTATTTGAAGTAATCTAGAATGTCAAATCTTCATCTTCTTTCTTTCTTTAAGCAAAGAAGAAATAACTCAGTTATTCCTACGTATGCAATGAATGGCATCCATCATGGTCTCTGGACAGCTCACACATCAGTGCTCTCTAAAAGGAATAACCTGCTGAACGAATCCTGTTTTTGAAACAAAAACAGTGGGCAGCAGTAAATATTCTCCTGCCAGAATGATATTTGTAATTTTGTCTTTAAGTGTAATGCTAGTTTTCTCCATGTTTCTACGTGCTTAGAAACCCAAAGCTAAAATTCCAGTGAAGACTTTTATGAGTGTTTTATAATGAGACATTTATACCAGGAAGCAGTGTGCCCCAAGTTCTCAGGTCTCAGTTTGTATTTATCATTTCTTTTACACTGGAGAATAGAGGTAATGAAAGTACATAGAAACCAGACAAGTCACACTGAAAGCAGGGTGAATACATGGAAAACTATAGGAGAACATGAAAGAAGAGGGAATCAACAAGGAGCAACCCAGCAGCGTGAAATCCATTGAGGGAAAATATGCACATGGCCTCCTAGAACAAATAAATATTTGACAGCAATTGGTTATGAAAGCATCACCTGTCTTTAGGGGGAAAATTCCTACTCCTTTTGTTCTGTCTCATCTCCGTGTGTCTGAAGCCTTTCTCTTTTTGATTATGCTGTTGTTTCCTTTAAATTTGAAGACTGGAAATCATATTCTTAATGTTTTCTGACATTCTTTATATATCTGTTTTTCCTTTCAAATCGACTTTATTGTTCAGGACAGTTTTAGATTCACAAAAAATTGAGTGGAAGGTACAGTGATTTCCAATATCCCTCTCTCCCCTGGATACGTATGTACAGGCAACCCCATTATCAGCATCTCATATCACAGAGATACCTTTGTTTCAGTCTGGAGATTTACACAGATGCATCATAATCACTGAAAGACCACATCTGGTATTACAGTCCACTCTTGGTGTTTACATTCTATGGGCACTGGCAAATGTATAATGACCTGTGTTTATCATATCATAAAGAACTTTTGCTGCTTTCAAATGCTGTGTGTGCCACGTTTTTATTCCTCCCTTTCCTCTCACTCATGACAAACGCTGAACTTTTTAAGTCTTGATAGCACTGGCTTTTCCAATGTCATATGGTTGGAATCATAAATTATGATACTTCTCAGATCAGCTTTTTGCATTTAGTAATATGCATTTAAGTTTCTTCCTCCATGTATTTTATTTTTGTTTTTTTGCAGCAGTAGTGAGAATCCAACCCAGGGTTGCTCTACCACTGACCTACACCCACCTCCAGAATTTTGTATTTTTTACTTTGAGACAAGATCTTGCTAAATTGTCCAGGCTTGGCTTGAACCTGTGATCCTCCTGTCTCTGCTTCCTGAGTAGCTGGGATTACTGGCCCGTGATCCCATTCCCAGCCCACCAGGTCTTTTCAAGGCTTGATAGCTGTTTCTTTCTTTCTTTTTTTAGGATAAATACTATTCTATTGTCTGGATGTACCACAATATATTCACCTACTGAAGGACATCTCAGAACATCTGTGAGCAGGATTTTGCATGAATATTAGTTTTCAAATCATTTGGCAAATACCAAGGATTACACTTGCTCAATTATAGAGTAAGAATGTATGTACTTTTATTAGAAAGTGCTAAACCATCCTCTAAAGTGGCTGTACAATTTTTGCATCCTACAAGTAGGGAATACAAGTTCCTGCCACTCCATATCCTCACCAGAATTTGGTGTTGTCAGTGTTCTGAATGCTGGTCATACCAGTAGATATGTTATCATTTCATTCATGACATTCTGTATTTGCCTCTTAGGAACAGACAAAGTTTAATTTCTTAGATTTCTCCACCCTTCTCTTTATTTGACCCTTTTTCTTTTCTCCTATATATACCTCTTTCACCAGACAAAATAAACTGATAAATAAATAAAAATGCTGTGCTTGCTTCGGCAGCACATATATAATAAATAAAAATGTTCCAATTCACTAGCACATAATAAGGATGCAACCAGTATCATCTTCCTAAGGAGGCAGCATATTGCATCTATCTGCCCCGTAATGGTCTTTGGTAACTTTTCTGAAGAGGTAGAGAACAGCACACTTGTCCTTGTTTTTTTGTTTCCTGAGGCAAAGAGAGAATAGGATAGAATCTGATCTCTCTTAAAATTTGCTTTCTTTTTTTAACAAAGAATAATAATTTGTTGGTATTAAAACTTTTAAAAATATGAATATCTATAAGAAATATAACTTTTGCTCATTACCTAATTTAAAAATAGCAATTTAGTGTCCTCTTTTATTTAAGTAATGACCATTCTTGAAAATTAGAAAATAGGCTATGATACACTTGTGTGTACTTGTGTTTATGTGTGTATTTCTCAACCATAACCTTATCTACTATGTGACCACAATTGACTTTTGGATGTGTATTTATAGCTACTACTTCTTTGTTTTGCACATAGGTGGCTACATGATGTTTTTTAGAATTTCAAAAGCTCATAATTTGTATTCTTTATTATGACTTATTTTGCTAATGCAAAAATGTGAAAGAACTAGTGAAATAATATGAAGGTAATAAAAGAATTTTTACTGTCTTGGTAATAAAGTTAATTTTAACATTCTTTCTTGATATTTAGATCGTTTGCACTTTTTACATTGTATATAACCTTCCACAAACATCGTATAGTTAATTTTGTGGATATTCCTGATGATTTGCCTACTAGAAAATTCCTTAGAGTACAATCTATGGATCAAAAGCAATGAACCACTTATAGGTTTTTGAATGTATTGTGAAATTACACTCTTGAAAGGCTTTATGGATCTACAGTCTTTTGAGAAGTGCATAAGAGTTATCAGACAATGTTCAAACCATCACTTAATGCGTTTTGATGATTAGTAGTGTCACACATAGAAAAGACAGAAACATATGGAAGAAAGGAAAATTGGGTTGTGGGTGGCAGGTAGGGGCAGAAAGTGATTATCAGGCATTACACTAATAGTGTGTGCAATTGTTCTTCAACATGTGGGGGACACAGGCTCTTACATACTTCTTACAAATGTATCATGTTCTTGAATTCATACAAAAATCTTTTCTCTGACAATCCCATCTTGAAACATCATAATAGAATACAATTATCCTAGAAGCAAGGACATGAGCGCTTAGTCTTAAATCTTACTACTAATAAAGCAAATTCTGAGAGTCTCACATCATCCCCTTTCTAAAGTATTCTACCAGTAATGAAGCTATTTAGATAAGATGGTAGTTAAGAGCCTATTTAGCTTTTGGCCAAAAGGATTTACTGTTGAAATTCAGAGGAGATTCTGCTATAACATAATCTTTTCCTTAGTATGGAGAAAATTGGGCAATTATCACATTGTGGTGATTTATACAGAGAGCTACCAGAGAACTGGTGCCTGCTAGCTCTGCAATCTTTTGACTGTCACAAGCCCAAGATACTTCTTTCATCTACCTGGAGTTTTCTTTATTTGCTTTCTTTCTGTTGAACAAGGCTGAGATCTTACGAGAAAGAGAAGAAAATGCTAATAAGAATAATATAAATTGTGAAGAAAATTTTCCATATTTAATAGCTCTTTAGCCTTCCTAATTGTTTTGGTCCACTTGGTGTGGAAGTGTGTAAAATTTTTGGCTTCAGTCTTGATCAGGATATTGCCGACAATAAAAGGGGGAAAAAAGTATTAATCCATGATATAAAACTTTCCCTGAAGGGGAAATGTGTATATGCCTGAAACATGGCACCAAAAATGAGACACTAGAAAGTATGACATCTCTGTATTATTTGTATGTCTATTTATCATCTCCATATTGAATTATTGTTTTCTTTAATAATGAACAAAAGGGGAAAAACTGAACCTATACTGAAATTGCAATGAAATAATTCAATTTGCAACTTCTTTTCAGGTTCCATGTGAATTCTCAATTTCTATGCATATGCAGCCCTGGATATTTTGACAGTCATTTAGTTTTTACAAAACACAAATCATGCACACACACAAAAATACCTCATGTCAACTTAGTAGTCACTTGCTAATGTACTCTCCTGAGAACAATTATCTGATTTTGCAATTGTACATAGAGCATAGGACCTGGCATTATTCACTTTTGCCAGGACAATGTGACAAGTTCGGAAGAAGTGGCTGTCTGTAATAACCCTGCCAGATGGTTTTCTTGCTTCATTATGGTTTAGGCTGCATCACTTCCCTCAAACCAGGTTGCTAGGGTGATGTGTGACCTCTTTCTTTAAAAAATTCCTTTAAGCTGTGATGTGATGCCACAGAAGTGAACAGAAGCCGGCAAGACTTTTTGAAGAGTGAAAGAACAAGAATAATTTAAGATGAAAGATGAAAAAAAAAAAAAAGAACAAGAAAACTCTAGTAGAATAATAGTTGATGCTCTCTTTTTCCAAATAGACAAAGGCATCCACACTGAAGAAAAGCCTCATGGCAAGCAGTTGATTTATCTATGTCCTGTTGAACTTTTGAACCAGGTACTTAATTTTCAGCTTAATTGTAATGTTAGATATATTACTTTCTTATGAGTACACACTTTCAAAACCCCACTGATAATTCATTTGCCTTAAAAGAAAAATAGTGAAAAGAACACAATGTCTGATTCAATATTTATTTTTTGAAACATTAATATAAAGTTCTTTGTAGGGAAAATCACCTGAAAACACTAGTAAGACAGCTGATACATTCTCTTTTAAGAAAAGTACATATTCTCCAAGTTGATTTTTATAGAAATACTGGAAGATAATATATCATTATCATATATTTCTTACAGAAAAATCATCTATTCAAATGGTTATGTTTATTCTATTCAAAAAAAATAACAAAATTGAAACCCAAATGCAGCTTTTCAGTTTAGAATTTCCACAAGGCCATTAGTATTTGGAAACTGACTGGAGAGAAAAAATGTGTAACTCTAGAGAAAAACAGAGTTAAGGACAGTACTTACACACAGTACACACACAGGCACATACAAAAAAATAAGTAAGAAATTTATTCCATTTTCAATAAAATCTGTTGCCTTCTTTGGGCATTTCTATCTTGATGGACTGGCTGCCATGCTTTAATAGTGGAATGCTTTCCTAGTCCTGGTTGGTAATCAAAATGTCAGTCATCTCTCTCAGAGTTTCTGTCCTTTTTAAACTGAAGGCTCTTCTCGGTCTTGAAGTTGACCATTGCAGCAACAAATTATGAATAATAATTAGAGTTATTAATAGACAGCTGGTAAATAGTTTTTATTCAAAGATGAATTAGGGTGTAGCTCAGAGACAGAATATGTGTGGGGGCCCTGCGCTCAATCCTTGGCACCAAAAAAGAAAAAGAAAAAAAGAAAACAAGTGAGATGAAAAGAAAAATTTCAGAGCCTCTGGAATTAGCCAAGTGTCCTAATAAAAGAAAGTGATGGTCCTGATGAAGTCATCCTGAAATATTAACAAAGTAGATGAATAAATAAGGTAAGAGGATCCAAAAGAAACTTGAATGGAGATATTACCAGTTGTCATGAAATGTTAGCAAAATAGATGAACAAATAAGATAAAAAGATCCAAAAGAAACTGTAACTGAGATACTTCCTACTTATATACTATTAACCATGTCATCATTTTCTTTTTCCTTTTTTTTTTGTAGTAGTGCTGGGATCGAACTCAGCTCCTTGACCATGCTGGGCAAACACTCTACCACTTAACTATACCCCCCTAACCATTTTTTAAAAGTAAGTTTTATTGTCAATACTTTTTGAGTTTAAGTTTTAAACTGGATATAAGGTGGTAGTCTATATGACTGGGGCTTTACACAGAATGGAATACACTGAGGTATACTCAAAAATCCAATGGTAATTAGAAAGAAATATTAACATTTACTTGAGTCAAAGAACAGTAACCATTAATCATCTTATCACCAAAAATACTTTTCAAAACTTCTTTTTTTCTCTCTCTCTCTTTCTCTCTCTCTCTCTCTCTCTTGCTCTCTCTCTCTCTCTCACCTCTACAGACACCAAACTCTGTGGATGCTTAAATATGTTATAGAGAATGGCATAGAATTTGTATATAACTTATGTTCATCCTCCTGTATATTTTAAATCATCTCTAGATTACTTATAATTCCTAAGGTAATGTGAATTCTAGGAAAATAGTTGTAATACCATATTATTTAGGAAATAATAACAAGAAGTACAAGCCTGTACATGTTAGTGCCACCACAGTTTATTTTTTCAACCCATCATTGGCTGAGTACACAAATATGGAATCTGTAGATATTTTAATACATGTATTATGTATTATTTGTAGGTACTTTGGAGCCTTTCAGTAGTAAACTTTCCACATATTCCTATTTCTCATTCATCTCTATCTCCGTCTGTATCAGCCCCATGTTATATAGATCAGCCCAGCCTATTTGATGTGCTTCTTATTTATCTTTAAGACTTTTCATTTTGTGTGTTAGAGTGGAACAAAAACAGGTAAGTACATAACAAAGACTACTTGAGGTGAGGATTGGGGTACACAAAGTGAGTTAATAAAAACTATCTTTAGGTCATGGAGGGGGAAAGAAAGGACTCCAAATTAAATTAGTGCACATCATTTATACTCATTTATACTCCAAGTGAAATTATTATTTTAGTGTAATAAATACAGTAAGTCATTTTAGAAGCATGTAACCTAAAATTAAAATTCAGATATTTTGTAACAGTTATTGGTTTACACCATTCACCCAACATCCATGCTCAGACAGAAGTAAGCTAATGGGTGAGGGGTTGTTAGGAAGAGATTGCTTTGTGATTATTTTTGACGATATATTTTTAATTTAATGTAAGGTCATTAGTATATGGTAGACATTTTACTGACTTTACCATTGCACTTTTAGGAGAATACAATTTAACTGGTAAATATTGCTGTTTTAATTACCACTTAAATAACATAACACATTTTAAGAAATTGAATTATATGGACTTTCTCTTTATATATTTTATGATAGAATTTGCCTTATTCAAGTTATGTAAAGATTATACATGCTCATTATTATAGTTTGTGTCTAGACACCCCCCTCCCCCCCAACAAAGCCTCACATGTCATAGGTGGGGCTTTTCAGAGCTGGCTGGATCTAGAGTGTGTGATGCTGGGATCAAGCCTGTGTGATTACTGAATTAGTCCACCGATTTGTTTGGCATAGTTCTGAGTGTGGATGATGGGAAGGCCCACACTGGGTGTGTGTGCTACCTGACCTAAGGTTGAGTAGCCTGGATAGAGTATAAGGGACAGAAAGAGGGTCACTGTTTTCACTTGCTGCTTCACTTGTTGCTTGCTACTTTGCCACTTTGATGCCTTCTGCCTGCCATGAACTGTTTCTCCTCTGCAATGCCTTTCTGCCATGCCACCTGCCTTGGAGCCAGCCAACTATGGACTTAAACCTCTACAAACTCTGAGCCAAGTAAACCTTTCCTCCTCTACCTTGGATGTCAGGTATTTCATCTCGGCAACAAGAAAAGGTAACTAAGACACTCATTATAAAGAATTGAAGTATTATAGAAAACAAAAAGAATAAAAATTTGCCACAAATCTTGTTACCCAAATGCAACCTGTAAGAGCATGAAACATCATTTCAAAGACAAGATAGCTGAATATCATAGAAGAAACACAGTTCTTTCTGAGTGACACATATAGGAATATTTCATTCATAATAAAAAGATTTTTTTAGAAGGACACTCTCATACATCATATAAGTAAGCTACATTAGGTACATTCTTGTGCTTTTTATTCAGCCCACAGGTGACAAACTTCCATCACAGGTTGCCTTCTAAAGAAAGGCAACTTTTTCTGAGTGAGCACCAAATAAACTGAAGCAATGAGATCTTAACATACACTAGTTTGATGCACAGCTCACCCCAATAAAATGTTGCTAGTATAAAACTACAAAATAAGAAAACCTTTCAGGTATTAAGAATAGACAGAGGCCCCAACCAATCATGCATCCAACATTTTCATGGCCAGAAATCTGTAGCCCTTCCAAAATGGAATTTAGGTGTGGCCTATTGGCCTGGATGTTACATTTGTTCCAAGGTGCTCTTCTCAGTAAATCTGACCCTGATAAATGTGATGAAGTTGAGTGAAGTACAGTGGTTTTATGTTACTCTCCACCTGCCTGTAATCCTTAGAGAATTGAAGTACACATGCAGAGGAAATGGTGGGTAGAGACAATTATTTCATTTTAGGACAAGAAAATACCAGGTTTAGAACAAAGAGGAAGAAAGTAACCTTGAACTCTGACCACAGAATCTCCAATTCTTGCCCTGCTACCTTCCAGATGTGATGAATATAGTATTATCAGCCTCAGTTTCCCCATTATAAATTCAGAATAACACTACACTAAGTTTTGTAACAATTAATTATAGTAATTGTTAAAATACCTAGTTCATCTCTTTTTTTTGTCCCTTTTTTCATATTTCTGATTAACCCCAATGCTCTGGTAAGAAAATAATGTAATGCCTATAAGGCCGGGGTTTTAGCTCAGTGGTTCTATTGCCTGTCTCGCAAGCACAAGGTCTCAAGTTCAATCCCCGGTGCCAAAAAAAAAAAGAAAGAAAGAAAAAAAAAGAAAATAATAGAATGTATTACTACATAGTGATTTTAAGTCAGATTATTAAAGATGGTGAGGTAGCATTAAAAAAATAAACTACCTCTCCCACCTACCAGCTCATCTGAGTCCTCTGGGACATGTACTTTCTCTGAAGAGCCAATATACAATCTTTTAGTCACTCCTAAGAAGAGTAAGTCCTTCTCTAACTTCCTGGCAATAGACTGCATTTAGTTTCACAGCATGAAAGAGGAAGAAGTCTTTTGTGGCTCTCTCAGATTCTGAATCTAGCTCTTCCTAAGGAGAACAATTCATATTCGGATGGGTAAAATTCACTGATGTGTCTCTACTCTGCTCAGGAAATGAATTTCCCAGCGCATAAAATAAGAGGCAGAGAGGCTGACTGGAATCTGGACTACATGATCATCAGCAAAAGAGAGGGGAATGCAGAAGCTTTATCTTTCTGAATAGTAACAATTATAGTCATGCTGGGCTTGAGAGGGACACACCTGCTTAGCCAGGTTTAAATATCTTTCTTTTATAGAAAAATCCAAGTTGTAATTTTTTTAAAGACAGGGTCTTGGTTTGTAGTTCTGGCTGGCCTTGAACTGACTTTGTTTTGTTTTTCTTTTGTTAAACTTTTAAAATTCATTTTATCGATATATTTTAGATATATATAATGACAGCATTTATCATTTATCAAGCATCCTGTTTCTTCTTTTTTCCCATGGGCTTCTCCTCCTTTCAACCCCTCCTCCCCTCTTTATTTATAAAAGCTTTGTTTTCATTTTCCCCCTTCTATTCTCTTTTTTTCTTTTCCCTTTCTTTTTTTTCCCCTCTCCCCTCCCTTGTTCCTCTTCCCATTTGAACATTTTCTTTCCATTTCTCAGTATTTATTACACATTTTGGTCCTTATTTACATTTTTGAATTCTCACAACACAGAAACAGCACAATATTTAAATATGTACATCTGATCTTTTTCACTTAAGAGTATGGTCCCAAGGTGCATCCTATCTATAAATACCTCAAGTTTATCCTTCTTTATAGCAGGGTAGTACTCCATTATATAAAAATACCACATCTTCTTTATCCATTCCTCCATGGATGGGCATTTGGGCTGTTTCCAAAATTTAGCTGCTATATAGATTTAATGCAATCCCAGTCTTCTTACCTCCAGTATGCAATACCAATAGCATACCTTATAGAATTAGAGAAAACAATCCTAATATTCATTTGGAACCAGAAGAGACCTAAAATAGCAAAAGCAATTCTTGGCACCAAAGGTAAGACAGAGGGCATCACAATCCCTGACTTGAAATTATGCTATAAAGCTACCATGATAAAAACAGCATGATACTGACAAAAACAAAAACAAACAAACAAAAAAAGTTATCTTTGACAAAGGGGCCAAACACTTACACTAGAAGAAAGACAGCCTCTTTAATAAATGGTACTGGAAAAACTGCCTTTCCACATGCTGAAGATTACATCTGAATTCACTTTGTAACCCAGGCTGGCCTCAAACTCATGGCAATTCTCCTGCCTCAGTCTTCTGAGTGCTGGGATTACAGGTGTGAGCCACCATGCCCAGCCAAGTAGTATTTTTTAGATGACACATCTGAGATTTTTTCTATATCTGAATTCCCAAACAAAAGGATTTTGAGATAAATTGTAGTGGTTGTGGTAATTTCAACACTTCCTTACCAAGATGCCCTACTAAGTAAGAGCTTTCCACCAACTCACTTACTTTGTCTTCACAGTGTGAAACCACAATGATAACACAATAGTTGTTACCATTGATTGTAGGTTTCTCATGTGCCAGAAACTATACTAAATTCCTTCTAAACTTAATATAATTTAATTTGCATTTAATTCTATTAGGTTGGTATGATTTCTTTTCTTTTTCTTTTTTTTCAGTACCAAGGATCAAACTCAGGACCTTGCACTTTCGAGGCAGGCAGCAGCACCACTGAGTGAAATCCCAGGCCCTAGGTTGGTATGATTTTCTGTTTAACAGAAGTGTGAGCTTCTTTTCAGAAGTGGTAAGTAATTTGTGAGAGGAGGGTGAATTTATTCTGTGGATCTATGTACTTTTTAATTGGTGTGGATAAGATTTAAATGCACATTTATGTGATTATTCAGCTTGAGCCAAGTTTTTATTATCTTATATTATACAAGCATATCCTATTATTGTTGTAGAAATTAAACATAGCTTATGTTTACTGAGTCTTAAGATACTGTTGTATCAAATATTATACTAGATAGTTCATTGGGTCATCTTGATTGTTTGTGTACCTATATCATTATCTTCATATATTTAATAGATACTGAGATTTAGATAGCTGGGCCTACTGGTCCAATGCTACTCATTTTTGTGATTAACTGGTGAAATGATACAGGATTCTGTTGGCCCCAAATCTGTGATCTTTCCACTAAATTTGATTAGCTTAATCTACCCAAGTAAAAAAAAAAGGCAAAATAATGGGGACACTATAATTTTTAGGTATACAGGCATATATTTCCACAGTCAAAATGTGTTAGCTAAAGCTATAAGGTTAATAGGAGAGTCATGTTAATTCTGACATCACTGAGCCACACTGACAAAGATAAAAAAAATGAATTTTATTATAGCAAAGAATGGTAGTGTGGGGCAAGGCCAAAGGGGACCACATAGACACACTCTTATTTCTTTCATCAAACTCTACCCACAACAACTGAATGGAGGTGCAGCATGCAGGAAGGGAAAGAGGAGCCCTAACCAACTTGGCAATAACTGGGTAGAATTAACCAAGCAGAAACAAATAAATAATCTTCAAAATTAAGCAAGTGAGGCCATATTACCTCTTCATTTGGGTGTTGTGTTTATTTGGAGTGACAGAGGTTGCTAAAGATGATTGCATCAAGATAGAAAATATCATATTCCTTGTGGGAGAAACTCAATTTTTACCCAAATAAGTTTTATATTTGATACAATTTTTGTCAAACTTTAATTGGCATTTTAAATTTATAAAAGAATTTTAGTCATACTTTGGTACTCGACTGCTTCAAAACTTGTCAAATGTATGTAGCTGAAGCATTTTGAAGTGAAAATGTCATCCTGTACTCATCATTTGTTTGGTTCCAGAAATATAAGCTGAACCTTGTCAGTTTCAATTATCTGGTGGCTCGCTACCCTTCCCAGCCAAAACAATGGTCATGCATTAGCCAATGATCGCTCCTGTCCTGGGCACATCCTCCTGAGATCTTAGTTTTCTCTGGTTACTTTGTGTATTTTTGTGCATTTTTTTCATCATGGATCCTAAGGAAATGAGCACTGATAACACTGAACAGAAAAGAAAATTACTCAGCACCATTGTTGAGAAAAGAAAAAGAAAAAATAGGCAAATATGAGAGTGGTATTCACATTACCGATCTTGTAAGGGAATACAGTATGCCTAGAACAACAATCTTCACCATCATCAATAATAAAAAGTAAGTAAAAGGGGAGTAACAAAGCAGCACTCCCCAGTGCTTGAAGAGGTTGCAAAGGTGTTTTGAGTGAAAGAGTAGCAGTAATTGAGTAAAAGAGAAGCAGTTAGTAGGTGACAGCACTTGCCAATCTTTTGAAAAACAAACACAAACAGAGAGATGAGGACTGAAGTTTTTGCTGCTGTCCACAACTGGTATAATAGTTTTTAGAGGAAGACTGGCAACAAAGTCTCATGAGGTGACACAAGGCAGCAAGTGCTATAAAAAGGCTGCTGCTGAATTCATCAGTACATTTAGAGACTGTGTAGAGGCTGAAGGTTTTATTCCCCACCAAATTTTTAACTGTGATGAGAGCATACTTTTTAGGAAAAAAAATACTGAATAGAGTCTAATTCACAAAAGAGGAGAATGCATTACCAAGACTTCTGGATAGGCTCATTTTATTGTTGTGAGAGAATGCAAGTGGCATCTTAAAATCAAGTCTGTTCTAGTCCAGCAGATTGAAAACCTGCAAATTTTCAAGAAGCATAATGTCATAAAAAGCAAACTCCATGTGATGTGGAGGGAAAAAATAAATCTTGGACCAAGAAGCAATTTTTCATGGAGTGGAAAAATGAAGTATTTGATCCCTCTATAAAACAAAATTTTTGCTGGAGAAAGATTTGGCTCTGGAAGCTCTTTTACTTCTGGATAATCCCCTCTCCCTCTGCTAGGCTTGGAGGAAAATTTACTGGAGGAGTTTAGCTTTATTACTGTGAAGTTCCTGTTGCCCAGAACTACTACTCCCAACCAGCCCATGTATCTGCTGGCTGTTTCAAACTTTAAGAAATTGTACACCAACACACTTTTCCAGAAGTGCTTACTTATCATCTCAGACATCTGGTTGACACTCACAGAATTCTTCAAGGAGCTCTTCCATATCCTGCACTGCTTTAACCTATTGATAAGGCCTGGAACAAAGTGTCTCATAGGACGATGAATTTGGCATGGGAGAATTTGTGGCCAGAAGCTGTGAATCAGAGAGACTTCAAAGGGTTTAAGACTGAGCCCAAGCATGCAGGTATAGAGGGTCCAGTTGATCAGGATATTGTACCTTTGGGCCAATCTGTGGGTCTGGAGGTCAGTGCTGCTAATGTGGAGGACTTAGTGGAAGAACATCATGAAGAGCTCAGCACTGAGCAGCTGCAGGAACTACAGAAGGAGCAGTAACCAGAGGTTGCTGAAAAGATTTCTTCCAGTGAGAGGGACAAAATGGGAGATATCCTCAGTTCCTTGCTACAAGAAATGTATGCAAAATGGACAGAAATTCAAAACCTGGTGGGGAGAAGTCCCATGCAGACAAAGCTCTGATTCTGAATGTTTTGAATGTGAAAAGCAGAAATGTGCATTTATTGAATAACCAAACAATTTCACAGTTTTGAGGAATTCTGAAAAGAAGACAGAAGCAGTTCTCCTTGGATAGGTTTTAAGAATGTGTTAAAGACTGTGTCAGAGCCCGTGGTGCAAGTTGGACAAAATCAGAAAAGAAAAAGAATACCTGAAGGGCACATGCCCGAAGTTCTGTTCTAAGGGGCGCTGCTACTCCCCAGGAAGACTTCATGGAATCTATCACCTCACTGCTCTCCTCTCACCATTCCCCAGGACACAAACTCTTCTCAGTACAGGACAGTGAAGTTTTTATGTTATTTAGTCTAAGTATGTATTTATTTTTAGGTTTATTTCCCATGTAAAGTAACATATACAACCATATAATTTTATATATTGCCCTTCAAGTGTGTATTGTGGTTGCTTTGAAAATGAATTTAATTTATTTACATTATTTCTTATGGGGAAGTTTGTTTGCTACTTGTCATTTTTGATGTTTGTCTACTCTTCTGGAACCAATTAATGATGAATACTGAGGTATCATTATAAAAAATGTATCTGGATGATTAATTGATAAAAATGCATAAGAAGCTGGGCATGGTGGCACGCACCTCTAAACCCAGCACTCGGGAGGCTGAGGCAGGAGGATCGCTGCAAGTTTGAGGCCAGCCTGGCCTACATAGTGACTTCAGGGCCAGCCTGAACTACAAAGGGAGACCCTGTCTCAAAAGAAAGAAAGAGAGAGAGAAAGAAAGAAAGAAAGAAAGAAAGAAAGAAAGAAAGAAATCTTAGATTATTAAGGATAATTAGGGAAACGTACTGTAGTAAATTTAAAAGTATCATATATCGCCAAATAAGCTAAATGATTTTGGTACTGTCTTAGTCCATGTTTCTTGGAATAAGAAAACAGTTTCTTGGGATAGTCGTAATCATGTGCTCAGTTAGGTCAAGTCATCAACAGACTAAAGATTCATGGGCTTCTCAACTCCCTTTCTCCAATTCTACTTTTGGATTCCAACTTTTCCATTCCACTTCTTTCTTCTCAGTCCATTCATCAAGGTTGCCATTAGGGGACCATGCTCACAACAAGTTCTGAAAGCATATAGTTCCTCGCAGGGCATATAGGACTCTACTGGAACAAGGAAGGGAGCTATTATGCAGTTGTATGTATTTTACCTACTTTAGATCAAGTTTCTTCAGTTCCCTGCTTTGGTCAGGAGCCTTGTTCAAAATGAATAATGACTTTATTGTACATTCCATTTGTTGCATATACACTTATAATAAAACCAGGCAGTGTAAGTAAAATATCAGCTTTGATATCATTTCTATTTTGAGTCTCTTCCTGATTCTAAGCTAGCAGATTTTATAGGGTCTTTTTTAAAAAAGTTAAATCCTATGATTTTATTCAACTTGTCTAAATAAATACTTCAGAAACTAGCAGTTTTGAGATGTTTCAAACACAAACATGATTTTACTTAGAAATATATCTAGATTTTTATGAATGTTAAGACACATTTTTACATTTCAATGTTGTTAATTATATTATGACTTGAATTTTTGAATGATAATGATTATATTTAATACATTCAGCTTTAACACAGCTGTACCAAGGGCCATATCTTGATAATCAGCATTTGACAATTAAGAAGATTCCACAAGACTCAAAATACCAAGAATATAACGAACACATTTGGTCCTGTGAAAGATTCTGCAAACATTGTTGCAAACTTAATTAACAAGAAAGACAAATGTTTATTTAAAAGGCAGTAATTGTAATCTACACTGCTGGTGGTTAGCAATGCATATTGTACACTCACTTAGTAATTTAAAAAAATGGTTTTTAATAAGAGTATATAGCACAAAAAAGTTTTCATTTAACAGCCTCCCTAGTAGATAGAGATAACCATTAGGCTGAATTTTGGCTAATAGGACATCTGCTATTGCAAAAATGTGTTGTGTAATAAGCCACCCTAAAATTTATTGGTTATAATAAGCATTTATCTGTGACATATGTGTCATATCACCTGGAGTTCATTGATACAGAACTGAACTAAGGCTTACTTCCTTGACTCTGAGCTATGGTGTAGGCCAACTTCCTGTGTCTTTCTTTTTGCTTAGACCTGCAGCTCCAAAAGGCACATTCTTCTCATGGGAAAAGGTAGAGTCCAAGAAAATGAATCCAAGCAAACTGGGACTGCTCAAGCCTCTATTCACATCACATTACAAATATTTCACTGGCCACATCAAGTCATTTAGTCCAATCTAAAGTCAAGGAGCAGAGAAATATTCTCTGACCACACTATGAAGTCATAGCACTGCACCTGGTCAAGCCCAGGCTTAGTAGTAAGAAAATGTACTAAGTCAGGCTTCTCTAGAGAGACAGGCTAATAGGTTGTACATGTAGATACGTGAGAAGGAACCTATTGAGGACTTGGCTCATACAGTTATGTCAGGGCATCTGTAGGCTGGAGATGCAAGGATACTGATAATGTGGATCAGGTAAGCCCAAAGACCTCAGGAGCTTAGAAGCCAATGGTATAACTCAGTTTGAAGCAGAAAGCCTACCTACCCGGGGCAAGGACCACTGTGGTATAAATTCTACAGTCCAAAAGCCAGCAAGCCTAGAGTTTTGATGTCCAATGCAGGAGATATCAATTCACCACCCATATCTGTTCTCTCTCTAGCCATCTGAGTAGTACTGCCCACATTGGGGTGTGTCTTCCCTACCTAGAACACATGGACATGTATGCCTACCTCCTCTACAAACCCCTCATGGTCACACTCCAAATAATGCTTTTCCAGGTTTCTAGGTATTCCTTAATGCAGTAAACTGACTAAAATTGGTCATCACAGTACTCCTTTTATAAAAGGCAGCAGGTAGTGAAAATTTGCAGAGAAAATCTAATCTATCACAGGATTTAAGCAGAAGTGCGATGTGTAAGCCTTCTTTTAAAGGGTGTTTGGCCCCATGATGACTGGCTGGCATTCTACTCACCATCTTTGGGCATAAGACAAGGGCTGTGGCATAGTTAGACATGGCAGGACAACAGAGTGCATAATCAGTCCCTGAGATCTTTGGACACAAACACAATTAGCCTTGCTTTTCAATCTTCTGAACTTGAAAGAGAATATGCAAGGACTGATTAAAAATGGTGTGTGTTTGAAATTTAAAGAGAATTATTATAGTAAAAGACAAATTGTCATTAATCCCCTTCAAAACACTCCCTATTCCGCCAAAGCACACTTATCCCACTGTTCCTGGAAACTTCTGAAGCAGTTCTGGAAGTTCTTTTTCATGAGGAATGATACAAAATATGGTGAATGTTGTTGTTGAGTGCCATCCAATTCAAATGTAGGCTCATTAAAGACATTACGGTTTGTCCTCCTCCTCCTCATTCACCTGATGGCACTGCATACCATATGACTTCTGGTTCTGCCTCAAAGTCAAAATGATCATGAGAGGTGAATGGTTTGAATCTAATCAGAATATCTAGGTAGCTCATGACAAGACAATTAAAGACTTCCAGAACTAGAAGAATGATGAGATAAGTATGTTTGAAGTAAGGAAAAGTATTTTGAGTAGGATTACAGGAAGTATTTACTCTGCGAAATGACAAACACTACACACAATAGGCCACTCCATTCCCCCAGAGAGTCAACTGTTGAATGTTCAGTCCCAAGAGGCTGTCACTGGCCTAAGTGTTCTAAGGATAAGTCTTGGCAGTCAAGTTATTGGCAACTGTTTTACAGACAAGGCGACTGACTATACATCACGTAATTGTCTGCTGTCCTAGCATAATTATTAATGGAACAGACTTTCACTCTAGAATGTGTTCCAGTTTAGATATTATATATTAACCCTCCTTCAGAGAGGATTTTGCAACCTTATCATCACTGGTATATTGGGCTGGGCTTTTCTTTGATGTGGCCCTAAGTCTTACAGGATATTTCAGCAGCATCCCTGGCATTTACACACAAGATGCATGTAGCTTCCTTTCTCCTAGTTCTGACAATCAAAAATATTGTAAAAGACCCCTAAGAGGAAAATTGCCTGCTTCTGTGAGCCACTATTATATAGTATGAGGGCAAAATAAATCTAAAAATGAAAAAAAAAGAGAATTTTCTCTGGTACTGAAAGAAAAATACCCCTCTCTTCCCTTAGATCATTCCTTTAGAAAGCATATAATTATACATTTTTTTTCTCTGTTCCTTTTGTCTGCAAGTTTTCAAAAAAGTAAGGGCCTCTTGGCAGTCTTACAACCCAGAAATATTTTTCCGAAGAGGCTGGGAGCCTTGTCTTGGAATTGTACACATGTGGGATTTAGAATCCCGACTGCTCTATCTCTGGAAGTTTAACCTAGATGCCTATTTTCACATTGTAGCCCCCTGCTTATACAGAGATACAAGGTATTTTTCATAAATGCAGTTAGCTAATGCGGATGTCTACACATATCAAGTGTATTTAGGATGAAGTATGCAAAAGTTCTGTCAAATCCTCTTAACTATGGACAAGTGTTTATCTTGAGAACAGATAGGAAATGAGTTACATCTACTTTTAAAATAATTTTATTATAATTATTATTGCATATTAATTGTACAAAATCAAAGCTTACATTATGACATTTTCATATGTGCATATACACCTGCCTACTTTTATGAAAAGGAGAGATTTCTGTTTGTATTCTTTTTAGCAAATTTTCTGTGGTGTGCATTGCAGTCTGATCTAATGCTTATTCATAATAAAACTGTTGAGCAGAGCCACCCCCAGCACTAAGGAGGAGCCTTCCAAGCCTCTGTACTACTGCCCCCAATGCCAAGGAGGTGAGCTGCACAAAGTGCCAGCAGAATCCAGCCCCAATTAAAATGAGAAGACACAGATGAGTCTCAAAACCAGACTTTCAGATTACCTAAAGCAACCCCAAAGGGAAACGAGATGGAACAATCTGATACCCAACCACCTGGACTCCCTGAACTGGCAACCAAAAAGCATCTTGAAAAAATGAAATCAGAAATAATTTCTCAGATAACAGCAGAGATTGTGCCCTTAGTGAAAGACGTGATTAATAAATCTAGAGAGGACATAGACTAAAACAATATAGAGGAGCTGAGGAACATGATGGAATCCTAAAATAGGAAACAAATGGAATCCATAAAACAGATGCAAACAGATTTCCAGGAAATTAAAAACTCCATTGAAAGTGTATGCAGCAGAATGAACCAATGTAAGGACAGAATTTCAGATATAGAAGATAAGAATGCAATTAGTGACTAGGAAAAGAAAAATTTCTTTAAAATAGTAAGGGACCACAAGAAATCAATTCAGCAGCTGCTAGACAACGCAAAGATGAATATCATAAGACTGATCAGAGTCAATGAAGAAACAAGAGAGAGTGCAGACGACATAAAAAATAAAAAGCTGTTCACAGAAGTGATGGCAGAAAATTTCCCAAGCAGAGGAAAAGAACTTGACATACAGATAAGTGAGGCATATAGGACTTCAAATAGCCTTGATCGCAATAAAACTGTTGAGTTCTTTTCTGCCTTTGTAAAGAGGACTCACTGGATTGGCCAGAGATTTTTTTCTTTTCCCTCAGAAGTACACAAAAATTGAGGTGGAATGGGGAAATCTGAAGCAAAATAAGGCAAAAGGAGTGACTAAAATTGTATCCACCATCAGAGATAACCACAAGGATCATTTGGCAGCAGGGTGGGTGCAGATTCCACCCCCCTTCCTTCTGCTCTTAAGTTAATACTTACTGAAAACTGTCTCCAACTTACCATTGTTCTTGGCCCCCATAACTCCTTCTGCACTAGGGACTCCCCTGACATGGAATACCATTCTGTTTCATTCATTTCCCAAATGAACCATTCAAGCAAGTCTATTGTGCATCATAGATGTTCCCAAGGCAATGAGATGGGTAATAGTAGGGAAGAAAGCAATATTGTACAGGGCAAAGCTGACAATTAAAAACTGAATGTGATAATAACTATTCCAAAGTTTCTCCCCTGTATAGGGACTTGTCCACTAGCCAACTTTTTCTCTCTTCAGTTCTGAACTTAACACTTTGGGCCTTCTATCTCTGGACCAAGGATGATAAAAATTGTCCAATACATCTATTTTTCTGTGTAATTAATTTTTTTATCATAGTATCTAAAGAGATCATATATCCAAGGAGGTAATATGTTTGGTCCCACTTATGAAAAAAATGAAACAGTTATCAAAGTAAGCAAAGCTAAAATGGTAATTAAAAAGTGGTATATATATATATCTTGAGATCCTGAGGTGAAATTGCAATTGGGAATAGGAAATAAGAATAACAAGTAGAATTTTGGAAAAATAGGCAGCAAACAGAAGAGGATGATATACAGAGGAAACTGAATACATAAAGAGCTTGTAGTTGCACAGAGAAGAGATGTGGAAAATAGTTGAATAAACTCAGTGACAAAAGCTGAGACTGAAGATTCACTGTGCCTTGTGACAGAGGACTCCAGGGCTTCATGAACACTCTGAATTCTCCCAATATATTTAATTCATTGTGAGGACCTGCTCTGTCTTTTTGTTAAAGTGGTCTTAAAACACTTATTTTGTATTTTAACGTAAGTTCTATGTTGAGCACCAAAATGGACACTAAAGACATACTGATGACTAATTCAGACCTCTGCCTTCATGAAGATTATTTCTAGTAGAATGTTCTGAAGGGATTCTCTAGCTCCCTCTTGTCACAGGCACTTCTACAGTGGAGCCCACTGTTACTGGTTTGGGGTCTTGTCCAGGTTCTCGACGTCCTAAACAAAGAATTGTGCAGTGGGCCAGCCCCATCTTCTTTCTCCAGAGTTTTCCTCAGCTACCTTCTGCCTCAGCATGTTATTTTATATAGCTTAGCATGTTTTTTATAATTAATGAGCCTAAATAAAACATTAGACAAAGATGAAGATACAGAAAAAAATGAGTCTCCTTCTGGGAACAAGCTTAAACTTATATTCCTTGCTGATGTTGGACAGTATCTAGGCTTTATTTATGGGTTAAGGCTTATGCTAGCACCAGTTTTTGTAGGTTAAAAGGACTGCATACTGGCAACTTCATTCAGTTAAACTTAGTATATTTTTCTCTATATCTATAGATTACTATAAAAATTTATTTTGCATACTCTATTAACATTAAAATTTGTTTTTAATATAATTATATGCTTCTGACTAAATTAACAGAGATGAGCCCTATGGAAAGGAAAGAGTATGAGATGAGAAATCCTGATGTTGAGGAGTAAAATGATGTAAATAAAAACTGTCTTAATCACCTTTTTGCCACTGAGGCATGATACCTCACACACACAACTTAAAGGAGGAGAGTTTATTTTGGCTCAGGTTTACAGTCTTTGATTGGGTGGCTCCAAGGCAGAAATGTCATGGTGGAAAGGCCTGGAGAAGGAAATTTGCTCATATCATGGTGTCTAGGAAATGGAGAAATGAGGAGCCAGGAAGAGCTATATCCTTTCGGGTCACCCCCCACCATGACTTACCTCTTCCAACCATCTCTGAACAGCGAGTCAGCTATAGCACCCCCAGGATTCAATCACCTTCCAGAAGGCCTTTGGGGGAAACTTTTGATCTAAACCATAAGACAATTTGACACTACAATATGTAAATATGTTTAGCTACATCTTAAAAATAATAACTTGATCTTGGAAAGAAATATTAGCATCAAAATATTACAGAGGGAAGTGCAGCTCAGTGGCAGAGCATGTGTTCACCATGTGCAAGCCCTGGGTAAAATCCCCAGCACTGAAAAAGAAAAAATGAAATGCACAAATAAAGAACAGTGAAAAATTAATTGCACTGATGTTGCTATATAATACTGAGAACTAACATCTGATTCTTTGACTATATTCTTGGCTCGTACTTGGATTTTCTACTAATCTCTATATTTAATGGCATCACATTAAAATGGATCTCTAAATCTGAATGTAAGCACTGAAACAGGTAGCTCTGTTGAGCCTACCTACAGTGTGGCAGAAAACACACCAAATAAGGCTAGGGTTAAATCAAGAATAAAACCAAAGAAATATAAATCCAAAAATACATTCCAAGTTTGGAAAAATTCCTTCTTTCAGTCTTTCTGGTTAGTCAGGACAGTTTCAACCACTAGTTTCAGTTGCAGGCTGTGACTAATGTTTGGAGAAAACTGTAAGAAAAGACAAAGACTCATTGTCCAAACACTAGATCCAAGCTGCCCAGGGCCAGTAGCCTGCTATCTTGCCTGAGTAGGAAGAGATCATGAAAAATGTTTGCAATTACCAGAAGAAGAAAAAGGTATGATTTTGTTACATGTAATTTATCTAAAGCATTGTCACACTGGACCTACTGGGATTATTTTTTTTCCAAGAAGGGAAAGTCTTTTTTTTCCTTTAATTGAATGACAATCCAAAGGAAACAACGGTAGTTTCCAAGTGAATCAGTGTATTGCAATGCACATGAAATCAGAATAAACAAAATAAGCACAAGGAATATATGAAAATATAGGCAAAATAGATAAAAGAAAATTACTCAGGCCAAGAGTACTAATGATGAACAAAACATCACAAATCCATGGAGACCAGTCCATTCCACTCAGGATGCCACTTACACTGCCAATGATAAGTCAAACGACTTTTTATTCAGACCGGGCCTCTGAAGGCTAATGACTTTTCAGAAAGAATGCTCACAAAGAGTAGAGTCCCAATGAGATGTGTTTCAAATGGCAGTTGAGGACATTGGCATTTATAGTCCAGAAGGTATATTATTTCAATTTTCAGAAGTCAATTTTTGAAGGAAATGGCCCTGGACACCAACTAGTTTGTTTGCAAATCAACACACAGTTTTCAGTGTGGCTATCAGCCAACCAGTTGTCAAGGTAACTATGAACAAGCCACTTGGCTCAGTTGCAGCTTGTGTAATGAGAGAAAGCTCAAAATGGAGTTAGAACTGCCAAAGCACAGTCAACATTAATCATAATTAAAACGCCAATTTACTCAGATTCATAAGAATCATAACACAGCAAAACACATATCACAACAAACATAAATGCAAGAAAATCTACAAAGATTTCAAAAGTAACACTTCAAAGCATAAGCACTAAATAATATCATTTAAAGTAAAAGGAAATAAATTCAGCCTGGGGAAAGTAATAAATGTATTAAAATATATGAAATTTTCTGAAATAAATTCAGTTTACCATGAGATAAATATAGGCATAATGGAAGTTTCAGAAAGAGAAGAGAGAGCAAAATATTAATATATAAATGCAAATCCCCAAGCAGTCTTGAAAACCTCACAACCTGATTTCAAACCTCACCTCAAATCTTCATTAATTAAGATGATGTTGTACTGACCTAAAGCTATAACTAGAGACCAATGGAGTAGAATTTCAAATTCAAAAATGAAGCTTTAGATTTATGCTTTTTAAATTTTGATAAGGGAACAAAGAAAATGCAATGGGAAAATAATAGTCTTGTTCACAAATGGTGTTAGGGCAACTGGATATCTGCATGTAAAATGAAGGTGCTGGACCTATACATTAAAACATGTACAAAAATAATTCAAAATGGATTATAGATCAAATATTAGGATTAAAAGTATTAAACTCTTAGAGTACTTATGAATACATTTCTGTAAACTTCGGTTAGGAAAATGTCTTCTTAGATATTACACTAAAAGCTCATGTGACAAAAAACTTAATTAGGTAAGTTGGACGTCATCAAGATTAGAAACCTTTGTACTTCAAAGAACACAATCAAGATAATAAAAAGACACGACGGGGTTAAACATGGGAGAGACTAGCAGCATAATACAGCCTTTGTGAGACTTACAATGGAGGCAGCTGCAAAACAAACAACTTGGTGAAAAAAATAAGGAGCATATCTGGGAATTAGGAGGGGGCTCACAGGAAAACTAAGAACTACAGAGAAGTTGGTGAAATGGAACACAACACAGAGAAAAGAACAAAGCAGTCTAGAAAGCTATCCCAAATCCCAGGGAGGAGGACTTGTCTACACTAACACAAGTTAAACCTGAGAGGGCTGGAGCTCCTGGGAAAAACAATGGACCAGGCAGGCAGTACTAGTCCTAAGAAAAGCTTGTAATTATTGTGAGCTGCAAAAACAGCATGAGATTTTACTTAGAAAAAAAAATTCCTTCTGCTTGACAGACTAGAGTTGGAGAAGAAATGCAGGGCAGCACCTGCCATATTTCAGAGTTTTTAATCAGGAGCCATCTGGGGAATCGGTTAATTGTTTAAGACTGAGCTATAGAACAACTACAGAACAATACCTCAGGGTTTCTGGGGTCACCTACCAAAATGACTAGGTGGGAGATAGCCATGAGAAACACTTATAGAGATGGCACAAGCTAGACGTAGATTCCCTGAGAAGATTAAACTCAGGCTAGGAATGACATCAGGGTCTCACCTTCCAGGATGAGAAGCCAGGCCAGAAATGTGAGCTTTGGGAAGAGGCTCAGTCTAAAAGTGCTGGCATAAAGTCTAGCAGACCACTTGATCCATCTGGCCCACTTCTTATATATAACTCAGAGCCCAGTGGTTTGTTTGCTTTCCCCATCTGCAAACATGATCAGGCACAAGTCTCAGCTTGGGTGGTTGCCACAGCCTAGGTTGTACAGACAGGGTGGTCTCTGGAGCAACAGGGGCACCTCACAAACCCACAATCCAAACAGTGAGGCAGAGAAAGCAGTGACTTGGGCACTTGACAGAGAGGCATGGAAACTGGGATCAGCTAGAATGAATACAGCCCTAGCGTGGACAACATTGACCAATTGTGCCCATAAGGAAAGGGTGGAGCAAGAGGCAGCATTCACACATAAAAATGTGAATTTGAAAAAATAAGTGTTAGTGGTGACTCACCATCCATTCCCCGTATCTGGTAGATTCCAACACTGCAAACTTTAGGAAGAAATCACTCATTCATAGAGCAATTTTTGTGGACTCATTTTCTTTTGCCATTATTGTTACTTTTATTCTTTATTTTACTCTATTTTTTCCTTTTTCTTCTTTTTCTTGTCTTTTTTCAGTTTTTTATCTAATTCTAAATTTTCTTTTATTCCATAATAGGACATTTTTCTCTTTTCTCAAGTGCCTTTACTTTATTTTTAAAATTTTGCTTTTTCATTTTCCGCTTCTCCATCCTCATCTTTAACAATATTACTATTAAGCTTTATTACTCTTTATATATTTAGTTGATTCCATGCTATTATTTTTGAATTCTTTTCTATTGCTAATGGTGGTATAGTTGTTGCATTTAGTTGATACTAAATGTCAGTATTTGGTTTGTCTTTGTGTCTAAATTATAATAACCAATATCTTTTCTATCATTGATGTGGTACAGCAGTAGATTTTATTGATTCTTGTGGTATGTCAATATTTCCTTTTTTCTCTGACTCTATTAACATTGCTGACTTTGCTGCTCTTGACAATGTGTCATACTGGTGACTTTTTAATTTTGTAATTCTGTGTATAAGGTACTTAAAATAGCCAAATGCATACAGACAGAAAATAGAACAAAAGTTACAGAGAGGTGAATCAAAAGTTGTCAGGAATATAGTTTATGAAACAGTATGAAAGTTAAACCTGCACTGATCCTTAAAATAGCAAGGAGTCTACAACACAGGAAAAGCAAGCATGTATAGCTACTTATAACTTGCTTTGAGTTACTTATAAAAAAGAAAAACTACTTAATACATATTTTCAAAATTAGATCAGCATAAACTTCCATATTGCTATTTTTAAAAATCCTATAATGAATAAGGATACATTTTTCAGGATAAATACAGTATTATTCTTACATATTTGGATTTTGTGTTTTAGATATACACCTATTTTAAAATGATCAGGAAAGTTATATAAAAAGTTACCCAGTATATAACAACCATAAAGCATAAAACTACTGATCTAAAGCTTACTATGATGCCAGAAGCTAAGTTCTCTACATACAACATCTCTGACAATTCTAAAAATTATGAGGTTGGTATTATGCCCAGTTTTCAAACTATAACTGAATTTCAAAAAGTAACATTACATTGTCTGTAAATGGTAAATCTGGAATTTGAACACATTATGCTTCAAAGCAAGCACTACTCTCTAAAAAAGCCTTAATATCTCTCAACTATTTTTTATACCAGAAAAAGTGCATGATGACATCTAATATCTAATGATAAAGTCCTTGACTCCTTACGCTAAAAGTCTGCAAAGTTCATCCAAGAAAAAAATGGCTCCAATCCTAAGTGATGAAAACATACATTTTAAATTTATAGCGATTTCCACCTCAAAACATTTCATAATTATTATTAGCCTATATTTATTCCTGAATTTTACATGTTATGTAGAAAATAGGAAAATACTCAAAAGAACACTTTTTGATCTTAATACTTTATACCCAAACTACTTGCTAGAAGACCTTGACAAGTTTTGTCAAACATCTGAAATAGCCTAAAATAGGTCAAATAGTCTCTAATAGTCATTAGTATTTGAAATGCTCAAAACAGCTTCTGATAGACTTTGTTTATGGGCTTTCTTGGTGCTGTATATATTTCCCCTACCTGGGAAATTTTAAATATCCTGAAAGTAAAATATTAACATGGCATTTAACAGTCTGTTGCTATAGACTTGCACAGTAGTTCTAGAGGATGACTAATCCATTACCGAGAACATAAACTTGGTTACATAATACTACATTGCATAAATGGAATTAGCCATAAGACATAATTTGTATTTGTAAAAAGATAATACAATTTTTTATAGTATTGGAGAGTGAACCCAGGGCCTTCTCACTGAGCTATATCCCAAGCCCTTTTCTATTTTTTATTTTGAGACAGGGTCTTGCTAAGTCACTATGTTGCCCAGCTGGGATAAAACTTATCATCTTCCTGCCTCAGCTTCCCAGAGTGCTGGGATTATAGGCATAGCCACCACACAGCTGATAATGCAATATTTTTTCTAAGTTTTACAATCCAAAATTCTCTATGAATCTTTCTCCCATCACTATCAATTCCTTAGAAATTAATAGTGCAGATCTACTTTTACTATGGAAAGTTAAGAAGCAGCTTTTTTCCCCAGTGGTTTGCATTCCAGAAGACGTTAAGTAAAACCAGTATTTTAAAAACAAAATTACTAGACAGATAATTTCTAATGGAGAGAAAACTTTCATATATGAATTCAAGAAAATTAGAAAAAGAAGAAAACAATGCTTTGGAGGTCTATTTTATTTTAAGCATAAATGAATAATGTCAAAATATTCATTAAATTACCAGGATGAATTTCTGAATCTTTAAATTTTATCTGTAGGCCAAAAAACAAAAAAACAAAAAACAAAAAACAAGTCTTGGGCTGGGCATGTGGCTTAGTGGTAGCACACGCAAGTGCAATGCCCTAGGTTCAATCCCCAGCACCACAAAAATTAAGTAAAATCATTCTCCCAATGTAAATGAGGGACAAAATAGATTACTGTAAAACAAATGCATTTTCTTTAAAAAATTATTCTGACTCATTTGAAATTAAGTTTAGAATGCTAGTATGACTATTTTAAAAACAGATGGTTACAATTTAAAACTACAATAAAGAAATAATTTTCTAAGAAAAAAAGATATAATTCTGATTCATTTTATAGTTTAAAAAAGAAACTCAGGAAGTCTAATCATTGGTCACTATCTGTTCCCGAAAACCAAGAAGCTGAACATAGAACTATACCTTCTTGGATACAGGTAGGTTTCCAGGTCTCTCTATTTCTCTTGGCTGACTTATGGAATCACCTCCATACATACAATTTTTAAGAAAATGAGGCTGTGTGTCACACTTGTTGGTGAAGAGTCCCCTGAGAGCCCACAGAGAGAAGTCCACCAAGCAGATTTTGAGTCACTCGAGCAGGAACACTGAGTACTGGCCCCACACTGGAACCTATGGGAGATGCCTGAGAAGGAAATGTAACACCCAACACAAGGACACACTGAGAGCTTTCCTGCTGGCTCAACAAAGCTTCCAACAGGACTCTATGCTCATTTCCAGAAGGTGCAAATATATCACTGGTGGCATTTTCTAAGTGTTTCCTATCCACTGGCCAAGAATGAAGAATTGTAGGTTGCTGCAGCATAGCTTCCATTGTTTGTGATTTTTCAGTAGTTGCTTGAAGAGAACATGGGTTTGACTGTGGAACACTGGCCTGTATTACTGAAGGCTGCCCAAGCTGCTGGAATACTTGAATTGGATGCTGAAGAATACTTGGTCTTCCAGAAGTCTGTGTCACCATAATTGGTACATTAACTTTATAAAGGTGGCCAGATGCAGTCTGTAATATCACACCTGTTGGTACATGAATAGGATAACCAGGAGAAGGAAACCTTGCACTAGAGTTTAAGGTGCCCAGTTCTGCTGTACCTGGGAGAGTTCTACCAGCAGGAATAACTAATGATGCTGTTGATTGCAATGTTTGGTGCAAGGTGTGTGGCAACTGAAGGGTGAAAAAAAGTGAATGGATTTCTGAAGAAGTCTTCTGTTGCTTTAGACTGCAAAACTTTGGTTTCCCAGAGCTGTTTCAAGTCTTTTAAAACATGTTCCTCTATACCTTCTTCAGCAAATAGGTCCCACACTCCTTCAATTACATCTTCAATTATAGATCTGTAGAGTTTAGACACTGGGTTGATGCCTGCCATGATGCCAGCTGTAGAAACTGGCCCTTCGTGCCTGCACAGTATGCAGCAGCTAGTGGTGACTATTAATTGGCTTTTATTCTATGTTGATATCTGGTTTATTTTTATGCCTCAAAATTACTGCGGTTCATTTCCAGAAAACTGGGTTTTGGACCAATTACATTGCATGTTTCCCTCCTTAAATTAGTTGAGGTAGTCGGATCATGGGACAGAGGCAAAGGTCTACAGTAAACCATGCCCAAAATGTATCACTGGAAAACAGACCCTAACTAAAGTGATCTCTATACTAACAACAAATTTTTTCAATTACAATCAAGCACTAACTCACACACACACACACACACACACACACACACACAAAACAACCAAACAAAAAGCAATGGACACATAAGAAAATAAGGCAACATCCAAAACTCCCAACTCTCTAAAAGCTGGTCCATGGAGAATAAGTGGAAAGGAAATCAAAAGCCAAATAGCTAAATAATTTGAAATGATAAAACAGGAGGTAAAAAGAGATTGATAAGGTGCTTAGCAAACTCAAAGATGATATAACTAAACAGATAATGGAATTAAAATGTTTAGTAAGCTTACAGAAGACACTACTAAAAACCTGTCTGAGCTTTACAAAATGATATGAAAACATGAATAATAAGTTTAGCAAAGAATCAAAATGCATAGAAAGTCAACAAATAGAAATTGGGAGATAAAAATTCTACTAAAAGTGTAGGTACCAGAGATGATCTATGTGAGGACAGAGTGTCAAAACTAGAAGATAGGGCTAATGCAGGTGATTGTATACTCAGAGATACCAAAAGACAAGAGAACATGGAAAATGGATCCAACAGCTGCTAAATGATGTGAAGAAAATTAATCCAATATTAATTAGAATTAGTAAAAAATCAAAAGCCAGCATGAATGGCATAAAAATCCTGTTTACAGAAATAATGTCAGAGATATGCAAATATGGAGAAAGAATTTAACATACAAATCTGTGAGGCATATAGAACCCCCAAAAGCCACTATCAAAAAAGAACTTCTCCGTGACACGTCTTAGTCAAAATTTCAGAAGTCCAACACAAAATAGAACCTTAAAAACTGATAGAGAAAAGCAATAAATTACTTTAAGATGTGCCCATTAGAATTACATCAGATTTCTCAAGAAAAACCTCAAAAGCCAGGCAAGCATGGACTGAAAAGTTTCAAGATCTGAAAGAAAACAACTTCCATCCTAGAATAATATATCCCCTAAAACTACAGTATCTCTCAAAACTGATAAAGAGTTAAGATATTTCCATGCTAAGGAAGTGCTTAAATTCATGATCACCAAACTGGTACTAGAAAAAAACCTCAAGTATATCCTAGAAAAAGACAATAAAGTCAATGATGCCAAAAAATTTAGTGGAGTGAATACACTAGGTAGTGTGAGCAACAGAGCTGAAGGTAGTGATTGTGGGCATCAGCAAAGGAAAATAATGCAATGACAAGAATAAATCAATACTTTTCAGTAGTAATTGGTAACTTAAATGGTATTAACTCCCTCATCAAAAGACACATATTGGCAGATTAGATTAAAAAAAAACCCTTCAGTATGCTGTATACAAGAAAATTTAATCCAAAAACAAATTTATACACTATAAATCAAAGGAAGGAATATTCCATGCAACAGGAATCCCAAAACAATGAGAAGTAGCTGTTCTATTTTTAGACAAAGTAGACTTCAAGCTAAAACTGATCAGAAGAGGCAAAGAGGATCACTACACATTGGTTAAGAAGCAATATAACAGGAAGAGATAACAATTATAGATACATATACACCAAAACACTGGCTTACTTAATTTCATGATCAAGTTTCATAAAACAAACACTACTGGACATAAAAGAGCAGAGAAATAGTAATATAATTATAATTGGATACAATATCTCAGTATCACAAACACACAGACTAATTAGGAAAAATAAAAAACAAAAACAAAAAAATCAGAGTTGAACCTCACCTTCAAAAAATGGACTTCATAGATATCTACAGAATGTTCACCCCCCAGAACACAGAATAGACATTGTTATCAGCAGTACATGGAAGTTTCTCAAAATAGAACATATGCTAGTCCATAAAGCATGCTTAAATCCAAAAGAATCAAAATTATTCCATGCATATTACCAGACCATAATGCAATGAAACTAGAAATCAGTGGCAAAAGAAACCGCAAAAATTATGCAAACACATGGAGATTAAACAAGATATTCATAAATAATCAATGAGTCCTGGAATCAACCAAGAAAGAAATCAGTTCCTAGAAAAAATGATAATGCCATTTCAACATACCAGAACCTATGGGACACAATGAAAGCAGTCTCAAGAGGGAAGTTTATAACTTTGAATGCCCACCTCAGAATAACAGTGAGCCCAAAAAGTGACCTAATATATATATATATATATATATATATATATATATATATATATATGACAAAAAACTGACATCTAGAATATATGAAGAACCCAAAAGAAATAGACTCTCCAAATTTAAAGACCCAATTTAAAAAATGGGCATCTTAAATGAAGAGACATTTCTCAGATGAAAAAAATTCAAAAAGCCAATAAATACATGAAAAAAATGTTCAATATCACTATTAGAAAAATGCAAATTAAAACAATCCTAAAATTCCATCTCACTCCAGAAAGAATGGATGCTATCAAGAGGCCAACTAATAACAAATGTGAAGGAGACTGTGGGGAGAAAGGAACATTTCTCTATTGTTGGTAGGACTGTAAACTGATACAATCACTATGGAAATCTGTATGGAAATTCCTCAAAAAACTAAAACTAAAAATTTCATTTGATCCAGCTATTCCCCTTCTATGTATCTACCCAAAATGGTTAAAGACATTGTATAAAATGATGTATGCATACCCATGGCTAGAGCAGCATAATTCATAATAGCTAAATCTTGGAAATAACTTATATGTCTATCAAGAGATGAATGGATAAAGAATGTACACAACAGAATACTAATCTTCCATAAAGAAGGATAAATGAGTCATTTGTGGGAAAATGAACACACCTTGAGACCATAATGTTAAGTGAAGGAACACAGAAACACAAGCTTAAATATCACATGGTTTCTCTTATATGAAAAACTCTCTCTCTCTCTTTCTCTCTCTCTCTCTCTCTCTCTCTCTCTCTCTCTCTCTATATATATATATATATATTATAGTAGTACATTATATATATATCAAGATAAAAGATGGGTTCTTTGGTCTATTACTCTGGTTTTCAATCTGTATATATGATAATTGGTCTTATATGGTCTTTTATGATCTTATAAGATAAATCAATGAATGTGATGCTCAAAAAATAAAAGGGGTGGAGGAAAAGGAATAAAAGGAATTGAAATGTGTCATATGCGTGTACCAATTCCCTTTAGTGAATGTAATCATTATGTACAACAAACATGTACTAATACAAGGAAAAAAATAACCACTATTGTTATGAGTTGCATTGTTCCTGTCCCCCCAAAATGCATAGGTTGAAATCCTAACTCCCCAGTAACTTGGAATGTGGCCTTCCTTGGAAATCAGTCACTGCTGATGAAATCAGATTCTACCGTAGTTGGAAGGTGGGCAACATAATATGACTGATGTCCTTATAAAACAGAGACATCTGGACATAGAGCTAAAGGAGAATTGGCATGTGACAATGAGGGGAGATAGTGGAGCTATGCAGATGCAAGAAGGACCAAAGATTGTCAGCTATTCCCAGTAGAAAGTGAGAAGGACAGTCTCCCCACAAACCTCTGCCAGGCTTCAGATGGTGCATGACCTGCTGGCAATTGTTTTAGACTTCTACCTACTAAAACTGTGAGAGAACACATTGCTGTAGTTTCAAACTATCCAGTTTAGAGTACTTTGTTGTAGCAGCCTTAGGAAACAATACTTGTGTCTATAGATCATCACATTATTACATAATTACCTTCATATTGTTCATATTACGTGCCCACCTTTTGTCATTGGCTCTCTTCTTCCCAAGGGCAAACATCACATGAGTGGGAATCTTCTGTTTCTGTTTTCTTCACTGATACATCCCATGTGCACAGCATCTGGGGCACAGTGTTTTAGCCTGGTTTCTACTGCTATCACAGACTCTCATAGGTTGGGCATTAATAAAGAAAACAAATTCATTTCTCACAGAGCCGGAGTCTTGGAGGTTCAATATCAAAGCTCCAGCATCCGGCGAGGATTTTCTAGTTGCACTGTAACATGGTGGAAGGCATCATATCACAAGACAGCACGTGAGAGAGTGAGGGTAGAGGTAAAACAAAGCCAAGGAAGCTGGATTCGCTTTCATTAGGACTAACTCTAGGAATAACTAACCCACTCCCGTGATAATTACCTCATCTGTTCATGAAGGAAGTACCCCCATCATCCATCACCTCTTAAAGGTTCCTCCAAACATGAGTTTAGAGGCGACATTCAATCTATAGGTATTCTGTAGGTATCTAGGACTAAAGCAATTCTAATGCACATTTCTTCACCATTTATTCATTTCAGCTTTTCATTGTACTTTTTCCATTTTAAAAAATTTCTTTTCCATTTAGTGCTTTGTATCCACAGTAGTGGACAGCATAGCTAGAAGGAATAATTTCACCACTAAAACTCAATTTAACCTCTCTTCCTGAGTTAAATATTTTAAGTAATTGCTAAAAAGTAATGAGGTTGACTGTTTATAATTTCATCTCCATTTATTTTCCCTAGCCATGTTTTTGTGAAGGTGCTATTGAATGAATAATCATGTCAGACATCAGGAGAGAATACAAACAAAGTTATGTAATCGGTGCATGAGTGATGGAAGGCTGACTGAGCATAAATTGTTTAACTCACTAAGCAAGTCTCCATGAAAGAAATTATTATTCATAATAATCTTCTAAAACCATTAATCATAACTTAATGACTTATAGTCAACAATCTATTCAAGCTTCTCAACTTTCAATTATTAAGAACATTCAGTCATTTCTGGTTAGGGAAGATAAATTGCTTCCTTTGGGTTCAATAGTTTAAGAGCCCCAAATTAGTTTATCTAGTTTAACCAATCTCATCTATCAACAAGTATAAAATCCAGGAAGTTATCCAGTTATTGTACATTTGATAACATTAGTTACTCTAACAGGATAAAATATTTTCCTGTGTATTTGTATTTGTCCATATTGGTGAGTTTTTTCTCTTATCAGCCACTAAAAACAAACCCTGAACTTGATTGCCCTAGTGAAAGTGAGAGTACTTATTACTTTTAAATAAGAAGTCATTCTTCAGCATAGACTTTACTTGTGCCCAAGGTGAAATCATAGTCCTAAATCCAAGCACTGAAAGGGGAAAAGGTTTTCATAGCAAAAGCCTCATTTACCAAAAGCAACCCTTGGTATTATGTGTGGTCATACACAGTGTGGAGAAAAAGGTATCAGTAAGGGGCATGCTTACTAGGTGAAAATAAGTAGAAGCTGTTGAGAAAGAAAGGAGAGGAAAAAACGAGAAGTCCAACCATCAGCTATATTTCTTCACTTTTTTGGCTATAATATAATCACTCAAGGGAGGACATTTGTGTTCAGATTAATTAGATTTGTGTACCAAATAGATTAGAGGGAAGCTAAATGCAGAGGCTTGTGGCTAGATTTGTATTGAGAATTTAGAAAAGGATTGGAAAGGAGAGTGTGAATATATTAAAACGAGGTAGACACCACAGAGTAGAAATGGAAACTTACTATGTTTGGGCAGAAAGAAGGCCTGAATAAGCCCAAGCTGCCTGTGTCAATTCCTTATGACCTATTTGAGGGGTAGAATTTCAAGAGTTGCTGCAGAATTCCTAGTGATTCCCTAGTAGTTCACTAACTAGGCAAAAGGCGTCACAGCATAGCACGTTTCCACAGGATAAGCATGGGACAAAATGGAGGGTGTTGCTGAGACTCGAGGAGAATTTAAATCCTATCGTGTCAGCTGAGGTGAAGGATTATGGGGCTGACTCTCAAGCCCTCCCTTTCCTGTATACATTGTACAGAGAAGGCAGAGGCTGATCTACCACAGAAACCAGGCGACATGGTTGTTCCTCAGCTGGAGTTCAACAGGAGCCAGCAGAGGGCACCACTTAGCCCAGTGCCATTTTCTCCAAGATATGGGACCACTTCAGGCAAGGAGGACGGGGCAGAGAGAGACACCACCACAGAGAATTGAACTTTTAATTGATTAAATAGAAAAATTTTCTGTTATTTGAAAACATAAAGATTTTTATTGTTTTCCCTTATTACAAACAGGAATCAATTTAAAAAATGATTAAATCATTTATAGGCTCCCAAAACATCAATATTCTTTTGACATCTGAGCCATAAATGCAAACACACAGTTTTTCTAGGGACTTATTTTAAAAACTAGCACAAACAAATGAGTAAAGAGTTCAAATAGTTTAAAAATGACTTCTGCCGGGCGTGGTGGTGCATGCCTCTAAGGCCAGGACTAGGAAAGCTGAGGCAGGAAGATTGCCTAGAGTTTGAGGCCAGCCTAGGGTGATAGTGAGTTCAAAGCCAGACTGAACTACATAGCAAGACCCTGTCTCAAAGTAAAAAAAGGACATATTTGATTAGACAACATGTAAGACTTCACATGCATATCTTATTAAAATAACAAAGTATACTAACTGTTCTAGATTTTGGACAAAATATAACTATCTGTGAACACTTAAAGTAGTCTTTAAAATTATTTAATAATTGGAAATAGATACTGTTTATTTCATATTTTAGAATATAAAAGGTGGATATGATAACACTTCATTTGATAATGTTTAATGTTGTGCTATTCATCTAAAAATATGTAAAATTTATTTTTATTTGGTAAATTAACTGTGTATTACTAGAACATCAGTTAAATTGACAATTTTTCCAATTTTCAAAATATTAGACAATCATTTTCCCGTATGATTTGCAAAAATGTACCCAACATTTAAAATTAGAATCATGATTTGAGCATACATCTGCCATTTAGTTATGACTTTATTAACACATTATTTTATGATTTTTCTTAGAACATTATTTTCTGTATTTTCACAAACTAAATATTAAGAGATCTGGGAGTAGAAATGAAGATAAATAAGAGAAACTGTTCAAATTTGAAATAAAATATGCTTTAGGAAATTTTTTTGCTTCTTATATTTTCCAGACAAAAATACTGAATTGTTTAGATGTAACTTTTATTTTAAACAAAGATACCATTCATTTATTTACCGATGACATGAAATAGAAGATAATGTAACTACTTTTTAAAATGAAATTACAAATTGGATAGACACTGACTCTGTACAACTAAATGAATTAATCATGTTATAACACATTAAAATTATCTTCCAGATATTATGAACTGACATTCAAATACAGAGCTCTATCACATAAATTAGGTTCCGTTTCTTGACAAAATTTATTCTATTATATATACATCATTATCATAAATATGTTTTACAAGATCTCAACATTTGTTCTTTCTTTGGTAAACAGTGAAAATTATGACAAATGAAGACAGTGTATGAGGGACATTAAGTCAGCTTTGATCCCATTGTTAAGAAATCCATATAGAATTGGATTGAGACAACAGGACATCATACCTAACAAATGACAAATGCAATATACCAACTTGAAATGCCTGTTCGAAATAAGGTTATCATTGAAATCAGTTACCACATGGAAAAGGTGTAGTGGCATCCAACTAACAGCAAACACTAATATGAGTATGGTCAATCGGTAGAAAACGCTTCGAGATCTCTTTTTTATTCTTGTGATGGAACGTTTCACTCTCATTTCATGAGCATCTGAATTCTCCTCAGGTTTTATCTCAAAGCAAGTTGGGACCCCTGGCATGAATTTACTAGAAGAAGAGGGCTGACTTCTCACAGAGCCAAAATTTTCTGGAAGTGCTCTCGAATGGTTCTCCTGGGAAGGTCTTGCTGGAGCAGGCAACACACAGGCTGTCTTCTTGCTATACCTTCTTCTGTGTTTTCTGATGAAAGAATAACTCCATTTATGGCTGTTGGAGATTTTCACCCGATTCCCACTCTTTTTGGATGGGTGAAGAGTTAAGTTGATCATCTCATTTTCTTCCAGTCTGTTTTCTTTGTTGGACAATCCACAACTTATGCTCCTGCAGACACTGGTATGACTTACAGTTAGACAAACTAAGGGTAGAATATACTGAACCAGCAATAAAGAAATAGTAAAAGCAATTCTGTATGAATCAGATGGCCATGACTCAACACATAAATACCTGCTGCTCAGCAACGCTGAACCAAATGTTTCCTGAAGTTCCACAAGACTGTGAAACACTGGAAGGGGAGAACAAATTGCAAAACCTAATGTCCAGACAGTAGCTATAAGGAAGTACCCATGGTTGGCGGTTAAATTGTTAGAGATAGGATGCTTTATCATATGATACCTGACAATGGCAATTGATATTAAAATTAAAGTTGAAACCAGAACGGACACACATTGAAGGAAAGGCATAATATGGCACATGGCCTTGCCAAACATCCACTGATCCAACAAGACAGAGGTCAGTGTGAACGGTGAGCAAAAGAGCACAACCAAGATATCGGAGAAGGCCAAATTTCCTATGAGAAAGTTGACTGTAGTCTTCTGATTACGCTTTTTTGTGAGAGCCATTAAAATAAGTAGATTCCCCATAAAACCAAGAAGACTTACAAATGTATAGAGCCCAATCAGAAAATACTGTAAGTCATCTACGCTGCTTCTGTAGTCATCCCAGACTGGGAAATCAGAATTTCGAGTGGCAGCAGTATTATTTTCTGTGGCAAGTGTCTTGTTATAATATTCTTTGAGCTCCAAATCCATATTAAGAGTCTTGCCTGGAATAAAAAGACATTCATTAGCAACTTGAAATAAAGTACATGGCCAGTATAACTCAATCCACTCAGAAGGAAACTAAGTTGTATGATTTGTTCCCATTACCTTTTTAATTTCCTAAGACAGGTTAGTGAGGCCTTTACTTGATTCCAAGTGCAGTGCAAATTCAGTGGGCAGCAATTATAGGAAAGTGAAACCCATCATCAGTTTTCTATGCTGTGTTAATTTGTGCAAAATAAATAATGTAAGGAAAGTAAAAAGCAAATGTAGGTAATAACTTTAAGATACATTATTTATAGTAGCTCATTACTATTATTCTCTGGTCAATATACCCAGTACACAGTATCATTACATAATCTTTCCTTAAAATTCCTTTCTTTTTTACATGATACCAGGTACCAAGGACAAACTTAAAAGTCACCTGTCCTAAAGTATTTCCTGATCTACCAAAGGATGTGATATCCTCTTCTGAACTCCCATAATACTGTGATTATAGCTGTCTGATGTTGTATGTTCTACATTGCAATTTTAAACTGCCTAGAATCTTTACCTATCCCTTACTCACCATGGTATCCATCATAATAATGTATGGTAACTTCACCACTGTCAGTGTCAGATAAATATTTAGAAGAGAATGAATGTTCAAACAAAATTGTAGCAACCGAAATAGGACCTAGTTTAGGCAGTGTTCAGATTTAAGCTTCTCATGTGTAGGACACTATCTCACAAACTAGGTGTACGTAGTGGGCATTAAATAAATGTTTATCAAGCTGTACAGTCATTATGTGAATACAATGCTGGATGTTAAAATCATTCAATGATCAATCTTGGTCCTTGGAGTTATGCTAGGTTATCATTAATTAGGGCAACCACAGACAGAAGTGCTGTTGGTCCTTTTAAAAATAAATGTTAACTGTTTACCTTTTAATTTAAAATTGAATATAAATATCAGCTTAAGAAAGATTCCATAAATTTGCATTATTTAAGAAAAATATTGTATTTTGAAGTTAAATGTAGAAATGATTGTAACGCAACACATCATCGCATGCTTTTTTTCCATTTAAAGTGAAATTAATGTCACTCATAATGGTATTACTTATTTACATCTCCATATTAGAGATTTTATAGTACTGCCTAATGAAGCACTAAATGACCTCTAACATATCAATAGGAGACAAAGTCTTCTTCCCTTTTAATAAAAATAAGCACTTCTATTTTTTAATAAGAATTTCCTTCAGAACGTTCAAGATGGAAAGTTAATTATAAGTATACATTGTTATAGAAATCTTGAGATATATATATATGTATATAAAAACACTTTTTGGGGGGTACCAGGGATTGAACTTGGGACCTTGGGCCTGCAACTCAGGCAGCAGAACCCCTAAGCTAAATCCCCAGCCCTTGAAAAAGCATTTTTGTTATATATAAATATTTATCTAAATATGTCTATATCTATAACTGAAAAATTATACTTAAAATTCTAAAAAGAAATGTATATGTAAATTAATAGTAAACACTGTTATCTTCAATTTCAGAGGGATTTGTAGGTTCTGATCCAATCATTTTCCAAGTAGGAAACCTTACTATACACATTCATTCATTACAGATAAGTGTAACTTTAGTTTTTATATAGGGTGATATCAGGTATCATCATGCTGTGAGAAAACTGGAAGCTTTTCACAATTTCTACCACTGATTTCATGTTGATGGAATTACTTTCAGAAGCTCAGTACATCCCAGTAAAGATAAATTATTTTAAAAACCCAAGTTCATATTCATTTATTCCTAAACCCTACCCAACAATTTCCATGGACATTGTCTCCAGGGAAAAAGGGTTCCTGGTACAACAGTGACTCACAGGCCCTCCTGAATCAGGTTATTCCCTAGATGACAAGGCAATAGTCTCCCAGCACCTCCCCTGGTTAATGCTTTCTAGGAAAAGCAGCTCTGACTGGTATTTCTGCCTAATTTCCCAAGTTCTGATGGCCCCTTGGCTCAATCCAGCTTGTTCATAATCCTATTCATCCTTACAATGTGCACAGGCTATTGGTAACTACGTTCTGCTTCAGCGTTCTTTTGCCTCACTTTCTTGAGTGAATCATTTTCCTTAACTTAATGTTAGGTCTATAATTGCTGTTTGCATTGTCTTCTACTAACTACAAAGCAAGGAAAAGAGAGAAGTCGGACAATTCCTCCTACTATGGCCTTATGGTCTCTTGTAATCTAACACTCATTTATAGTAAAATTGCTGTCTTCCTTGTTTTGAAGAAGGAAGAAACACAGCAAAATTTGTGGCAATAGAAGCGGAGCCTAAAATTCAGATTATTTCCAGGATATGGGGTCAAATCGTAGAGATTAAAGAAAAGTTTTACTTTCATGATACTGAGGTGCTTAACAAACTATGTTACGTATAATGGATGCTAAGTAAATATTTCTGAGTAATCACTTTAGACAAAGAGTTTAATATTCTCAGCTATAAAATAACAGTAATGAATCATCAAAGGAATATTAAAGGTACAGTATTACATATATTAAATATACAGTATTATATATGTATATATTATATATAATGTATGTATAAATATATATGTGTGTATATATATTTATCTCCATTGAAATTAGAAAAGTTTTAAATGGAATGAGAAGATGCCCACATAGACAATAATTATAATTAAGCCCTTTAACTTTTTAAATTGTCTGTCTTTATTAATAATGACTATCACATAACTAACATTAAATTAAAATTTCAAAAATACAGTTAATGGAAAGCACATCAGCTTGCACAGTTTGTTACTAAAACTCTTCTATTTTGAATATATGGACATCAAATATTGAATTCATTAGGTTATAAAACCCACTTATCCCTTAGTAAGCAGATGAAAGAAATGCAATTCTGACTATTCATTGTACACTGGGGAAAATGAGGGTAATATTTAAGTATTTTTAAAAATTTATGCATAATTTTAAAGGGGTGGCTGCTTTCATTAATGATAGCTAAGTAAGATTAATTGTTCTTTTTTTTTATTCAACAAGCATTTATCAGCTACCTAAGATGCTAGGTGTTCTGCTCTTCTGGCAGAAAGATAACTACTCCTACCAGGTATTATGCAAGGAATATTCTAGGAGGGATTAATTCAAGGTCACACAGCGAGCAACTAAGTAGACTGCCTGAGATATACAAGTTTCTAAATGAGTGGTGAATGCATGGGATTCTTATATATTCTTTCCATTACAGCATATATGTTTACACTGTTGTTAAATATAATAGATACTTATGTAACTATCAATTAATTAGTAAATTACCTTACTTTTCCTTATGTTTTTTCTTCTAGCATTCATTTATTCATGCAACATTTACTTATTCACTTTATTTTGTTAGGATTATGTAATCAAATCTCTCCTGTTCTAGCCCCATCACCTTTGTCTACCATAGAAATGTATCCACTCGTAATAGCTCACCTAATTTTCTGCACAAAATGAACATTCTGTGAATGTTTCTTCCAATGAGTATTTCTTCTCACAGCTAAATAATGGATATTGCAATTGGGGGTAGGACTGGACATGTTGATTAGTTTCTTTAAAATCACCTCCTTGTAGTCAAGGAATCATTTAAACATCAGGGAAATTTTGTTCAATAAGTTTTAAGTTGTCTGTTTTAAAGTTGAACATGTAAGGTAGAAGAGCTACTTTTAAATCACATAAATAAACTAAGCACAAAATATTTCTCCTTGTACTTACCCCTTTTCTTCCTTTTTTCCTGAAAAACACGATAAGCAAACCTACGGTGGAAATGTGAATCTGTGCAATAACTCTCCGCTTTTCAACAAGTGTTATGATGAATGACAGCATAGATATTTTATACATAATAAAAGCATTCAATATGTGAACCTTATTTCATATCAGATTACTACAGATATTGTGAACTATTACCAGAGAGAATGTCTTAACCATGCAATAAAGAATACTACTTCAAGAAGAAATCAGGTACAGATTGGAGTGTGTGAAACCTTTCCTATATGCTGTTTTCCTTTGTGTGGTTGTATCTTGCTCCCTCAAGACCCTCGACTGAAATATTGAACTGTAATTTTCTAAATACAAAAGTGGAGGGGAGTTCTTTACATGGTGGCAACTTTGATAAATGAAAATGCCTTGGTAATAAAGATTACTTTAATTTTCTTATAAATCGATCTATAAATGAAGTGGAGACAAATGAAAACTGAAGAAACCAACTTTTTTTTTTTTAAGGTAAAAAGAATAAAAAGAGGAACTACAGAGAACTCAAAGATATTGAAAGACTGGTTTATGCATTTAAATAAGATTTCTTTGCTAGAATAATTATCTACCTTATAAAAATGCCTATCATTCTCATGAAGAATGCTAGTCACATGAAAGATTAAAGTATGCATTTTTTCCTCTAGCAATGATAAAATATCAACTATTGCCTGTTTACCTGTGATCTTGCGGGACTGCAAGATGCCATGTTCCCAAATATTCCCATACGTAAAGCTAAAATTCGGCAAAATTGAGCAGATAATTATAGATTTGCTGCTCTAACAAACATGCAAGCACGCACCACCCTCCCTTCGCAATTCTAACAGCAGAGTTTTCTTCCCTGGAGAAATCTGAAATTTAAGATTGTACTGAGCCTGCAAAATAGCCTTAGACTGGCAGCGCCTGAGAATACTTCTGTGGACCGTGGCAAAAGCTCGTTGGCTTCCAGCTAACACGACATTCCTGCCTGTAAATTAGGGGATAAGGATTTGCTTCCCTGGAATGTGAGGTGTATGGACGCGTGTATGTTTGTCACTCGCGTTTGTCATACGAGGCCGCCTGTATGTAGGAGCGCAAACCTCGGGGCGCAGCTGCCTCCGGGGCTCGGCAGCTGTGGGACAGCACGGCAGCTGGAGGTCGCTGCACCGCGGCGTCACCCTGGACCCCGCCAGAGCTTGGCTGGGGCTGAGCCCTGGCCCGGTACCCCGAGGGCTGCTGTCCCCAGCCCCCGACGCCCGCCGGGCTGCACCTCGGGCTCGCCCAGTTGGGGGAGCGCTTTGTCCACCCGCCTCCTACCCTCCCAGCCAGGCTCCGGGACGTTCTTCTCCCGCGTTCACTCGTGTCTGCTCCACCCCGGGTGAGTTGGGGTCTGGAGGGACCTGCCCCCGCACGGAAGAATGCAGCCCGACCCCTTCCTTCCCGCTCTCCCTTCCCGCCTGACAGCCTGCGCCTCCACCCTCACCTGCATCCCTCCAGCCGCGCGCTCGGGGCTTCCCCACCCCACGCACTGGAAGCCCCCAGGGCTCCGGCACCGAGGACCGGGTGCGGGCTCCCGGGGCCCACGCGGACTCTGCGCCCGCGCCAGGACTGGCCCGGCCCCTCGGTGCCACACTTGGAGGCGGCGCGGGTGGCAGAGGGCCTGGGGCTGTACCTCGGGGCGCGCGGGCCGCTGCAGGCGCGGGGCTCCCGGAAACTCAGCCGAGCGCGGTCGCTCTGCACCCGGGCGGCGGCGGCGGCGGCAGGAGCAGGACCTGGCGGTGGCGACGTGGAGGAAGCTCTGGAGCCGCCAGGGTTTTAGAGGCGCCTGGGCAACACGTGACTACTCCAGGGACCCCCGGAGACCCTGCTCCAGGGCGCCTGCTCCAGGGCGCCGGCTTCGCTCGCGCCTCTCCCAAAGCCGGGATCCCAGGTCATCCTGGTCCTCACCTCGCTGTTTGCGGGCCCGCGGAAGAAGCTGCTGGGTGTCGCCCCTCCACTTTGGCCTAGGGTCCCAGGGCCAAGTTTACTTGGGGAGGAAAGGCTCAGGCAGCGGGTCCTGCCCCGGGCGGGTAATGAACTCCGTGGGCGTGGGAGTAATTCTAAGGCTTAGCCTTCCCGAGAAAAGCGTCAAGGCCCAGGTTGTCTCATTGTTAGGGTTGGAGGGCAGTGGGCAACACTGAACAACCCCCCCTCTTCCTGCACCCTCTTGAAATGAGGAAGAAGCCTAGGTGGGAAGGCAAACTGCAATGTTCAGGGGACCCCAGAGAGTCAGCAAGGAACACACTCCACCTCAGGTGCAGTAGCGGAGGTGGCCAGGCTGCGTGGAGCCCCCCAAAGGGAGGTTGAAGTGGAATCAGCTCCTTTCAAGAGTGAACTCACTAAGAAAAAGACGCGGGATGTAAAGAGTTGTCGTTGGTAGTGACACTCCCCACACACAACAAACAAAAAGCAAGTTAACAAACAAAAATCTGGTTCCGTTCCTTCCCCCACGTGCTTCCCATTCCTAATGTTTTCCAAATCTCTATTTTTTTAATTATGCAGATTTGCGTTAATTTTATTCAGTCACTAGGCAGCAGACCTGTGGGCTTCCAGAGGCAGGTCCGCGGATCTCTGGACACACCCAGGCTGTGGAACAAGGTATGTGCTTAATGTTTAAAACTGGACATTACTATGTGACCGACATGGCATAGCCTGATGAGTATAATCCATGGTACTGGTACTCTGATTTACCCCATATGACTTGTAAATCAAATTTCTGGGGCAGCAATTGCTAGCTGTTACCCAAGAGCTCAGACAGCAATTCCTGTGCCCCCTTCCTATTGATCTAGCATTTGAGACCCCAGGGATATGTATAGTTTAGTAGTCTGTCAGCCAGAAAATTACTTCCACATGCCTCAAGAACTTCCACATGCCTCAAGAAAAGACATTTTCCATTTTATTCTTTTACCTTTTGTTTCTGAAACATTGTATTGTCCACAAGAGCTTCACATAATAGGCATGTGAGGAGCAAGCCCATGGGGCTCTGAAGTGGGGCAAAGAAGGGATGGGGAGGTGTCAAGAAGGAGTGAAATGGAGAAATTAAGAGCTTGGTCGTGGGCTTTCTGTGCTCCACCTTCTGTGTAATTAATGTACTACACATGGCCCCATGGATCTCCATCTTTCCATCCTTCACACGGGCTTAGCAATATCCTTCAAACACTGACTTTCCAAAACACTTCCTAGTGAAACCCACCCTTACCATCACTCAAAAAGTCTATGGTACATACTATTGCATCTTGAAAACACAAGAAGTTTTTAGTTTTTATTTTCTACACATTTGCTTTTTCTTTTGATGATGTGAACCTTGAGAGTGAGTCATTGTTATTATTAATGAAAATGAAAGGCCCATGCATCAGTCACTAAGATGATGATTCTGTTTAACTTACTCACGTTCCCTTCCTGCCACAGCCACAAACATTCCAGGCCCAAGAAAAGGACGCAGAATTTTTTCTCTACACATTATGACATACAGTATTAAGGATGTATGAGTTAGCAAATTATTAAGGATCCTTTGTTTTGAAGAAATTTTTAATTTGAAATTAGCAATAAGTTGAACAAAGAAAAGCTGTGAATATAAATGTGTTTTTACTTTCAAGCTTCTCCAAAGGGATTTAAGACTGATCATCATTTCTATATAGCACATAATAGAATTTTTTTTTCCACTTAATGGAGTGGCATTCAAGCAGGGGCCATACTACCTCTGGGAACATAAATGGTAATGTCCACCTCTGCTTTATTATTTTTCCTACTCAGTATTTATAAAATGCTCATTTGGGAAATTAAGTTGAATTTTGTGTGTGTTACAAAATTAAACTGGCTATATCTCAATTTTCATGATTTGTTGTCAGTTATGAAACAGAACTTGTCTATCTGTAAAGGTGAAAGTTATAGATCACTTGAGACTCTTAAAACAAATTATTGGACAATTATGCCTGGGGTAACACTTTGCTGAGGAACATGTCTGTTGTTTTGGCAAGATTATTGTTCCATTTCAATAATAGCTACCATTTGTGGAGGACAGTTACTAAAGTACTTTGATTTAATCTCAAATGACATGTGATTCTGATATATTAGTTCTAGGAGAGGTGGGAGTAAATAAACTGGAGAAAACAGCATTATTTTAATAGATGCATTTTTTTTCTCTAAGGATTTTTGTTGTACCCATTAAGCATAAATATTTCTGTGTCTACTTTTTCCATCATGGTAAATTTAAATTCTTAAAAGACGTGGTAAGGGTCATTTCTGTGTGTTATCCAAATGTATTTATGATGTTGCTTGTTTTATTAATTTCTTTGGAATACTAATAGTTTGACATATAAACCAATGTTTAGGACTTAAAAATGAGGAACTAATCTATTATTGTAAAATGCACACGATTATTTTTCATGGAACAGAAACTTTTCTTTATATGTTAACCAAGAATGTTGTGTGCATTGAATCACTTTCTCAAGTAAGTCGATGATAATTTAGAAGTCAGTGATAATTTAGAAGCCCTAACCGGGCACTGTAAATACTTTATTGGCTTCTTCTGATGAGCCCAGAGCTCCTTAAGTAACCCTCTACTTCCCTTTTGACAATTAAACCATTAAGTATAAAGTAGTGACTGATCTCCAGAGAGAATGTACAGCTCTTTTTAAAAGTGAACTTTCTACATTGAAAATGCATACAGACTTCCATGTGACATACATGTTCAGTTATATGATCATACATCACATGCATATTGGTGTAATAGACATTTAGAGCATCTGGTTGCTGACAGGTTCTACCCCATCTTAGTATTACGGTTCTAAACAAAGCACTTGATCTTTAAGTCTTTACTTTCTTGGTCTGTAAATGGAAATGTTTTAACTAGCAGGCTTGGAGCCCCCTTTAAACTCTGAATACTGATGATATTTATCATTAACACAGACACACTAAAGATGTGTGTAGAAAAGCAATCATTTTGTATCTTGAGAAAAGTTTGAAGTCATGGATACTGTTTGTCTCCCATATCTGACAAACAGGAAAGGAAAAAAGAAGGAACAAAATGGTGTTGCTAAAGTTTTCCTTTTTTATCTGGTACATTATCTTTTCTGCAATAATTATACAATTATATTTGATTCTTTTCAAAAATTCTGCTGTCTTACGTAAGAAAAATCATTCTTTATCTAATTTTATTTAAAATTTTGTGATCCAAAATACATAAAAAGGGGGCCAACATAGATATCTTTAGAGGTACACTGTCGTATCATGTAAATCCACTTATAGGCCACATAATTTATCCCTTTTGCAGATCAAAACTCCCCTGAAACAACAACATCAATAAGTTTCCTCTAATATTATTTTTTAAAGTTTTTCCATTTGCCATCTAATTTTCATGGTTAGTGCTTTAAATACAATTTTAAGTCTAAATATAGCTTTACTATATTTAAGTGGAAATGGAAGGGAAACTATTTATTTATTTATTTTTGGTATGTTTTTGAGTAGTCCTTAAAAGGAATGTTTAGAGAAATGTTCACAGTACAAGCCCATAATCAAAAGTTAACATGTTTGAATAGCATCCTCTTCCAAAATCCATGTTACCATATTTTTACTCTTATCATTCTACTGGGTAATTCAGCTTTTAAAAATATGTTGTCCAGTAGGTAGTAAAAAAAATATATTTTCTCCAGGAGACGTTGTAAGCATTTTCAGAGGTGGTAGGGTTCATTATTCAAACTTAAACTTAGTGAGGAAAGTAAACCTACCACATAAGAAAATCCAAAAATACAGAAAGGCTCACGGGGATCATAGTAGAAAGAAATACACATAAAATGTATGAGCACAAAATGACAATGATCTATCCGATCTGCAAATTCTGAAATTAAGTAGGTTTGACCTGTGACACTCAAAATCTCTCTTAGTCCCAACTATTTCTAGTTCTTAAATCTTTCAACAAAACTCCCTCAGCATTTTCTGATATGTCAGATATTATTCTAGGCTGTAAGTGGAAAGAAGTGGAAATAATGGTCAGTGCTTTCAAGAGATCACAGCATCATGGTACATCTGTGCAATTAAACAATTATGACAATAAAGTGTTACAATTTCTACATTAGAAGTAAGCCTAGAGTGGCACAGGGGTGTAAATAAGAAGGAAACAATCCGAAGGAGAGTGGAGAGATGAAAAGATACAAGAGGCCTTGACAGTTGAGGAGGTCCTTGAACTGCAGTTTGAGGGATGGAGCCAGTTAAGAGCCAGATGGAGGGAATGGACTAGTAAAACCTGGGCAATGAAGGGAAAATGACACTTTCAGAAAAGTGTGAATGGTTCAAATTAACTCAAAATGTTGAAGTAGGGGATGAAACTGAGTAGGTCTTAACAGAACATGGTTTGCACCTTGCCTGAAGGATCTGGACAGAGAGAAAGTGGACAATTTAGGCTAGAGAGATATGACTCCATAGCTCTGGAAGCTGGTGGAGGTGAAAGAACACGTATGAGAGATATTGAGGAGAAATAATGAAAATCTATGACACATTGGATTTGAGAGTATGAGAGAAAGGAATGCCAGAGATGATTCTTGAGTTCTGGCTTGAAGAAAAAGGATGATAATGATGATTAAGATCACATCCATGAGCTCAGAAATACACTTGCCAAGAAAACCTAGCAGAGGTCTACACTTTTGATAGAAATTTGGGGTTATGAACATGTAAGGGCAAAGGGTATCCATTAAGAATTTTAAGAAAAGAATACAATTAAGATTGTGTTCTTTAGCAAGTTTGATTCAGGGTTGATTAAGGAAGAAACAGGATCATGAAAGGCACAATATCTGGGTGGTGCCTGGAAAGGTTCCATGACAGAGGCAATGTCCCCTAGCAAGACACTTCCAGGGAGAGCAGGGCCGGCTTACCACCCGGAAGAGGATAAGACAAGGGAATTCTTGAGAGAGAAAGGGAAATGGAGAGAGGACTTTACACATCTAGGTGACATCACTTAGCAGAAAGGTGGGGAGCCTTAGGGACAGAGAACTCTAAGAGACAGCAGTGGTTTGGTGCCCTTTACAGCTGCAGGAATTGTTTTATCTGATTAGCAGATGTTTGGTGGAGATTTGCAGGACATGTAAAGTGGATAGGTTCTAAACAACTCAAATTATGTTTGATTATTTTAAAGCAATTTGATGTGCAAATTTGAGTTGGTGTGGGCAGGTATTGAGCTACAGGCCCTAGCCTGATGTGAAAGAAGAAAACAATTTGGGAACTTGTTCAGGGTAGTACACACAGGCTCTCTTTAACCCACTTAGATAATAGGACCCTGAGAGAAAAACACCTCAGAACTAGAGACCCTTCAAAAGAAGACTGGGAAATATCCAGTGAGGAAAACTTTGAAGGCTTAAGTGTGGCGGTAGTGAAATCGAAGGAACATAAAATTCCAGGAAGAGAAGATAGTGAAAAGGGTCCACTGTAACATAAAGAATAAACATAATAAACTGTGACTTGTGTCCACTGGCTTTATTCACAGGTGTCCTGGGCAGAATCAGTTTCAGCTGGGCCATATCTGACGAGAAAGTGAGAGGATAGTAAATGTAGCTTATCTTCGGAGTGGTTAGCCAGGAAAGACAAAGTGGCTAGAGAAGATTTCACATGGCGAGGGAGTCACTATGAGACAGAGATGAGCAATTTAGTTTTTGTTTTTATTTTAATACTGAGCCAAAAAATAGAGTAAGCAAATAAATAAGTCAGTAAATAAACAGATGTTTAGAGTTACTTTATCATCATCTAACAAACCTCAACAAGACTTAGTGGAATACAACTCATAGCTCTTATGCTCACGATTTGATGAATTGTGTGGGTCAACAACTCTGGAGAGCACAGGGGAGATGGCTTAACCACGTCTCATGGTATTTGGGGTGCTGCTGGGAAATCTCAGCAGACTACGTTGACTCAGAGTCTGAGGCTAAAACAGCTGTTTAGAAGATCCACTACCAAAACCAGAGACATGAGAGTTAGGGAAGAAATCCACGCTGGCCTTTGCTCATCTGAAAAAAGAGGACTCAGTGGAAACTGAAGGTATGAAGTAGGGGGCTGGGAGAGAGCTGGGATATTTCAAAATAATTTAGGAGAGGAGAAGATTGAGTCACTGAACACTGAGAATTTGTGAGTAGTATTGAAAGCTCAAGTAGAGTTTTAAATGTGTTGTCTATGCAATTGTATTGTTCACACCAACATATGGTGCAAGGGGAGAGGTAGCTAAGTGATGTCCTGAATTCAGAGGAATCAGATTATACTATAGGCATCTTTGGATATTTTCTAGATTTATATGCATCTGGAGAAAGAAAAGCAATGGCTAGATTCCAAACAAAGGAATGAAGAGAGGATACTTACCTTAACAAAATGATATCCAGGGACACTTCTCCACCTGTATCTGTTCCATTTTTTATATTACTTAGGTGTATATAAGGAATCTTTTTCTTTTCTTCAGGAAAAATTCTGCTTTAGTTTTGCACCTTAGGCCAAGTCTGATCTACCAAGATTTGCTATTTGAAGTACTGTATTGTAAAGGAATCTAACAACAAATCAGAGACCTCAGGAAAGGGTCAGGGGAAGATGAACAATTAGGGATGTTTCTCATAGATGACAGAAGTTCCTGGTGGTGGCATTCATAATTCCCCTTCTGACTAGCTATTCTTACCCTATCTCTTTGACTAGAAATATGGAGGCGATAATAATAATTATCAAAACAATGATAGTAACAATGGCAAAACTTTTCATTACACCATACAATATATAATGTTACATTTTTGTAAGACAGCATTACACTTTTGTTGACTGTCTAAAGGTTGCCTGACAATATACATCTTGCAGACAAAGTTTGAATATTTATTAAGTAATTTTAGGGCCTTAACTTTCTAGAGTATTATTCTGACAGAGTGGAAAACATGTATAATCTAAGTAACCAAATGAAAACTTTATTGAAGTGCATTCTCATTTCAAATCATGAGCAAATCTACAAAGAGGAATGATTTCTACACATGAGAGGGAATTGAATAGCTTGTCTATGTACTTGTATAATTACATTTTCACTAAATTGTCATTTCTTTCCAATGATTAATTCAAAAAACAATGGAATAAAATGATTGTATTGACTATTTCTTCTTTTACCCATCTTAATTCCTTTGTTCATCCCCTTTTCCTCCCCTTTTACTGCTCTCCCTCCATCTACTCATCCCCTTTCCATTTGAGAAAAATCTCGCTACTTCCCATTATCTTTTATTTTGCTTCTTATTAATAATTTGGGTTTCTCATACAAGAGAAACCATGCGATATTTAACCTTGTGTGTCTAGTTTATTTCACTTCACATTATGTTCTCAAGGTGCATCCATTTTCTTACAATGATTCAAATTTATTTTCACTTGTGGCAGAGTAGTACTCTATTATGTATATATACCACGTTTTCTTTATCAGTTTTTCTGTTATGGACACATAAACTGCTTCCAAGATTTACCTATTGGCTATTTCTGACCAAATTTAGTCAAAGCTATTTACCAACTATATTTCATTGGCTCTTTTTTTTTTTTAAAAAAAGAAATCTTAATACTCTAACTTTGAGATTCATTTACAGCTGATGCTATACCACAGATTTACTGAAAGCATTTTTTTATGCTCTCATAAAGCAATCTTATTCCATAAAAGGGCATTTTACCTGCATTTTTCAATGCTGTAAATTCAGAAGATAAGTCACACACACACATACACACACACACACACACAAAACTTGGCGTACAATTCATCAATGGGAACTGCTTCACCAGTATGCTTCATGGTCAATTCTACCCCAGCGGATTTCTTCCTTGACAATATTATCTGCATTTCACTTTTCATTGAGAATTTTAATGTCTCTCAAGATTCTTCTGTATGATAATTTACCCATATCAGGGATGAGTAGCATTTCATGAACTTTAGCCCTTACAGCAGAAATTCATTAGGAGACAACAAAGTAATTACAGTGTTTAAGTTCCAGTGGCAAACATAGTGACTCACTTTTACCTAAACAATTATTGAATCATAAAATTTAAAGGCCTAGTCTGATTATAAAAATGTTCCATTTTTTTAGAAAATAGAACTAAGATTGGCTTAGATTTAATGAGCCAGTCCTACTCTTCAGTTTAAATGAGAGAGCAAGACTGTTGTGTAAGAGAACACGAGGTAGGTCTTCAACCTAATTATCTCAGTCATAGTCTGTATGTCAGGCTGTTATGAAATCTCAGTAAGAAATACACAGCATTCCAAAATATTCTCTATCCCTAGCAAAGGTGAGATTTTATCTAGTCTGAATCTCAGATACAAACATATCTAACTTAAGAGTAGAAAAAGAAATTATTTAAAAATTTAACATATATCTTCTGAGGCTTTCTGATTACTTTGTTTACTTGAAGCCTTCCATAAGATTGCATGATAAGAGGACTTTTTGTTGTATTTGGTCACTACATCATCCCTAATTTTTCTAGTTTATACCCTGAAAAGAGACTTATTAAATAATATTTTTCTGGAAAATTATATACTTTTGCTATGGATGAGCATGTCAAAACTTCTCTTTGTACTAAAAATTTGACATGGAAAAAAGTCTTTGAGACCAATGATCTTTCAAAGATTTGTATTTGATATAATATCTCAAGGATGTAGCTTTATAGATTTGTCTTCAGGGGAATGCTCCATAAAAACTGACTTAATAAAACAGTAAAATGCAATGGTCACATTCATGCAGGCCTTATTGCAAATTTGTATTTATTAACATTCCTGGAAAATACAGAATGTAAAGTATCTAGTACAAATCATATTCTCAAATCCATAATATTTGCTGATATACCACAAGTTTTTACTTAAAAATATGTTGTTAGTAGAGAATTAAATTATTCCATTTGTAATTCTTGCAGGAGGCTAAGACTGATTTGGTGATCAACTCCTAGGAGAAATTTTCTTCCAGGAACATGGGGTAGACCAAATTAGTAGAAACATAATACACTGTTTGTGGAGTTTTAAAATGCACGTTCATATCTATTATTATCTACTCTTAGTATATTTATAGTATGATCCTGCTATTCTTGATCATAATCCTTTCCTGCCTACATAAAATGTCTTATAACAAATATTTTCAAAAACTTTTCTGAGGAGAAAAAGAGGTTGTGTACATCACCACTTACATAAATAATCTTAAACCAAAATATAATATACAAATATATAAATAAGCATACTTAAATAATGATTATTCACTCCCACAAGCAGCAGTAGAAAATATTTTTTTCAACAGTGTTAAGTTCAAGCGGCTCCATATGCTTCAGAATTTTATTTTATTTTTACTTTGAAGACACAAGGTGATCAGGGTTGTTTTGTAGTGAAATCTTTATGCATATTTTAGTGCCCGTATCTTTATTAGGAAGGCTGTTTCTGGTGACAGTTTGATTTGGAAGAAGTTCTAATCATCAACATTACTAAATCACCGGGGTGATGTGGTGTGTTTATTGCCCAACTCTGAGTTCTCAAACTAGACTAGAACCATGTAGCACTGAGATCAATGTGTCCATAATTAGCTGGAATCACTGAACACCATGACGGGTTTGTACCACTGATCTCCTCTTTGTGAATTCTTTTTTTGTAATGTTCCGTAATGTAGAAGGTTAAGCACAAAGGAAATTGCATGGACTCTTGGACCATCAGGGAAATGTTCACTTCATTGTGTTTGCCCCCCAAAACTACAAACAGCAGCTAGATGCTGGGAACAAATGACTCAATGCATTTTCTCAGTGGAAACAAAGGAGGACTTGAAGGCCAGGCCCTCTCAACCGAGATTCGCCATTGTGGCTTTTTTTTTTTTTAAAGGTCTTTTTGTTCACTTATAGACTAAAAAAAATAACTTCTTGGTAGTGGCGTGAGTTACGGGTCACAAAAAAAAGCAAGAAACTAGTGGCGTCCTGGCAGTGAATTATGGATTTCATAAATAAACACTTTTCATTCTTGAGGTAGGTTTAGGCCGAAGGTTTCAGCCAGGTAGGACTTCGGCCACAAGATGGCACTGACCTGCAAACAAAGGAGAAATCACAGTGGCACTGACTTTTTAAAAGCCTTGTAGAATCTCCTTGCCTTCCCTGAGTCAAGGCCTCGGTAGGGATGAAGGCTCACTTTGCTCCGCGCTGTACCTCCGTGTCTAACGATTCGTGGTTCACGTTCAATTGCTTTTCTTTCCAGAATTCCTAGGCAACGCGCCCTCGAGGTGAATCTCCCAGGGGAGGCGTTGGGGGTGTGGGGAGCCCGGGTGCTCCTCAGGGCTTCGTCATGTGATCTCGGGATGAGGTGGAGTTCAGCTTTAAGGGGCGTCTCTTCCTATCTTCACCAATCTTTAGGGTTTGAGCCAGAGAAATAGCAGCGGATCCTTGCAGCTCCTTCTGGCCCCTCGCAGGATACCTTTCCTGCTGTAACAAACGGGCGAAAAAGACGAATTCAGAAGAGGGTAAGTTTCAAGTTTAGGCTTTTTAAAGGGACTTTTGAGAAACCGCTCGTTGATGGGGAGAGGGATAAGAGAGGAAGGGAAAGGACGCCAGTGTCCGAAACTGAGTTGGGGCGTGGAGTCAGCCCTGCGCCTCGATGGGCGCAGGCAGGTGTTGGACGCTCCAGAGGTTGGGGCAGCTGCGCGCGTCCGTGGAGTGGGATCCAAGTTTCCTTCTCCCAAAGCTCTCTTTAAAGCCCCGGGAGAACGGAAAGGTGGTCTCCTTGGTCTTCCCCGCACCTCCCTCATCTTTCACATTTTTCTGGAGCCGCTGTCCTGGCGGGGCGGGAGTTTTCCTGGAGTCACTCACTGGGACGCGCTGGGAGCGGTGGGTGGCACGGGCGAGGCGTCTGCCCTCGCCTCTGGCTCGCGGCCCTCGGCCGCCCTCCCTGGAGGTAGAGGTGCAGACTGGCCCCGGAGCGCGGACCCCAGGGCGGGCGCCCCTCCCCACTAGTCTAGGCTGGAATCGAACCGGAGCTCCCTGCCAAGGGCTCTTCCAGTCTGTCCCTGCGCCCTGGCAGACACCCAAGCCCTCTGCTCCTATTTCGGAGTTTTAATCATCGAACGCTTGCGCTTCTTTTGGATCGTGCTGGATTGGGAGTCTAGGGGTGGACTCCAGGAAGACGGTGTCCCGTGGATCCCCAGGTAGAATGGAGAGATGTGCATGTTTTAAAGACAGGTGTTGAGCTAACGAGAGAGAGACAGGATTTCTGGTGCCTGCTTGTTTCGGGTTGGTGTGGATGCTTGCTGTTTGCCAGACTCTTGTCATCTCGGGCAGGGACGTTTTCTGAGAGATGGATGGGCGCATATGTATGGGTAGGGGGAGAGGAATAGAAGAAATCCGGGTAATCCACAGTGTGATAAAACTGGTTAGAAAGCACACCAGATGGAATTTTGACCAAATGCATCGTGTTTCATTCCTTGGTAACTCCTATTGCACAGAGAAAACATAGAGGAGGTGGTATGTTTCCTCTTTCTTGCCTTCTTTCTTTATTTTTGAGCAACTCTCAGTGATTCGCCCTGCCCCTCCCCACTCCCCCGCCTAGGCACAAGGGGTAACTCGTGGGATAGCTCATACAGGTGGGGGCAAGTGCAGAGCTCACCTGTCCATCAGGACAGTACCCAGGTCCTCCACAGGTTCCCTAGGGGAGAGAGAGGGAAGGAGAGGGAGAGAGAGAGAGAGAGAGAGAGAGAGAGAGAGAGAGAGAGAGAGAGAGAGAGAGAGAGAGAGAGACCAGAAAGATGTTGGGGCCAATTCCATCCCAGGGCTGCAGCCTGACTACTACCTTATTAGTCTTTCCTTATTGACTTAAGGTAGCTGTCTGTTGAACATGCCCTTTCCTTGTGCAGTGAAGGAACGCAGCATTACATAACTGGTTTAGATAAGCTTGCAGTAACTTTGAGACACTGTGTGTAACCATGCTCACATGCGTCTTCCCAAATGGAAGAGGTAAACAGTCTTGGTATTTGAAAAAAATTATTTTTGCAGCAATTTTGCCCAGAGAGCTGTCTTTTCAGGTAGGAAGAGCATGTGAAGAGTAAGCGGAGAAGGCCCAGTATTCTAATTGCAAAGAAGGATAAGATTTCCTCCTACAAGGGGGCTAATTGGCCAAGTAGTGCTGTGTGTAGTATCTCTATTTTGTCTCTGTACATGACAGCTATACTGGATTTAACAGTCTTAAATTTTTGTAATGTCTGTACTTGTAGAATTTATTTTACAGGTATGTATTGGAAAAGTAAACACCAAATTGTTTTCTTTTGCAAAGATAAGGTATGTAAACTCTATTACTGCTGTTATTTTCTGACGATTATTCTTTATTGAAATTATACTAAGGTGAACTGAAAATATATATTTTATCCAATGCTAAACTGTTTTACTCAACAGGAATGACTACCAACCCTGCACTTAGCAAAAGAAGCTTTCAAACACTTTTTAAAAACTAAAGATTGCAGGGCTGGGGATTTAGCTCAGTGGCACCGCACCTGCCTTGCAGGTGCAAGGTCCTGAGTTCAATTGATCCCTGGTACAAACCACCCCCCCAAAACCAAAAAGCTAAAGGTTGCATTTTCTGTATAGCTAAATTGGCTTCTACTTAGTAGGAAAACTGTTATGCCTCATAGGGCATGCCCATCAAATATAATTTGAAAGGTATTGGAGTAGAGTCTCAGTATGTTTACCTAAATTTATCTGTAAGAATTCTGTCTTCTTAACCCATATACTGAAATAATTTAATAGCTGTTTTCATGAATTTCCATAATCATAAAAGTAAATCAGTGGATATAAAACTTATTTTCTTCCTTTCCACTGTAATATCTTGGTGTGTGCCCACATCACCTTCTACCTAGGTTTTTGCACTGGCCTACTGATGAATCTCTCTGCTTACTCTCTTTCCCTTCTTAAATGTGTTGGAGGCAGCAGATAGAGTAACAATTTTAAAGCAAAAGTCGTAAAATTTTACGCCTTTGCCAAAGACTCTCCAGTAGCATCTCTTTGAGGTAAAAAGCAGTGAATCCCTTTAAAATAAAGTTCTACGCCGTCTGTGTTGTCCCTGTAGCCTTCCCAATTAATTCTCTGCTAATTTCTCCTGTATTCATTCCTCTTTCACTTGCTGCTTAGCATACCAGATATACTCCAGCCTTTGGGATTTTATAGTTACTCTTTCCACGCATAATGCAATCCATGAAATATCCATGTGACTTCTTTACTCACTACTCTTAGATCTTAACTAATGTGTCATCTTCTCAGACCATCAGAGGCCTCTTCTTACTCCAGTAGTAAACTGATTCCCAACAAGGCCAGTCTTCCTTCCTTGCTTTATTGTTCTCATAGCACTTATTATCATCTAGCATACTGTATCATTCACTTCATTTTTTCTTGTGTTCCTCTGTCCACAATACCAGAAAAACAACATAAAGGTCACTGTTCTCTCTACTAAAGCAAAGACTGTCACAAAATAAGTGTTAAATAAATATGTATTGGAGAAATGAATGTTCTTTCAGAAACTGTTCCCTTTTTAAATATAAAGTACTATTTTTTCCTTATCTACCTGACCTCATAGAATGACTATTATAATAAACATTCATTTTACATTTAAAAAGATTATAATAGAATTCAGCTATTGATGTTCAGATTGATTTAGACAAGAACTTACTATTCCAACCATGCATCTACTCTGTCATCAACAGAGTAATAATATTATTTTAATAATAATATTACTATTAGTATTAATATTATTATTAATAGTATTTTCAAGGCACTATAAAGTAGGAACAATGCCTACCTTAAAGACTATATATATATATTTATTTATTTATTAATTAAAATGGCTGAGATCCAATTAAGAAATCAAGGAACTAAATGGTGGTTTGAGGAATGGGTAGGATGTAGATTAGAGAGAACACCAAGCAGGGAGAATGACCAGTGGTGGAAAGGCAGTTATACCTGGTAGACTGAAGAGATCGGCGTGCCTAGGATAGAACATTCCTGTTGAGGATATGAGAGTGCAGCATGGGAAAAAAGCATAATGTAAAGATGTTTAAGTGTCAGGCTCAGGATGGACAGTAATCCATCCTACATGTGTCTCATACCAGGTTTCTCATTAGCCTGGTGGGACTTGTTGACAGGCAGCCATGAGGAGCCCTAAAATAATGGAAATATACATGGCTACTCTGCTACTATTAGCATAAATGAAGAAAAACTCATAACTAACTACAAAATAATGTCAAACATCTTTATAGTAACTTGAATATGAAGTATGATGCTAATTTTTTTGAATTGCTAATAAAGTGAGGCATTTCAAAAAAAGCTTTAAAATTATTACCTGTTGCAGTCCCAGGCATAGTGGCACATGCTTGTAATCCCAGCACTTTGGGAAGCTGAGACAGGAGGCTCCCAAGTTTGAGTCCTGCTTGGGCATTTTATTGAGACCATGTCTCAAAATAAAGAAGACTGAAGAATGTAGTTCAGCATGAAGGCCCTGAGTTCAATCCCCAGGATCACAACAAAAATAAAGTAAAAATTATATAACATACCGCTTCAAAGTTTGTTCTCACACCCAAACTGGCATTAACTGATGATTCTCCCTCTGCCTTTTGAATTCTTGAGAAGACGTGTGATTACACCATTAGTGTTAGGCAGTCATTCCAAGGCGTTCCCTAGAGGAAGAAAGAACTACATTTCTAATGATGTTTCCACTCGAAATCATTCCATTATCATTCCTTAATACTTTATTTTGACTTGTTGAAAATAACTTTTATTTTACTGTTTTTCAGTTTTATGAGGCCAAAATGCAGATTGATAGCAGAAACATCCCATATTCTAGAAAGCAGGACCACTAAAAGAAAGGTTTATTAAAGGAATCACTTAAAAGGCAAATGCATTTTTGTCTTCACTAAATTTCTTATTTTCATTTCAGTGGAAAAAAAGGTACACAATTTTCTTTATTGTTCTCACATAAGAAAGAAAGAAATGCAATTCAGTTTCTCAGCACAGCCACAATAGTCTCTTAGTTAACATAAGAAATCCCATCTCATGTCTATTTAGTAATTTAGAAAAAAGTAGAGATTTTTTAAAAGGAGCTTTTAATCTCTACAAGGCTATTGTCTGTGCTTTGTCTTGCTAGTAAGACAAGAATATTTATGTCACAAAATGTTGTAGGAAATCAAAATTACAACTAACATGTATACTCTTGCATTAGATGCGCATATAGTCTAATGGGAAGGGCGGATATTCACATAGGTAAAGCCTTTAGAAATCTTTTGAAGACATTGGACAGTTAATAAAAAATCCTGGAGTCTTAGAGCTCCTACACAGTGCAAGACTTCTTCAAAGTGGTCTTCCCTGTGATGGATCTCTTGCTACTTTTGTAGCCAATTAATTCCATTTGGTTAAACCTCTGTTCCTCATAATGATGTGATTTTTAAAACTAAAGTGCATCCCTTGGTCCTACTTCTAACTTGTATAATTAGACATAATATTCTAAGCCTGGATCTTGTATTCTACAGACCACATATTAAAATATGGTAATGGTTTCTCTACCATTCTAAATATTTCCTGGGTAAAACATCATTTAGTCTTCCCACACTCCCTCTTATGGAAAAGTTTTCTGATATTTTCCTGAATTGATCATGTCCCTTTGAATATACTTGTGCTACATAATGTCTGTCTTAAAAAGCACCATTATATGTACTATTCTTACAACTATTCTTACAACTTGACATCTGCGCTAATTTCACCTTTTACATAATATAATGAATAATTAAGTATGTGTTGTTATTTTGCTTTCTTTGGTTTGTATTTTTTACATTTTAATCTGTGCATTAAGTTGTTATACATTCACATTTTTATAGTGTGTAGGGATGTTCAGATGTACTGTTTCTATAAGACTTGGGGAAGCATGAGATTTATATACACCTTACCTAGATCACTGAAATTCAATGTGTAATACAATCTAATTAAAAATACTTCAAGAAGTTTAAAATTCAAAATGTTTGCATGATTCTTCCACTTAAAAAAGACATTTACAAGATTATATTTTGTTTACTTACTTCAATGTCTTCACTTTAAAGAGTTCCACAAATCAAAACTCATTTTGACTGCCATTAGTAACTGAATTGGTCATTTTCTCTTTATAGGTTGTTCAGCTCATGGGAATGAAGAATTGAGAATAATTACAGTAAATGGATTCCAATAAGGGAAAGAAGAATAAGTTGAACAGTTAAAATGATTTGAAGAAACATACTGTGCATTTGTCCAATCTGTAACAACAGAAACAATAAAAATGAATTCAACATTATTTTCCCAGGTTGAAAATCATTCAGTTCACTATAATTTGTCAGAGAAGAATTCCCCATTTTTGGCATTTGAAAATGATGATTGTCACCTGCCCTTGGCTGTGATATTTACCTTAGCTCTTGCTTATGGAGCTGTGATCATTCTGGGGATCTCCGGAAACCTGGCTTTGATCTTAATCATCTTGAAACAAAAGGAGATGAGAAATGTCACCAACATCCTCATCGTGAACCTTTCCTTCTCAGACTTGCTTGTTGCTATCATGTGTCTCCCCTTCACGTTTGTCTACACGCTAATGGACCACTGGGTCTTTGGTGAGACGATGTGCAAACTGAATCCTTTTGTGCAGTGTGTTTCAATCACTGTGTCCATTTTCTCTCTGGTACTTATTGCTGTGGAGCGACATCAGCTGATAATCAACCCGCGAGGGTGGAGACCAAACAACAGACATGCTTACATAGGTATTGCTGTCATCTGGGTTCTTGCAGTGGCTTCTTCTCTGCCCTTCCTGATCTATCAAGTGCTGACTGATGAGCCATTCCAGAATGTGACGCTGGATGCATTCAAAGACAAGCTGGTATGCTTTGATAAATTTCCATCGGATTCTCACAGATTGTCTTACACTACTCTTCTCTTGGTGCTGCAGTACTTTGGTCCACTCTGCTTTATATTTATATGCTACTTTAAGGTAAGAAAACCTTTTCCCCTTATTATTTTCCTTTTTACCTTCTTTCTGAAGAACTCAGCAAACAAGTAGTTCTATTTAAACTCATTTCTTTTCTTTATAGATATATATACGCTTAAAAAGGAGAAATAACATGATGGACAAGATGAGAGACAATAAGTACAGGTCCAGTGAAAACAAAAGAATCAACATCATGCTGCTGTCCATTGTGGTAGCATTTGCCATCTGCTGGCTGCCTCTTACCATCTTTAACACTGTGTTTGATTGGAATCACCAGATCATTGCCACGTGCAACCACAACCTGTTATTCCTGCTGTGCCACCTCACAGCAATGATATCCACTTGTGTAAACCCCATATTTTATGGATTCCTGAACAAAAACTTTCAGAGGGACTTGCAGTTCTTCTTTAACTTTTGTGATTTCCGCTCTCGGGATGATGACTATGAGACAATTGCCATGTCCACCATGCACACAGATGTGTCAAAGACTTCTTTGAAGCAGGCAAGCCCAATTGCATTTAAAAAAATCAGCAGTGATGATAACGAAAAAGTCTGAAAGTTCTTGGAGTGTATGGTCTCACTGACACCTATTTAAAAGCAAGCACAACTTGCCGCATACTTTCATTACCTGTCCTCCCAAAGATTGGGGGTGAAATCATTTGAGAAAGACCAAGAATTTCTTGTCTTGCTTTTTAGTGCTTTTGTCATGGTTGTCATGATTACACTTGGAACAAAATGTGCAGGCTTTGGAATCTCCTGGCAATAGTTTTAACTAGACTTCCTGAAAGTGCTTTTTATAAAATTATGCACATAAGGACTTTGAGACTCTATTGGAAGGAAATTTCTTGGAAGTAAAGTGACTCCAGAAGCCCCCTTAGACTTGCATTATATTGGGCCATCTTGATTATATTAGAATGTCATTACATCAGGTCACCCAATTAATGAGAGGCATCACTTTATTCTGTTACAGAAGTAACAACATGCAAAAGTTACAATAATAATGTGGAACCAGGAGCCAAGGATTTAGCTTAGCGGTTCCACTGCCTGCCGTGCAAGGTCCCGAGTTCGATTCCCAGTACCAAAAAAAAAAAAAAGAATGTGGAACCAAAAGAGAGTTTGAAGTTATTCAGGAGTGATTTGTAGTTTTCTTTCTAATGTTAAGAGAGGACTTAATTTGCTTCTTCTAACTGAATATCATTTAAGCTGAAAATGTATAAAAATGTTTTTCAGGTGTGAATAACACAGGGAATTAGACCACCCACGAGAATTAAGTGGGAAATCAGTTCCCTTATTTCTTAACTATTTTGGTGCCTGACGACCAAAGCATTTCAGAGTATTTAGTTTAATAAGTAAATTAGTATTACTGCAAATAAACTATATTCGTTTGAATTGATAGTCAAGAGGTTTTTCATCCTTTACAGACTATTCAGTGTTTGTCAAGCTTTCAGACACCGTCACGCAATTCGAAAGGTATTTCTAGCTTACAATATATAGAAATAGAAAATGTATTTTCTATACAGCAGTGCCTATATAGTAAATTATTTTTAACTTTCACTGACCATCTTTCAAAGCTAAGAATACCAAGAGACAATGTTTAAAAAATGTTCACTTCAGCTAGCAAGGATAAATACCTAGAAACTTCGTATAGCTCATGTTAGTTCGTATAAACTGTGTGATTTGTGAAATTTTATAAACCACACACTATATAGAGTACTGAATAGTTGTGGTGTGCTAATATACTTAATCTTATAACCATGATTGAGCCTCATAATGTTTTGAGAAAAGACATTTTGAAGAACAAGACATATCTGCAATGTATTATACAAAGTATTAAATGTATTTGATTTCAGAAGGGCAAGCACTTTATTAAAATTGTTTTTGCTTTTTCTGAAGAGTCTCTAATGTGTCTCTCTTTAGCTTCATTTTTCTTGTTTATTGCCTTCCCTGCCATGATTTTGCGCTGCACCCGCATCAGCTCTCTAATGACACATTTTCTCCTCTTTAGTCTATCTAAAGATGGACAAGCCACCCTATCTTGCTAGCTTGAGAGCTTCTTTAAGACAGAGACCATCAAACATGACTGTCCCCAGTGCATACAGCACAGTGCCAACTACTTAGAGGTTTTCCAGAAAATACTCTAAAACCAACAAATGAATAATGAATAAATTTCCTTCCTTTCCTCTCACTTATGCTCACATTGTACTCACATTCTGACGTTTTCTTGGATTCTTCTTGTTAAATTTCTCTTTAATAAGCAATTTTCTTTTGTAATGTATTATTTTCACTCCTAACTGAAATAAAGCTTTTAGATTTTTAGAGACTTGAGTCACTGGCCTTGTAAATCAAACAAATACCAAACTTTTTACATTGACTTTTAATAAGAAATTAAATTATAGCCTAAAAATGTCCTAAAATTAACTTTTAATCCTTACTGGAAATTAACATCATTTTTAATCCAAACTTGAGAACCTTAACTACTTCATATTTTTCTGCTCTCAGAAACTAATAGGAAATTCTGTCTTCTCTACTTAGGTGCCATAGAAACAAATTGCTACTTAGGAAGAATCTTAATATGTAGGTGCTTCTTTGTCAGTGGATTTGCTGAGATAGCTATTTCAAGGATTCTCATTCATCTGTGTGCACTACTGATTTCTTAAATCTACATAAATAGTGAATTGAACATCAAACTCTTCTGTTTTATCCAAAACTGTTGATGAGCTAAAAGTTGAGTCTAATTTCAACACCAATGTGTTGGCGTTCAAGAAGGAATAAATGACCATAAGAAACATAAACAATAGATCCATTGTGTTTTCTTAAATCTATGAATAAAAGTCAATTATTAGCTTAGTACAAGAACATAATTATAGCCTATATGAATTTCAAAGAAATTGCTCATACCTAGAATTTTTAAACTTTGTATGTGTCAAGTACTGTCATGTGTGGATGTAGTAACTAAGAGGGATCCAAAGTTGAAGCTGAAATGTACATCTGAGTTACAGACCATATGGTAGAGAAGGAATAAAATCCAACTCTTCCCCATACTACTGAGCTAATAATCAAGCTATACTTCTGATATGGTTTTACAAAATAATGTCTCCATGGCTTTACAAGTCACATAGGGTGTAATAGCACTGTAATGAAGTGGAAAAATGCAAAAAGGAATGGAATCAAGTAGATCAGTTGAGAGAAAATGGCCAAGACAATTACAATCACCATTAATAACCCCCTTCTGAATTAGAGAATTTTGTTTAAAAATGGACTTTGATTACTCACATTAGTTTTATTTCTTTACTTTTCATTAGATATTCTCCAATTCCTTTCTATTCAACAAATTCCCACAAGTAGATATTATACTGTAATTTAAAATTTGATAGGCAAATAAGTTAGATATTTTGACAATGCAAGTACTCATCCACACACATTGAACCTGGTAAAGAGGCAGGTTTAAGCTGAGGTTCCAGGGATAAATCTACCTTTGTGCCATCATTGCGATCCAGTGAGGTTATTGCAGTACTACTTTTTTTTTTAATCATAGCAAGGTTACTTTGCTCAGTAATCAAGAAGTCTAAAATTAAGGTAGTTTCTTAATTACACTTGAATTTTTTCATAGTCTCCATAGTTTAACTACTTATCCCTGGAGTCAACAACATTTTAGACTTAAATATTTGAGCTGTTGAGAATGATAGCAGAGCTTACCAGGAAAAAATTAACAAAGTTCAGAAGTCATTCATTTGATGATTCCTTAATATATTTGTGTGTGTGTTAGAATGTCAGCACATGCCACTTATTGTATGAGTAGGTGTGTTTTGTGTAAATCTTCACTTTTTCACTTTTATTTTCACTTTTACTCATTGTTTCTTAGGAAAGCTCTCAGGTAGACAGCACCTATCACGAACTACCCTATAACATAGTACTGTTATTATTTCATAGATAAAGAAACTAAGGCAGGAGAGGTTGTACAACTTGTCCAATGTCTCTGAGCTAGCAAATCACAGAACCAGGATTCAAATTCAGGCAGCTTTGTTTCTGAGTCTTAGTGTGACTGAATCTGTAATCAGCATGTACTGAAAACATTCTCCATGTGCCAGCCTCTGCCTGAATCCCACAGCCTCTGCATCTCCTGCCTTGCAATACTGGGTCACTCCTGTGTACATCTAGAGTACATGTCTTCTCCAATTCTGATGACCTCAGAAAAATAAAAATATAGATATTTTTCAAAGCTACCCTCTGAGATCTAAGATTAACTCTTAATCATGGTGATTTAAGCACAGAATTGAGACGTAAATCTGTTTCACCCAAGGATTATCACTAAAGCTGTTTTTTATTTTCTGCTGGTCTCTTATTTCCTCTGTCTTCTTTATTTACAAAATCTCTAATCTTTCCAGTTTCCTAGCCAATGTCTGAAGTCATCTTCTGGGAACACTTTCTCCATAAATGCTTAGGCTATAAAATCTGATTAGTTTTTATCAACCGATTTCTTTGGAAGCTAGATCATTACTCAACACGAGCCATATTTTAGCTCACAGACTAGGAACACAATATCTATGAATATGGTTTTAAAACAAGGATTGTGCCCAGCTGACTTTCAAATCTTCAATCTTAAGAGATAACAAAAAGAGTTATCAGTTAAAATTGTTGACCAAGGGTGAACAATATTACATTCAAAATAAAAAAATGTACTGAAGAAAATAGCCCTGCCTAATCTTCAGTTTATCATCAGCAATGAAAATTGCCAGTCATCTGGGTTTCTAGCCAATCTTTTCTATTATTTTATTATTGACATAATAATTGACATTGCAAGGACCTGAGTTTGATCCCCGGTACCAAAAAAAGAAAAATTGACATAAAAGTCACTTTTTTTAAGTAGACAATTCAGTGGGTTTTAGTCTATTCACAGAGTTGTCCCACCATCATTCCTACATAATCTCACAGCGTTTTAATCACTTCAAAAAGAAACCCCAAATTCCAGTTTCTCCTAGCATGAAAAGAGCCTGGAAGTTGTTACTCTGTTCCTGAAAAATATTTTCTAAAACCTAGCTCTTCATAGATCTTTCAGAGAGGTCACAGGGGAAAACTGTTGCCGCTCAATTGAAGAGTGGGCCAATGCAGAGAATCACAACACACAAGTGTAAATCCCATTTGAACATGTTCTTCCTACTTTCTGATATCTATCCTCCATTATGCTCCTCATTCAGCCTTTGAGTTTCTCACACAAGAGAAGCAATGCAATATTTAAACTCATGGGTTTAATTTATTTTACTGAAGATTATGGTCTGGAGGTGCATCCATTTTCCTACTAATGACTCAGGAGGGGAACAAAGGGAGTGGATGGGGGAAGGGAAGGAAGGGGAAAAAAAGAACGAATGAAAACAAAGCTTGTGTGAATGGGGAGTGGAAGAAAGGTTGAAGGGAGGGGAGCAGAATGAAAAAAAAGAATTGAGATGAGATATATATGGGTACAAATTTCCTATGATAGATATGATCAATATATGTGATAAATATGCACTGATAAAAAATAAGTTTTAAAAGAAGAGTAAAAGTCCCCAAGCAGCAATCTTTGGACAAGTCTGAGAATGAAATCTTCCAAGAGGACCATCATAGTCAGGCTCCACACTTTAGTGAATTTTACCTCCTGGAGCTCAACAAAGTTATGGCAGAGACTAACAGAAATTAAAAATAAAAATTGTCCTGTGGTGCTTCTGGCAGGAAGATGGGAAGAAAGTAATTTTTAAATGGGCCGAGCATTCTGTTCTTTACAAAAGGTTTGATCTTAGCAGAAACTATTCTACTAGAGCAGCTGTGGTGAACCTATGTGTGGAAATGGGCTGTTAGTATCATTGAAAACCCTAAAATGGTCACCATCCCTGTACCGGAGTATACATTTGTTAGATATTAAGTAACCCAAGAGAAGAGAAATACCCAACTCCAGCCTCCTCCAACCATCCTAGCCCACCAAAGGGATAGAAAAAACTGAGAAGCACTTAGGAAGATTACAGTTCAGAGGCTCACTCAAAACAAAGTTCAACTTTTAGAAGGAAGAGAGTTTCCCACTCCCAACACCTTATCACTGCATTACTAAAGGCCTGTTCGCAGCAAGTCCGTTAGGCAGATCTTATAGGTAGCCATCAAGGAAATGCCACAAGTCATATCAAAAGGCAGTAAACGCAGTCTGAAAAGACAGCAGCCATCAGAATTAGCCTCAGATATGGCAGGGTTGTTGGAATTATCATGCAGGAAATTTGAAACACCTACAGCTCTAATTGATACAGTAAGCTGTGTGCTGCAGCAGATGGGAAATGCAAATAGAGAGATGGAAATTCAAAGAAAGAATCCAAAAATTTTTGAGAGTAAAATCACAACAGAAATGAAGAGGGCCTTTGATGGGCTCATTAATAAGATGGACAAAACCAAGGTAAGAATCTTTGAGCTTGGTGATCCATCAATAGAAATACCAAAACAGAAAGTCAAAAAGGAAAAAAGACTGGAAAACATCAGAACAAATTATTTAAGAACTTTGAGTCAACTATAAAAGATATAACATAGACAAACTAGGAAAAGCAAAAGAAAAAAAGAGAGAAAAGAACACAACAAATAATAAGCAATGGGGAAATTTTCCTAAATTAATGTGATACAATTTTTCTATTGCAAATAATATTTCTGTGTACAGAACACCATATTTTGTTTGTCCAACTGTATGTTGGTAGACATTTGGGCTGTTTCTACTTTTTTGGCTACTATGAAAAATGTTGCTGTGAACATTCATGTACATATTTTTGTGTGGACATACATGTTTTCCTTTTTCTTTACCTAAGAGTGGATTAACCAGGTTACCTGCTAACTCTAGTTTTAGTTTTTCTGAAGTACTGCTAAACAGCTTCCTAAAACAGCTACACATTTTATATTTCTACCAGCAATATGAGAGGATTCTAACTTTTCCATATCATTTTTCATCTTGATTATGATCATCCAAATGGGTGTCAAGTGGTACTTCATTGAAATTTTAATTCATACCTCCCCAATGACTATGTTATAAGCACAGTTTCATATACTAAATGGACATTTATCTGTCTTCTTTTGAGAAATATCTCTTCAGATCCTTTGGTCATTTTTAAATTGCATCATTTCCCTTTTTGAATTGCAAAAAAATCTCTCAGATGCTCTAGATACTAGTTTTTTATTAGATATATCTTTTGCAAATATTTCTCTTATTTTATATATTGTCTTTCAAATTTCATTATATTTGTGATCTCATTCGATACTCACAAACTATCTACAAAGTGATCCTTTTTATCTTGATTTTGAAGAATAGAAAATGGAGCACAGATAAATTGATCAGAATTTCAAATTCACTGAGTCCACCCAGGGCAAAATAAGGATTTAATTGTATTTATTTGACTCTTAAGGTTTGTGCCATTTTTACCCTCTCTAATTTCCTCCCTCCCTCATTTTCTAAACATTCCCAAACTCTGTCAGAAGAAAATTTCTCAGATGATTCCTGTTTGCCTTTAATGAGAGAATTCCATGCACTTTCTCACCTTCTTCCAGTGAAAGATGTACTAATGCCTCGTATGCATTCACTTGTATTGCACTAAATCCCCTCTGGAGATGGTGTCACAGATTTATAGACTTGTATGATGACAGTCTTGCATTTGCATCTTATACCCCCCAAAGGAGGTAGCAAAGGCACATTCATTGATTAAAATTGTCTCTTGGGAACATTGTGATTAAAACTGCATCTGACTCAAGGATTTTTACTAAATACTTTTATTTCTACATTATCTTGTGATATTCAAATAGGAGGTGATATAATTCAAATCCAGGTCTATGTGATGACAAAGTAACAGGGGTTTCTTGTTAAAGTTCTATACCAATGAGCAGTAGAATGACATCATGGAGATTACTTATTTTTTGTCTGGGTTTCATGTAATCAGAATGACAAGTGGGAGGAAAAATTAGGAAAATACTGAAAATTCATGAAAGAAAGAAAGACAAACGAAGAAAGAAAGAAAGAAAGAAAGGAACTTTGCATTGAGCTATGTCAAAAACGTTATTTGTTTATTTTGAAACAGGATCTCACAAATTCACTAAGTGGAGGAGCCTGGCTCCAAACTTGTGAACTTCCCGAGTGCTGAGTTTACAGGTGGGAGCCACTGCACCTGGTTATGACTAATTTTTTTTAAAAAACTAAATTTTAGTAGCAGTTTGGGTATAATATCATCTTTAGTCTCCCTACCCAACTTCTTTATTTTTTATATTTTCATCTTGAGTCCTAGTATTTTGTATCTTTTAAGAAACACCAAGCATCTATCTAGGAATTTCTCTAGTTCTACCAGTTTTGCTTTATTGCTTATTTCCCTTTGGAATGCAATTTGTATTCTCTTGTGTCTGTCCTACATATGAATTCCTCCAAGTTAGACTCAATAAACACTGATATTTGTTTACTGTGTGTAGACAGTTATTGAGGAGAAGAAAAGTGAATTGGCCAACATAACAGCACATCCCTATAGCCTGTGGAATGGGAAATTCAAATTCAAAAGGGTAAGAACATAGAGGTCAAGAGCTTGTAGTGAGGCTGAAGGACGTAGAGGAAAAACGCATTTAGTAACTGCTATAGGAAGATGATGATATAAAAGTTTGAAATTGGAAAATATCCAATTAGAAATGACTGATACAGCCCAGTAGTCTGGATGGGACAAAAGAGGTAGAAAGATGCGGTGAAGGCCTCCTTGTTGCCTTTGTTACCTTGTGTGTGCCATGTTGTTTCTCCTCTGTGATGCTTGTCTGACATGTCACCTTCCCTTGGAGCCAGCTGACTATGGACTGAAATGTCTATGACCTGTAAACCAAATAAGCCCCTTCCCCTCCAAAAAAAGAAAGAAAGAAAGAAAGAAAGAAAGAAAGAGAAAGAAAGAAAGAAAGAAAGAAAGAAAGAAAGAAAGAAAGAAAGAAAGAAAGAAAGAAAGAAAGAAAGACCGGCCCGGAACCCCCTCCCCAAGAATATGAAAGTGATGACGACTCTTACGAAGTATTGGATTTAACAGAGTATACAAGAAGACACCACTGGTGGAATCGAGTGTTTGGCCACCAATCAGGACCTATGGTAGAAAAACACTCAGTAGCTACTCAGATTGCAATGGGTGGCGTGACTGGCTGGTGTGCAGGATTTTTGTTCCAGAAAGTTGGAAAACTTGCAGCAACAGCAGTAGGTGGTAGCTTTCTTCTCCTACAGATTGCCAGTCATAGTGGCTATGTGCAGATCGACTGGAAGAGAGTTGAAAAAGATGTAAACAAAGCAAAAAGGCTTTAAGAAATGAGCAAATAAAGCAGCACTTGCAATCAACAATGTAATCGAAGAAGCAACAGAATTTGTCAAACAGAACATCGTGATATCCAGTGGATTTGTGGGAGGGTTTCTGCTCGGCCTTGCATCTTAAGGACATGAATGATCCTTCCTAGTGGATCCAACTGTGAGAAGAGAGTGGCAGCAGGGGAACTTCTCAGCAGCACATGCCACCAGAGTCTCCAGAGCAGGGAGAAACAACTCGCTGGACAATACCAAATTCACCACTTAGCATTTTGCCATCTGAAGCTTGGCAAATGAGTATCTGCCATAAAACAGCCTGTGTGGCATTTGAACAATAGTATTCTTGAGCAAAAAAAAGAAAGGATTCAAAGTGATAATAAGCAACAATAATAGCAATAAATCAACTTCACTCAGAGCAGAGGATGTAGGCTATGGAAAAAGAGATCCTTTGTCATAAAGTGAATGATAATAAGAATTATTTTGCAGAGGGTTTACTAATAGATATCAGTTGATAGCTTTCAGTAGCACCTCCAACAAGGCATAAAGTATACAGTATTATTAAGTTACAGATGAGAAAGCTGTGCCTCAAAGAGAGTACATAGCATTTCCCACAGTCTCGTTTAGGAGTTTTGTAGCTGAATCAACCCCACATTTGAGTAACTCCAAAGAATGTCTAAACACTGAAATATTTTGCATCCCACTAGCAGCCAAAGGAAGTTTTAAAAATTACATAGATTACTTTAGTGTCAGCACATCCCATACAATTAGTCCATTTTTAAAATCAATCTCAAGTTACTGTGTTTGTCCTACATTGCATGTTTAAGAAGAAACACAAGATAATTTTTTAAAAGTTCGAGTTTTCAAAAAAAGTCTTTTTTCCTATCTAAGCATTTCTCTAAGGAAGAATATCTCTGAATATAATTAAACAATGTATTAATGCTTAAAAATCATATCCTGAAAGAAAATATAATTCATAATTATGTAGGCACATTAATACTTGAAATACTTCAGCCTTACAGAGGGTCTTCAAATATGTTATCTAAACAAGCGAAAAAACAGTATGAAAAAAGATAACATATTAGAAGCTAGCATATGATTAAATGTAACATTCAAATATTTTCTTTTAGAGGAAAAAAGAAAACTGCAGACTCGATACTTTGAAATTATTTCAATGGTTCCTGGTTTCCAAGTCATCTTAACTTCCAACTTTATATCTTTAAGAAATAAAGTTTTTCATGCTTCCTTCCTGTAGTTTGGACATGATATTCCCATTTCAGCTAGTTTTGTTGGATTTCTTAACAGCTTAACCTAGGATGCTTGGCTAGAGTTTAGTTAAGGGAGAAAGAGACTATAAAATTAAGAATTCATATGCAATCTTTATTTATCAGAATATGCTCCTCTCACCATCAGTTTATCTCAATAAAGGAGACATGAGTTTTAGCAAAGGTAGTATTGGTTCAGTTCCATTCAGCTGACATTTAATGAGAAACCCAGCCAGTGTCAAGTTCTGTGGAAGACACTGGGAGTGTAAAGAGGCTGTTTGCACTGTTGACATTAAGTTCAATTGGGAGACATCTAGAGAATTATCTATCTCTTCACTTATAGCAAATAGTGGATGTAGCCCTAAGTGCGTATTCACAGTGTTCCTAGAGATGTTTAGCTCAGACATGGCTAAAGGAAGGTTCTTGGACTGGCATATGAAGCACTTAAGCAAGCTTTGAAAGTAAGTTAGAGTTCCTACTCCTGGGTAACAAGAATTACAAAGAATCATTACCTGAACAGGTATATAAAATACAAAAAATAATATTTTTGTTCTTTTACTTTACATTAAACATAATTTACACATTTAAGACAAAAATTATTTTTAAATATTTAATAAGAGCAAGAAACATTTTAGCTGAGAAAAAGAGCTAACAGTAATAGAACATAAGTGTAAACAAAATGTTGGCTAATGTTCATAGTGCTAGAAAAATAATTAACACATCCACAAATCATCCTTCTTTACAGCTTGTTGGTTCTGTATACAACCATTTATGGAGTGTTTCTTTCCTAATCACAGCTGTCTGGCATATGAACCGCACCTAGGGCAGTGCTGGAGACTCAGCAGTTTGTTAAATATATTTAGGTTGAATGAAGAAGATATTTTATCATGGATATCTACTATACGCATTACAAATTTGAAAGTGATAGGTACATATGATATCCAAGTACACTTTCATTGGATTCATACAGAAATTCATTTTCATTCAAACAATAGGCTTTGGGTACAGAAGCCAATTGATTAGTCAGAGTGAGGATGTTTTCTTAGGGATCTGTGTGTGTGCACCCAGTTTTTAAAAAATTTCCAACCATTGTTACCTGGACCTAATTTTGTTCTTTCCAATTTGCTGTCCAATCTATGCTGCCTTCCAAATAATAAACAAGTAAAACCAGGAGAAGATCAAATATGTAGAGAATGTAAATGAGTTGTATGAGGGTGAACCATAGCATGGTTGAGTTGATCATAGGGCTAAAGAAATATCTTTCCAACCCATCCCATTGCAATTTATATCACCTGATGAATGGCCACAAGAAGATGCTGTTTTGGAAGGAGGATGAAAGGCTATTTTCAGTGTTTTTTAGAAACTGACCCTAAGTTCCTTGAAGTTTGCATACTAAGTAAATTCACTTTCCCTGGTTCCCTAGTCTTTCCTTGACCTGACAGCCCTTTAGATAAAAAATATCTTCTACTTAAATTATGTTTCACAGTTCCTAAACCACTTCTATTTAATTTGCTTTATTCAGATACTTTTGAAAAACTTATTAAACAATTATGAGCTCCACTTCATAAAACAAGTAATCAAGATGAAAGGATAAAAAGAACACAATTTATTGATGTCTGCTGGCCTTTAAAAGCATGTAAAGTGTCATCCATCCTCATTTTTACAGCTGAAGAAACTGGATGTTCAATTAGCATATTAAACTCAAATTATGAATAAAGAGCAATAAAGAAGATAGGTCATAGGAAATAAGGAGATAATGCTTCTTCAAATGGAAAGGGCATCAAGAGATAGGGGGAGGGAAGGGAGGGGAGGGAAATGGGATGAAAAAAAGAAACTAGGATGTGTGGTCTACGTGCATCGACTCCACATAAGGAATGTAAGCATTATGTACTGCAAGACAATAAATAAATAAAAATCATAAGGTAATCATACCAGATCTGGCACTTACAAATAATTTGTTGATTCTTTAAAATAATTAACAACATGAATGATATTTGAAATCACATATAGAGTTGCTTCAAAACACACACCTAACATATGTCCTAGATTTCCTTGGGACTAACCAAGTGTATGTGAATTTTGAAAGCTTCTACAATTTATTTTGGTGTGTACCCCTGTTTAAGACCCACTGCTTCCCCACTGGTCTATGATGGATTATCTTCTCAAATTAGAGGATCAAGAAGAATCATATCATCTTTTTAAAATGACTTCTTGGTTTAACTGTACTTAAAAATACACAAATTCTGATCATCAATAACTATGATATATATATATTTATTATCTTGTAATACCTTTGATATATTTTATATTATAACACACATAAGCATATATAAAGTGATAATATGTAAATTTGGTATACAAATAGAAAAACAAACACATAAGACTAATACATCAAGAGAATGAGAGATCTGCATTTTATTTATTTATTTATTTATTTATTTATTTATTTATTATTTTGGTACCAGGGGTCAAACTCAGGACCTTGCATTTGCAAGGCAGGTGCGGTATCATTGAGCTAAATCTCCAGCCCTGAGATCTACATTTCTAAGGAGTATATTTGAGTATACAAAATAAAGATGTAAAATAAGTACTATATTTGCTATTATTTTGTCATTATCACTCATATTATCATTGTCATTATTATTATTTCCAAAGGTTACTCTACAAAAACTGAATAGGGATGCTGTCTTCAATATAGTTGTTTACATGACAAAAATGTTACTGAATTTAAATAAAGGAAAAGAAAGATACTGTATCCCTGCCTTATACTATAAAAGCAATTCCAGGTGAATTATAGACTGAGATGTAAAAAAATACCATTACAACACCTTCAGAAAAGACTGTAAAAGACTATTTTCATGAACTTGGAATTAGGAAAAATTTCTTAAATGAGAAACAAAAAGCATATTTAAGAAACAATTAGCAAATTTGACTACATTGAAATCATTGAAATAAGAACTCATTCATCTAAAAGCATTACTAATAAACATATGAGTCACAGAATTGATAAAAAGCTTGTGAAATAGATAACAAAGACCTAATATACAGATTTTAGAACAAATATTGATACAGAAAAGGAAGAAAACTTAAAATGGGCAAAATATTTGAGCAGAAACTTTAGGGAAAATGAAATTTAAATTGTTGTTAAATGTATAGTAGTAATTGAAAGGCAAATTACAACTATATTAAAATACTATTACAAACCCCTAAGAGTGAACAAAGTGTGAATTGTGTGAATTTGATAAACTGCTAGGAGGAATGAAATTTATTTAACTGCTTTGGAAAACATTTTGTAATTAGCTAGTAAAGTTGAAGATATACATATCTTAGCATTCTATAATTTCAGCCCTAGGAATAGAACTAATTAAATCTGCTCATGTGGACCAGAATACATAATATATAAAAGATTGTCTATAGCATCATTGCTCCTAATTGTTCCCCATTAGAAACAATACAAATGTTCAAAGGCAGTAGAATGGATATATAATTATGGTATATTCATAGATTGGAACATTTTACAGCAATAAAATGAAATAGGCCCTGACTTTAATCCAAAATCTTCCACATATGCTATAAATTAAATAAAGCCAGAACATACAATAATACATCCTGGATGATCCCACTCATATGAACTTCAAAAAGAACACAAAACTAAACTATAATTAGGGATGTGTACATTATTTGGTAAACTATAAAGAATATGTTTACTATAAAGTCAAGGTAATGGTTTCCTTAGTCAGGAGAGGGACAGCGAGATCTAGAGGCAACAAACAGTGGGACTGGTAGTGACACAGCCTACTAGGTGTGTTCTTTATAATTATCATGATGGTATTCAGTTGTGCTTTATATACTTTTTATATATACGTATATTTCACCATATTGAAAAGGTTTTAACAAGCCTAGTTAAGCAGAAATGAAATGTTTATTACTGTCCATTTTGAGTACAATGGGAATTAGGGTTAGGAATGAAAAAGAATAAATCATTTCTTGCTGAAAAAAAATATATGTTAGTATCCATACATATATTTTTAAACTGTCATGTAGTTGGGAGTGTTTGGCAATGGCAGTTCTAAAGCTGCTTGTAATCTCTAGACATCAGAGAGTGACAACACAGCTGTACTCTTGGTGGAAAAAACAATGCAAAACCTGCAAGCAAGGCGTGGTGAGTGAAATTTTAATTAATCAGCATGTTTATTTTAGTATCAGTTACACTCCTGTCCCTTCCTGGGTTTAGATTCTATTATTAATATATCTATAGATGACATGTCTTCCTTTTCAAGACCTTGCTCCTTCAGGGAAGGGTCACTATTTATCTCTGACTGAGTCTCACATGAATCTTTTTCACAAAGAAGAATCTGATAAGAGGATAAACCAATAGATCCTTATTAAAACAAAAAAATAAAATTAGGGGCAGCATGGCAACAGATTTGGCCATAAAATCAGGAGCACATTACGCCAGAACTAAAACATATTTACACATTAAATGAGAACATTATGAATGAGCACACAGAAAATAGAGCTGTCATAACAATGTCAATGGAAACCAGCCTCTTATCTCATTTGACACATACAGAATCCTTCACCCATCACCATTCAGGGAAATAAAAAAAAAACCACTAAATAACAAATAGAGGTGCTCTTTGTAGCACCTCTACACTTCTATTTTTCACCTGGAGATGTATTCCTTTTATTCTGATTTGTGGTTCATGGTGCTACCAAACCAAAAGAAGTATGGCTGTCCAGGACCGAGAGGAGGTTTGGGGGCTCTTACACTGTGTGCAATGGTAGCTAACATTCATTTATCGCTTAACATCTGAAAATTGCTTTCCACACATTATTTCCTTTAATCTTCTTAAATTTTTATAAAAATATACACTTTTATCTCCCTTCTTCCTGGGGAAGAAATCAAAGCATTGAAAAGTTGAGTATTTTGTACACAGTAATCCAGGGCTTGTGAAAGAATCAAAATTCAATCCCAGGAGCCTGAATCACTACATCCCTACATCAAATGAGAAGATGGATTCCCCCATCAGCTTAGGGTCTCAAGAGATCCCACAGGACCTCCTGACACTTCTTTGAATTATCTGCTTTGATTATAATCACTAAAATAATGTCTAGACAAAAGCCTGAAGAAATTATTAGAAGTACATAATTTATTCCCAGAAATGTTATCAATAGGGGGTCTTGTATAACTAATAAAGGATCAGAAACGTTTCTGAAAGTCTGTGTCAGTGGAAAGATTTCAATTCTATAGCCATCTAGAAGAATAACATAGCTTATGTGTGATGTCTCTCTTGGCTCCTCAGGCTGTGTATGTCCCCCCATCTCTGCGTTTTTCACTCTATAGTAGTCAATGCTTATCCACAGTTTTGCTTCTCATATTTCAGGTAGCCACAGTTAACTGTACTCAACAACTTGGAAACGGAAAACCCATAGATTTTAAATAGTGTTCTGTTCTGATTACTACCATGAAACTTCACGCCATCCCTGTCTATCTCACCTTTGTCTAGCATACCCTGTGGTGTACAATAGCTGTCCTCTACTCACTTACTAGCCAGCCACATAAGTTATCATATTGCCAATCACTGTCTCACAATGCTTTTGTTCAAGCAATTCTTATTTTACTCATTATCTCCAAAGTGCAATAGTACTGGTATTGGTAATTCAAATATGTCAAATGCTTATTTTAAGCGAAGAGGTAAAAGTTCTTGACTTAAGAAAATAAAAAAATGTATATTGATGTTGCTTAGATGTATGATAAGAAAAAACTGGCCAGGAATTATGAAGAAGGAAAAAGAAATTCAAGTTAGTTTTGTTGTTATAACTCAAACTATACTGTTACAGCCAGTGTGTGATGAATGCTTAGTTAAAATAGGAAAGGCATGGAATTTTTGTATGTAAGTACAAGAAAAAAACATAGATCTTGTCTGCAGGGTTCAATACTATTTGAGGTTTCAGGTATCCATTAGGGACCTTGGTACTTATCATTCTCAGATAAGGGGCGACTACCGAATAGCAACACTTGTTTGTGCTTCTCCTCTCCACCTTGCAGAAGGCTTGTATATGGCAGATGCAGTAAATACTTTAGAATGCATAATTAAGCAGAGTAATAGTGTTTAACATTTTGTGCCAAATGTGTGTTAGGTAAAGCAAACAATTATGTGTTAGTTACTATAGGAGATTTTTGTGTGTGTGAATGGTCTCATTTCTCATAAGAATTTAATGAAGTTAAGAACTCACATTTGCCTCATCTTTAAGGTTAACTCCTAAACTCAAGTATAAATAACTTGCTCTTGGTCACGTAGGTAGTAGCAGTGAAGCCAAACTCCAAATTCAGAACTGTCTGAACTCAAGATATAAACTCAGAACTGTTTGGCTCTAGACCTTGCCCTCTCAAACTCAAATGCCACATTTTTGTTCCTTAAAGTTGGTAACTTGCATTAAATGAAGTTGGTCATATTTAATTAGCACGCTTTTATGTGTCTTTATGAAAATCAGCACTGTTTAAAGCAGTATATATAAATATTCCTTGAAGTATTTTAAATTTCCTAGAAGGATGATTTCTTCAGAGGCAGACTCTTCAACCTTCTTGCAGCTTTCTTTCATAGTTACATGTGGTGGAAAATTAATAACAATTATTGTTCTTTCTAGGGTATAAAGACTCAGTCGTCGAATAGCAAAGCCAAGTCCTTGCTTACTCTGTACATACATTAAAATAAAATGGCAGTGGGGTCAGAACCAACACAAACTATTCTTCTGAAACGTGGTCACTGAGTTTTTAATAGTTCTGATCATCCACAAACATAAGCCATATGTATTTAAGGAAAAAGAGAATAATGTGAAAAGAACACGTCACTTTAAGGGAAAAAATGATTTCCATTAGCCATGTTGGAAGGCTATAAATATTATCTAGATGCTGTCTGGCTTAGACAGAACTAGCTATTTTTATTAAAGTTAGTTTTTTCCATACAACGTAACTCTTGTACTTTGTTTTAAATAAGAAATTCAAGTGTTACCAGAGCTGTGGGAACAATTTCACGCTTTAAGCAAGAGCTTGAGAAAACATCAAAACAATGTATTTGAAATAGATGTTAAAAAGAAACCACTCATTTCTACTTTGAATACCATTTCCCCCAAACATGGTCATAATACTGTGAAGTTCTGGGAAATATAAAATAGTTTTATCTACAATGATAAAATAAGTACAAAGGGAAATGCTCCTTAAACATTCCTCACCAAGAATTGCTTCTCCATGGCAAATGCATGGATTCTGGGGTCAAAGTATTCCTGCAGATAAAACCAGTGAAACTCTGATACTGTCTTACCATTAGGTGCAGGTTCACCAAAAGTTGCTGTTGTCTTTCTTCTATTCTTTCCTTTATTTCCCCCTCCAACTATTGTACAAGAAAAACACATGAAAATTAAGAACAGTCCACTGACAACAATGCAACATGGAAAGAAGAAAATTAAACACTTTGTTCCAGGAGATGGTGAATTACCCACCATGAGGTATATTGAAGCAAAGAGCGGACAAAGAGCATCCAGGATATTGTAGGATATTAAAGACTGGGTCATAGAGTCCTTATCTGAATCCAAGGGTCTATCATTCTATTGCTCACTTGTATTCATTGCCTATACATATCAGCTGTGAAGTCATCTACACTTCCTCAACTTCACTTTTTGAGGGCAGGATTCACTCTCAGGCTTTGGACACTTGCTTGGGTGGAAATCACACCTGTGGTACAGGAGCACCTCTATTCAGAAGGAACTTTAAAATGGAGCAGAGAAGAAAGGCATTTCTGTTTTTGTTCTTAGAATTGACCCACCCTGGTCCTTCTTCCATTCTAATCCACATATTTATCTCTAAATGCAATCTAGTAAAAGGTGGTTTGGAAATTAAACCAAGGCCTGATTCCAAACCTTATGTCCCTATTTTACCACACATCACCCATTATTCCAGCATTTTGGAAAATGGGTGGTGGAATTTCAGTTTGTTGCTGCTCATGTCCTAGTATAGTCCCCAGCCTGGCAAAGGCTGCTGAGCCAGGACTGAGTAAAGGTCAGGGACATGGTTAAGCTGGGCTGTCATAGCTGAAAAGATGCTCTTGTCAGTCGTCCAGCATATCAGCTGCATTTCGTTCAAGCCAATGTAACTGTGTTCCTGCTGATCACATCCCACACTAAAAAACACTGGCTATGGGATTGAATTTGGATGCCCTGGGTGAATTGGAGAGTCAAAAAAAATGCAGAATTAAAACAAGAATATAAAGCTCGGGCTGTTGATGTGTGGCTCAGCACTCAGTACATATGAGGTCCTGGGTTCAATTCCCCAGCAGTGAAAAAAAAACCAAGAACATATCTTTGAAGACTTTAAATTTTTAAATTTATAGCTTACATCTCTAGAAATGAGAAATAAAAGCTGTCAGCAAGGCCTAGGCAGCCCAATGCTGACTGGTACTCCAGTGTCAGCTCTTTCTACAGCATGATCCTTCCACATCACACTACGGAAGAAACCTTGGATCAGTAACCTTCTGTGCAGGTCAGCGGGTACTCAGGCATTGCCTTTTCCACCAGGGTCCATGACCAATAAGAATAATAAAATCATTAATAGTCGCCATGAAATTAATGTGCAGAGAGAAAGTGCTTAAAACAGTGCTACAGCAAACAAGGTCAAAAGATGGCTAAAAGAAATGAAAATTGCAGGTTAAGGGGAAATAAAATTTGAAGCACCTGTTCTGATTTCAATAGGCACATTCTTAAGTATTAATTTTCATGGGTTTTTAAAAAATGGTTTCAGTGGCTTTCTCAAACACTTCTTTCCTTTGCAGCAACTTTACCTATAAAAATAGGATACATTTCTGGCTGTTGGACAAATGAGGATAAAATTTAGCTAATGCTGAAAATATTTTAAGCAGTGCCAAATAAGGCAACAAGAGCATGAAGTAAGTGAAGTATTCACGAACAGGTTTATCTTGTTAAAATTTCAGCCCAAAGAGAAAATTTCACTCAAAAGCATAGGTAGAAAAACATCTTAATTATGGAGAATTGAGAGCCTGTTTTTTAAAGTTTAAGACAAACTCTTGAGACAGAACTCTAAACACACATTGTGACAATGTCAAATTTCTAATTTTGATATAGTATAATTGTATTAAAGGTAAACATTGAAAAGAACACTTTGAAAGGAAACTTCGTATGCATCTATAATTATTTCTGAATAAAAGGTTTATTATACTGACTCCTGAAGTTAGCTAAGTAAAAGTAATACACAATTATTATGCATTATTTCATGACTATTAATCTTGTTCTCAATTATCATTATTAGTAACTGTCTTTTACTTCTGTTGTTACATAACATTTTAGTTTAGCACTATCAGAAAACCAACATAGGTTTTTTCCAATGTCAGCATCATAAGAAATTCACTAACTGCTAAATATCTTTCCATTAATTTAGATAATTATTCATGCCATTCATAGGCAAGCTAATACTGGTTCATATTTTACTCTGCTTAATATCATTCATTTTTTCAAAAAATGTGTGATCTCAAGCCAAAAAACGTATTTAAAGATTGTCAGTGTTGATATAATCCTTTTCAATGATATATATTGTGGCTAAAATTTTGTTCTTAGTTGGAAAGGCAAGAAGTCTGATTTTAAGATTTTTTATATTGTATAAATCTATCATAAACAGATTGGGATTCCCATGTCAAACACATTCGCTCATTTGAGGACATTAGGAGGTGATTTTCATGGGATGTCAGAGGTAAGAGCACCAGAATCCTTTCTTCCACACCCCACACATCTTAGAGGATGGGCCTCAGGCTCCACTATCCAATGACTTATTTTCTAAGATTACCACTTAGGATGGAAAAACAGCATCTTGATCATTGTAATACCTCGGTTTTTTCTGCCTGAGTTTAAACATCAGCCCTAGAATGCAATAGTTATTTCAATCTGGGTAAGTTATTTATTCTCTCTGTGCCTCAGTTTCTGTATCTGCAATGTGGGGACACTATTAGTGTTGTTTCTGAGGTCTGGTTGAGGTGGTTTGACACTCTTAATTCTAGAGATTTTCCCTTACATGTCTAGAAATTTTCCCCATGTCTTTCCTTTCCATGCCTTTTCTCTTTTAAGAAACATTATTTATCATACAATGTTAAATAAAAATGGAATAGGTGTATTGCAAGATTCATTATTTCAGCAATTTCACTCTTCTTCTCCCAGACTTGCAGGTTAGGCAGGTTCTGCTTACCAGCCTGCTTCTTCCCAAAGAGGTCAAGCTCTTTGGGAAATCAATCTTCCCTTGGTTCTGAAGGTTGCTGATAGCTTTTCCCTAGCATCTTGATCTTCTCCAGGAATTTCCAGTCTCATGGTTCTGATCCAATCAAGACAGGGAAAAGCTTGTTGCCATACTGTGGATCAGGACCCCAGCAAGACCTGCCCTGGCTCTTTCTTGCCAGCCCTGCCTGCCTCAGGCCCCAGCAGCTACCCATTTCAGTTTATCAGTTAGTAGCTAGGGGACAGACACTGAATATGAATTCCTCAAACCTTTCTCTTCTAGAAGACCGGAATCAATCATTAATTATCTGCTTTCTTAGAAATCATCCTTTTCTTTCTCTCAACCCTATTTCAAGCTCACACCATGACCTATTAATTTTACCCTCATAAATCTCAAAATTGTACTTCCTTAGTGCCATGACTGCCACTGTGCTACTGCATGGTAGTACAAAGTGCTACTTCTTTTTAGCTAGTTTTCCTGATTCTTTGTTGTGACTTACATTTTTGGTCTATTCTCCACAGAAGAGCCTGTGTGAGGTTTTACATACAATCATATCTCTCCTGTGTGTCCCACACTGAGTGTATGCAAAATTCTTATTATGGATTATAAAGTCTAAAGTAATCTGGCCGCTCCTCATCTCTGCAACTGGTGCCACTCCATCTCACACTATATATCAGCTGCCTGTGTTCTATTTCAGATACTAAAACATTCCAAGGGTTGTCTTTCTTTTGTCTTAGGAGGTTTGCTCATACTATTCCTTCTTCCTGGAATGTTCTTTCCCAGGTCTCTGTCCCAGAACAGCAACTAACATTACTTAGCTCGTTCCAAGTGGGTTCTTTTTCTGTTATTTTTTGACTAAATTGCCAACTTATTTTTTTCATGGCATTTCACATGTAGAATTTTTTCTGTGCTAATTTATTTTCTGTGTTTTATTTGTTTACGACAGCTAGGATCATGTATGATTTGTTAATTTCTACAATGTACCCAGTACATGAATGGTGATAAACTTTTATCTCTTCAAGATAAATGTGGGTAAAAAAGATAAACAATTTATACTCAAACTCAAAGTAATGCCTGTCTTAAGAGGAGATAAATTATGAATATAAATAAACATGCAGAATACTATATGAAAGACATAAGCTCAATGTCATAGAAATAAAGAATGTAGAAAACTATGAGGGCAACATTAAAGAAAAGCTAATATTGAGCCTTCAGCTCAATGAGCAGAGATGAAAAGGAAGGCATTACAAAACAAATTAGGAATAAATAAGCTTTAGAAAGTCATATTATTTGTGTGTGAAGCATAAAGCAAGTACAGTTTATTTTATGCGGGATTTATGAGGAGAGAGATGAACTGTAACCAAAACTGACAGAACTGAGTAATAGACTGAGAAGTTTGCACTTTGTCTGGTATTAAAGGAAAAAGTATTTAAACTTTTAGTGTAAGTACTGACATATTCAACAGGAGATATAAACTCAACAGAGTAAATTGGGAGAGGAAAACATAGACCAAGAGTGTTAACAAATTGGCTTGACTAGGAACTGCCATACCGGAAATGGAAAATAATGATTATCAGAAATTCCAATCTGAAAAGCCCCTTGAATGTAAACATATATATCAGCATATATTTTAAAAAGGAATAACCCATAGTTCTTTTTTTTTTTATCAGAAATCTCAAAAGAATCTCTAATCTCAAAATTTTAAGGAAGCTGGTTTATTTGACACTAGTTTTCTTTTCCGGGGGTGTGTAGAAATCCTTATCCCTGGATTTGGTCATTCTTGCTTTGTCTCAATTATTTGGTAGATTAGGATGCTCTACCATAATTAGTTTGTACTTAAAACATCAATTGAGAGCCGATCAAAAAAGTATTCTATTTGTATCTGTTCTTTTCCATGGAAAAGGAAGTATTTTTCTCCTCAATGTTTGTAGTTTATAAACATAGGCTAAATACATATTCATATTCATTAGATTAACTATACCAACTAAGACTTTTAAACTAACATCCATTTACCTTTATTATGAAATTTATAAACTTTGCTCTAGACCGCTAACACAATTGAACTTTTATTGGGCACATATTCCCACTTAATACCCATATTACTTCCCTCATATCTACATTAATGACTAAATAATAGGTATATAAGCAAAGAAGTGAAGTGCTTCGTATTTATATTCGGAAGTCTTTTTTCTTCTTGTTGATTTTCAGGAAGTGTTTATTTTCCACTAAGGGGATTTAAATTGGTAATGGCATCTTGTTATGGTTTTCCTAGCTGTGGATATGAACCCAGGAAGCTTGTTTTCTCAGTGACTAAATACTATTTTAGGAATGTTAGTTTTGGCTTATTTTTCCACTGCTTGCTCTGGTACATCATTCATATCTCTCCTACAAGACCCAAGCTCTCATGCATTTCAGCTGCTGGGATCTGGCTGCTCCAGGTCTGGCCCTGGCTGAAGAAAACCTTTACAAACATATTCCACCCACAGGCCACATGGACTCCATACAACTCCCTTCCATACCATTGTCTGGGTACTTGGGATTCTTGGAATCCTGCCAGAAAGAGTCAAACTCAATCCCTTAAGAGAAAGGAGTATAATTTAAAATTATTCCATAATTTTCTGTGCAATTGATAGAAGAGCCATAGTAGTCTCCTGTAGTAAAAACATACTGTTACTTATAATACTTATATAGAAACAGTTTTAGGAGAAACTCATTTATTGTACTGAAACTAGTAAGAAATATTTTTTATGGGACTATTTTTATTTTTTGATTGGCACATAATATGTACACATGTGCAGCGGGTGTAGTATGAAACTTGACACAGGTACAATGTGTGACGATCAAATCAGAGTATTAAGCACTTCTATATCTTCCAACGTCGCTCTGTATATTATCTAATACAGTGGTGGCGAATCTATGGTGCGTAGGCTATTTGTTTCTTTTAAGAGAAAAGATGCTAATGTATGAGTTGTTTTTTCTACACTAAAACCTCAGTGTTCAGTCTTGGCACTTTGCAATAAATAAATGGGTTTTGAGTTGCAGTTTGTGCACTCATCTCTAAAAGGTTCGCCAACACCGATGGAACCTCTTTCTCCTTCTTCACTTCTGGTTACCCTCCCAGTGCCTATGGCCACTATTTCATTCTGGTCTTGCATGGGATCAACTTTTCAGTCACTGCACATGAGAGAGAAACCGAATACTGTAAGAAGTAACAATTGTAATGACATCCTTATGGTAGTTTATCTATGAGTTTCATAAGATTGTTTCTTACAGGGCTACTCAAAGTAGAACATTGGCATGATGCCAAAGCACTAGCAAATGAAGGTAGTTTTACAAATGCTTTTAATTTTGTCGTCCAGGTACACATCTCTTTCTTTGTTAGGTGTGTAAGACTGAAATAAAGACTATGCAGAGTAACATATGGGATGCACATTCTTTAATAATATTCTAATATGTATAACTTTTCTAGAATCGTTTCCTAAAGAGTACCTGTTTCATAGGCCCTTAAAATCAACCCAAATGTACTTTAAAGTACAATTATATCAAAAGCTGGGGCAAAAATAAGGATCACCATGTCTATCAATAAAAATCTTAAAAGTGAAATGAAGGATTTGTTTTCATTTGACTGTTACAAATTAAATTATATTATCCTCAAATATCTTGAAGTTCTTAAAACCTATACAGAAGTCTAGCTTACTTTATTTCTGGTATCATTTTGTTTTCTGCATTACTGCAAAACTTTCCCCATCAACTGTTGGCCTTTTTTCATTTATTGTGAAAACTTCATGTAAAATGATCTTTTAAAAATATGTGTTTAGTAGTGGTAAATTGCACAAAAGCCCTGAAGAATCCTTTTGTTCTGAGATAAATTCATGCCCAGCAGAATCTGGTTCTTTTCCTGTCTTCTTCATTTCTACTACACAGACCTACTAGAACCTATCAATTCCTTGGCAGCACCTTCCTACAGTTTCCTCAGTTTCTAATCCAGGATAGTTTAATGAAGTAATCTTTGCCATGAGCTTGAAATCTCTGTCTCATTTTTCTTGTTTACCTTTGAACCAAGAAGTTGGAAGTTTTAAAGCATCACTCCCTGACCTCCCAAGCTACACTGAAACAATTTGCAAATAATTACAAAAGAGCTTTGAAAGATACACAAATTTATGAGACTTTTGATGAACTGCTTCAGGATTTAAATGAAAATTACAAGCCACCTAGCTCACACCCTTTAGTACCTGGGCACAGGAAGAGGGAGGTATCAATGAATAAATTATTCTATTATTAACCCTTTACTCAGTGTGAAGTTCTGAAACTATGTAAGAGGCTACAAACTCTCTTCTGTTTACTGCAAAAAGATCAAGTGTTAGTGAATTATAGAAATAGAAATCAGCCTTTATTTACAGAATTAAAACAAAACTTACATATCTCCAAAGTACACTTTTCGTTTATGTACCAGACACCTCATTACAAGTGCGTAATTGGCTACCGTGTAACCATGCCTTAAATCACATAACCACAAATTATGCATTTTCTCTGCTGTGCTAGAACATAGTTGTAAATTTTCCCTGAGAAAGTATAATTTTTTAACGTATTTTGAGATAATTGAGATTCATGTGTAGTGGTAAGAAATGATACAGAAATATGACACATAACCTTTATGAAGTCTTCCCTCTTGTGACATCTACCCTAATTACAGTACTATATCACAACCAAGAAGTTGATATTGAAACAATCATTGACCCTACTCAGAATTCACCAGTTTCACATGAATTGATGTCCAAGATTACAACTGTTGAGTAGTCTAGTAATTGCATATTTAATTTTATAAGTAACTGCTAAACTGTCTTCCAGGTTGGCCATACCACATTATATTTACAGAAGCAATATCTGAGTGATCCATTTTCTCTGCATTCCTGTCAGCATTTGGTGTCATAACTATATTTTATTTTTGCCACATGATACATTTGTGGTGATTTCTTACTGTGGTTTTAGTTCTTATTTCCTTAATAGCTAATGACGTTGAACTTCTTTAACATGTTTATTTGCCATCTGTTTATTTTCTTCAGTGAAATGTCTGTTCATCTCTTTTTTCCTGTTTTCCAATTAGATACTTTGTTTTATACTGTTGAATTACTATATATATATATATATATACTTTTTTTTTTTTTTTGCTGTACGGGGATCAAACTTAGGACCTTGCGCTTGCAAGGCAGGTACATTGCCACTGAGCTAAATTCCCGACCCTATATATTTATTTTAGACTGTTGAATATGTATATATCTGATACTAGTCCTTTACCAGATATGTGATGTGCAGATATTTTCTCCTTGACTATAACTTGTCTTTTCATCTTCTTAACAATACCTTTGTAGAGTATAAGTTTTTAATTTTGATGAAGTTCAATGTATAGATTTTTATCAGTTGTGCTTTTTGGTATCAAATATAGGTAATTTTTACCTAGAATTTAAAGATTTTATGTTTAATGTTTTGTCTGTGATCTATTTTGAGTTCATTTTGTTTAAAAGGTCATTGTTTGATTTCATTATTGCTTTGATTATGAAGGTATGATTGTTCCAGAACCATTTTTTTTGTTTATTGTTACATTTTAGGTATACAATACAGTTACATTCATGATTGGGAACCTGTACCTTTACATGATGTATCTTGGTTCTTATTTTTCCACATTCCCCTGCCCTCCCTTCACCCCCCCAACCCTTCCCTATTTACAGAGACTTTGTTTCCATTTTTTTCTTTTTCTCATATTTTTTCCTTTCCTTTCCCCTACCCCTTCCTCTTCCCCTTCCCCTTTAGAGCTTTTCTTTCTATTTCACTTATCAATTATACATTTTGACCCTTATTCACACTTTTAGTTGCTCACACCAGAGAAACTATTTGGTACTTACACATGTGTGTCCTATTTATTTCACTCAAGAGTATGGCCTCAATGTGCATCCATTTAGCTATAAATGTCTCTAGCTCCCAGAACCATTTTTAAAAGACTGTCTTTCTTCCATTGTATTACTATGCATCTTTTTTGAAAATATATTGGACATAGATGTGCAGGTCCATCATGAGTTCTTTATTCTGTTCTATTTAATAATGAGATATCTATTCCTTCACCAAGGAATGACAGATGATCACCGAGATCATGCTCTCAACTGCTTTAGCCTATATAAGGCTTAATGTCAGATAGTTATTCCTCCCACTTTATTTTTATTCTCCATGATTGAATTAGCTATCTTAGGCTTGTACATTTCCATGTAAATTTTAAATTAAGCTTGTCTTAATTATTGTAGAAAATAATAAGATATATTTCTAATAATCAGTTTATATTGTCATAGAAAATTTGTTTAAAAGTAATAGCCAAGTATAAAACATTTCTCTCTCTCTTTTTTTTTTTTTTTTGGTACCAGGGATCAAACTCTGGTCCTTGTGCTTGCGCAGCAGATGGCGAAACCACTGAACTAAATCCCCTGCCCTCTCTTTTTCTTTTTTATAGTCATTGTTATATAGAAAACAATATTTCAACGAAGAATGCAGTGATTACCTTTACTAAAAACAAAATTTGTACTCCTATTATTTTTGCCTTTAATTAGAGAGCAATGGGGGACAAGTAAACTTTTAGTAGCATTTTATATCCAGTGCTATTTGCGAATTTACAGAAAAGACTAATCATGGCATCTTGTTTGGGTCACATGTGTGTATGCCAAAATTTGGTAGCAGACCATAGTTATTCAAAGCCATTGTTTTTCTTTTCTGTTTCAGATTGCAATAGGCTTGTGAGAAGACGGGTGTCATCAAAGGCTTCCTTTGACCTGGGATAAAGAATGAGCTATCCAGCCTGCATATGAGATAAGAGGACTTTGAATTTTCTGTTTTGTCCTTGTCACAACACCATGTACTAGAACCTGAACAGCTATTCAGCTACTCATTCTTTCTTTTTAAAATCACATGCAAGTACATCATCACTAAACGATTTCTGTCCCTGAATCCTTTTTATCCTGTTAATGAATCAACCCTGGTTGGAGCTCACAGTAGAACATTTTGGAGATGACTCTTGGCCAGTAGCCACATTCCCCTGAAAGCTGTCATGGTTTTAGTATGTGACCCTCTGTTTCCCACTCCTAACTCCAACTGTGACCCAGAGTTGAGTGTGTGACCTTAGCTTTTTCCTTTCTATTGTATCTCTTAGGAGTTTGGACTCTGAATTAGGATACATTATCTAGCCTGTGGACACAGAAACCACATAGCCAAGATTGGCACTGAGAGGGAATTATCTTTAGGCAAAACTCCCTGAGTCAGCTCAATACTGAGTTTGTATCTTGCCAATGAAAAACGCATTCAAACATAGGCTAAACCATGGGGAATGGCTAATAAATAGCAATTTTCCTCTAAAATACAGGAGAAAAGGAAGATTTCTTCCAACATGTGACAGTGGGGAAGGATAGACTGTATCTGGCAAAAATGTACTAAGGGTATATGTCCAAGTTGAGACGTGTAGGTAGTTTGCTGGGAGCAAAATTGGCTACATAGTATAGTTTGTTTCTTACTTTTGTTTATTTTTCTTATTGCTTTCTCTAAAAGATGTATCTCACTGTTGTGCTTTATTTAGGAAGTTCTATTAAGTAGATTGAAATATGCCTTTAGTGTCACCATATTTTTCCTCTTCTGTTTCCCCCACCTTATTCCTTATCAGTTTTATCTTTCATATTTTTTTCAGTAAAGCTTAAATCGGGAATTAATCTACTAAGGGAAATGAGATGGAACAATCTGATAATCAACCACCTGGACTCTCTTAATTGGCAACAAAAGAGGATCTGGGAAAAATGAAATCAGAAATAATTACTCAGATAACAGCAAAGATTTTGCTCATGGTGCAAGACATGATTAATAAATCTAGAGAGAACACAGATTAAAAAATAGAGGATCTGAGGAACATGATGGAATCCCAACATAGGAAACAAATGGAATCCATAAAACAGATACAAACAGATTTCCAAGAGATTAAAAACTCCATCGAAAGTCTGCGCAGCAGAATGAACCAATGTGAGGATAGAATTTCACATATAGAAGGTAAGATTGCAGTTAGTGAGGAGGAAAGCAAGAATTGCTTTAAAATTGTAAGGGAACATGAGAAATCAATCCAGCAGCTGCTAGACGATGCAAAGAAGAATAACATAAGACTGATTGGAGTCAATGAAGAAACAGGAGAGAGTGCAGATGACATAAAAAAAAAAAAATGTTCACAGAAGTGATGGCAGGAAACTTCCCAAGGAGGGGAAAAGAACTTGACATACAGATAAGGGAGGCATATAGGACTCCAGCTAGCCTTAATGAAAAAAGATCTACACATAGGCATATAATAGTTAGGATTCCAGAAATCCAACAGAAGAACAAAATTCTACAAGCAGTGAGAGAAAAGAAACAAATCACATACAAAGGAAAGCCCATCAGAATCACAGCAGACTTCTCAATGCAAACCCTCAAGCCAAGAAGAGCTTGGAGTGAGGTATTTTAAGCCCTAAAGGAAAACGGCCTCCAACCCAGACTGATGTACCCTGAAAAACTATCTTTCAAAACTGATGGAGAAATAAGATACTTTCATGACAAAGAGCACCTCAGGAACTTCATGAATACCAAACCAGCACTCCAAAAAGTTTTAGACAATACCCTAGGAAAAGACAATGAGGATCACAACCCCAGGAAACCCAGCAGAATGAATCCATTGGGTGTGACAAATTAAACGCAAAGGGGAGAATCCAACAAAAAGAAAAAGTCATGATAAGGCTTTTAAAACTTTTAACTTCACCTCCCTAATGAGTGTATAATTCAATTTTATTATTGTACTGATTAGTATTTTTCTGATTCTAGAGTTGCACACCATTCCTTGTGCTATACTGGTTATTTATCATCTTCTTATGTCTACATTTTAATGCGGTTGTCTATTAATGAGCTCTAAGAATTCTTTATATATTCTGGTCATAGGTTATATGCATTGTAAATATGGTCTGTTTACGGACTACTTTTCATTTTAATGATGTCATTTAAAGTTCTAAATTGTGATGGAATCTCATTTATCAGTTTTTTTCTTTTATACATCATGTTTTTTGTATCCTAGGTAGTTCTTGCCTACCCTGAATTCATAAAAATTTTCCCTTATAATTTCTTCTTAAAGTTTTATACTTTTAGGCTTTCTTATTTAGGTTCATAGATCCCTTCAAGTTATTTTCATGTATGGAAATAAAGGGTTGAGGTTAATTTTTTATATACGGTTACCAGGTGTTCTAGTGTCATTTGCTGAAAACACTATCTCTTCCTCGGCTCTTGAATTGAGTTTATATTCTATAAAATGCTAATGTTAAATAATCTTTCAAAACTCAGTGGACCATATATGTGTGGTTCTATTTCTAGATTCTCTGTTTTATTCCAATGATCTGTATGTCTTTCCTTACACCAACACTGCCTTGATTACTGTAGCTTTAGAAGAAGTCTTAAAATTAGGTACTAAACGTCTTCCAACACTGTTTTTGTTTTTGTTTTTAACTTTTCTAGGTTCTTTGTACTCCTACATAACTTTTAAATTTCAATATCCAATTCTTCATTTATAGCAAGTATACACAGACCTGAATTTTTATATATACCTTGTGTTTTCTAATCCTGCTAAATTCAAGTACAGTTCTAGAGTCTCCTAGAGATTTCTTAGTATTTTCTCTGTAGATGATCATTTCATCTACATATGAAGGTTTTGCTTCTGCCATGCCAATCCTATCCTAGTTGTGTCATTTTATTGCCAGACTATTTTGGTGGGGACTAGGTTTCAAAGTTTAATGGACAGATAAAGAGTAAGTATGTCTGCCCTTGTTCCCCACCTTAAGGAGAAAGCATTGTATCTTCTCCATTTATGTAAGGCATTCTCGCTGGAAGTATGGAGTACATGTCTTTAATCTGTTGAGAAGTTTCTGTTCTACTTCTAGTCTCCTGATAGCTTTTACCATGAACAGCTGTAGAATTTAGTCCAATACTTTTTCTCCAACTAGTGACAGGATCATATGCCTTTTGCCTTTCCTTTGTTAAAATGATGATTTTGGGGGTGGATCTTCCAATGCTGAACCAACACTGCCATCCCTATAACAAAACCACTTTCTACATCCTGCCAGATCTGACTACCAATAGTTTGTTTTATTAAACAAATTCTATCTATATTCATACATTTTTCTTCTATTATCTTTATCCAGTTTTAGGATTAGCCTAATGTTGAGTTCCTAAAATGAGGGGAGAAGTGTTCCTTCTTTTTTCTGCTTTAATTGTTTGATATAATTGATCAGGTAAAATGTTTATGAGCCTGCTGTTGTCATATAGGTAGGTTTCCAAGCTAGGAATATACTTTCTTTAATAGGTGCTATTCAAATTTTACATTTCCTCCAGAGTTAGTTTCATTAATTTGTCTTCCAAGGTACTTCTTAGAAGTTGTCAAATTTATTTCAAAAATGATTTTTGTAATATGCTTTCTATATCCTTTTAAATTCTGTAAAATCTGTGGTAATGTCTCCTAGATCTTAATATTGTAATTTAAAAAATGTATAACTGATATTGTGTAACAGGAAGAAAAGGTCTAAAAGAGCAGGGGAGTTGTGAGGGGTAGGGGAAGGGAAAAAAGGGAAAGGAAAAAATATGAGAAGAGGAAAGAAAATGGAAACAAGGTCTTTGCAAGTAGGGAAGGGTGGAGGGGGTGAAGGGAGGGCAAGGGAAGGGGAAAAAAATAAGAACCAAGAGACTCATGTAATGGTACAAGATCCCAATGATGAATGTAACTATTTTATACCGAAAATATACCAATAAACTTAATGAGAAAAAAAGAATTAATCTACTAAGTGCATAATATATATGTATTCAGAAAAAATGGTATGAGAGGCTGCCTGTTGCATTTTAAAATACATAATTTGAACAGTGCTTATTTTAAGAAAACTTTAAGACAAATGAAGCTTTAAAAAAGAATTGTTGACTATTCAGAGGAAAGTGTATACATATCTAGAAACTTAAAGAATTGGGCCATTTTTTACATCCAGAAGCCTCACATAGCAGGGGGTGGTACTGCTCCTAAAGATCCCCTCATAGTTATTATCTTTCCTTTAACACAAAATATACTGACAGGAAATTGTTTGGCAGGAAAGGCACAGTGGAGGGAAAGGTTCAGGGTACTATTTCTGTTTTTTAATATGAAACTTCTGATTTGACATCTTTCATGTTTTAATCCTCTCATTTTCTGAAATTTCCTTCCCTCCCACTGACTCTGCAGTTTTCCACCCACAGCCTCTCCGGCAGGGGGTGAGCTGACTCTGGTTGGGAAAGCATCACAAGGAAGCCCAAAGAACAAATTTCTTCCATCAATTTCTTGCTATTAAGGCTTATTAGTTATGTTTGAGTCAGGATTGTTTTGGCTTCCAGCTTTTGTGATCTTTTCCTTTTGTCCTTTACCCATCTGGTTTAGTGAGACTGGAATTTTATTGGCATTGCCAACCGCCCCCCCCCCGCCCCCACAACACAATAGTAGCTGGTTGGTTATGGTAATACCAAACAGTTAAGTTTCCCCTCAACTCAAGATAGTTTTAAAACTAAGGAATGTGCTATTATTTTCCTTCATGTTAAAAAAGACTTGTGTTTACCTAGAAGAAAAATGTACATATTTATTTTAAGCTCTTCTTGAATACAATTGCTCCTTAGGTCATGTACTAATTTTGGGTTTACTTGCTATAGACATAAAAGGACAATTATGATCGTTCTTCTAGCTATCCTAGAAAACCCAGTCAGAAGAATAGCAAAACTATTAATTATTTAACACTTACTGAACACATTCTGTATGGCAGACTCTCTTAAATGCTTAAATTGTAATATCTTATTTAATTCTTAGAAAAATCCTGCATAGTTGGTTATCCTCAAATTGCCCTCCTTATTTTACACATGAGGTCAGGAGGCACAGAGAGCGTAAGCAAATTGTGCAAGATCATAAAACCATGGAGAGGAATTAAAACATTCAGTTCATTCCTGAAAACATACCTTAATCTCAATCCCATACTGTCTTTCAGAAACATGCATAAAATACTTGATAAAAAATCTTAAGGAAATGTCGTGTTGAAATATGGCTGTTCAAGAATTCACTTTCCATTGTTTTTCTGCTTTTGACTTCTAAAACTGACATTTTCATTATGATATCCTTTACATGGCTTTCATTCATAAAATATAATATGATAAGGGGCAAGGACGTTTTACATTTCCATAACAGATGTCTGTAGACTGTAAGATGAGCTACAGGAAATGCAACAATAACATTTGCAACTCTCTCCTTCCTAGACTTCTCTTTATACCTCCATTTCTCAGTGCCTCCTAGACATTTCCACACAGATTTCTCACTAGCATTGCAAATCTACCCACTATTACTGGACCACCAGCTTCCACCTTGCATACAAAGCCAGTCTTCTTTTCCATTTAGTTTTCCTTGTCTCAGTGCAACTGCCAACTATAAGATAGGAAAAAAAAAGAATTATTTGATTTTTCTTCATTCCTCCCAAACATTCCTTCTGAAATACTTTAATTTTTCCCTCTCTTTATTTCTCAGTGCAAAATCTTATCATTTCTTTATTAGACTTCTCCAGTAATGTCTTAGTTATCATTTCCAATTTACCTTGTAAACTACTGCCAGATGAATTTCTTAAAATCAAACCCTATCAATGTGCCTCTCATTTGCTTCATTTTTTTAGCAGCAACTCAGGTATTCAAGATTCAGTTTATTCCTATTATTCTTCTAAGGTTTCCTTCCAAAATATCCACACATATCCTTCATTTCAGCCACAGCAAGGCACACTCAATCTCTCCATAAGCCAAATGTTCCTACTACTCTGTCCATAATCTCATGAGTCCCAAACCCTACCTAATTGCCTGCCAACTTGTACTTTCACCCTAAGAAAGGTTACTACTTACTTTCAGGAATATTTTCTTTGAAACTCTGTATTTCTAAAGTAAATTAAGTATTTTTATATGCTGCTGTTTTACACTGCTACTTCTATTTATTCTGTTTATGTGTGATCCAATTTAATTATACTGTCTCTGATTGTTTTTATTTATTGTTTTGTTTTGTTTTTGCAGTACCAGGAATCAAACTCAGGACCTTGTCCTTGTGAGGCAGGTGTGGTACCACTGAGCTAAATCCCCAGCCCCTCTAATTGTTTTTACATAACGTTTCTTCTCATTGTGAAGCTTTGGAAAATGGAAGAGTATGTGTTACTTAGGTCTGTTTCCAAATTTTACCTGCCACACTGTAAGTGCTCAACATATTTTTGTTGAATTGAACTGAAATGTTAATATATGCCTTAAAATTATGAGTAACAATCAAGAGATAGTTGGCTTTCCTGAACAATAAAAGTGAAATGATGGAAAATTGAATATAAGAGAAAACTCTAAACATGTTACTTTGCACATTAAATCTAATTTTCCCCATATTCTTTCATGATACAGACAATGTTCAAAGATTTGCAATAATGGCACTTCAAAATTTCAATCATCAATGCTTAATTATTTGTCATACACTGTATCTTCTATGATACCCACACTTATTTCAGATAGATAGATGATAGGTTGATAGATGATAGATGATAGATAGATGATAGATGCAATCTAATCGTATCCACCTGGAAATGCAGATAACATCATAGATATTATTATAAATCCACTTTCTTCTCTTTAAACTGCCCTAGAGAAGCTCTAGATTCCTCACAAATCCCTCTGAGTCATTTCAGGAGAGGGCAAGTCGTTTCCTAAGTGTGCTACGTAAACTAGTGCCCTGCCCACCCTGTGGTAACTGCTGTGTTTCTCCTCTCCTGTCACAGCCCCTCCTGGCTGAGTTTCTGTCTCTGCTGATGCCTTTTGGTGTCAGAGTGGTCTTTGCTCTGAACGAGGGGATATCTGTGCCAAGAATACTAATACCCAACTCCCGCTCCGCCGAAGGGACCTCTATCTAAGCCAGCTTGGATTACCCAAAAGGCAAGACAAACAGATGCTGAGGACATTAACCACAAAAACAAAAATCAGAAAAATGTCTGTAAATAATTTGGTGCTTATTATTCAAAAAATCATTAATAGCAAAATCATATTTATTCAAAAAATCATTAATAGCAAAATATTCTCACATTTAACTGAAGAGCTAGGAATCTGAAGGCAGCCCTGTTGACATTACTGTTCACTGCTGTTCAGGCTGCAGCTGTAGGTGCCCAGTTTGGAGGGTGCCAGCATCTGTGCAACTGGTATTGCTTCGTGTTTCAAACCTAAGCACATAGTTGACATTTCCTGAGACATCTTTCCCCCACCTCTTCTTTTGGAAAGATAATTCTTGTTTTAATTTCTTATAGTTGGCAACTGCACTAACCAAGACAAAGAAAACTGAATGGAAAGGCAAATTTGGGTTTGTACGCAATGTGGAGGCTGGTGGAATAATCACAAAAGGGAGATTCACGATGCTTGTGAGAGATCCAAGAGGAGGCATTGAGAAATAGAGATTTAAAGGAAATCCTCTTCAAGAAAAAGATGCATCGAGTCCTTGCTATGGCTCCAGGTGTGAGTTCATGAAGATGGAACAAAAGCACAAGCAGGAAATTGTATTCAAAAACACTGAGTCCTTGGCCTGCACCTCTTGGTGGTCTTTCTCTCTTGGGATAAGTACGGTGAGGCACCAGGAGCTTTCGGTAACCAGGCCCTAGGCAGATCCACTCAAAGCAGATTTAAAGTAAGAATCACTGGACTTAAGTTCCAAATAAGAACCCTATTCTAGTAATAAATTTCTAAATATTTGTGAGTGGCAATTCTTGAAAGGAAAATAATGTTTTATTTCATCAAGCTCCAGGAAACAATACTACTCCTTACTCAAGTAAATGACTAATCAAGCATTGCTATAACATTTGATCTCAGAATTATAAAATAAACACCAAGACTCCGGGAAAAGAAACACTTAAAAACTTGCAGAAGATAAACAAAAGTTGGCCACATGTCAGCTATATCTGAATCATCTCTGGTCAGAGCTTGAGTGGAAATTGCAGAATTTAATTGATGAACGCATAGTCTTCACCCAACTACTCCCCATGGCCCATCACTTGCTGGTACAAAGTGTGGCCAAGTCTGAGGGGATTTCCTTCTAATCCCCTTCTCACAACATCCCTGGGTTTTACTTAGTAGAGAAATTTCCAAAAACAACCATAAAGGTTTTTCTCATTTAAAAAACAAGAGAAGTGGCAAGGATAGTTACAGTGATTGCCAGATTTGCTTTGATTCTTTTTCTAGGCCATCTGTTCTCTTTGTGCTCTGTATTGTCATGTGTTCAGATCATCGAACAAGATAAATGAGAAAAGGCAAAATAGACTCCATCAAATCCCAATTTGCAAAAATATCTAATCTTGTTTTTTAAAAGAAATCATCTTCCAATGTAAATCTGAAAATTCATACAGAAACTTTAAGTAACTATATTATGTGTTCCTTTGTCTGGGTAAAACTTGTTTAGAAACAAACAAACATAAGACAAAACACAACAAAAATATCACACATGCACCATGAATTTTTTAAAAGATAGCAGTTTATTTCTTTATCCTGTAATAGATGGTGGTGAGTTGCCCCTAGCCATGTGGGAGGCTCTGCCATCTACATATTTTGCTTGCTTTATTGTTTGTGTCCTGCCAAATAGGAAAATCCATAGCCAGATCTGATGGAAAAACAAAATACCACACAAATTCTGACTTTGTGCTACATAAAGAAATTGGATGAAATTTGGGGTGTAGCTTCTGAAGAAGAGGGAGAGAATATTGTATGAATAGAAGAGTGTGTGTGTTTCAAATCTGGGCAAAGAGGAAAGTCAGAGGGGAATCAGGTCCTCTGTCTCCTACTATGCTTTCTCTACTTTTGATAATAACATCCCCCAACTTTTACTTGGGTACATGCATTCCTTTACCCCTTTCAAACTATGTACCATTCCCTGCGGTCTTTTATAGTCATGCAAAGTCATGTGGTTGTTCAAACTGATGATGTACCTAAAACTCTGGAGTAGGCAATCATCAGGTCATCTCTCTAAAGATGTTTACTCTGAACTGTTCTCTTTATAATGCTTAGAAAATGGACAAACTGAAGTGACTATAGGATCAAAATGGAAGAGTTACCACCAACCTTAGAATGTGCATCTTTGGAGTGTTAATGTATTTAACACTTTGTGAAAGTTTTAAAACATGACTTTAAGAAGTAGAGCCCGTGTCCCCTCTTGGCAGGTCTTGTGACTTCTTTGCCCAATGAGAATGGAAGAGTGATACTGTATGACCTCCAAGGCTGGGTGAGAAAAGGCAATGTTCCTTCCATCTGGTTTGGTCAGAAGGTTCAACCCAGGATGATCTCCCCTGGGGACCACCTGTGATGCTGAGTTAGGCCCAAGGCCCTTGGAGAAGCGGTGTGGAATAGTTCACTGCCCCAGATGAGCTGAGCCTTCAGTTTTCCTGCCGTGGCGCAGCCTTTATCAGTAGATTAAGACCTAAATGTTTCCTGTCCTCGGTCATTTAAATCAGAGACACTGAGGTCTCCTCAGCTGAGGCCCCAGATACTGTGGAATAAAGAAAACAATTTCTGTTCTGTCCTATTCAAATTCCTGACTCGTACTATCTGTGATCAAAATAAAATGCTGTATTTTGAGAAGTCCCCATTAAACCAACTAAGCCTATACCCTAATAAAAATGCCATGTGTAAAACAAATTAAATAATTTATGCATCAAAACAAAGCAATATAAGTCTAAAGGCCCTAAACAATTTTGAACATTAACTGGCTTTACCAAAACAACCAGGAAGTTAGGGTGACTCTATCTGCTGTTCAGATCTCTGTAGCAAAATGGAAACTGGGCTGTAATTTGACCTCCTAATATTGTATCCCAGGAATTGTCCAGCTTGCTGGACTGATCATTAATATCTATCCCTTCTTTCCTGTTCTTTGTAACTCTCAGCTCAGAGGTCTGAGGGTGGGTGAAGTATAGCATATGGTGTATACATATATAATAAAATTATCTTTGAAGCTTTCTTGTTAACCTTTATCCCTGGGCTGGTACATAGTTCTATGTAGTCATTAAATGACAAATTGCTTGCCTCTGAGTCTGCCCTTGAGCATCTGGATGTATGTAACCCTGATAGCCATTGTGGAACATGGTTCACAGTAACTGTTCTAATCCTGTAAACTCATAACTCCCTTTTGAGATTGAGTGATCCCATTTCTGTTATTTTTGCCTCTTTATCATCAGTAGGACAGAGTGTACATTGTAAATATTAAGCCATACTTTATATCTCCCTACAGAGAGACAGATAGTGCAAATTATAATATATTCCTGATCCATGGTCCACCACACTTAAGAGAAAGGAAAAAAGGCTATAAATCAGTGAAATGCTATCCAGGACATCGTCAAAACATCGATACAGGGACTTGATATGTGCATTATTTAGCTTCTCTAAGCCACTCTTTCCTCTTTCAGAAAAGGAGAAAATTGAATCTCCATTTCATCTCCCCTGAAGAGTGGTGAGGAAGAAATTGCACAGTATCTGCAGTCCTGATCTTCTCTAATAAGGAAGCCTAGCAGTAATTCAACACATCTCATTGGAAATCTGTGATAACTAAGGAAATCAAACACAATCCCTCACATTGCACAAAGGTAAAAAAAGAATCCAAAATCCCAAAGAAACAAGGCTTTCTATATCCCCTCTTTTGTTTTTATGTAAATTAAACCCTGGTAAGTGATAATTTGAAGATGAAAATCTAATGGTTACACCTTCTCATGTTTGGATTATTCACTTGGTGAGTAATCAAAACCAGATTTAATTCTGTTTCCTGTCTTGTCTATTCCCTTATGCTTTATTGACTTTCATTCTAATGCTGTAGATGAAATAACATACCTGTGGGCCAGGTTTAATTTATTTTATTACTTTATATAGACTAAGCCATTTAAAAATCTTTTCTTAAAACAAATACTCTTTTGTTCACTGTGTTGGAGATGCTTGGGCAGCCCGGGGAGTGTCTACAGTGAATGAGGAATGCTTGCACGATGCAGTGTGGAGGCCATTGACGTGGGAGTGGTTAGAGGGGCGCTGGCTCCTTCCCCAGACTGGCCACCTGCTGGCGACTCTGACCCAGTCTCTCGACCCCAGGTTCTTCACCTCTGAACAGTATGCTATCCTGAACCACTTCTAAAGCAGCTTCCATGTCTCAAATTTTGCAATTATTTTTATTTGAAGAATAATAGTTAAGAGTGTGGGTTCTGGAGCCCACTGCCTGGAAGCAAATCCCTGTTCTCCCACTTACCATCTGTTTAACCTTGGCTGAATGACTTAACTTTATGTGTCTCAGCTATGATATCTGAGAAGTTTGCAAACCATCATCTCTACCTCATAGGCTAATGTGCACGTGAAATGAGGTAGTTTGTGAATGTTGACTAGGTAGTGCCTGAAAAATGAAAGGTTCAGTTAGTACTTAATTACACTGTACATAAAACAACTATCCATCATTTGTGTTCATTAAATGCCAGATATTGTGTTAATCTTTGTGCATGCATTTCTTTCATTCCTTACAATTGTTTGAAGTATGATTGGGGCCCTGATAAGAAAAATAAAGCTCAAAGAGCTAAGATCCTAAGCTAGTAAATTATGACACACCATCTCAACAATCACTGTTGGCAAGTATGTCGTCTTTTGAGTTTGCATACCCATAAAGTATGGTTTACTGAAAATGCTAAGAAATGGCTATGTGTAACATGTCTCAGTAATTAGAATCATAGAATTACTTGAAGATGGCTAATTCCTGAGTTTGTAGTTATGATGTTTACCTGCTGTTTTAGTGTCTTTTTTGGAAAGCTTCATAGTCCTCATTTATTTGGCAGCGAGAGTGACTTGTTTTGTTTTTATTTCCATTTCTGTGAAACAATCTAAATCCCATAGCTCAAGACTTTCCTTCAGGATTTTCCCAGGGGCACCTAGAGAAGTAGTGATTTGTGTTGTTACATTAACCAGGAAGTCTAAATGTCAGCAGCTTTTAAGTTAACTTTTTTAAAAACTAGGAGAAGATTTTTTTTTAACTAGTCTCATTTATTTATTTTTACAAGCTAGGGAAGAGAGATAAACAGAATGACAAAAGAACAGGTAATCCTGAGTCAGCTGAAAGGGAAAAAAGAAAATGATCAGACTGAGGCAAAGTCAGGGTTTAATAGTAAAAGGCAACAGGGAGTAAAATCCAATGGGTTTGAATAATGCTTACCATGTACCATTTTTGAGCTTCCACTTCGTTGTGTGGGATCTACACCCCTCACTCATCAGAGCAGCAGAGTAAAATCAAGCAAGTGTTCAGCCTGATTGTTCCCACTAAGAAATTGAAGGAAATTCTAATAAGAGTATCAATTGCTTTCCAATATTATTTCAGACAATAGTAAAATGATATGCTACTCTTAATTATTTTCGTTTATTTAAAAAATCTCCACTAGAAGCCAAGTATATTCTATGTATCCAGCCAGGCGCTGGAGAAGCTGGGAGGTGAGAATAGGGGGAGTTCTACTCAGACATATGACTTTCAACCTGTGACTGGAGATGCCTGAAAGGTTGGTGAAGAGTTGGCTATGTAATAATGTACTAGTGATGATGACAATCCACCTACAAGGCAGTGGTCCCAGGCATGAAATGAAAGGAACTGTATAAGGTGACTCAATTGTGGAACAGTTCCTGATCGATACCTGATCGATCTGGTCTGCTGCTGTCCAGGAGAAAAGGATGAAGGGATATTTTCTTGACATGACTCTTCTGAATCAGTTAGTCACACAAAGACCTGACAAAGCCTGTCAGGACCAATGACAACTTAAATCCCCACTTGGAAACTTATCAGATAATAAAAGACTTATGATTGACTGGGGGTATCACAATCCCCAACTTGAAACTATACTACAAAGCTACTGTGATAAAAGCAGCATGGTACTGGCAAAGAAACAGACCTGAGGATCAGTGGAACAGATTAGAAGATGCAGAAACAACTCCAGACATACTCAGCCACTTCATCTTTGACAAAGGAGCCAACCATCTTCACTGGAGGAAAGATAGCCTATTTAATGAAACTGGATTTCAACCTGCTAATGATTAAAACTAGACCCATACCTATCACCATGCACTAAACTAAGATCAAAGTGGATTAAAGATCTAAATATTAAGACAGAAACACTAAGCTTGCTGGAAGATAAGTTAGGTAGAACTCTTCAAGACATTGGCATAGGAAAAGACTTTATGAACAAAACCTAGTAGCACGGGAACTAGCACAAAGAATCAACAACTGGGATCTTATCTTATTAAAAAGCTTCTGCACTGCAAGAGAAACCACCAACAGAACTAAGAGACAACCTACAATGTGGGAAAAAATTTTTAACAGCTACACCTCAGACAAAGGACTACTATCTAGAATATACAAAGAATTGAAAAAAATCAACCCCCCTCAAATTTAAATACCCAATTCAAAAATGGGCATCTGAAATTAACAGACATTTCTCAGACAAAGAAGTAAAAGTAGCAAATAAGCATATGAAAAAATGTTGAACATCACTGGTTATTTGAGAGAGGCAGGTGAAAACAACACTGAGACCTCACCCCAGAAAGAATGGCTGCTATCAAGAAATCAACCAATAACAAATGCTGGGGTGGGGGGGAGAAAGGAACCCTTCTCCATTGTTTGTGGGAGTGCAGACTGATACCTCAAGGAACTAGGGTTAGAGGTCCCATTTGACCCAGCTATTCCCCTGCTGGGTACCTTCCCAAAAGAATTAAAAGAATTATACCACAGCGATATGTGTGCACCCATATTCATAGCAGCACAGTTCATAATAGCTAAAGCTTGGAAACAGTCCAAGTGTCCATCAACTGGAAACTGGATAAAGAAGATGTGAGTTTTTTTTATAAAATGGAGTACTTACTATTCAGCCATGAGAAACTAGAGACATTTATAGCTAAATGGATGCATATTGAGGCCATACTCTTAAGTGAAATAAGCAGGACACACGTGTGTAAATACCAAATAGTGTCTCTAGTGTGAGGAACTGAAAGTGTAAATGAGGACTAAAAGGATTAATAATGAATAATTGATAATTTGAAACAGGAAAAGTTCAAAGGGGTAGGGGAAGTGGGAGGGGAAGGGGAAAGGAAAGAAGGGAAAGAAAAAATTATGAGAAAAGAAAAAATTGGAAACAAAGTCTGTGTAAATAGGGAAGGGTGGAGGGGGTGAAGGGCGCACAGGTAATGGGGAAAAAATAAGAACCAAGTTACATCGTGTACAGGTACAGGCACCCAATGATAAATGTAAATGTATTGTGTACCTAAAATGTACCAATGAAAGAATTTAAGCAAAAAAATAAAAATAAAAAAATAAAAGACTTATGATTAATACATATAAAATTAAATTATATTTCCTTAAAACATGCCCACCAGCATCTGAGTGACCAAATGGTTGAACTGATAGACTCTGACTCTGACACTCTGTTCACTTCCAGCTCCTTTTCTCCTTTCCCTGGTAACCAGGGTGTTCTTCAGACCCCTCATCCCTCAGCCCCTTTCCATCCTGTTGGCAGCTGGGTGCCCAGAAGTCCCTCCATGAAGCATTCATTCCAGAGTGATTCTTCCTGGCTCCTTCCTCCTGGACCTGCTCCCATGTTGACCGGGGCTCCAGAAAAATGACAATCACTGTGACTTTGAGAGACTGGTATCTGATGGTGGGTTCTGGGGTTGTGGTGGAGGATTTATGTGGGGCCAAGTCTCATCTGGCCTCCTTAGAGCCCAGCACATGGGGACCAGTCACTCTGCCATCTCTGTCAGGCAGCCTGCCTGCCAAAAGCTCTTGGGACAGTGGTGCCCAGTAGAAACCCTTTCGGCCTTCAGCAGTGATCCCTAAGATGAGGCCTTTTAAAAATATACTGTGGGTAGTAATCACCAAATTCTTTTCTTATTTCTTCTTTTTTAGTGACAAGGCTGAGGCAGAAACGTCAAAGGAAAATCTCCTTCAAGAGCCCTATCACAACAGTATCAGTGTCTTTTCAAACTGGCCAGTCACTACGGTTGCCAAATAACTCGTCATTGTTACAAACCTTAGACTTGATCACTCCATCCAAGGTCCTTGATCTCTTCATCAAGTTTCAGTGCAGAGCAGAAGTATTTTAGGATGCACTCAAAAATAGTCTTAACGCTTTATCTAACACATTGCCTTTGTTCTCTTGAAACATAGTTTAAATCTTTGACCAAACTGCTTTCCACGTTTCTCTCTCCCCACACCAGGATGTATATTTAAAATAACATTATTTACAAAACTGTATCTTAGCAACAGTGGTACAGCACAAGAGTGTGTTATCTAAAGCAAACCAATTCTGCCCATAAACTATATAAGCAAAGCTGCCAAATGTGATTGGTACAGTCTTCCTGTGATACTGGGAACCTGAGGTGTTATATGAGATTAAAGGCATATTATTCAGACCTAACATGATCCATTATTCATGTTTAATGCAAAAGATGAGCAATACTTTTATTCATAATTATGGGATCATAAAATTTTAGAGCTGAAAGGGATTTTTGGAGGCTGCCTACTCAAAGTTCTGTGATATTATAATAGGGTAAGAAAAGAAGAAAAAGGAAGAAAAATTTACTATCCTCTAAGCACACAGGTGCTTTTGTTCAATTACTCCAGTAACTTTGCTTTCAAAAATTCTTCTCATAAGAAATAGATGCATTTACAAGATGGCTAATCAGTCTCAAATCTGTGGTTTTGAAACAGAGGAAATAAAACAAGCACCACAAAAACCCCACTTTTTATGATTTAAGAATCCATAATTCCATAATTTCGTTAGTGTGATTTTAAAGAGATAAATTAGTTGATTTTTTAATTACTCAGTTTATTTACACCCAAGTGAAAAAGAGAAACTTAGGTCTTAAGTTAAACATTTAATTCTAAATGTGAAAGCCCAGTCTTCCTGTGCACCTGAAAAGAATTTTAAGTAAAATCTAAATTTTCATTTCTTTTCAGAATGAAAAAAGCAGTCTCCCAATATTTTCGTATATATTCAGACAAGGCCTTCATCAAAGATTATTTTGCAGATTTCCAGACTTTATAAAATCAACTAAAGGTTCAGAAAAGGTAAAAAAAGCAACACTTACAGTGAAGTCAAACTATTCTTTTGTGTGCCTATGCGCCACTGATAAACCATTAAGAGATGTTGCATAAAACTAGGGGAGCATTTAAATATTACAAATAATTAGAGTAAATGTCTTCTAGAGTTACAAAAGATACATAGATACAAAAGTTAATGAGTAAAATGTTTACCTTGAATTTTAACTGGAATAAACAATTATGGTTGATTTTCAACCAAAAGAAGCAATTATGCTCTCTCTTTTTTTTTAAAGATCTACATTACTACTTAAAAATGTCTTTAAGGGCCGGGGATTTAGCTCAGTGGTTTTGCTGCCTGGAGAGCAAGCACAAGGACCCGAGTTCGATCCCCAGTACCAAAAAAAAAAAGTTTTTAAAACAACATAGTATTTTTCAAAAACATAAAACCAAGTGTTCGCTCGCATCTGCTAATACCTCAATTCTGTAATTTGGGTCATGTCCTTGATTTGGTTAGTCTGTAACATCTGCATAGTTTCGTATCGTGGAACGTTTTTATTTCTACAAACATTTGAAACGCTTATTACTTACATTTGAAAACCTTATTAGTTACTTAGAAGGGAAGTGTAAATGAGAGTCAGGAACCTTAGACAACTATACTGAAGAAGTGCAGCTTGTCAGTGATGGAGCCAGAGCTGGGATCTAGTTCTCCTTAATCCCAGACCATGAGTTTTACAAAATGTTTTGCTTTTAAATCGACTTTAGCATTTCCAATATCCTTCCTCAAGCCAGTTGTTTTGCCAAGAGTTGTGCTTCTGGCTAGAATGGTTCAACATCCCACCGTCACTAATTAATTGTTCATGTTTGAATTAAAAGTTACCTCAAGGTATGAACAAAACTGCCTTCGAAAGTGCTGATAAAACAACAACAACAAAAGTATTGTTCAGTGTTTCTGCTAAAAATGATTTTCTGGATCTTAGCCCAGACCTATTGAGTCAGAATTTTTTAGGGGTTGGGCATTTTAACAAGCTTCACAGGTTATTCTCATACATAGTAAAGAAAACACTAGGCAGCAGGATAAAGTTCAGTTCCTTTGTTTCAAACACAAAGTCTTCTAGATTTAGCTCCTGATTACATGTGCAGAGGCTATATACATTAATTACAATTCCCTCCATTGAACTTTGTGCTCTAGCAAAATCCTTGTAGTTCGAACTGTCTGGTGAAACCTATTTCTTCACACCTCTGGGTCTTTACACTAAATCCTCTGTCTGGAAAATCTCCTTCCCCACCCATCTCCAAGTAATTGGCAAACTAATCATTCCTAAAAATAGGTCAGGTTGCTCCTACTTTTCCCAGACATTCTTCTACCCCTACAAACAAAAGCAGTCACTTCTAAAACTCCTTCTAAGATCAAGTATATTCAACTGTTTGTTTGCATCTTGTGCAGCCTGCTGTTCTCAGTTCCCAAAGATAGGAAAGTCAATTGAGTTGCAATTACATACAGACTTTTCAAATATGGAGAACTATCATTTTCCAGATGATGCCATAGGTTCCCAAATTTATAAAACCATTATCTGCAATAATCATGATGATATATAGAATCAAAAATATATCTTCAAAGTAAATGGGAATCTTCTCTTTAGACAGTATCTATGCTAGTTGATACAGTATCAGAAGCTTTCTCCTTCCCCTCATCCACTTCATCCTCAGTCCTTTCTCTCCTCCTCCTTTCTCCTTTCTATACCTTTCTCAGTCTGTATTGCCTCTCATGGTTAGATGTTATTGCTTACCATATGAACAAGAACACGCAGTTTCTATGGGTTTATTAACAATATACAGAGATGAGAGGATTTGCAGCTGTTATCTTCTCTTATATTCCTCTCTCTCTCTTTTCTATTTTTCCCCCTTACAAACCAGATAACTACTGGCCAGTGTTATTCGAGTTTTCAATTCATTTCCTCTAGAGTTCTATATTAATTTTTAGTTGCTACACTTTTAGCAGACTGCTTAGAAAATTCCCTTAGATAGTCAGTGCTATGTTTTGTATATTTCTCTTTTAACCAAGGACCATTTCAAACCTCATTTTGAATTCTGAATGTGGTGTATATGAGAAGAATTACTACATAATGGTCCCTAGAACCTTTTATTACAATCACTTATTTATGGAATACTATAAGCATGTAAATTAGATGGAAAGTAAAGAAAATGACAACAAAAAATGCAAAATAAATGCAAGGAATAAGATCCCATCATGAAAAAATATATTTGAGCTAAATGGTTATGAAGATGACCTTTGGTATTAATAAAAATAGTCACTGATTACTTCTGTAAGAGCAAGTTTTAAAACAATAATTTCATAGAATTAAGACAATGAAACATTGTGGCAGAGAAGAGAGGCATAATGGTGGTTTGTAGAATCAGGAAAGGCTACAGGGAGGAAGAATTGTAATTTGAGTATTTGAATAGGAATATGAGAATCTGGGAGAATAGACAGATAGGGTGTAAAGTTTAGGAATTTTCTTTTGGAAGTCATTTTGGCCATTATTGTTTTATGTTCTTAAATGTGACAGATTAGTTTGCAGGTAAGATTGCCTCAGGCTGGCCTGCAATATTTATAAAAGCACTTGAATGCTCTGTTTATAAATTTCTGCAGAGTTGCAACAGACATAATGAGGGCAAATTGATAAATACGATAATGCATAAATCTAAAATTAATCAAGGTAGAAGGTCATGTTTCTGTTCAGCAGTCCACGTAAGTTATACACTGCTCCTTTCCTTCAGTTTCTGAAAAACAAACACAAAAGGGAAAATCCCCAGCATTGATTTTCCAAGGGTGGGGAGGATGACCAGTAAATAAAAATGAATTTTCATGTAATGTATCCCTATCATTGGTTAGTGGTGGTTGTTGTTGACTCTAGAAACTACCCTGCTGATCGGAATTGGAGCCAGTGGGAACAGTTTCTGGTGGATAGCCCACCACCTTCCTTCTGCAAGTCACAGACTCGGAAGCTGTCCTTTCCCAGTTCTGCTCTTTGAGACTGTGTACCTGCCCTCTGCAGTGCGCCTGCTGTGTGAAGGTGCCAGGTCCCAGGCTGCTGCAAGCTCTGACTAGCTCTCTGGGTCATGTCAGCCATCAGCTGCTATGTCAGGTGTTCTCTCTCTCTCTCTCTCTCTCTCTCTCTCTCAGCACAAGTTCCATCAATCATCCAGATATTTCCAATGCTTGTGAATTAGCTTAATTAATTTTAGAAATGAGACCCTAGAGTAACTCTTTGTAAGGATCAAATATAAAATTTATGGAAAAAGTATGAAAGATTTATAAAGCATGGATCTCAAAATACATTTTAAATTTATTAGTACATGTTTGCAGAACATTATATTTACATGCCTTGTGTGGAATGAATACATGTACATAACACATTTAAACTTTGCATTTTCCCCTCTAACTATGTCATCCAGTTCCTCTTCAATGACTATGTGTGAAGTTTAGTAATGCCCAATGGAATAAGTGTGGGTAATATGTATAAGCAAAACAATTAAATGTAAAGTAGAAAAAGTTGGTGATGATACAAATAAAATATATTAAGGCAATGCTATTAAACAGAACAACCAAAATAAATTTGTAAAAGCACTTCTAGAAGCTATTATTATTCTCAAAGAATAACAAATAAATTGTTTTTGTTGTTAATCCTGACACAGTCTACCAGAGTTTACCATGCCTCTCTAGCCATGTCAAATGCCAGCTCATATGTTAACAGCAATCTGGGAAACATCTTGGTTGCAGTTTTAATGAAAATTCAATTTTTAATAAGTGCAACTTTTTCTTTAGAGCATTCTCTTTATTGATTCATGCATAATTCTCTCTTCTTTGTGATCTGATATTGAAACATTCACTCACTAGCAAATAGATTGCAACTGATCACCAGATATATCAGAAACTGGTTTTTCTTTTTGTTATTTTCCATGGAATTTTTAAAATGTAAGATAGAATACAATTAACTTTTCTGCACCATAATTTTTATATTTGATTTTACATTTTTGAAAATGAATTCATACTGAAGAAGTAAATACAATTCTATCAGGCAAAAAAAGTCTCAATTATTCCACACTGGTAATTTAAATTTTATTTTAAAGTGTATAATTCTATTTTACAATGCAAAAGATAAACTTTAGAAGGTTTATTTTTTCTAGTACTTTATTAAAATGTGAATAATGTGTGAGAATTTAAGAAATATAGAAAAGGCAATGAGTTAAAACATTTTTTTAAATTCCCAGAACAATCAAGTTATAGACCTTGATACCATCTGTAATGTTTACTTTGAAAACAAAAAGCTGCGAGCTGGAAAGAAGAGACTTTAATAACCTTCCAAATAAAATAAGACAGTCATTATGCACAAGCTAGAATTGGAGGAAATAAACCTTACCCTCCCTACAGTTCTCTTTAATATGGAAACATAAGAATATGGAAACACTATTTCACAGTTTGTAATACTGCTGGTCATTTACTAGGTATCTTTGCATAGCACTGATGATGTTGAAGCAAATGGGGGCAGGCAAAACCTTAAAAAGATCAGTTAAGAGGACGTTCTGTACCCACATTTATCCAGGCACAATTCACATTATCAAGTTATGGAATCAGCCTTGTTGCCTGTCAGTGGGTTAATGGATAAAGAAAATGTGGCTTATACATATAACGAGGTATTATTCAGCCATAAAGAAGAATAAAACTGTGTAATTTGCAGGAAAATGGATGGCAGTGGAGACTCTCATGGTAAGGTAAATAAGCCAAATGCGGAAAGACAAGTATCTCATATTTCCCCTAATATGTGCAATCTAGGAAAGAAAGGCTGACATGAAGCATAAAGAAGATTGTTAGACAAGAGGAAGACATCAGGGTAGAATATATAGGGGAGGGTAATGGAATTAATATGGTCAAAATATGGAGTGTTTGTGTTGGAAAATGTCAAAATGAAATCATATTTTGTAAAATTAATCTGCACTAAATATATATGTATGGAATAAGAGTATCAAATAATATCAAACATCAGTGAGGCTGTAGGCACTTATTTTTTAAAAAAATAATATGATAAAATTTCTTATAAATTTGAAAAAGTTTTATTTGTGTGTTTTATATATTATGACCACGAATACTAACATAAGTGAATTTACTAAATAGCTTGAATTAGAAGAGAAACAATAAACTGAATAGTAATCAGAAATATAATGGTAAGGGAGGAATTTCAAAAATATATTTATTATTTATTTACTTATTTATTAATTTATTTTACAATGTGAGAAAAAGTATAAAGCAACTAGCGAAGAGCTTAATATTTATATCTTGAAGAAACATTTCACTATTTCCTATATATATATACTGTATATATACTATACAAATAGATATCATAGAAACTTCATACATTAACGATATTGAATGTGTTTTTAAGGATGCTCTGAATCTAAGTTTATATAACTCCTTGCATTTATTTTCCTGCTCTGGTTAGATGTTATATTGTTTTCTTACATTGAATGAAGTTCATTTTCATCAGTACTGTTTTTTTTAAATGGGGATCAAACTTGGGACCTTGCGCTTGTGAGGCAGGCACTGGAACCACTGAGCTAAATCTCTGGCCCTTCATCAGTATTCTTAATGTCTCAATAATTAAAGTTTTAAATATTAGTAATCTGAAAGCTATAGAAACTTTGAAAAATTTTTGGATAATATTTATTTTTATTCTTCCCACATTTTTGCTTTATTCCATTAAAGGTATTTAATGTTCCCTGGGTTCATAATTTTCTTATAATTACAAAATTGCAGAGTATATAGTCATATAAGCACATACTCATTAATCCCTTCAATGAATTTGTTAAGTATTTAATGTGTGTCTGGCATGATGCACACGAATGCCAGACCCAGACTTCATCTCCATCATTATGGTTAATATAAATCAATAAGGAAACTAGCAATAAATGAAAAGTATATGTAATTGTATAAATTATAATTAAAACGGTAGAAACACTACACGTTGCAATTGATATGCTGATGGTGGGAACTTTACTAAGTCTTGGAGTTCACATAAGTCTTCCACGAGTAAATAGTGTGAAAGATCTGGAAAATAACCTTTTAAAATAATTTATTTGTCATGATTGGCTGCTTTATTAGTAAGGGTATTTCTTCCATGTGTCTCTGCATATTATTTATTTAATTCAAATTAAATCTATTTCAACTAATAAATAAAAACAAAAATTATATATACTGAAAGGCTACCATGGATATTTTGATACACATAATCTTATATAATGTTTATATCAGATTAAACATACTATAGAATCATTTATTCATGATGAAAACATTCAAAATGCTTTCTGTTAGCTTTTTTTTATTAAGTGCATCCATTTTCCTACAAATGACTCTAAGTTATTCTTTTTTATTACAGAGAACTACATCATTGTGTATATATATCATACTTTCTTTATTCATTTGATGATGACAGACATATATAGGTGACTTCTAAGATTTAAGTGTTATGAATAGTGCTGCTATTAACATGGGTATGCATGTACCTCTGTAATATGATATCTTTAACTCTTTGAGAAAGATACTTAGGAGAAGGGATATAGTTGAGTCAGATGGAATTTCTAGTTTTATGAGGAATCTCCATACTGATGTCCATAATAGTTGTACTAGTTTATATTTCCACCAACAACATAGAAGAGTTACTTTTTCCTTGCAGCCTCACCAGTGTTTGATATTATTTGACTTCTTAATGATAGGTATTCTTTCTGGTGTAAAATGGAATTGCAGTGTTTTTTTAATTTATATTTCTCTAATGGCCGGAAGCTGAACATTTTCTCACATATTTATTGACCATTTGTACTTCTTCTGTGGAGTGTATATTTATTTCTTTATTATTTTATTTTAAAAATTTTATTGGTACACTTTAGATACAATAATGATAACATTCATCATAGAGAATCTGTACCTGTACATGATAAATTTTGCTTCTTCTTTTTTACCCAACCCCTTTCAACTGCTCATTTCTTGATTGGGTTTTTTATTTGGGGAATCTAAACTTTTAGTTCTTTATATTGTCTAGATATTAGTCCTCTGTCTGAGGAGTAGCTGGCAAACATTATTTCCTATTCTGTAGGTTGTCTCTTCATTCTTTTGGTTGTTTGCTTTGCTTTGCTATGCAGAAGGTTTTCAATTTGATATAATCCCATTTGTTGGTTATTGATGTTATTTCTTGTGCAATTGGGCCTCTGTTCAGAAAGTCCTTGGCTATGCCTATGTCTTCAGGAGTTTTACCTATACCTTTCAGCAGATTAAATGTTTATGTTTAGATATTTGGGTCTGTGATCCATTTTGTTTTTGGTTTACTGCATGGTGAGAGTCATAGGTCTAGATTCAGTCTTTGGCATGTGGATTGCCACTTTTCCAAGCACCATTTGTTAAACAGGCTGTCTTTCTTCCAGAATATGTTTTTGGCCCCTTTGTCAAAGATGAGATAGCTAAATGTGCCTGGGGTTATTTCTGCATCATGTATTCTGTTTCATTGTTGCACATTTCTGTTTTTCTGCCATGCAATTTTTACTACTGTAGCTTTGTAATATAACTTCAAATACAAATTTGTGATGCCTCCAACCTTGCTCTTGTGGCCCAGCATTGCTTTTGCTATTCCAGGTCTTTTCTTCTTCCATGCCAATTTTAGATTGTTTTCTCTAGTTCTGTGAGGAAAGTTACTGATATTTTTATTGAGATTGCATTAAGTCTGTATATAAATTTTGAAAGTATGACCATTTTGACAATATTGGTTCAGCCAATCCAGGAGTAGGAAATATCTTTCCATATTCTGACATCCTTTTCAATTGCTTTTTCAAAGAACTATAGTGTTCATTGTAGAAGTCTTTCGCTTCTTCACTTAGGTGAATTCCTAAAGATTAAATTTTTCAGGTGTCTAGATTCTAGGTGTCAGAGAAGCTAATTTTGCTGCTGATTGCTACATTGCCATTTTGATTCTCTTAGCTTCTTAAAATATGTAATACATTGTCATTATCCAAAGTCATCATACTGCTCTGGGCATCATGGTGCACATCTATGATGCCAGCTCTCAGGAGGCTGAGGCAGGAGGATCATTGCAAGTTTGAGGCCATCCTGGGCTACATAGTGAGTTCAAGGCCAGCCTGAATTACAGAGTGAGACCCTGTCTCAAAAAATTAGTAATTTAAAACAATTTAAAGATTAAACACAAAATCATCATACTGTGCAATAGCATCCCAGAAATTATTACTTTTACCTAACTATAACTTAATACTCACTGATCAACTTCTTTCCACCTCTCTCTGATTTCCTTCAGAAGTCTTTTAATTCTTCAAAATGATGAAACAAATTGTTTAAAGTTAACAAAATTTAAGTTTCTTTCAAAAATGTGTTTGTTGTAAGGTGAAAGCTGTTATAAACTGAACAATACCCTGTCTCCTTCTCTCTAAGCAGAAAGATAAAGCAGAGAGGAAAAGACAAATGCATCTAACTTGGGAAAATGATTTTAATTAGTAAAGAAATTTTATGAGAGGAAATATATATAACCTGAATAATAAAGGGTATTAGACATACACGATCATGTGTAAAACCTCAGGAAGGAAATATAATTAACTTTGCTAGCCTGAACTATTTCTTTCTGTAGTATCATATTATATCAAAGTTTTGTAATCTAGTACATTGGAGTCTATAGGAATTTTTACATTTTAGAAGACTATTCACTGGAATGCATGAAAAAATAAACCACCAATAACATTTATTTTTGGTACCTACTTTTAAAAATCTGTGATAGGGCTGGGGATTTAACTCAGTGGCATGGTGCCTGCCTTGCAAGCACAAGGTCCTGAGTTTGATCCCTAGTACCAGAAAATAAAATAAAATAAAATAAAAATGTATGATGTTCATGATGTATTATTGTGGGGTACAACTATAATATAACTATTTTATACAATGTGTATCAGCTGTTTCATTAGATTCAACCTAAATACAGTGAGAAAATACAATAAAAATTTATATGTAGTGACCAAGGTTTAAGTATTTTCTAACTAATGAATTGCACTATTGAAAACTTTAGAGAATTCTCACTTAAACTATTTATAAAATAAACATTTCCAATTCTACCACCCTAAAAAAATAGATAAAAGTATGATATGTTTGAAGAGAAAATACATTTGTGGTATCTCCCCCTCATTTTTATTCATGATTAAATTCTAAAATCTGCTTCTGGTATTATTTCCTTAATTGGTTAAATTAACATTTTCTTTCTGTGCTTTGTAAGTTTCCCTTTTTAAATCTTATCTCCTAAAATTGTCTCACAAAATGTTGCTTACTGATTACAAAATCTCAACAAGTGTTGATTGCCAGTGTTGTAGAAATATTCAGCCAAAACATCACTATGTTCTTAACGAGTCACTGGTTAAAACTTCTGTTCACTTTCATGTTTTCTTCATGTTTTCTTGAAGCCCATGTTTTTAAAATTAGAAAATATTTTGTTAAATAAAATAATATGAATCGGTATTCTGAGAACGTTCTCTGTCAAAGCTTAATTTATGGCAGAAGGCTTGGCTCTTCTCTTTGGGACTGTAAGCTTCTAAAGCTTTAATTTGGACACAATCACCATATCGGGAGTCCACCTCATATACACCTTGTGTATTCCACAAAGCCTTCCACAATCTACGGAAGTTCTTAGATGGCAAATTCTGACATACATGTATATACAAGATGCCTAGTTTAAAAAAAAATCAACACTTATAAGCCTTACAATAGAAAAGGATGTTAATTTCAGGACTTCTAGTATGGTAAATGAAAAATAAAACAGATATAACAAGAGTTTTCATAAATTAAAGACATTCTTGGCTATTCTGTATATTATACGTAAATCACCCCAACTTTTCTTATCCCCACCTTTTGACTTGTTTTTATTCTTAGCTTTTGTCATCATGTGACATTTTATAAATTTTCATTTTTTGTTGTTTTATTTCTGCCTCTAGCCACTAAAATATAAATTCAATGAGTCTTTTTCATTTTTTTATCCCCGGCACCCAAAATAGTCTCAGAAGGTACTCAATACATATTTGTTGACCGATTGAATGGATAATTGCTGAACTGAATGTTAAAGGTTATGTAGTCTTTTATGAGTGTGGGAGGCCTGCTGAGAATAATTAAACCCACTTACTCATTTGTTCAACAAATATTTACTAAGTACATATTTTGTCCTAGGTACAGTACTCAGCTTAGATATGCAATGTTGAATGCATTATGTCTGCTGCCCAGCATAGACAGATTTTCAAATAACCTCAAAAATAAGGACAGCTCCAGCCCTGCATATTCACTATCTCACCTGCAACTTTTGCAGACCTGCAAGCTGCCTATGTTTGATGCACAGGTTTTTCTTTCATGCATCCAGTAGGAAAATATCTTACCACTAAGCCTCATGAACTGCATGGCAGGCTAAATGTACCCATGTAGAGTGGAGATACCTCTTTCTTGAAGATGAATTAAAATTCAAACGATACCGTTGTTACTTTACATTTAGTTCTGAGATACTTCCAAAAATGTAAGTAGAATTTTTACTGGTAACAAAATTGAACCTCTGGGCTTTGTTTAGAAGATCCAAGCTTTTTGATTCAAATAAAATATACATTATAGAAATTAGAATTCAGTAAAACAGCTCTGTTCTGGAGTCAGAGAACTTAAATTGGGATGACTGCAAATATGTATAACGATGATTGGTCGTGATTTATATCCAAATGCCCCCCCGCCAAAGTCTCATGCAATCATAGGTGGGGCTTCTGGGAGGTGAGTGGATCATAGTGGTGTGATACTCATCAGCAGTCCACTGATGAGGTTATAGCTAAATGAGATGTTGGGAGATGAAGCCTGGTCTGAAGAGGTGGGTCACTGAGGGTACAACTCCCTCCTTCCTCCTTGATTGCTCTCTGGCTCCTGTCTGGCGTGCCATGAACAAGCTTCCTCTACCACACCCTTCAGCCACCCCACCCCACCTTGGAGCCAGTTGACATGAACTGAGACATGATGGATTGTTCCTCCCTATAGTAATGGGTGTCTGCTATTGTCTCTCAGTCATGAAAACATAACTAAGACACCCTCACATCTCATTCTTGGTCACTGCATGATACCTTGGGGCCATGATACCTTGTCATACAGGCAACACTGAATACTTTTGAAAATCAAGTAAGATAATATTCAGGAAATGATTGTCAAACTGTAAAACCTATGCAACATGAGGATATAAGTGGCCTATGAAATGATGATCTACTTTATGCTCAATGGAACATTGAGAGCAATCTTCTTTTTCTCACCTTCTACAAATTCACAAAATTCCAGAATTAGATTCCTTGTAAAATTTCTATTTCTTTCTATCCAATTAACATTTCAAATTTACCACTAGGTTTTTTTTGTCTTGTAGCAGTGTAGTTCATAAAATAAGCTCCCGGAGCCCTATATGACATCCAATTAACGAATGTATTTGTTGAAACAGAGAAATATAATATGTTCCCAAGATGAGGTTCCCATGAATCTTTCCTCTTGTTTTGAAAACCATGCAACAAGCAAGCCATTGGGAATCACAAAGATTATTAGTCCTCCGTGCTAAGGTGTTTGTATTATCCCTAAGAAAAACACCCTTTTGGGTTTCCAAGACTCTTGCCAAGTCCAGGAGACTTTGCAAGCAGGTAGATATTGAACTGTTGGGAGAACTGCTATATTATTTAAAGGACCCAAGAAACTGGATCCAGTCTGTGTGCTAAGTCAGCTAGTCCTTGAAATGCTGATCATATGGCAGAACATAGCAAACTAATGATATCACTGCTATGTGGTTTAATCTAGAAAACCCTTGTCCATGCAGGGCCGGGTATTTAGCTCAGTGGTTCCACCACCTGCCCTACAAATGCAAGGACCCAAGTTTGATCCCTGGTACCAAAAAAAAACTGGTCCATGGAATAATTGTTTTTACAACAAAGCACTGTAGAGAGAATACATCATGTAGTCCAGCCCACTGCCACTGGACACTGAATACTCTCTGGTGATTTACCTGCCCCTGTCGGAGACCTCCATCAGACCTGCCACTGGTAGACACTTTGATACCTTTTGGTGACTTCCTGTCCAGCCAACCACTACTGGCCCATATCCTTTCCTCCTGGTACATTAATAAGCCTTATCTTATGCCAGCTATCTCTAGGTATTTTTTCTGTCTCTCGGCAACCAATTCCATTGCCCTGGCACAGCTGTGCTGTGGAAAGAGCAACAACATTTGGCTAATTTATGTAGTAATTAGCATTATAATTTTGGATAGTTCCTTCTCAAATTTATCTTTCTTTTGTGTGTCCACATAGATGGACACTTCTGCAAATTTAGATTTGTTTCAAAGTGCTCAGGTGAAATAATATTCACAATTATTTTAAATATACTTTTAGAAGCCTGGCTTTGAAGAGTATAAAGTAAGTATACATCTAGGAAAGGAAATTAAATCAATTGTGCATTTAGTAGGAACAGATAATTAACTTGAAGAATTAAAACTGTCTTCAGAACTCATAGAATTCTCAACATATTGTTGGTAGAATTTCTTTAGTTTATTTGATAACCAAGGTTAATAACAGTTGATATCACAAAGTGGTGAAAATAACTGACTCAATATTAGCTCACTGCTTAATTACCCCTCAGGAAGAAGATGAATCCACCCTACAATATCTTACTCATTCCAGTGCAAGGTTAAGGGGGCAATATTTACTGGTAGCCTTGGCTTATAGTTAAGTGACTCAATGTGTCTAGTATAGACCTTATTTTTTAGAATATATTCAAGATATACTTATAAAAACTGTCCTCCAATTTCCTGTTATCTTACTTGACATCTCAGCAATTTTGACTACATCAATAGTTCTGTTTCTTTAATGTTTCTCTAACAGAGCCCTCTCCTGTCTAAGACCTTGGCCACTTAACCATTTCTCCAAACCCTAAGAAAAACCAAAACCAAAAGGATTTTATTCTGGTTCTTCATCTCAGTGAATTGCATAATTATCTATTAGCTATCCAGATCAGAAAAGTCAGAAATTTTTGTATTTATTTGATTTATTGGAGAAAACTTATGTAGTATTTTCCACATGCTAAGCACTTCTTACCACTTTACAAAAATTATTATCTGTCATAGTCATAACAGCAGGTCAAAATTCAAGGCATACAGGCATTAAATATAAGCTGTGAGAGGTTGTAAAACATAAATGGCAAAGTTGAGACTTGTACTCATGTTCTCTGGCTCCAGAGTCTGAAAGTTTTCCTGACACCATGCTGCCTCTCGAACCTATAATTATAGTTTTTGTTACTTCTTCCTCATAAACATCTCTTAAATTCATCCACTTTCTCTACCTTTCTGTCATTATGCTAATTCAAGCCACCATCATGTTTCATATGATCTTTAAACTGTTTAATTCTCTCCCCTAGTCCAGGTTGACTTATTTCTTAAAAACACAAATCTGATCATATGGGCTCCTAGCACAAAGGCTTTTAACAGCTTTACATTAATAAAAAATCAGCTCCCTTTACACAGCTTGCTTTGCAGCCTTCTTCTCCTCCCCTCTATTTCTGGCTTCTAATTCTTCTAATGTTCGAAGCTTTTCCCACTTCAGAGCCTCTCCATACACCACTCCCTTAGGCCAGGTTTCCTCACCCTCAGTACCATTGACATCTTGGGCTGAATAGTTTTTGGTCGTGGATGGCTGCTCTGTGCATTATGTTTCTCAGCATCTCAATGAAGTTCAACTAGCAATCCCAAGTTAGAAAAACAAAAATTGTCTCTAGATGTGACCAAATGCCCCATGGGGAGGAGGATCACTCATAATGAGAACCATTGCCTTCAACTTAACTGGTGTGTTCCCTGTTTTGGTTTATTCTCATTTACTCTGAAAAATTTAGCAGCTGGGGTTGCTTCCTTAAAAAGCCTTCTCAGGTTGTGGACCAGATATTGCAAATTGGGCTTGCTCAGAAGCAGATGCTGGGGCTGAAGTTAGTGTGCAAGTAGTTTATTTTAAAATGCTCTTGGAAAAAACACCTACAGAAAAGTAGGGAAGGAAGCTGAACATGACAGAAGGAAACATTGACCTGCAACCATATTTCAACAAAGATTTCACTTGGCCCCCTTGGTGCCTCTCAAGCTGGGGTGGAATTTTCACGGTGCTCCTGCATTGAAGTGAAGGAGCAGGATCTTTTACCTTAGGATAAGTAGCCAAGAGTTGGAGGCTGTGCTGCGAAGGAGCATGACCTTGGATTGGCAACTGTCTTTGGTAGATGCAACTTTCTAAGAAGGCTGAGATTTAGGGTTGTGTTTCAGTAGTGCTTAAAAGCCCAGGAAAATACTGTAAGTCCTTTAATCCCAAAGAGAGATTTGTGCAGCAAACCGAAGCATTCACTTCAGCTTATCCCTTGGGCCTCTTTCATGGATTCAGTTCACCAGAAGGACTGACTATACAACCTCCAGCCATAGTGGGTCTCAGAAATGTGTCTTTATTTATTTATTCTCTTCTGCACTTTATTTGAGGCTTTCTCACTCTATCCTGTCTCAGTGGTGAATAGTCTGTTGTGACAAAGGTACTCATCCCTGGGTTTCCATACCCTTTACAGACTGTGGCCACTGCACTGTTATCAAAGTTGGGCAGAGGAATAGTAAGATGGGCTTAAGTGAGTAGCATCCCTTCCTAACCTTGCTGTAGAGTGTAGTAAGTTGCCTATGGGCACTCAAAATTGGGCAACATTCTCAGACCTGGGGGATTCATCTCTTCCATTCTGAAAGAGTGTCTGGATAGCACATGGTATAGTTTGGATTTGGAAAGTCACTCAAAAGGCCAGATGTTAAAGGCTTGGACCCCCACCTTTATGCTACTGGGAGGCAATAAAAATATGAAGTGAGCCCTAGTGGCAAGTTTTGGCGGTCATTGTGGATATTCCCTTGAAGGGGACAGTGCAACCCTAGCATCTTCCTTTTTCTCTTTTTGGCTTGCTGTCCATGAGGTGAATGATTTTCCTCTGTCATGCATTTCTGTCTCAATGAGCTTCCTTCCACAGCACAACTGGTCATGGACTGAAACTTTCAAAACAAAATGAACCTTTTGTCATTAAAATAATTCACAATCTCAGATGTCTGTTATAATGATGAAAAATTGACCAACACAGTATACCATAGTAGCCACCACACCCAGTCAGGTCCTTGTGGTTTTTGCTGTCCTAACATTTTTGTATTCTCAATTGTAATAAATATTTGCTGGTATTGAGTAGGTAAGGCCTCCCTTCCTGAACTGCAGATCCCATTTTCTGAGGTGTCTTTGATACAAAAGCAAAAATTCAAAGATCATCTTAGCAATCCCAAAAGACATATGCATAAAGAGACAGCTCAGATTTTTTTTCCCTTTTAGATGTTTCATTCTGAGAGATGTTAGGCACCTGCAAGCAGACATCTCCTCTTCCTCAAATCAATGGGAGGAAATAGTTTTCTATTCTGAATCAGAATAGAAAAAATTGACCATAATGCAAGATCCTGAGGGATGTCATGGAGAATAAAAGACCAGGCAGGGGCCCTCTGCAGACAGGCAGGTCTGTGCATGTCCTACTGAGGTCCTGAGTCATGCAGAAGACGCCGCCAAAGCACCCTGCTGCAGACAGGCAGGTCTGCCCACGCCCTACGGAGGTCCCGAGTCGCGCGGAGCAGGCCGAATCAGCCCGCTGCAGACAGGCAGGTCTATGCACACCCTACCGAGGTCCCGAGTCACACTGAAGACGCCTAATCACCCTGCTGCAGACAGGCAGGTCTGCCCACACCCTACCGAGGTCCCGAGTCACGCAGAGCACGCCGAATCAGCCTGTGCCCCAGCAACAATCCAATGGACCCCCCCACCACCACCACCGCGCTCTTCTGTACAGCCACCTGGTTCCACACTACAAAGACGCAGAGGACACCAGACCACCAGACCACAGTACTGAGTCCTGCTGCTCCCATCCCAGAGGGAGGGGCTTCTGAGATGCTGTCCCACTGTTCCTGGTGCAGAGGAAGGGGCTTCCCAGTCACCATCCCTCCCACTGCTCCCAGCCCAGAGGAAAGGGCTTTGGGCCACCTTCTGTCCCACTGCTCCTGGCCCAGAGGAAGGGGCTTCCAGGCCACCATCCCTCCCACCACTCCCGGCCCAGAGGGAGGGGCTTCTGAGGCATCATCCCACTGCTCCTGGTCCAGAGGAAGGGGCTTCCCGGTCACCATCACTCCTACTGCTCCCAGCCCACAGGAAAGGGCTTTTGGGCCACTATCCCTACCACTGCTCCTGGCCCCTGTCCCACCCCTCCCAGCTAAGAGGAGGTAATCCATGCAGACGCTAACAGCGCCCCCCCCAGTCAAAATGAGAAAACACGTAAGTAAGTCTCAAAACCACACTTCCAGATCACCTACAGCAACCCCAAAGGGAAATGAGATGGAACACTCTGATACTCAAACACCTGGACCCACTGAACTGGCAACAAAAGGGGATCTGGAAAAAATGAAATCAGAAATAATTTCGCAGATAACAGGAGAAATCATGCCCCTAGGGCAAGACATGATTAATAAATCTAGAGAGGAGCTCAGGAACATGAAGGAATCCCAACATAAGAAACAAATGGAATCCATAAAACAGATGCAAATAGATTTCCAGGACATGAAAAACTCCATTGAAAGTCTACACAGCAGAATGAGCCAATGTGAGGACAGAATTTCAGATATAGAAGATAAGATTGCAATTAGTGACCAGGAAAAGAAAAATTGCTTCAAAATTATAAGGGAACATGAGAAATCAATCCAGCAGCTGCTAGATGATGCAAAGAAGAATAACATAAGACTGATCGGAGTCAATGAAGAAACAGGAGAGAGTGCAGATGACATAAAAAAATCTCTTCACAGAAATAATGGCAGAAAACTTCCCAAGCAGGGGAAAAGAACTTGACATACAGATAAGTGAGGCATATAGGACACCAAATAGCCTTGATCAAAAAAATCTACACATAGGCATATAATTGTTAAGATTCCAGAAACACAACAGAAGAACAAAGTTCCACAAGCAGTTAGAGAAAAGAAACAAACCACATACAAAGGAAAACCCACCAGAATCACAGCAGACTTCTCAACACAAACCATCAAGGCAAGAAGAGCTTGGAGTGACATATTCCAAGCCCTAAAAGAAAACAGCCTCCAACCCAGATTGATGTATCCTGCAAAACTATCTTTCAAAATGGATGGAGAAATAAGATACTTTCATGAAAAAGAGCACCTTAGGAACTTCATGAACACCAAACCAGCACTCCAAAGAATTTTACACAATATCCTAGGAACAGACATTGAGGATCACAACCCCAGGAAGCAAAGCAGAATGAACCCATCTGGCATGACAAGAAATTGAATGTAAAAGGGGAGAACCCAACAAAAAGAAAAAGTCATGGCAATGACAAGTCAATACATTTCAGTTATAACCATCATTGTTAATGGTCTCAATTCACCAATCAAAAGAAATAGACTGAAAGAATGGGTCAAGAAGCAAAATCCAACAATATGCTGCATACAAGAAACACTTCATTCAAAAGGAAACTCATAGACTGAAAGGTAAAGGGTGGAAAAGAATACTCCATGTGACAGGAACCCCCAAAAAAGCAGGAGTAGCTATCCTCTTTGCAGATCAAGTACAGTTCAAACCAACACTGATTAAGAGAGACAAAGAAGGACACTACATCCTTGTAAAGGGAAGAATCCAAGAGGAAGAGATGGCAATCATAAATATCTATACACCAAACACTAGTGTGTCCAACTATATAAAACAAATACTAACGGACATGAAAAGTCATATATGCACTAATACAATTGTAGTGGGGGACCTCAACACCCCACTGTCACAAATAGATAGATCAACTAGACAAAAAATGAGTAATGAAATACCAGAACTCAATTGAACTCTTTAACAAATGAACTTAACAGATGTTTACAGAGTCTTCCACCCCACAAAATCAGAATACACATTCTTCTCAGCTGCACATGGGTCATTCTCAAAAATAGAACACATGCTCACACATAGAACATGTTTAAGGAAGTGCAAAGGAATTGAAGTTATCCCCTGTATATTATCAGACCATAGTGTGATGAAATTGGAGATCCATAGCAAAAGAAACTCAAAAAATTTCATAAACATGTGGAAAGTGAACAACACACTTCTGAATAACCAATGGGTCACAGAGGAAATTAAAGAAGAAATCAGACAGTTCCTTCAATTAAATGACAATGACAGTATAACATATCGGAATCTATGGGACACAATGAAAGCAGGCTTACGAGGGAAATTCATAGCAGTGAATATGCATATTAGGAAAACAGAACAAGCCCAATTAAACAACCTGATGCTGAACCTCAAGCTTCTAGAAAAAGAAGAACAGGACAACCCCAGAGCTCATACAAGGGAAGAAATTATAAAGATCAGAGGAGAAATCAATGCAATGGAGACTAAGAGAATGATATAAAAAAAATCAATGAAACCAAGAGTTGGTTCTTCAAAAGAATCAACAAAATTAACAAACCCTTAGCCAAGCTTGTCAGAAAAAGGAAAGAAAAGGCCCAAATCCATGCAATTAGGAATGAAAAGGGTGAAATTACAATAGACCCAGCAGAAATCTAGAGGATCATCAATACCTACTTCCAGAACCTATACTCCAATAAGATGGACAATACAGAAGAAATGGACAGATTCCTAGATACATATGAATTACCAAAGTTGAATGAAGAAGACCTAAAAATTCTGAACAACCCAATATCAACCAATGAAATTGAAAATGTAATTAAAAACTTACCAAGTAAGAAAAGCCTGGACCCTGATGTCTTCACTGCTGAATTCTACAAGACATTTAGAGAGGAACTACTGCCACTGCTCTTTAAACTCTTCAATGAAATTGAAAGGGAAGTAATACTCCCAAATTCATTCCTGGAAGCAAGCATCACCTTGATCCCCAAAGCAGAGAAAGACCCAACTGAAAAAGAGAACTATAGGCCAATCTCACTAATGAACATAGACGCAAAAATCCTTAATAAGATACTGGCAAATGGAATGCAGAAGATCATCAAGAAGATCATACACCCTGATCAAGTGGGATTCATCCCAGGGATGCAGGGATGGTTCAATATACGAAAATCAATCAATGTAATACACTATATCAATAGAGCCAAGGACAAAAACCATATGATTATCTCCATAGATGCAGAAAAAGCATTTGACAAAATCCAACATGCATTTATGATAAAAACCCTACAAAAATTGGAATAGATGGTCTCTACCTCAAACTGATAGAAGCCATCTATGAAAAACCAACAGCCGATATCATACCAAATGGTCAAAAACTGAAATCCTTCACACTAAAATCAGGAACAAGACAAGGATGTCGACTAGCATCACTCTTGTTTAATATAGTTCTGGAAACATTAGCCATGGCAATTAAACAAGAGAAAGAAATAAAAGGAATAAAGTTAGGAAATGAAGAAGTCAAATTGTCATTATTTGCAGATGACATGATACTCTATATAGAAGACCCCAAGAACTCCACCAAAAGTCTTCTAGACTTAATAACCAAAGTCAGTCAAGTAGCTGGTTACAAGGTCAACTCACATTAAATCAATTTACTCTACACCAATGACAGACTCACTGAGAGAGAAATAGGGCAAATAATTCCTTTCACAATAGCATCCAAAAAACTGAAATACCTAGGAATCAACCTAACAAAAAAAATCAAAGACCTCTTCTCTGAAAACTATGGCACTCTGAAAAGAGAGATTGAAGATGATATCAGAAAATGGACAGACATCCCCTGCTCCTGGGTAGGAAGGATTAATAGAGTGAAAATGGCCATACTTCCAAAACTGCTATATAGATTTAAGGCAATTCCAATTGAGATCCCAGCAGCATACTTCATGGACCTTGAGAAAACAATCCAAGAATTCATTTAGAACAAGAAGAGACCCAGAATAGCAAAAGCAATTCTAGGTAACAGAGACATGGCAGGGGGTATCACAATCCCCAGCCTGCAACTCTACTACAAAGCTACTGTGATAAAAACAGCATGGTACTGGCAAAGAAACAGACCTGAAGACCAGTGGAACAGATTAGAAGATGCAGAAACAATGCCAGACACACTCAGCCATCTCATCTTCGATAAAGGAGCCAAACACCCTCACTGGAGGAAAGATAGCCTCTTTAATAAATGGTGCTGGAAAAATTGGGCTTCACCTTGCCAAAGATTAAAACTAGATCTATATCTCTCACCATGCACTAAACTAAAATCAAAATGGATTAAAGATCTAAATATTAAAATAGAAACTCTGAACCAGTTGGAACAGAGGTTAGGTAGAACCCTTGAAGACCTCGGTGTAGGAAAAGATTTTATGAACAAAACCTCAGTTGCCCGTGAACTAGCACAAACAATCAACAAGTGGGATCTCTTCCTATTAAAAGGCTTCTGCACAGCAAGAGAAACCACCAGCAGTATGAAGAGAAAACCCACAATGTGAGAAAAAATCTTCACTTGCTCTTCCTCAGACAAAGGTCTACTATCTCGAATCTATAAAGAACTTAAGAAGATCAGACCTCCCAAATTTAAAGTCCCAATCTGAAAATGGGCATCTGAAATGAACAGATAGTTCTCAGACAAGGAAGTAGAAATAGCAAATAAATACATGAAAAAATGTTCAACATCACTGGTCATTCGAGAGATGCAAATGAAAACAATGCTGAGATTCCACTTCAACCCAGAAAGAATGGTTGCTATCATGAAATCAACCAATAACAAATGCTGGTGGGGCTGTGGGGAAAGAGGAACCCTGCTCCACTGCTGGTGGGAGTGTAGACTGGTGCAACCACTGTGGAAATCAGTATGGAGATACCTCAAAGAACTAGGACTGGAAGTCCCATTTGACCCTGTTATTCCTCTGCTGGGGATCTTCCCCAAAGAATTAAAAGAATCATACCACAGTGATATATGTGCACCCATGTTCATAGCAGCACAGTTTGTAATAGCTAAAACTTGGAAACAGCCCAAATGCCCATCAACTGGAGACTGGATAAAGAAAATGTGGGCTTTTTTATAAAATGGAGTACTACTCAGTCATAAAAAAATGAGAAATTAGAGACATTTATAGCTAAGTGGATGCACATTGAGGTGATACTCTTAAGTGAAATAAATAGGACACACATGTATAAATACCGAATAGTTTCTCTGGTGTGAGAAACTGAAAGTGTAAATAAGGGCTAAATGTATAATAGGTAATGTGAAATAGGAAGAAAAGGGGCAAGGGGGAAGGAAGTGGGAGGACTAGGGGAAAGGATAGAAGGGAATGGGATTAATATGAGAAAATGGAAAAACAGGAACAAAATCTTTGTAAATAGGGAAGAATGGAGGGGTTTAAGGGAGGGATGTGTAAGGATGAAAGATGGGAACCAAGAGAGATTATGTAAAGGTGCAAATTTCCAATGATGAATGTCATTATATTGTATACCTAAAATGTACCAATGATTAGAATGAATAATCGATAATGCAAAATAGGAAGAAAAGGTCCAAAGGGGTAGGGGTAGTGGGAGGGGCAGGGGAAAGGAAAGAAGGGAAAGGAAAAATGATGAGAAATGGAAAAAATGGAAATAAACTCTTTGTAAACAGGGAAGGGTGGAGGGCATGAAGGGAGGGCTAGGAATGGGGAAAAAATAAGAACTAAGATGCATTATGTAAAGGTACAATTCACAATGAGAATGTAGTTGTGATGTATACCTACAATGTACCAATAAAAGAATTAAAAAAAAAAAAAAAGAAACTGAGGGAATTGACCATAACACCCAAGTTAGGAATCAAGCACTTATATCTTTGAATTATCGTGACTGGGAGGAGATTGTGAAGACATTTGAGATTTCTGAGCCTTTGATTCCTCCAGCTCAGTGCAGGCAGAGGCTGAGTGCTTGATGCCAGCTGAAGGACTCGGATAGTGAAACCCAAAAAGGAAAGCAGCATGTATTGCATATATTGTATGATTAAACATTTTTAAAGACAGGTTGTTTTTAGTAAAATGTAGCTTTTAATAATTAATAAAATTTGTCATGATTGTCTTTGAGTAAAACAAATTTTAAAAATTTAAAAAAAAATGGCAAAACAAAAAAAAAGACCAGGAAGACGAAGTAAAGAAACAAGGAAGGGCTCCTCAATACACAGCCTAAAGTAGGTGCTGTGATGTTGAAGCCATGAGGGAAATAAAGCAGCACTGTGCATCATTCTCTGAGACTTCCACAGCAAGGAGTGGGATTAGATGTCTTCTATGTACTGAGGATAAGGTACAGGTAGAGTAAGGCCTGCCTAGGCCAGTGAGCTGGCCAGAGAGATAGACATAACACAGAGAAACCTCTCATATGTGACAGTACATTCCAGATATTAATGTGGCATATTTCCAGGTTGTCTGAGAGGGTCTATGAAATATCTAGTGTGTCTCTAAGTAGTAAAAAATATATCAAAAGATGTCCACAAACAGCACATAGTAATGTGGAAATCAGTGGTCAAGATCTGCATACCAGAGCTCTGGGACCAAGCTTGCCTGCTGGGGAAGCTGACATCATTCCAAGATTTATCCCTCTGCAGACAGCAGCTGAGCCAATGCTGGGCTAAGCTACCAAAAGGTGGAAGAAATAAGCCACCAGGGCATCGAGACTTGTTGTACATCCATCCCTTCTGATCTCAACCATCTTCCCAGAGTGCCTTTCCCTACCACTGTCTTCAACCACATGTCAGTGCTGAGGGCTCTCCTGTGTCTGCTTCTCTTCATTGCCTTTTATAGTACATCACAGTCTTGGACTTTTTGCTTTTCATTCCCCTCCTTTTTATTCCTCCATTTATTTTTAGTATTGTCTTCTTTAACAACATCTTCCATATTGAGAATTATAATATCAAATATTTTCCTTTATGGACAGAACATACGTTCATGTTATAGTTCTACAACTCTCGCCACACTGAAAGAACACTGGGAATTCTGTGAGAACACTCTCACTTTGACACGTGCCCAGGTAGTTTAGTCTCATTATTTTTCCCTTTTAAGTGATTTTTAAGAGAGGTAATTTAGATAAAAGCACTTTAGACATAATAAGCGCTATTAAAATCAAGGACATTGTTGAGGTTATTTCAACAGCAGGATAGAGAACTGGCTTGTAGAGGACTGGTCTATTCCCTCCCCTGATGTCATACAGACTGGGTAATACTCCTCTGAAAATAGCCGAGAGAAAACTCAGTGAATTGTTTCTACTGCTTAACTGTTTTACTCACATTAACATTTAACTAGAACAAGACAGTTAATTATTAAAGCAAAGAATGTTGAATATAGTTAAGTAATGTTTAATAACAACTGTTAAGATTCTGAAGCACACAATCTTAACAGAGCAACTTGAACTATCTCTCTTCAAACCCAGAAAGCTTCTTGCCATTTCTCTTGAAAAATCTTGAGTCATTAAGTCATGGGCTCAAAGCCATGGCTAGCCATTTAGTAGTTGTATGTCTTTGGACATGTATCTTAACCTTGCTGAAGATTAATTTTCTTAAATACACAAATAATGACATTTACTTTACCAATTTACTATGAATACTTGTAAGTATTCATATGAATATTTGTAAGTATCTTCTCACTCCAACTACCAGAATATTTAGTTGAAAGGAGCTAAAAGAAAGGACATATATAGTATCTATTAGACAAGGAGCCTGGGGTTTGGAAACAATTAGATTAGTAAATTTAGTGGCTGCATAGTGGGATAAGGCAGTGAGGCTTTTTTATGTTTCTCTTCAGATTGGCTTTCATCCTTCAACTTCACCATCATACCAGATGGTTGCCAAAATGCTAGGTGCACTCTCCCACATAATTGCTACTATACAAGAAGGTTTTTCTCCTCATAAATCTGTTGTCCTTCCAACCCAGGGTGGGTCACCTGTGTTTCCATGGCTGTCTAGCTATCTAGAAATGTTACTATCTGGCAATTTTAGATTCTGTTTGGGGGATTGATTTGTAATAGCATAAAAAGTAGGGGTTGGAATCAACCAATTCTGCAATAATATGAAATGATACATAGTAGGGGTTCAAAAACTTTTAGTTTTCAAATTTCCCTTTATGTCTGTTATTTTTTCCTGTCTTAGTGGGTTTTACTATTTCTGTTCTTCCATTCCCCTTGTTTTCTTTCTTTTTCGTATCCTTATTCTTCATTTGATTCCCACTTACTTTTTTGTCCATAATATGAAATTAATTAAAAAATAAGAACCAAGAGAGTATGTAAAGATGCATATCTCCAATGATGAATGTCATTATATTGTACACCTAAAATGTACCAATAAAAGGATATACAAAAAAAAAAAAACAAATTGAAAGGTTTATGACCTCATTTAAAATAAAAATAATTTTACCCTCAAAAAATATGTAATTAATGTTTTATGTGATTAATACTTTATATAAAAGCTTCCTGTCTCTTGGCATAGCATACATATAGTCAATACCAGGAGGAAAATGAAAGAATAGAGACACTGGTGGGGAAGAGGAACTGTATGTAGAAGGATGGATCCCTGAAATGAGAATGAATGGACTGTAATTTCAGCTATTAATTTAACTAACTTTATGATTCTAGTCAAGTTCCTCAAACTTCCTCTGCATCATTCATTCATCTATAAAATGGAAATCATAAAATTACCTGCTTCATTGAATTCTTATGAGAATTTAATAAGAAAATGCATGTAACATTCCTAGAAAATCTCCAAATAAGGAATAATTTGCCTCAACCCTCCCAGGTAAGCAATTACAGGGAAAATAAAACATCTGGGCTTAAACGTGAGTCCTCCAATCTAACCTCAGCGTTTCTGTGCCAAAGTAGCTTTTCAAAGATTAGACTCATGCCTTATTTTCCTGATGTGGCTACCTTTCATTGAAGAATTTGTCTTTTATCCTCATCTTTTATTCTTGCTTGTCCACACATCTGCAAGGGATGCTCTTTTAAACTCTATGTGAAAGAATCACAAATCTATTGGTCTAATGATCAACTCTTTTTTAAGGTTTATATTTACATTTCCATTCTCTTTCTGGATATGTCTAGTGAAACATCTCATCTGTGCCTTAAAACAGAATGGATTCACTGTGGATTTTAGCATGTTGGTTAACTAATAGGACTTATTTGGAGTTTTCAGAATTAATGCAAACAAAAAAGCTAGGAGTGTGTGTTAAAAAAACAAACAAACTTCTAATTCTTGGTACTAAGAGTTTGTGATTCCATGCCAAAAATTAAAATAGTGGGGCTCCCCCCCTTCTCCAAACTGCTTTTACTGCTGTCTTTCCTATGTCAGATTTATAACACTGGATCTGTGATAACAGATTCAGAAATTGAATATAATTCTGTTACTGTTATACTCAAAGCACTTTAGTTGTTTTTCATTACCTGAAGAAAACAATCCTTCCTTCTCATTACCTGAAGGAAACATCAGCCTGGCTTTTCAGATTAAGCCCCACCATTCCTCTTATTGCATTTTATAGTCTGACAATTTATCAGGGCAGGGGAGAAAAGCTATCTTTTTCCTCAAGCTATCTTAGGTTCATTGCCTGGAGCTCTGCAAATCAGAGTGACAAAAGACAAATTACAGGCAAACAGATTTTTGTTTTAATACGTGCATTGTGCATTTATGGCAAAGCACTCAAAGGGGAGGGCCTCAAAGGAGTAGCTAACATTTGGGGTCTGTATACCTAATTGAGTGGTAAAAAGAGGGAAGATAAAGAGCATTTATATAAAAGAAAATATTCTTTGGAAAAAATAAATTTGCCTTAGGAGTCATGGCAATCTTGTAAGGGTGTCTGTTTGGTTGTGGTACTGATGTCTCATCTCTAAGAGGATTAGAGTTGTGCCTCAGAAGCAGATTCATGATGAGTTCTGCTGCAAATCTCTGCTTTTAGGCAGAGGAATGAATTCAAGTAGTCAAATTCCTTCAGCTCAAAATAATTTTCATGCCAAAGGTGCATATTTTTAAGTGGTATATCTTGATACCTTTCATCAGTTTCAGTTCATTAATGTTAGTTTATTAACCTTCAAATTGACTTCCTCCAATATGAACCTGAAAAATCCTATATTACTAGAAAATCTAACTCTAATGCCCTTTCCAGTGCCAATTTCAGATAGTTATTCTTTTGTCTATTTCCTGATGGTACCTCCTTTAGAACTTTTTAGCATAAAACATCTGGTTAATCTTAGGACCATTCACTTGTTTTATTTCTTCTCATCTGGCAGGGCTATGGTATTAATGTGTAATAATAATTACACATTATTACCATGTGTAATAATCATGGTCCTGAGTGTGGTACTACTGGGAGTTGGTGGAACTTCTAGGAAGTGAGGCCTTGTAGGAATTACTCAGGTTACTGAGGGGATATAGCACTTTTCTCTTTCTCTTTGCTTCTGGTTTATAATGTAAGTGGTTTCCTCCAGCACACAATCTCACCATGATGTGCTGCTCCTCAGAGGCCCACAGTGATGGGACTGCCTGAACTTAGACTGAAAATTCTAGAACCATGAGCTAAAATAATAGTTTCTGTTTGTAAGTTCATTGTCTCAGGTACCTCATTATAGTAGCACGAAGGTGACTAATATAATTAATAAATTCCTTAGGGTGGCAGTCATATTTTGTTCATATAACCTGGAATCCACAGTGTTTAAAAAATCTTATATAGTGTATATAGTAAAAACTTAAATATTTGTAAATAGAATCATCTTTAAAATATTTATAATGTCCAAATTTGCCCACAATTTGACGCAACTGAATCAGTAAAACATTTTAAAATTCTAAGAAGTTTATTTGGATAATTTCTCATACACCCCCCTCAAGGTTTTATTATTATACATATATTTTTGTTCAATTGAAGTGTAAACACTTTTAGAATTTATAGTAGAAGAAAATTATATTGCCTACTCTCATTTAGCAGATAATATATTTATAATGCATTCTGAATTCCTTGAATTAAAATCTGTAGACATGCTAAGTATTATTATGTCCTACCATTAGCACTTTGGCTGGAAACCTCTCCCTCTAGGCACATATGGGATTGTTATTTTTATGCATTAATTTGCATAACTGCTTCACTATCTTTCACAGATGAAAGCCTTAAGACATTAACTTGACAAATATAATCAAGACTTCAGGTTTTGGTGGGTTTGAAATTACTTAATGGAGATATTTTCATATCTAATCAGTCTTTAGTAATCTTCAGTAGTCTCTTTCTCCCCTCCAAAGAGGGACTCAATTAATAATGATTTTATTTGGATTTAATGAATATACTTTTTTTTCAAAAATAATTTATCTGGTTTTACTTGATATTTTCAAATAACCTAAAATATTCAAGAATAAGTTTCTTCAGAAATTAATGATTTTTACAGAGCTATTTTGCAGAGGCAAGTGAGTGAGTATGTTGTGGTATTTCATAGCCTATGTATTTTCTTTAATATTTGTGTAATCTTAAATGTTCCAGCTTCATTAACCTACACAGAAAACATCTTCATTAACATTTTAATCTCTAAACCCTCATCTACTTAGCTGCAAAGTTTCTTATCCTCATCTCCACTCAAATGTACCTGGGAGCACTGCTTGCTGGTTTTTCCCACAACCTCCGGGTTGAGGCTCCCTGGGCTCTGGCAGTCAGGTCCAAAGACAGAGCAGCACCTCTGTTCCTGTGGGACTGCATAACCTTTGTTCCTTTTCTCCAGCCCCATTGTGATTAAATGTGAGTTAATGGATAAAGATGCTTGTTAGTTTTGGGACGCTAGATAAAATCTGTAACAGACCTAAAGTCCCAGAGTAAACTACTCAACTCCTTGTTTGCCCGGAACTGATGTTCCAGGCACCACAATTTTTGGAACAAGCTGCAAATGTCTGCTGACCATCAATACATGACAGTCGACCACTAACCTTTGATCCCTTTTCTTTAATTCTATATGTTAACTTCCCCCTCAACCCCCTATAAAAACAGCCTCGGATTCTGAGCCAGTTGCCTCTCTAAGCTATTTTGCTTTGAGAGTGCTGTCTGGTCAGACTAATAAAGGTCTGTTTTCCAACTTGTCCGGTGTGTTCCTTCCCGGGTGTTCTTCGCTGTAGTCAGCTCCTTGGAGCGTTTGGTAAGGCTCTTGGTCTTACATTCTGAAGGCACCACTGAAATTCCTGGGTGTGCTTCACTAGTCAGCTCCTAGGAGCGTTTGGTAAGGCCCTCGGTCTTACAGTTCCCACTGCTCAAGAAAGATGCCAGTAATGACAGAGTTATCTGACTATCTTAGCTACTTTTCTCATTGCTGAGACAAAATATCTGACACCCAAAGTTAAAGGCATAAAGGTTTATTTAGCTCACAGTTTGTAGAGGTTTCAGTTCATAGTTGGATGACTCCAAGTCAGGGTAGCATGACAGAGAGGCATCAGACCAGGCAGACAGATGATAGCAAGCAGAAAAGACAATAGCAGCTTCTTTCTGCCCCTTATATATTCCATCTAGGCTACCTAGCTTAGGGCGGAGCCAGAACAATTAATGGTCTGATTTAGTAATCACACACCCTTAATCTCAGCATCACACTCTGGATCCAGCCACCTCTGAAAAAGCCCCACCTATGACCCCATGAGGCTTTGGATGGACATCTAGACACAAGCCATAACATTGACCTAGGCACTGTGGAGCAGAGGTTGACTCATTGTGCATGCTGACCTAGAAAAGTCCTATCCTCTCTCTTACACTCAGTTGGGTCTCACAGCAAGTTTGCTTACACACCAGAATGTTACAGAATCAATGAAAAGAGCTCATTTAATTCCCATATAGCTCTCTTCTGCACAGAGCTCACAGATCCAGTTAGAACTGGCACCTATATGAAGTGTACTCTCAGGCACAGCTTTACTTTGATACAGGAGCCTTGTTTAATGTCTGGGTGACTGTACCAGATGCTGGCTTTTCTGACAGCAAGTCCTGTATCTGAATCCCCATTGTCTCCCAAGCATACAACAGCTATTAGGGCCTCTGTCACACTTGTCTTTGTCAAAGTCCAAATCTGGCCTCCACTCAGAACATTCTTCAAAGTCTCTATTTATCAATGGATGCAAATAAATATCCAATAACTATTATGAATTGTGCTGCTGCAAACATGGGTACACATGTACCTCTGTAATATTGTGTCTTTAACTCTTTCAGGAAGATACCTAGAAGGGGACAAGCTGGGTAAAATGGAAATTCTAGTTTAAGTTTTTTGAGGAATCTCCATACTGATTTCCATCACGGTTATATTGGTTTACATTCCCATCAACAGTGTAGAAGAGTTCCTTTTTCCCTGCAGCCTCTCCAGTGCTTATTATTTGATTGCTTGATGATAGCCATTCTTTCTGGGGTAAGGTGAAACCTGTCTTGTTTTAATTTGCATTTCTCTAATGGCAAGTGATATTGAGCATTTCTTCATAAATTTATTGGCCATTTGTACTTCTGTGAAATATCTATTCGTTTTGTTTACCCAATTTTTTGGTTTCAGTCTTTTATTTTGGTGGATGGTTAATTTTTTTTTAGTTCTTTACATATTCTAGATATGAGTCCCCTGAGGAAGCACTGGAAAAATTTTTTTCCATTCTGTAGGTTGTATTTTCATTCTGTTGGTTTTTTTTTTTTTTTTTTGCTATGCAAAAGCTTTTTAGTTTAATAAATCCTATGTGTCAATTCTTGTAACTATTTCCTGTGCAGCTGGGTTATGTTCAGAAAGTCCTTGCCTAGTCATAACAGCTAAATCTTGGAAGCAGCCCTCATGTCAATCAACAGCTAGAGAAAATGTATTTATACACCACGGAGTACAACTCTGCCATAAAGAAAGATAACTTGGGTCATTGGTAAGAAAATGGATGAACCTTGAGACCATAATGTGAGGTGAAAAACTCAGACACGCAAGCTAAAGATCACATTCTTTCTCTCATGTGAGAAACCAAGAGTAAAAATAAAGACCAACATAAAGGATAGATAATAAGTAGGGAGAGAGATAATTCTCAAAGGAGAAAAAGATCAAGAGGTGGAGAGACAGGGAGGGGGAGGGAGGAAAGGGATGGGGATTTAAAAAAAGGAATTGGGATGTGTTATGTACATGTACTAACTCCACACAAGGAATGTAAACATGTATTACAAACATGTATTTTTAAAAAGGAAGGAGATCAGGTGATGGATGGAAGCAGTTGGGAAGGAGGAGAAAAGGTATGAGAAAAGGAATTAAGATGTGTAATATACATTACCAACTTCCCATGAGGAATATGAACATGTCCTATACATATGTACTAATAAATTAAAAATTTTAAAATCCAGTAACTTCCCTAGATCTAACTCTATGTAATATCTCTGCTATTTGATAGTTCACTCATTCTTGCTTCTATCATAGTAACTTCTATATTTACAATTGTTATTAGGGGGATGACCACTGAAATACATAAAATAAAAATATTTTAATGTAACAATGATCTAAAATTGCAGCTGTTAACATAAACTTCCCAAATCAGTACCAAGCTGGCACATTTCACATCCTTGCTCAACAACTTACTATTTTTATGACCTCAAATAAATGTATTAGTTATCTACCTCTCTGTAATAAATAACCACAAAGTTAGCAGCTTGAAGCATCATATATTTATTGGTTCACAAGTTTCTTGCATTCTCTGCTTCAAGGTTGTTTACAAGGCTGCAACTAACATGTCACTTGGGCCTGGGGTCACATCTATGGCTTGACTGGGAAAGGGTCCAGGTGAAAGATCACATGGTTGTTAGCAGGATCCATTTCCTTACAGGTTACAAAACCAAGGAAATCAGTTCCTTGAGAGCTGTTAGCAAAGGCTCTCTCATACCTTTGTCATGTGGACTTCCCCGTATGATAAGGTACTTCATCAAAGACAGCAAGAATCAATAGAGGGAGTCTGCTAGCAAGGTAGAAATTATCATCTTAGGTAACATAATCATAAAAGCAACATCCTATAACTGTTGCCATACTCTGGCACAGCAGATCCTACTACATGCAGTATAGAAAGTAAATTTTTTTAATTCATTAAGTTTATTGGTACATTTTAGGTATACAATATGATGGCATTCATCATTGGGAATTTGTACCTATACATGATATATCTTGGTTCTTCTTTTTTCCCCAACCTCTGCCCTCCTTCCAACCCTTCCACCCCTACAGGAGGTAAAATTAACAGGAGACCATGTAAGAGTCTGCATATCAAAATATATCACCAAACTTATTTACATACCTTTTATTCAATACATGAAATGGAGACTAATGTAGTAGTACCTTGGTTCATGAACTTAATTCATTCCACATTCCACAATTTGGGGGAAGATGGCTGTGGTCTGGTTCATCACTCAAGGTGGAGTTTGTGAACAGAAGCAAAATTTTGCTGAATGGATCTATTCAACCAAATTGTTCTCCAACAGAAGCATTTGTGAACTAAGGTATTACTGTAATATCTATCTCATAAATTTTAGAGATTAAATCAGCTAATTGACTAATACCATAGTCCTCAAACATTTTGGTTCTAAGGACTGGTTTCATAAAAGACAATTTTTCCACAGACTGGGAAAAGGAAGAGGGATGGTATTGGGACAATTTCAGGTTAGATTTTCTAAAATGGAACATTAGGTGGGTGTATAACACCCACATTTATTTTTTAGAAGTATTTCTATTAATGAATTATTTATTTTAATTTTTCGATTTTTATAATATACAATGTTTACTTAATAGGAAAATACAATATCAATAAAATATTAAATTTTTAATTTGTATTGAGCATTTAGAATAAACATCAACGTTTTCAACATCAACTGTTTGTTTATAGAATATAAAATATAACAACAGAAATAAATTCCTATGTGAACTACAATGAAAATACAAATAAAACTCTACAACAAAAATAATCTTTACTTCAATTATGACACTTAAGGCAGTCTTCACACATGAAAATAGCATGTTCCACACACAAGTATCTGTTTGCACTGATACCACATAGGTTCTGTTTCCTGTCTTTTTTAGTAGGACATATTTTACATCTTGCTGGTCTTCTCATTTTCTTAGGAGGTTCTTCTGATGTTTCACCTATCTGTGTACTAGTCTGCTCCAGAATTATTTTGCTGAGTTCTTTGGGCAGATACATATTTTTTTTCTCTGTTGTAATTGATCTTTTATCAATTCCAGTCCCCATCCTCTAAGAAAATTGCTGCATGATATTTTGTGCTAGTTAATTTCTTTGTAAACTATGACACTATTTATGCCTCACATGTTCAGAATCAAGGGAAACACAGCCACTGGCCAATGCTTTGTGTTTTGAGTGACATCATATTTGCTATGTAACGCATGAACAACATGTACTCTGCCTTTCATTTTGGTATAAAATGTGAGCATTTCCAGCATCTTTGGGTTGAGATTCACTATCAAACTTATCATCATGGTGTAATTTATCAAAACTATTTTGATTTTCTTCACCATATTTCAGGCCAATTTAATATCTTTCTGAAATCCAGACTGTACTACACATTTCTCTATTGTGAACTTGCAACATTTCTTTGGGAATCTCTGCTTTGTTCTTTTGAATAGTTTCTATACTAGTTAACTGGTGTTCTTTTAGCAAATGTAACATCAATGAGTAACTAGTGAATCAATTGTCCAATGTGACATTTCAGTGACTTTTTGAAATAGGCGCAACAAGTATATTCAACACATCATATAATTCATTACTGCATGAATAAAAAACCTGGTGGCTGAGTTCCAGGAAAAATTTCTAAATTCAAGGTGTAAAATGTCTTCACATCTACTAGGGTACATTTTTTATGCCATATTTGCAATATTTATTTGGCATTTATTGCCAAAGCTACAAGGACCAAAAAATGCTGCAAGTTGTTTGTCAATTGTCATGAATTCAGATGGTAAATAAATTGTTTGACAGTTTAAAACATAGCTTTCAAAAAATGAGTGAATAGCAGCCAAATTGTCAAATATTTTCTTTCTTGGCAGGTGTTTCTGTTGGCAAAAGGTAGGCAATTTTGAAGAAAACCAAATCTTTGAAGTGTCACTGTTATTCTTAAAAACTCAAGGTCACGTCTGTCACTTCTCCATAAATCCTTTAGATTCTGATGATTATAAGGATAAAGTTCTGGCAGAGGAGCAGAGGTCCCAGGCTCTGAGTAGCTGAGCCTTTCGGTCTGTCATACCACTGCCCCCAGTGCAGAGGAAGAGAGCCCCCCCCCCAGCAAAGAGGAGATGAGCCACGAGGTGCCAGCAGCACCCCCCATTGAAATGAGAAGACATATAAACAAGTCTCAAAACCAGACTTCCAGAGCACCTAAAGCAACCCAAAGTGAAATGAGATGGAACAATCTGATACTCAACAACCTGGACTCTCTGAACTGGCAACAAAAGAAGATCTGGAAAAAATGAAATCAGAAATAATTTAAGAGTTTGTGCCCATAGTGCAGGACATGATTAATAAATCTAGAGAAGACACAGATAAAAAATAGAGGACCTGAGGAACATGATGGAAATCCAACATAGGAAACAAATGGAATCCATAAAACAGATGCAGACAGATTGCTAGGAGATTAAAAACTCCATTGAATGTCTACAGAGCAATATGAGCCAATGTGAGGACAGAATTTCAGATACAAAACATAAGATTGCAATTAGAGACTAGGAAAAGAAAAATTTATTTAAAATAGTAAGGGACCATGATAAATCAATCCAGCAGCTGCTAGATGATGCAAAGAAGAATAACATAAGACTGATTGGAGTCAATGAAGAAACAGGAGACAGTGCAGATGACATAAAAAACTCTTCACAGAAGTGATGGCAGAAAACTTCCCAAGCAGGGGAAAAGAACTTGACATATAGATAAGTGAGGCATATAGGACTCCAACTAGCCTTGATCAAAAAAGATCTACACATAGGCATACAATAATTAAGATTCCAGAAACCCAACAGAAGAACAAAATTCTACAAGCAGTTAGAGAAAAGAAACAAATCACATACAAAGGAAAGCCCACAGAATCACAGCAGACTTCTCAATGCAAACCCTCAGGGCAAGAAGAGCTTGGAGTGATGTATTGCAAGCCCTAAAGGAAAACAGCCTCTAACTTTGATTGATGTACCCTGCACAACTATCTTTCAAAACTGATGGAGAAATAAGATACTTTCATGAAAAAGAGCACCTTAGGAACTTCATGAATACCAGAACAGCACTCCAAAACTATTTTAGACAATAGCCTAGGAATAGACAATGAGGATCACAATCCCAGGAAGCACAGCAGAATGAAATCATTTGGCATAACAAGAAACTAAATGCAAAGGGGAAAATTTCAACAAAAACAAAGTCATGACAATGATAAGTCCATATGTATCAGTTATAACTATCAATGTTAATGGTCTCAATTCACCAATCAAAAGAAATAGACTGAAAGAATGGGTCAAGAAGCAAGATCCAACAATATGTTGAATACAAGAAACATGCTTAATTCAAAATGAAACTTATAGCCTGAAAGTTAAAGGGTGTAAAACAATACTCCATGTGGCAGGAACTTGAAAAATAACAGGAGTAGCTATGCTCTTTGCAGACCAAGTGGATTTCAAACCAACACTGATTAAGAGAGACAAAGAAGGACACTACATCTTTGTAGAGAGAACAATACAAAAGGAATAGATGACAATCATAAATATCTATGTACCAAACACTACTGTGCCCAACTATATGAAACAAATACTAATGGACATGAAAAATCTCATAAGCAATAATATAATAATAGTGGGGGACATTAATACCCCACTGTCACAAATAGATAGATCAACTAGACAAAAAATAAACAATGAAATACTAGTAATAAATCAAAATCTTGAACAAATGAACTTAGCAGATGTTTACAGAGTGTCCCAACACACAAAATCAGAATACACATTCTTTTCAACTGAACATGAGTCATTCTCCAAAATGGACCACATACTCACTCATAGAACATATTTACATAAGTGCAAAGGAACTGAAGTTATCCCCTGTATATTATCAGACCATAATACAATGAAATTGGAGATCAGTAGCAAAAGAAACCGCAAAAATTTCATAAACACATGGAAATCGAACAACACACTTCTGAAGAAATAATGTGTCACAGAGGAAATTAAAGAAGAAATCAGGCAGTTCCTTCAATTAAATTACAATGCCAATACAACATATTGGAATATGTGGGATACGAGGAAAGCAGTCGTACAAGGGAAATTCATAGCAGTGAATACTTACATTAGGAAAACAGAGCAAGCTCAATTATACAACCTGATGCTGAACCACAAAAAAGAAGAGCAGCTCATAGAAGGGAGGAAATTATACGGATCAGAACAGAAATCAATGCAAAGGAGACTAAAAGAACAATAAAAAAAATCAAGCCAAGAGTTGGTTCTTTTAAAGAATCAACAAAATTGACAAATCCTTAGCCAAACTTATCAGAAAAAGGAAAGAAAAGGCCCAAATTCATGCAACTGGGAATGACAAGGGTGAAATTACAACAGACCCAGCAGAAATACAGAGGATCATCAATACCTACTTTGAGAACCTATATGCCAATAAGAGGGAAAACACAGAAGAAATGGACAGATTCCTAGATATGTATGAAGTACCAACATTGAACGAAGAAGACCTAAAAATTCTAAACAACCCAATATCGAAAAATGAAATTGAAAACGTAATTAAAAACTTACCAAGTAAAAAAAGCCTGGGTCCTGATGGCTTCGCTGTGAATTCTACAAGACATTTAGAGAGGAACTACTGCCATTATTGTTTAAACTCTTCAATGAAATTGAAAGGGAAGCAATACTCCCAAATTCATTCCTGGAAGCAAGCATCACCTTGATCCTCAAAGCAGAAAAGACCCAACTGAAAAAGAGAACTATAGGCCAATCTCACTAATAAACATAGATGCAAAAATCCTTAATTAGATACTGGAAAATAGAATTCAGAAGATCATCAAGAAGATCATACACCCTGACCAAGTGGGATTCATCCCAGGGATGCAGGGATAGTTCAGTATATGCAAATCAATTAATGTAATACACTATATCAATAGAGCCAAGGACAAAAACCATATGATCATCTCAATAGATGTATAAAAAGCATTTGACAAAATCCAACATGCATTTATGATAAAAACCCTACAAAAAATTGGAATAGATGGTCTCTCCTTCAAACTGATAAAAGCCATGTATGAAAAACCAACAGCCAGTATCATACTAAATGGTCAAAAACTGAAATCCTTCACACTAAAATCAGGAAAAAGATAAGACTGTCCACTATCACCACTCTTGTTCAATACAGTTTTGGAAACTACATTGCAATTAGACAAGAGAAAGAAATAAAAGGACTAAAGATAGGAAATGAAGAAGTCAAATTGTCATTATTTGCAGATGACATGATACTGTATATAGAAGACCCCAAGAATGCCACCAAAAGTCTTCTAGACTTAATAACCAAATTCAGTAGAGTAGCTGGATACAAGGTCAACACACAAAAATCAATAGGTTTCCACTACAGGAACAACAGAGTCACTGAGAAAGAAATAGGGCAAACAATTCCTTTCACAATAGGATCTAAAAAACTGAAACAGCTAGGAATTAATCCAACAAAAGATATCAAAGACCTCTTCCCTGAAAACTATAGCACTCTGAAAAGAGATTGTAGATGATATCAGAAAATGAAAAAACATCCCTTGCTCCTAGGTAGGAAGAATCAACATAGTGAAAATGGCTATACTTCCAAAACTGCTATATAGACTCAATGCAATCCCAATTGAAATTCCAGCGGTGCACTTCACAGATCTTGAGAAAACAATCCACAAATTCATTTGGAACAAGAAGAGACCCAGAATACCAAAAAGCAATTCTAGGCAACAGAGACATGGCAGGTGGTACCACAACCCCCAACTTGAAACTATACTACAAAGCTACTGTGACAAAAACAGCATGATACTGGCAAAGAAACAGATCTGAAGACCAGTGGAACAGATTAGAAGATACAGAAATAACTCCAGACACACTCCGCCACCTCATCTTTGACAAAGGAGCCAAACCCCCTCACTGGAGGAAAGATAGCCTCTTTAATAAATGGTGCTGGAAAAACTGGGTTTCACTTTGCCAAAGATTAAAACCAGACCTATTTCTCTCACCATGCACTAAACTAAAATCAAAATCGATTAAAGATCTAAATATTAAAACAAATGCTGAACCGGCTGCAGAGGTTAGGTAGAACTCTTGAAGACATTGATGCAGGAAAAGATTTTATGAACAAAACCTTAGTTGCCTGTGATCTAGCACAATCAACAAGTGCGATCTCTTATTAAAAAGCTTCTGCACAGCAAGAGAAACCACCAACAGTGTGAAGAGACAACCCACAATGTGGGAAAAAAAATTCACCTGCTGTTCTTCAGAGAAAAGTCTACTATCTATAATCTATAAAGAACTTTAAAAAATCAGACCTCCCAAATTTAAAGACCCAATCCAAAAATGGGCATCTGAAATGAACATATGAAAAAATGTTTAACATCACTGGTCATTGGAGAGATGCAAATGAAAACAACGCTGAGATTCCACTTCAATCCAGAAAGAATGGCTGTTATTATGAAATCAACCAATAACAAATGTTAGTGGGGCCACGGGGAAAGAGGAAAACTGCCCCACTGCTGCTGGGAGTGTAGACTGGTACAACCACTGTGGAAATCAGTATGGAGATACCTCAAAGAACTAGGACTGCAAGTCTCATTTGACCCAGCTATTCCCCTGCTGGGTACCATTCCCAAAGAATTAAAAGAATCATACCACAATGATATTTGTGCACCCATGTTCATAGCACCACAATTCCTGACAACTAAAACTCGGAAACATCCCAATTGCCAATCAACTGGAGACTGGATAAAGAAGATGTGAGGTTTTTTTTTTTTTAATAAAATGGAGTATTACTCAGCCATAAAGAATGAGAAACTAGAGACATTATAGCTAAATGGATGCACACGGAGGTGATACTCTTAAGTGAAATAAATAGGACCCACATGTGTAAATACCGAATAGTTTCTCTAATGTGAGAAACTGAAAGTGTAAATAAGGAGTAAAAGGTATAATAGATAATGTGAAATAGGAAGAAAAGGGGCAAAGGAGAAGCAGAAGTGGAAGGGGTAGGGGAAGGGAAAGAAGGGAATGGAATCAATATGAGAAAAAGAAAAAAATGGAAACAAAATATTTGTAAATAAGAAGGGATGGAGAGGTTGAAGGGAGAGCAGGGGAAAGGGGAAAAAATAAGAACCAAGAGAGATTATGTAAAGGTGTACATTTCCAATAATGATCGTAACTGTATTTATACCTAAAATGTACTAATAAAATTAATTTTAAAAATGATAAAGCTCTGCTATATATAGCAGACCTTAAGGTTTTTAGTTCAGACTGTGAGACGTCATGGTAAACATATTTTTATTTATTTATTTATTTTTAAAATTATTTATATATTAATTGGTACATTTTAGGTATACAATACATTTACATTTATCATTGGGTGTTTGTACCTGAACATGATGTATCTTAGTTCTTATGTTTTCCCCCATTACCTATGCACCCTTCACCCCCACCACCCTTTCCTATTTACATAAACTTTGTTTCCATTTGTTTTTCTTTCTCATAATTTTTCCTTTCCCTTCTTCCCTTTCCCCTTCCCCTCCTGCCACCGCTACCCCCCTGGACCTTTTCCTATTTCAAATTATCAATTATTCATTTTAATCATTTTAATCCTTATTTACACTTTCAGTTTCTCAAACTAGAAATACTATTCAGTATTTACATATGTGTGTCCTATGTATTTCACTTAAGAGTGTGGTCTCAATATGCATCCATTTAGCTATAAATGACTCTAGTTTCTCGTTCTTTATGGCTGAGTAGTACTCCATTTTATTAAAAAAACCCACATTTCTTTATCCAGTTTCCAGTTGATGGGCAATTGAGCTGTTTCCAAACCTTAGCTATTACAAACTTTGCTGCTATAAACATAGGTGCACATGTATTGCTGTTGTATGATTCTTTTAATTCTTTGGGGAAGATACCCAGTAGAGGAATAGCTGGGTCAAATGGGACCTCTAGTCCTAGTTCTTTGAGGTATCTCCATACTGATTTCCACAGTGGTTGCACCAGTCTGCACTCCCACCAACAATGGAGAAGGGTTCCTTTCTCTCCACAGCCCCACCAGCATTTGCTATTGGTTGATTTCTTGATAGCAGCCATTCTTTCTGAGTTAGGTGAAATCTCAGTGTTGTTTTCATCTGCATCTCTCAAATGACCAGTGATGTTGAACATTTTTTCATGTGTTTATTTGCTGTTTTTACTTCTTTGTCTGAGAAATGTCTGTTCATTTCGGATGCCCATTTTTGAATTGGGTCTTTGAACTTGAGGGGTCTGATTTTTTTCAATTCTTTATATATTCTAGATAGTAGACCTTTGTCTGAGGTATAGCTGCTAAAAATTTCTTCCCATATTGTAGGTTGTCTCTTAGCTCTGTCAGTAGTTTCTCTTGCAGTGTAGAAGCTTTTTAATAAGATGAGATCTCAGTTGTTGATTCTTTGTGTTAGCTCCGTGCTACTGAAGTTTTGTTCATGAAGTCTTTTCCTATGCCAATGTACACCTTTACATAATCTCTCTTGGTTCTTATTTTTTCCCCTTTCCCCTGCTCTCCCTTGAGAGTTCTACCTAACTTATCTTCCAGCAAGTGTACTGTTTCTGTCTTGATATTGAGCTCTGTAATCCACTTCAATATTAGTTTAGTGCATGATGATAGGTATGAGTCTAGTTTTAATCTTTGGCAGGTTGAAATCCAGTTTTTCCAACACCATTTATTGAACAGGCTCTCTTTTCTCCAATGAGGGTGATTGTCTCCTTTGTCAAAGATGAGGTGAGTGAGCATGTCTGAAGTTGTTTCTGCATCTTCTAATCTATTCCACTGATCTTCGGGTCTGTTTCTTTGCCAGCACCATGCTGTTTTTTATCACAGTAGCTTTGTAGTATAGTTTCAAGTTGGGGATTGTGATACCCCCAGCCATGTCTCTCTTGCCTAGAATTGTTTTTGCTATTCTAGGTTTCTCCTGCTTCCAAATGAATTTTTGGATTGTTTGCTCTAGTTCTGTGAAGTATATTGTTGGAATTTCAATCAGCATTGCATTAAATCTATATAGCAGTTTTGGAAGTATGGCCATTTTCACTATATTGATTCTTCCTACCCAGGAACAAGGGATATCATTCGATTTTCTTATATTCTCTTCAATCTCCTTCTTCAGAGTGCTGTAGTTTTCAGTGTAGAGGTCTTTTGCTTCCTTTGTTAGGTTGAGTCCTAGATACTTCATTTTTTTAGATCCTATTGTAAAAGGAATTATTTCCTGAATTTCTCTCTCAATGATTCTGCTATTTGCATATAAGAAGGCTATTGTTTTTTGAGTGTTGACCTTATATCCAGCTACTGTACTGAATCTGTCAATTAGGTCTAGAAAACTTTTGACTGAGTTTTTTGGGTCTTCTATGTAAAGCATCATATCATCAACAAATAATGACAGTTTCACTTCTTCTTTTCCTATCTTTATTCCTTTTATTTCTTTCTCTTGTCTAATTGCTATGGCTAATGTTTCCAGAATAATATTGAACAGGAGTGGCGATAGTGGGCATCCTTATCTTGTTCCTGATTTTAGCATGAAAGTTTCAGTTTTTGGCCATTTACTATGATGTTGGTTGTTGGTTTTTCATAGATATACTTAATCAAGTTGAGATAAAGACCTTCTATTCCAATTTTCTGTAGAGTTTTTATCATGAATGTGTGCTGGATTTTGTCAAATGCCTCTTTTGCGTATATTGAGATGATCATATCATTTTTTTCCTTGACTCTGTTAATATAGTGTATTACATTTATTGATTTACAGATGTTGAACCATCCTTGCATCGCTGGGATTAATCTGACTTGGTCAAGGTGTATGATCTTCTTGATGACACTCTGTATTCTGTTTGCCAGTATCTTGTTGAGGAGTTTTGCATCTATGTTCATTGGGGAGATTGGTCTGTAGTTCTCTTTTTGGGTTGAGTCTTTCCCTGGTTTTGGAATCAAAGTAACACTTGCTTCCAGGAAAGAATTTGGAAGCCTTGCTTCCCTTTCAATTTCCTTGATGAGTTTAAAGAGTAATGGGAATGGTTCTTCTTTAAATGTCTTGAGGATTCAGCAGTGAACCCATCAGGACCTGGGCTTTTCTTTGTGGGTAAATTTTTTATTACATTTTCAATTTCACTCATTGTTATTGGGGTGTTTAGAATTTCTATATCTTCTTCATTTAACTTTGGCAATTCATATGTATCTAGGAATCTGTCCATTTCTTCTGTGTTTTCCATTTTATTAGAGTACAAGTTCTCAAAGTAGGTATTGGTGATCCTCGGAATTTCTGCTGGATCTGTTGTGGCTTCACCTTTTTCATTCTTAATTGCATGGATTTGAGCCTTTTCTTTCCTTTTGTTGATAAGCTTGGCTAAAGGTTTATCAATTTATTCTTTCAAAAAACCAGCTCTTTGATTCATTGATATTTTTGTATCATTCTCTTAGTCTCCATTGCATTGATTTCTGCTCAGATCTTTATAATTTCCTTTCTTGTATGAGCTTTGGGTTTGTTATGCTCTTCTTTTTCTAGGAGCTTGAGGTTCTGCATTCGGTTATTTAACTGAGTTCTCTCTCTTGTCCTAATATGGGCATTCACTGTTATGAATTTCCCTCATAGAACTGCTTTCATTGTGTCCCACAGATTCCTGTATGTTGTACTGGCATTATCATTTACTTGTAGAAACTGTCTAATTTCTTCTTTAATTTCGTCTGTGACCCATTGGTTGTTCAGAAGAGTGTTATTCAATTACCATGTGTTTGTGGGTGTTTTGCGGTTTCTTATGTAATTGATCTTCAATTTTATTGCACTATGGTCTGATAATACACAGGCGATAACTTGAATTCTTTTACATTTACTTAGATTTGCCCTATGAGCTAGTATGTGATCTATTTTGGAGAATGACTCATGTGCAGCTAAAAAGAATGTACATTCTGATTTCGTGGGGTGGAACACTCTATAAACATTTATTAAGTACATTTGTTCAATAGCTTGGTTCAGTTCTGGAATTTCATTGTTAAATTTTTTCGTAGATGATCTATTTGTGGTAGAGGGAAGTTGAAGTCCCCCACTACAATTATGTTATTGTTTATTTGGTTTTTCATGTCCATTAATATTTGTTTTGTATAGTTGGGGGCATTCATATTTGGTGCATAAATATTTAGGATTGTCATCTCTTCTTCTTGGATTGTTCCCTTCACAAGGATGTAGTGACCGTCTTTGTCTCTCTTAATTAGTTTTGGTTTGAAATCTACTTTGTCTGCAAATAAGCTTGCTACCCCTGCTTTTTTCTGGGTTGCTGTCATGTGCAGAACTGTTTTCCATCCTTTTACTTTCAGTCTATGAATTTCCTTTTGAGTTAGGTGTGTTTCTTGTATACAGCACATTGCTGGGTTTTGCTTCTTAATCCATTCTGTCATTCTGTTTCTTTTGATTGGTGAATTGAGGCCATTAACATTGATAGTTATAATTGAGAGATATGGACTCATTCTTGCCATGATGTTTTATTGTTGTTAGCTCTTTTCCTATTTTTCCCCCTTTCCATTTAGTGCCTTACCTTGCATGGTGCCTTCTCTCTGTTGGCCCTCATGGAGTTGTGACCTTCATTGTCTTTTTCTAAGATAGCATATAAAATTGTTTGAAGTGCTGGTTTGGTGTTCATGAAATTTCTCAAGTGTTCTTTGTCATGAAAGTATCTAATTTCCCCATCGATTTTGAAAGATAATTTGCTGGATACAACAGTCTAGGTTGAAAGTTATTTTCTTGCAGGGCTTGAAATCTTCACTCCAGGCTCTCCTTGATTTGAGGGTTTGTGTTGAGAAATTTGCCATGATTCTGATGGACTTTCCTTTGTAGGTGATTTGTTTCTTTTCTCTAACTGCCTGTAGAATTTTGTTCTTCTGTTGGGTTTCTGGGATCTTGATTATTATATGTCTAGGTATAGATTTTTTTTTTGATGGTGGCTGGGTGGAGTTCTATATGCCTCACTTATCTGTGTCCAATTCTCCACCTCTGTCTGAGAAGTTTTCTACTATTACTTCTGTGAACAGTTTTTTTTAATGTCAATTATATTTTCTCCTGTTTTTTCATGGACTCCTATCTGTCTTATGTTATTCTTCTTTGCATCATCTAGCAGCTGTTGGATTGATTTCTCATGGTCCCTTACTATCTTTAAGAAATCTTTGTTTTCATGGTCCTTAACTGCGATCCTGTCTTCTACATCTGATATTCTGTCTTCAGATTCTCTTAGTCTGCTCTGCATGCTTTTACTGGAGTTTTTAATCTCCTGAATATCTGTTTGAATCTGTTTCATGGATTCCATTTCTTTCTTACGCTGGGCATTCATGGCTTCCAGCATGTTTTTGATCTCATCTATTTTCTTATCTGTTTCTGCTCTAGAGCCTCTAATCATGTCTTTCACTCTACTCATCATCTCTGTATTTATCTGGGAGATTATTTCTGATTTGAATTCTTCTAGAGCCTCATGTATATGCTTTGTTACTTCCTGTGCTATCAGTTCAGAGTGTCCAGGTGGTTCATTATCAGATTTTTCCATCTCATTTCCCCCAGAATTTCTTTTTTGTGGTGTGGAAGCCTGCATTTGTGCCTTGCTTAACTGTCTTCTCATTTTTGTTTTTGGTACTGTCCTTGGTTTAATTCCTGTGTTGATATTTCAAAATTGCTTAATGAAGGTATCTTTGTTGCTTGTGTTTAAAACCCTTGTGGAATGATTGTTTTTCAGAGGTGTCTTCCAGGTATGGTTTGTGTTTAGGTTTTGAGGCTCTAATGACTCTGAGGCCATTTTATTTTCCTTATACCAGGAAGGAAAATTGATTAGATCAATCACAACATGTTAGGCCAAATATTACAATCAGCAATACCATAGCATCCATTGCAGCTTAGAAAATGACCATTTGTGGTAATTATTGATCTATCACATTTAACTATGTGAAGTATAATCCCCTGTGCCTCTGTAGTGTGGGACCAGGTAGCAGAAGAGCTGGAAGATGGGTGGGGTGGGGTGGGATGAATGGAACTGGGACTTGCAGGTGCCCACGTGGTTAAGCAGAGCACCTTATGGAGGTAGCACTCCAAGCTGCTCCCAGGATCTCACCGTGCCATGGGCAGGAACAGGAATACAGCTGAGGAGCTTCACGCTGCTTGGCTGACCTGAGGAGAGGAGCCCCAGATCAGTGAACATATTTTTAAATATTACTACTGGTGCACATAAAACGTTCTACTTGTATTTCATTATTAGTGTATTTTGCAACATCTTTTGACATATCATCCATTACAAATAATTTCCATCATTGAATTACAGTAGTGACATTCCATCCAATAGTTTTCACCCCTGCCAAGAACCTAATAACATTTTCTGACCTAGTTCTAATGTTGGGACATTCAAGTATACATGATGATTTTATAGCATTTTAATTTGTCAAATATTTATTTACATTGTTGTTTTCTTCCTCATCTGAATCAAGGTCTTGAATCCCTACTTTTCTATCTGTCATTTCTTGCTCCATCTTACTGTCAGAATTTCTTTGTCTCACACATGTCCACACCATCATAGGTGGCTGAATTATATGATGACTCACTTATGGCCTTCTCTCAAAGTTGTAAAACTAGATTTTCATGATCCATTGTACTGAATTGGGCTAGTTCTACAAGAAAAAATTTTAATTTAATAAAATAAATTATAAATGCACAAAAATGTAACATGGAACATAATATGGGTAAAAATATAACTGTTGCTACTTAACACATATGCATACACCTTGTCATTCATCTACCAAGTGCCAAAACACAAAGATCACTTCCTGTATTCCCTCCACGGAGCTACTATTGTGCAGATCTGGCTTCTGTTACACTAAAGTGAATATTTTCATTAGAAAAGTATGGTATGGCTGTCTGTCACCCAACAAGGGGCACTATTTATCATGCACTTTATTTCTATTATTATTACATTGTGATATATAATGAAATAATTATACAACTCACCATAATGCAGAATCAATGGGAACCCTGAGCTTGTTTTCAAGCAACTAGACAGTCCCATCTAAGGGTGTTGGGAGACAGTGACACCCAAAGTATGTCATTTAGATTCAGTCTACTCTGCAATTTTGTTTTGACTGCTATCACTGCAGAAAATTCTGCTTCACAAAGACAGGAACTTGGAAATGCTGCTATAGAGCCTGCCATCAGATGCAGCTTAGTTGTCATTTGCCTCACTGGTAATCCTATCACCTTGAAATGAATTTGCAAGTATTGATTTATTATTAATTCTTTACAGTCAAACCTTTGTGCTAAATGTTAATCTGTATTTGCAGCTATTCCCCACTGCTAGCATCACTGTCTCAGCTCCATCTCAGATGATCAGACATCAGATTCTCATAAGGAGCAGGCAACCTAAATCCCTCTCATGCACATTTCACAGCAGGGTTTGTGCTCCCATGAGAACCTAATGTTTCCACTGATCTGATGGGAGGTGGAACTCAGGCAGTAATTTGAGCAATGAGGAGTGGTAGTAAATACAGATGAAGTTTCCCTTACTTCCTTGATGCTCATTTCCTGCTGTGTGGTGCAGTTCCTGATAGGCCATAGATAAGTATTCATACATTGGTCCAGGAGTTGGGAACCCCTGGACTAATTTGTGTGTAAATAACAGAACTGCACCTTGTATATAGTATATCCTCAATGAATATTAATTATTTTTATTCTTACTCATGTGGTTTGAACTTAAATCAACTCAAAATTTTTAGGCATACTCAAAACTTCTTTCTTTGATTATGTTATTCTCATCATGTATTCCTCTTTCCTCAAATCTAATTTAGAATGTTACCTAGTCATGAAAGTCTCCTCCAATATATTTTTCCAGGATTTATTTATGAGTTTCTGTAGCTGTAAATCTATTCCTTCTCTATTATGCTCCCATGCTTTATTTATGGAAATCGTTATTATTTAATATAATGTTTTCAGTATTCTTATGCATGTCTTTATCTACAAGACAAATTATTATTTGATTCTGATTTCTGATTTCATTATAGATTCTTCTCTTAATTGTATCCTACAATGGCTTCCACTTCAATAATAAAGATTTGTTGTACTGCACCAAAAATTAAACCTTGGCTGAAAAATCTGTTAATGATCAAATAAATCAAAGAAAGTGTTAGAAAACAATCACAGAGCCATTGCAAGTTAAGTAAGATATAAAGAATAGGTATGACTATTGTCTCAGAAGATAACATTTACAAAATAATAACTTAAACTCTTGCAAATTGAAAGACTTGAACTTTGATTCTGCTCATGAAAGAATCCATCTTTTTAATGAAAATTCTATAACAGAAGTAAATCTGGAATCAAAAATTTAACATGATAAATATATTATTTAGAGATTTATTCAGAAAACTGTGAAATGAATAGTAGTCCCTGTTCTGAAGGAAAAGATATGTGTGATTATTCCCAAACTTTTTAAATTTAAAAGGCCAATTAAACTAAACAAATCAAGAAGGACATAAAATCAGATTGCCAAGTAAATAAAAACAAAAAGAAGACAATAAAACACTAGCTACTAGGGACAACATCAGAAATAATTTTAAAAGAGGAGAAAGGAGACATCATCTTTGAATTAGAAAGCATCATTTAAATTGAATGCATTTAAACTATTTCTTGTTTCTCTGCATCTGTTGTAATTTTTTTTCCTCGAAAACAGGGCATTTAAAAAATCACGTCATTTCTGGAAATAAGATTCTCCTTCCTATTAGGATTTATTTTGTTTGCTGTTTATTATTCTTGTTGCTGGTTATGTTTTTGTTTTACTTTACTACTTTCCTAAACTAATTTTGTAAAGTCTGTATTATATATCATATGCTATCTCTGGGACTCTTTGGTTAGCTTGAGTCAGCTAATGATTGTACAGAGATATCCTTAGTTCCCTTGAATCAATAAGACTTCTAGACTTTGTCAAAGGTTATATGCGCATGATGGGTCTTGCTTTATGTTTTTTTCTGGGAAATCTACAACTCTGCCTTAATCTTCACTTTCTGCCTGTACAAAATTGCAAAGATGAAGTAAAGGTGAGATATAAAGGCCTCTGATATCTACTGTGGCATGGAAACATCTTTGTACATATTTGTGTGGTCTTCTAAATTTCCAGGGATATATTGAGGTTTTTTTTAAAGCTCCATATAGGACAGCTTATTATCTAGTTTGATCTCTCTCTCTCTCTCTCTCTCTCTCTCTCTCTCTTTCTTTTTCTCCTTCCCTCTCTTTCTTTCTCCCGCTCTCCATCCTTCTCTTCCTCCCTCTCATTTTGCTCATCCCTCAACTATTCATAACTGATTAAGCTACCTTAGTCAGCTGTGATACTAAACAGCTTCTGCTGATTATTTTCAGCAATTACTTTAAGGAAAAATACTAAATATTTGTGCTGAATGAGTTCTATGGCAAGATAAATATTGACTAGTTTTTCAAGTGAAAGTTTCAAAAGAGCTTCCAGAGAGATTGAATTATACAAAGTATTCAAAAATGGAACTATTCATGGTACTTCAAATCAAACTTGCATCTTCCAGTGGCTACTAGGCTGCTGGTTTTCCAGCTATTGTAACTATAAATTGTTTGTTTTTAAGGCTACTTTGGGGCTAAGAATATTAACATGGAAGCAGGTCATACTGAGCAAGAATCAAAGTTCAAGTCTTTCAATTTGCAAAAGAGTTTGTTATTATTTTGTAAATGTTACCTTTTGAGAAAATAATCATACCTATTCTTTATATCTTAATTAACTTGCTCACTCCTCATACTGAGATTCAATCATTTTTAATCAATCAGTACTCTATACCTTGTTGCAAGCCTTTAATTAATTTCCAGAGTTATTAAAAGGTAATTTTGTCCATTTTTGCCTGTTTCCTGGAGTAATAAAATTTTGGAGATCTTTATAGCACTAGTCCAGGAATGTTTCCTCAAAAATTTACTTTTAAAATAAGAGTTTCAATGACTAAAGAGAAACTCATTATATCAATATTTTGTAATATAATATTTGTTCACATGACCCACTATATGTTTTGAAATTAATTTTCTAACATGTTAAAATGAGAAATATATTTTATGCTCTATGGAAATAACTTAGAAATAATATATTTTCAATATAAACATTAATTGCTTTTAGCCTTATAAAAATAGTTGCATAACTTCAAAGACTAAATTAAAATTTTTATTTTTTTATTTCAAAGGCAATATCACATCAGAAATAAAGGATCTTTTATCATGAGTTGAAATACTAGATTTAAAGTTTATAAAATGTAAAGAAGATTTGTCATTTTGGGTACCCAATATCCATATTTATTTCCCATACAGTTGGGAGGCAGCATATCAAACCAGCACTGAAGTGTTTCCATCAGTACTAAAGGAAGAGAAAGAGCAAATGCCTCTAGAAATAATGGCCAAAACCTTCTAAAATGCAATGAAAATGATATATACACCCAACAGGCTCAATAAACCCCAACTAGGATAAACTCTAACAAATTTGCCCTATAAATGTCATAGTCAAACTGTTAAAAGACAAAGAATCTTGAGAGCAGCATGAGAAATGTGACTCATTGCATACAAGTCATCTCAATAAGAATAACAAGTTGCACATTATTGAAAGTAAATTCTCTAAGCATAATATAATGAATTAAAAATCAGCAACATGAAATTTGGGAAGTTTAGAAATACGTGGAAATTAAACAATAGTCTTAAATAATTAATAGATGAGAAAAGAACTCACATAAGAAATTTAAAAACACCAATACCACACAAACTTTTAAATATAAATCAGAAAACCCATAAAGAGAAATATGACAGATTTTATTTTGTGAAGCCAGTACCACCCCACTATCAAACTAAACAAAGACATCATACAATACAAAAAGTGATATAAGGTCCTGCTGCTCCCAGCCCAGAGGAAGGGGTTACTGAGCCACTGTCCCACTGCTCCTGGCCCAGAGGAAGGGACTTCCAGGCTGCCATCCATCCCGCCACTCCTGGCCCAGAGGAAGGGGCTTTTGGGCCACCATCCAGCCCACCACTTCCAGCCCAGAGGAAGGGGCTTCCTGGCCACCATCCATCCCACCAATCCCAGCCCAGAGGAAAGTGTTTTGGGGCCACCATCCATCCTGCTGCTCCCGGCCCAGAAGAAGGGGCTTCTGAGCCTCTGTCCCACCTCTCCCAGCTCAAAGGAGGTTAGCCTCATGGGCTCCAAAAGCACCACCCCCACACTCCACCCTCGGTCGAAATGAGAAGGCACGTAAATAAGTCTCAAAACCACACTTCCAGATCACCTACAGCAACCCCAAAGGGCAATGAGACAGAACACTCTGATACTCAACCACCTGGAACCACTGAACTGGCAACAAAAGAGGATCTGGAAAAAATGAAATCAGAAATAATTTCGCAGATAACAGGAGAAATCATGCCCCTAGGGCAAGACATGATTAATAAATCTAGAGAGGAGTTCAGGAACATGATGGAATTCCAACATAGGAAACAAATGGAATCCATAAAACAGATGCAAATAGATTTCCAGGAGATGAAAAACTCCATTGAAAGTCTACACAGCAGAATGAGCCAATGTGAGGACAGAATTTCAGATATAGAAGATAAGATTGCAATTAGAGACCAGGAAAAGAAAAATTGTTTCAAAATTGTAAGGGAACATGAGAAATCAATCCAGCAGCTGCTAGATGATGCAAAGAAGAATAACATAAGAATGACTATAGTCAAAGAAGAAAGAGGAGAGAGTGCAGATGACATAAAAAAACTCTTCACAGAAGTAATTTCAGAAAGCTTCCCAAGCAGGGGAAAAGAACTTGACATACAGATAAGTGAGGCATATAGGACTCCAAATAGCCTTGATCAAAAACAATCTACACATAGGCATATAATTGTGAAGATTCCAGAAACTCAACAGAAGAACAAAGTTCTACAAGGAGTCAGAGAAAAGAAACAAACCACATACAAAGGAAAGCCCATCAGAATCACAGCAGACTTCTCAGCACAAACCATCAAGGCAAGAAGAGCTTGGAGTGACATATTCCAAGCCCTAAAAGAAAACAGCCTCCAACCCAGATTAATGTACCCTGCAAAACTATCTTTCAAAATTGATGGAGAAATAAGATACTTTCATGACAAAGAGCACCTTAGGAACTTCGTGAATATCAAACTAACACTCCAAAAAATTTTACACAATATCCTACGAACAGAAACTGAGGATCACAACCCTAGGAAGCAAAGCAGAATGGACCCATCTGGCATGACAAGAAATTAAATGTAAAGGGGGAGAACTCAACAAAAAGAAAAAGTCATGACAATGATAAGTCAATACGTTTCAGTTATAACCATCAATGTTAATGGTATCAATTCACCAATCAAAAGAAATTGACTGGCAGAATGGGTCACGAAGCAAAATTCAACAATATTCTGCATACAAGAAACACACTTAATTCAAAAGGAAACTCATAGACTGAAAGTTAAAGGGTGGAAAACAATATTCCATGCAACGAGAACCCCCCCCAAAAAAAGCAGGAGTAGCTATCCTCTTTGCAGATCAAGTAGCTTTCAAACCAACACTGATTAAGAGAGACAAAGAAGGACACTACATCCTTGTAAAGGGAACAATCCAACAGGAAGAGATGACAATCATATATATCTATGCACCAAACACTAGTACACCCAACTATATGAAACAAATACTAACGGACATAAAAAGTCATAGGTGCAATAATACAATTGTAGTGGGGGACCTCAACACCCCACTGTCACAAATAGATAGATCAAATAGACAAAAAATGAGTAATGAAATACTAGAACTCAATCAAACTCTTGAACAAATGAACTTAACAGATGTTTACAGAGTGTTCCACCCCCAAAAATCAGAATACACATTCTTCTCAGCTGCACGTGGGTCATTCTACAAAATAGACCAAATGCTCACACACAGAACATGTTTAAGTAAGTGCAAAGGATTTGAAGTTATCCCCTGTATATTATCAGACCATAGGGCGATGAAATTGGAGATCCATAGCAAAAGAAACTCAAAAGTTTCATAAACATGTGGAAAGTAAACAACACACTTCTGAATAACCAATAGGTCACAGAGGAAATTAAAGAAGAAATCAGACAAATCCTTCAATTAAATGACAATGACAATACAACATATCAGAATCTATGGGACACAATGAAAGCAGTCTTATGAGGGAAATTCATAGCAGTGAATATGCATATTAGGAAAACAGAACGAGCCCAATTAAACAACCTGATGCTGAACCTCAAGCTTCTAGAAAAAGAAGAGCAGAACAAACCCAATGCTCATACAAGGGAGGAAATTATAAAGATCAGAGGAGAAATCAATGCAATGGAGACTAAGAGAATGATACAAAAAAATCAATGAAGCCAAGAGTTGGTTCTTTGAAAGAATCAAAAAAATTGACAAACCCTTAGCTAACCTTATCAAAAAAAGGAAAGAAAAGGCCCAAATCCATGCAATTAGGAATGAAAAGGGTGAAATTACAATAGACCCAGCAGAAATCCAGAGGATCATCAATACCTACTTCCAGAATCTATATGCCAATAAGATGGAAAACACAGAAGATATGGACAGATTCCTAGATACATATGAATTACCAAAGCTGAACAAAGAAGACCCCAAAAATTCTAAACAATCCAATATCAATCAATGAAATTGAAAACATAATAAAAAAACTTATCAACTAAGAAAAGCCTGGGCCCTGATGGCTTCACTGCTGAATTCTACAAGACATTTAGAGAGGAACTACTGCCAGTACTGTTTAAACACATCAATGAAATTGAAAGGGAAGCAATACTCCCAAATTCATTCCTGGAAGCAATCATCACCTTGATCCCCAAAGCAGAGAAAGACCCAACTGAAAAAGAGAACTATAGGCCAATCTCACTAATGAACATAGATGCAAAAATCCTTAATAAGATACTGACAAATAGAACACAGAAGATCATCAAGAAGATCATACACCCTGACCAAGTGGGATTCATCCCAGGGATGCAGGGATGGTTCAACATATGCAGATCAATCAGTGTAATACACTATATCAATAGAGCGAAGGACAAAAAACATATGAATATCTCCATAGACACAGAAAATGCATTTGACAAAATCTAACATGCATTTATGATAAAAACCCTACAAAAAATTGGAATAGATGGTCTCTCCTTCAAACTGATAAAAGTCATATATGAAAAACCAACAGCCAGTATCATACTAAATGGTCAAAAACTGAAATTCTTCACAGTAAAATCAGGAACAAGACAAGACTGTCCACTATCACCACTCTTGTTCAATATAGTTTTGGAAACTATATTGCAGTTAGACAAGAGAAAGAAATAAAAGGAATAAAGACAGGAAATGAAGAAGTCAAATTGTCATTATTTGCAGATGACATGATACTGTATATAGGAGACCCCAAGAATGCCACCAAAAGTCTTCTAGACTTAATAACCAAATTCAGTCAAGTAGCGGGATACAAGGACAGCGCAGAAAAATCAATAGCTTTCCTCTACACAAATAACATGCTCACTGAGAGAGAAATAGGGCAAATAATTCCTTTCACAATAGCATCCAAAAAACTGAAATACCTAGGGATCATCCTAACAAAAGAAATCAAAGACCTCTTCTCTGAAAACTATAGCACTCTGAAAAGAGAGATTGAAGATGATATCAGAAAATGGACAGACAGCCCCTGCTCCTGGGTAGGAAGGATTAATAGAGTGAAAATGGCCATATTTCCAAAACTGCTATATAGATTCATTGCAGTTCCAATTGAGATCCCAGTAGCATACTTCACAAACCTTGAGAAAACAATCCACAAATTTATTTGGAACAGGAAGAGACCCAGAATAGCAAAAGCAATTCTAGGTAACAGAGATGTGGCAGTGGGTATCACAATCCCCAACCTGCAACTATACTACAAAGCTACTGTAATAAAAACAGCATAGTATTGGCAAAGAAACAGACCTGAGGAGCCGTGGAACAGATTAGAAGATGCAGAAACAACGCCAGACACACTCAGCCATCTCATCTTTGATAAAGGAGCCAAACACCCTCACTGGAGAAAAGATAGCGTTTTTAATAAATGGTGCTTGAAAAATTGGGTTTCAACTTGCCAAAGATTAAAACTAGACCTATATCTCTCACCATGCACTAAACTATAATAGAAATGGATTAAAAATCTAAATATTAAAATAGAAACACTGAACCAGCTGGAACAGAGGCTAGGTAGAACTCTTGAAGGTATTAGTGTAGGAAAAGATTTTATGAACAAAACCTCAGTTGCCCGTGAAGTAGCACAAACAATCAACAAGTGGGATCTCTTCTTATTAAAAGGCTTCTGCACAGCAAGAGAAACCACCAGCAGTGTGAAGAGACAACCCACAATGTGGGAAAAAATCTTCACCTGCTTTTCCTCAAACAAAAGTCTACTATCTTGAATCAATAAACAACTTAAAAAGATCAGACCTCCCAAATTTAAAGACGCAATCTGAAAATGGGCATCTGAAATGAACAGACATTTCTCAACAAAGAAGTAGAAATAGCAATTAAATACATGAAAAAATGTTCAACATCACTGGTCATTGGAGAGATGCAAATGAAAACAACACTGAGATTCCAACTCACTCCAGAAAGTATGGCTGCTATCATGAAATCAACCAATAACAAATGCTGGCAGGGCTGTGGGGAAAGAGGAACCCTGCTCCACTGCTGGTGGGAGTGTAGACTGGTGCAATCATTGTGGAAATCAGTATGGAGATACCTCAAAGAACTAGGACTGGAAGTCCCATTTGACCCATCTATTCCCCTGCTGGGTATCTTCTTGAAAGAATTAAAAGTATCATACCATGCACTGGGGATTTAGCTCAGTGGTTTTGCCACCTGCTGTGCAAGTGCAAGGACCTGAGTTCGATCCCGGGTACCAAAAAAACCAAGAATCATACAACAGTGACATATGTGCACCCATGTTCATAGCAGCACAATTTGTAATAGCTAAAACTTGGAAACAGCCCAAATGCCCATCAACTGGAGACTGGATCAAGAAAATGTGTTTTTTTATAACATGGAGTACTACTCAGGCATAAAAAATGAGAAATTAGAGACATTTATAGCTAAATGGATCCCCATTGAGGCGATACTCTTAAGTGAAATAAATAGGAAACACATGTATAAATACCAAATAGTTTCTCTGGTGTGAAAAACTGAAAGTGTAAATAAGGACTAAAAGGTATAATAGATAATGTGAAATAGGAAGAAAAGGGGCAAAGGGGAAGGGGAAGGGGGAGGGGGAGGGGAAAGGAAAGAAGGGAATGGAATTAATAATTGAAAATGGAAAAATGAAAACAAAATCTTTGTAAATAGGGAGGGATGGAGGAGTTGAAGGGAGTGCTGGGCAAGGGTGAAAAATAAGAACCAAGCGAGATTATGTAAAGGTGCAAATTTCCAATGATGAATGTCATTATATCGTATACCTAAAATGTACCAATAATTAGAATGAATAATCGATAATGCAAAATAGGAAGAAAAGGTCCAAAGAGGTAGGGGTAGTGGGAGGGACAGGGAAACGAAAGAAGGGAAAGGAAAAATGATGAGAAATGGAAAAAATGGAAATAAAGTCTTTGTAAATAGGGAAGGGTGGAGAGGGTGAAGGGAGGGCAAGGAATGGGGAAAAAATAAGAAACAAGATGCATCACGTAAAGGTAGAAGTTCCCAAAGAGAAACATAAATCTGTTGTATACCTAAAATGTACCAATAAAAGAATTTAAGTAATAGAAAAAATAGCAATATAAGAATATCTTTCACTAACACATACACAAAACTCTTCAATTAAATTTTAAAAAAGCATGTCCAAGAACACATAAGAATTAGGCACTATAACTAACTGAGCTTTATCCCAAAAGTGAAAAGTTGGTTAATACACAAAATTCAATTAATGTTCTACACCGTATCAATAGAATAAAGAACAAACAGCTTTTCATGAATCAGGAATACAAGGAAATGTCTGCAGCCTTGTAAGGAGTATTCATGAAAAACTCATAGCTGAAATCTTACATCACTTGGATGGCTAAAACCAAAAGACAACATGCTAGCAAAGGTATGAAAAAATGGAAGTCTTGCCAGGCATGGTGGTGAACCCCTGTAATCCCAGCACTCAGAAGGCTTAGGCAGGAGGATCGCTATGAGTTCGAGGCCAGCCTGGGCTACATAGTGAGTTAAAGTCCAGCTTAAATTACAGAGCCCGACCCTATCTCAAAACAAACAACAAACAACAACAACTGCAAAAATGGAATTCTCTTGCATTGCTAGCAGAAAAGTAAAATTGTACGACCTCTTTGGAAAATACAATCTCCTTACAATGTTAAATAGAGTTACCATAAGACCTAGCAAGAACCACTCCTAGATATACTCTAAGGAAAATAGAAATATATACCCCCACAAAGTTCAAAGCAGCAATATTCATAAGAGTCAGACGAAACAAATATCCATCAACTCATGAATGGATAGACAAAATGTAGTACGCCCATATACTATATTATTATTTGTCAATAAAAAGAATTATTTGATGATAAGAAGGAATGAATTATTAATATATGCTATAACATGGATAAACTTTGAAAGCATGCAAAGTACAAGAAGCCACTCAAGAAAGCTGCATATTGTATGCTTCCATTTATACGAAATAGCAGAATATACAAACACGTGGGGAGCAGAAGTAGATTAGTGGTTCCTGGGGGTGGAGGAGAGAAAACAAAGAGTTATTATTAATGTGTAAGGAGTTTTGCAGGGTGGTAAAAGTGTTCTGAAATTACAGAGTAGTGACAATGAGCTCATAACTTTTTAATATAGCATACAGTGCTGAATGAATGAATTTTAAGCTCTTGTATTTTAATAAAACTTGTTTTTAACAATTGAACTATAGAAATGAATGCATACATCTAAAGAGGACAGAAAAGTCTTACATTTGTACTAGTTCATTTTTATTACTATAATGAAATAAGGCTGAATAACATTATAAATAAAGTTTATTTAGCTCACAGTTTTGGAGATCCAAAGGCGTGGCACAAGCATTAGCTCAGCTCTGGTAGAAGTTTCATGGCAGATGGTAAAAGCACATGTGAGAAGAAAGATCACTTTTTCAGACAGGGAGCCAAAGCGAGTGACTCAGGAGTCAGGCTGGTTTTTATAAAAACCATCTCCAGAGAATTAAGTTCTCATGACAAACACCTAAACACCTTCTGAGGGAGAACCCCAGTGACCAAGGACATTTGATTGCATCCTAGCCCTTACAGGTCCCACTACTTCCCAACGTTGCCATGCTGAGGCCCAAGCTCCCAACACATGAGCTTGAGGGAGACACTCAAACCATATCCAACACAGCAATATGTATGTATAATGTTTTCTCTAAGTACTCTATATTTTTCAATTTTAAACTGGCATACATTTGTCCAAACAGATTACTCCATTCACTGTTGGTCAATATAATTATGCCTAAATAATTTTAAAATTCATTAGTTCTCTTAATTCTGTTGTATCAAAATCAGTTATGCTTGCTAAAATTGTCAAGTGATATCAAATACATATAAACAGACTGGAATATATCCACATTAGCAAAAAACACAACAAATTTCTATTAATTATTGGAGCCATGATTCTCTCCAATACTCAATTTAGATGTACAATTCAAATTATATTAATCCTTATATGAAGTAAGGACACAGTCATTCTAAATTCAAAATAAAAACATTTGCTTTAGCCAGCTGTGGTTGCACATGTCTGTAATTTCAAAATTCCAGGAGGCTGAGACAGGAAGATTTGAGCCTAGCCTGGGCAATTTGGCAATTTGAAAGCTTAGTGAGACCCTATTTCAAAATTAAAATTTAAGAAAGGGCTAGGAATGAGGGTCTGCTCAAAGTCCTAAGTCCAATCCCCAGTACCACACGCAAAAACAGAAAAAAAGTTTTTACTTTGCTACAAAAAAAGAAGAAAACCAAAAGCAGCAGCAACTGCAGCAAAAACAATAGAAATTGTTTTATCTACATCTCATATTAGTTTACTTTCTTTCTTTGAAAATATAAATATCAAAGAATGAACTTCTAGATGGTTCTAAACTGGAAAAATAGGCATGGACAGTTTGTTTCAAAAATATTGGGTCGCTAGGCCACCCAATAATGATTCATTTATTTTTTAGCCACCTGGGGAACGTGGGTGGTGTGGGTTCTCCAAATATTTTTTTATTTTGTCCTTGGAAAGGAGTAGTAGGTGCCATGCCAATGTTCCTTTGATATTCTATTAAATGCCAAATACATCATATTTTCTATCTCTATCAGTGCCATGCTTAATACTAATGAATTCAGCCCATGGTCATTAAATAATACCATGACATATAATAGTTGGGTTATTTCAGTGTTCATATAATTATGGCAAGAATAATAGAAATGCGAATCAAAAGGCAGAAGTTTGATTTTTCCTTATCTTTTGAGTTGCACAACATATATATGTAATCAAGCAACAGGCAGCACTGTGGTTATATTCATCCTTTTCTTAGAGACTCATTAAAAATTCCCTGGTTAAGTTAGGTTGATTAAATATTTCAATGTTAACATATTTCAACTACAAAATTATATAGACTGAGGTATAAAACTCACAATATATTCTCATTTATTTTTAGAAAGCAACCTCTCAATCACAATCTTAATGTGTCTTACTCTACATATCTCACATTGATTAGTTTAATTAGCTACTTTCTAAATGTCACAGATTCATCCAGAGGCCTTTGAATTATGAGCTTATCCTTGAGAAGATAAACAAAACAGAATAAATCTAACTACCCTACCAGAATTTTAAAATAATTCTTTGTTATCTATTAATTTTTATTTATATAATCCTAAAATAAAGGTAAACAGTAATTATATTGAAATATATATATAATTTAATTCTGAGAAACAATAAAGTAGATCAATAAAGAAAACATATTCCATCTTTCTTCTCGTTCTACATTTATTAAAAATTGAAATGTAAATTTATCTTCAAATTTTGTACCATACTAACTTTTAGAACAAAGCTTAAAAGATCCTGTGATTCAAATTTAAAACAAGAAAAGTAACACCAAAAGCCATCTGTTGTTCTACCAAATCCCAGAATCAACAAATATTACAGATATTCACTCACTAACTCAATAATTCACTAATTAAATTTAATAACCATTTGTGAAGCAGTTATTATGTCAGATAATATATGTGGGTCACTTTGGTCCATTTAATGATAGTAATGATAATTAACATTTGAGTTCTTCTATAGGGCAGGCATTGTGTAATGCTATTTCCATTTTACAGGTAATGGAACTAAAACACAGAGTGGTGGGCCGGGGATTTAGCTCAGTGGTTCCACTGCCAAGCACAAGGTCCTGAGTTTGATTCCTGGAACCAAAAAAACCCCCCAAAAAAACACAGAGTGGTGAGGTCACTTACCCAAAACCACAGATTTAGAAATGCAAAGATTAAATTCTCACAGTGGGAACTTGACTTCGAAGCTCTCATGTTTCACCAGTAGGTTATAAACCATCTGCATTTTGTGTTCTCTCTCTCTCTCTCTCCCCCTCCCTCCCTCCCCCCTCATAATTTTCTTTCATTTCTTTATAGATTTAGACATTTCCATTTATTTCCCCTCTCTGTCCTCCATTGCTGGCTGAAATGTTTCTTTTTTCAGGTCATGTTGACATCAGAGATAGCACAGGACCTTAGTCCTGGATGATGCTGTTTCTCTATTTTTCATGAGGCTATTGAGGCCCTCAGATGGTAAAAGTCTTATATACTTTACAGATTTGTCTACTGAGTCATCAGTGATTTGACCAGTTTGAGCAAGCAGCAAAAACTACCTGTCTTATTTCTTGTTCACAGTTTGCAGCCAGGGTGTATAGAGTAATTTGATATCATACAAGAATTGTTTCACTCTTGATTCCTTAGTGATTTCTCTAGAAAGCTGTCTAATTTCCCAAGGGTTGTGATCATATTAGTCACACAGCTCAGACTAAGTCATGCTTCTTTTCTAAAATAAAAAGCTGGAGATAGTAGAACCCCCAAGGCAAACATGCTTCAATAACAACAGCAACAAAAAGGTTTCAGGAACTTGTAGAAATTCAATCAAAAAGTCGGCAGTGGATTATACTGGGAGACTTGAGCACTTTTAAATAACGAAAGTAAATGTGCTTTTTGTTTCCACTTGAGAAAGCAACACAATAGCTCTTAAATAAAACATTACATTAAAAAATTTGTATTTAATACAACCATAAATTAATAAATTGTTAATAAATATATGTTCTTTTTCTTGGTTTTAATTTACTCATCTTTCTTTTAGAAATGGAATTTTTAAAGTAAAAATGACACTGTTATTCTACTTAGAGTATGGGGCTAACGTTATTAACATCATGTCTTTTTATGGTAGGAGATAAAAAATTATACATCTTTTACCTTAGCCCCACAATAGCCTGGTGGCTCCGTGGAACCTGGTGTTCATACAGGTTCAGTAACTCTATGAGTCTATCCGCTAGGAAAAGCAAAGTCAGGTAGAGAATACAATTTTCTACAGCTTGAGATTGTGTACCTTCTGTTACATTGGCTTGTCTCTAAGCTCATGAGGGAGGAGAGAGATCATGAGGTAACCCCAATAGCTTCCTTCCTCTCAGTGCAACGGCTCTAAAACTCGAGGACATGAGAATTAACAAAATGGAGATTACTCTAGCCTTTGTTTCAAATTTCAAGATTAGAGCCAAGGAAACTGCATTTTAATAGTCATATCTGTTGATTCAGTTGCCAGTTCAAAGTCTAAAAATGAAAAATATTCCTGTGTGCCAATTGTCCCTGAGTTTTTAATTTTATGTTGGTAAACTGCAGAAGTCGTTAGATGAAGAATATTATGACCATAATATTAGTCGTCTTGAGTAAATACCAGGGCAGCTGTAGAACTAGAGTGAACAGAATAATTTAATCCTCAAGATTACATTTAAGATATAAATTGGTTGTTACAAACTGTGTTTTCTTTTCCTTTTACTAAAGCCTTGTGGTGTTTTGTTTTGTTTTGTTTTACTTTTTTAACATTTCAAACTAGGCTGGAAACTTGAAAGCAGTTTTCCTCATAGCATATTCCACCCCTACTCAAACTCCAACATTGAAAAGTAATGTGTGTTTCATGTTATTTTTGATAATTCTAATCTTTGTCCCTGAAGAAAATTGGCAGTAAAAGCAAACAAAATGGAAATTTTCAAAATCCAATCATCAAATTTAACATTTAACCCCTATTCATGAAAAACACAAACTATTTTCAGAATTCCTCCTAACCCATTCATTTCTTTAGTATTTGTTTTAATTTTCGTCTGTGCAAGGATTTATTTCTAGCTGCAATTAATAACTAAAAATGTTTCCTACTGTATCTTTGAAATTTAACCCCTAAACTTATACCCTACTGTGCTTTTTCACTCAGAAGCCCAGTTCTAACTTTATTAAATGTCATCCTATTTTTACATAAATCTGCTAGTCTTAATTTATAAGTCTTAAAAGTAAGAGTATAACCCTAAGCTCTAATTTCTTCTACAGAATATTTTTTACTAACCTGTCATTTTGCTAAAATCTAAAACAATTAATTTATTTACTGTTACTCGAAAATAATGAGGCTATATTTAACTTACAGATAATAAGTTCTTTAAGGTCCATATCTGATTCATTTGTGTCTTCTCCTCATTGCACACATATTGGTTGTCAATAAATATTTATGTAATTATTTTGTGTAATGAGACATCTAGAGACATATAGACCAGCAATCAGATTCTGAATCTTCCATTTATGCATTTTCTCACTTTAGGAAAATTAATCAACCTTTCATTTTCTTCATCTATAAAGCAGAAATAATAACAAAGTAATATTAAAACTGCCTTCATCACTTTAGAAAATTGAATGAGATAATGCATGTAAAGCACTTCACATAGTACTGAAGTAATACTAAGTGTTCAAGTGAAATTAACTATCAATAGAGGAAGAAAAAATTGTAAAATATTTTGATATATTTACATTATAGTACCAAGCTACTAGAAATCTCATAAAAATTGATACACACACACAAATGCTATTTCACCGTAAAGGAGGATACGAAAGTGCTTTAAGTACTGACATGGAGTTCTCTACTAGAAATACTGTTATTTAAAAGTAAAAACAACAAAGAAGTACATTTAACTTGTTGGGAAGATTATAAAGATGAATCAGATAGCCACTTTCCCCTTAAGGAGTATGAAGATTAAGGTTAATTGTCAATTTTATTGGCCTGGGATCCACCCAGGGAATTAGCAAAGCACACTTCCTGGTGTATCAGAGTGGGTCATGGAGGAATGATTTTGGAATTCCTAGCTGGTTCCTTGCCCTTTCTTTTCTGGCACTATTCTGTTTCTTGGCCACCATGAGCTAAGCAGCTTTGCTCTGCCATGCCTTTCCATCATGATGCTTCTGCCTTTGGAGCCAGCTGATCATGGACTAAACCCTCCAAAACTGTCAGTGGCATTAAAACTCTCCCCCTTCAACTGATGAGTGTCAGATAATTTGTCCCAATGATGGGAAAGCTAACTAATTTATAAACTGATACCTAGAGTGGGATCATTGCTGTAATTTAACAGAAGCCTTTGGAACTGTTTTACACTGAGTTTGGAAAAGTTTGAAGATGTGGGATAGAGAAATCCTAAATAAGTAGTGGTGAACCTATGGCACATGTACCACAGTGGGCATGCAGAGCCCTCTCTGTTGGGACATGAGCCAAACTGCCCCAACAGGTGAGCATCAGATGTTCAGGTTTAATCGCAATGGTGGCGCACTGTGATAAATAAGTGGGTTTCGGGTTGCAGTTTGGCCATTTGGTCTCTAATAGGTTCACCATCACTGCCCTAAACTGTTGTAGGAAGAGCTTGATGGATGATTCTGCTCAAAGCTCCGAAGAAAATAATGCTGAAAGAAATGCAGACAATAAAGACCATGCTCAGGAGTTCTGAGTTGGGAATAAGGACTTCATTGCCAAGTGGACGAGTGTCCATGTGTGTTATATTCTGGAAAAATTTCCTGCAATTTCCCCATGTTCTGAGACTCTGTGAGAAAGAGATTAAGGGCAGTGAACTGATTAATCTGGCAGAGGAAATTTCAAGGCAGTCCAATATTCAGGTTGTGGCATGTGTACTACTTTTACCCAGATTCATGGTGATAATTGGGATGGGGGCAATGAAGAAATTTTTCAAAACTTTAAATTTGCCTCAAAAGAACCATTTGTAAATTTGGGGGCAAAGTAGATGTGGTTGCTAAAGAGACTGGCAACATTAAACAGAAATCTGGTATTTTGAATAGGGACACGAAGAAAGGTGCATTGAGAGAATATGGAACATCTGCAGAGGAATGCTGCAAGCCATGAGCAGAGCCAGCACAAGAGAGGCCATAAAGACTGCAGCCAGCAAAGGGATAAGAGTATGGCCACCAATCAACTTTGGAACATATACCTCATCACCATGTGCCTCAGATGTTGGATATGGACATATAGGACTTAATATTTGTTCTACTCTGTTTCAGTCTTGCTTTGATCCAATTCTTTTCACTGCCCCATTCCTCCCTTTTAGAATGGGAATGTTTACCTGTGCCAGTGTATCTTGGGATTATGTAACTTATTTTTGATTTTTACAGAAGTTCACAGCTGCAAATTTGTCTTGATTCTTAGAATTCTAAGACTTTGTCTTGGATTTTTGAGACATGTTCAACTGCTTAAACAAAAAGAATTATTGCATTTTTCATTATATTCAAGATTGTTTTATCATGTTGGTCAGAATTATTGTTTTCTCAGTGATTTTATTTGGAGATTAAATATGGTTTAAGACAATATGTTTAGCTGTTAAATTGACCAGAGGTGGAATGTGACAATTAAGCTTAAATGTCAACTTGATTGGCTTGGGAGGCACTTACAGAACTAGTAAAGCACACTTCTAGATGTGTCTGAGTGAATCATGGAGGCATGATGTTGGGGTCCATAGCTGGTCCCTGATTCCTTTCTTCCTGGCTCTGCTCCCTGTTCTGCTTTCTGGATGCCATAAACTAAGCCGATTTGCTCTACTATACCCTTTCATCATGATATTTCTGCCTTACAGCCACCCAATTATGGACTAAACTTGCAGAAACCATGAGCCAAATTAAAGCTTACCTCCTTCAACTTGTAGGTGGTTCATCCCAGCAGTGCAAAAATTGATTAATATAAGGAGCTTAATGCCTATATGTGTTACAGCCTAATCATTTCTTAGTAAAAAAATAAATTCTGGGTGTGGGCATGTGTACATTTGTGAATAAAATGGTGTGTATACAAAATATTTAAGTATTTGTTTGCATATACATACAATATTTCTCAATGTATACAAAAATCATACATCATTGTTATGGAGAAAAGAATTGAGGTCTTAGACACAGAAGTAGGCTGTTGATTTTTCTCTGTATTTATTTTATTGCATTTGACTTTTGAAACAAAGAAATATTTTATTTATCCAAATAATGCTAAATATAATTCAAATTCTTTGGAATAAACAGGAAGGTGAATTTAAACTAGGACCATTAAAGGAAAATAAAAATTACTAAGAAAAACTACTTGTCAGATACATACACACACACACACACACACACACACACACACACACACACCAGAAAACAAAACAAATCAAACAAAAAACCCAAAACTTCATATATTATAGAATGGTCTCTTATGGGAAAATAAAAACTTTTAATATGTATATGTAGAAAGTGAAATTAAATGGTGAACATTTTCTTCTTTGACTGTTGGTAGGTTTATATTCTCAGGGCTATAATAAGAAATGTTTTCATATTTTCATGTAATAAACATCTCTGGAAACATCCATATACCTCATGATTATTATACTATTCTTAAGCAATTTACTGTTACTTTTAAATGACATTACCATTTAATGAGTGAAAGTTGACAAATAACGTTCATGCATAAGAATTTTTTAAATGTTTGCATTCCTTCTACTACATTTGATTAAGAATGGCATAACTTTAATATTATTTATGAATACAGAATAAAATTTTAGAGAGTCCGATATCAGAGTCCACTCAGAAATCTCATTTATGTTTTCTCCTGAATATACTGTGTACCTACACAAAATTATACAAAGATAATTTCAGGAAGATATTACTTAACCATTGTATTGGTCAGCTTTTTACCCTTGCTGAAACAAAATACCTGGCACCCATGACTTAAAGGGAGAAAAATTTGGTTTACAGTTTCAGGTTTTAGTCCAGTGGTGGCAAACTTATGGCCCACGTGTTGCACTGGACACACAGAACCCTCTCTGTCAGAATGTGAGCCAAGTCACCCCCGCAGCCCAACCATCAGATATTCAGGTTTAATCACAATGTTGGCATTTTGAAATAATTTTTTTTTTTTGGTACTAGGGATCAAACTCCAGTCCTTATGCTTGCGAGGCAGGTGGTGGAACCACTGAGCTAAATCCCCGGCCTTGAAATAAATTTGTAGGTTTTGGGTTGAAGTTTGGGCACTTGGTCTCCAAAAGGTTTGCCATGACTGTATTAGTCCTTGGTTGGCTGGCTCCAAGGTGGAAAGATCATGGCACAAGGTCAAGATGGAGCAAAGCTGCTTGCTTCTTGGTATCTAGGAAGGAAAATGTAAGAACTGTGCCAGAGAGAAAGAAGCCAGGGGCCAGATATAGTACTCAGGGTCATGCCTTTACCCAGACACACACAGACATGTTCTTTACTAATTCCTTCAGTGGCTTCCAAGCTAAAGAAGTTTATAATTACACTTAACCACCACTTTCTGCTCCCTCATTCCTGGAAACATGAATCCCAGCTATGAGAAAAACAGTACTAAATATTAGACACTGATTCAGAGCATATATAGCCTTCTGAAAAACCTTGCCTGAGTATTACAATGTATTGCTACCTAGCTGGACTGTAACTGCATTTTCAATAGGTCCTTACATCATATATAAGTCTAGCTGCTTCTAAATGGAAGGGAAATGGTAAGACCAGTGAAATCCATGAGCAAGAGTCCATTGTCATATTTCTTTGGCCATGAAGTGCATTCTGTGGTCAGAAATAATGTTGTGCAGAATACCATGACAATAGATGAGGCTTTTTAAAGTCCACGAATGGTATTTCTGGTGGAAGAATTATGTGCAGATAAAGGATATCTGTGCCCAGAAAAAGTGTCTTTTCTAGTAAGGACAAAGTGCTGCATCTTCCATGAGAGAAGTGATCCAATATAATCAACTTGCTAGCAGGTCCCAAGCTGATCACACCAGGGAACAGTGCCATAGTGGAGACTCAGTGTTGGTCTCTATTCCTGGCCAACTGCGTACTCAGCAGAGGCTGTAGGCAGGTTAATCTGAGTTAGTGGAAGTCTATCTTGCTGAACCAATGCACAATTTCAATTCCTGCCACCATGCGCACATTAGGCAATGATGGGGTGGCTGAGGAGAGTTGGACTGGTACCCATAGCATGGGACATGAGTTGTCTTACCAATTTGATTTTAAAACTCTTCTTCTGCTGAGGCCACCTTGGACACCATTTATGGGAGACTCAAATATCTTCATACTCTTCACTCATTTGAAAAGACCTATCAATATGCCTCTTCCCCAAATGTCATCACCAATATCCCAATCATGTTCTTTCTAAGTCCCTAACCATCCAGTTAGCCCATTGGCTACAGTACATGAATTGTTGCCTAGTCACATATTTGGCCATTTTTTCTTCTGAGCAAGATGTTGGACCAGGTGTATTGTCTGAAGTTCTGCCCACTGTGAAGATTGTCCTTCATTACCATCCTTCAGGGATGTCTCAGAAAAAGACATTAGTGTTACAGGTGTCCACTTTAAGATGGTGAGTAAATAACACCCAGAGCTACTTGTTAACTAGATCCTAGTCTTCTCTTCCTCTGTCAACTGATTATAACACACACACTACAAGGCCATAGGTGTACCCTGGGGAATAGAAGGCAATATAGTAGATGTACCTTACTAGTAATGTACCTTACTTGTGCCTTTGGGCCCTCTAAGGCTTGTATATGCTGCTTCCATTTGATGATGGACTGTTCCTGTGCACATCCTATTTTATGACTCAGTGGACCAAAAATACCCAGTTCATGATGGACAGCTCAGGTCACATGGAACTTGGTATTCCATGTTCAAATATCTGGTTTCCACTAAAGCCCACAAGAAAGCCAGGAGTTGTCTCTTAAAGGGAGAGTAATTGTCTGCAGATGATGGCATAGGTGTGCTGTAAAATCCTAAGGGTCTTCATGGTGATTCACCTATTGGAGCCACCCAGAGGCTCCAAACAGCACTCCTGTCTTCCACTGACACTTCAAGATTCATCTAGAAATGTGTTTTATTAATCCTACCAAGCTTTCAAGCCAATCATGTTGAGAATTAGGTGTAACTGTCACAATAATTTTTTAAAAGAAAAATTGGTGAATAGCTTTTCACTGAATACACAATATTCCTTAGCTTTTTCTGCAACTGTATGGAGCCACTTGACTAATTCTCACCAGTAAAATAATGAAAAACATGTTTTATGCCTTTCTGGGCACAGGAGACCCATATACACATGTTTTTTCTCCACTCTTTATTCTCTATTAATTGAAAGTAGAATATCCTCAGGGCCTAGATAAGACTGGAAGCGTAAGTAAAAAGGAGTCTAGGACTCCAACCCCTAATAAAGGAAACCTATGGAAACCTTTCAAAATGCACCATAATTACAAATAAAAAAACAGACTTTTATTATATTAAGCCACTGAAATTTGTAAGGTGTGTTAGTTAGCTTCTCATTGGTGGGACAAAGTGCATGACATACACAACTTAAAAGAAAGTGATTTTGGCTCAGGGTTTCAGAGGTTTTAGTCTATGACCAGCTGGCTCCAAGGCAGAAATGGCATGGGGAAAGGGCCTAGCAGAGAAAAACTATTCAACCCAGAAAGCAAAGAGAGTGGGAAGAGCCTGAAAAAAAAAAAAATATATATATATATATACACACAGAGAGAGCGAGCGAGAGAGAGAGAGAGAGAAAGAGAGAGAGAGAGAGAAATCCTGCAAAAGCTAACTCTCAGTGAGCCAGTTCCTCTCACCAGTGCCACCATGCATTCAACTCTGAAGTCATCACTGGGCTAAACTACCAATGAGTAGTGTCCCCATGATCCAATTGCCTTCTGAAAGCTCCACCTCTGAACACATGAGATATTTGTTTATGGGAGGACATTTTAAATCTAAACCATAACAGAAGGTTAGTTTACTATAAAGCAGCTAGTGTTTTTCCAAATAATACATTACCTAAGAGGATATTCCAGGCAGACAGGTAGAGGAGGCTAGATCTCAGGGGACCGGTCAAGGCAAGACAGCTAATGTAGCGACTTAGCATATATAATGTTTTTAAAGGCCTAAAATGGAATATTACTTAAAAGAGTATTTATAAGAACTAGGGTCAAGGATAATCTTGGAGAACTATATTAGAAATATAAAAAGTTGAAATCTGCAAATTATACCAAGATATCCTGTGAAGTAAAAAAATAAAAAATAGGGTCAGGAATTTAGCTCAGTGGTTCCACCACCTTCCCTGCAAGGGCAAGGACCCTAGTTTGATCCCCAGTACCAAACAACAAACAAAAACAAAAGAAAGGAAGAATAGTTGTGTCCTATAAGCAGAGGATAAGTTTTTTGTGTTTGTTTCTGGTTTTTTTTTTGTGGTACTGGGGATTGAACTCAGGACCTTGCACTTGCGCAGGTGCAGTGCCACTGAGCTAAATCCCTGGACCAGAGGATAAGTTATTGTAAGAAGCAGAAAATGGTCAGTGATGTCCAACACTGCTTAGATGCGCATTCAGATAGGATTGATGTACATTCCATTGCATTTAATAACTTTGAAAACTAAGAATGTGAAAAAGCAGTGTCAGTACATTTGATGGAAAGAGAAGTCAAAATTGAGTAGGTTCAAGAATAAATGGTGAGACAGGAATGAAAAAGAGAGCAAAGGAGATGGAAGGCTAAATACTAAGTAAAAGGAAAATAATGCTGAGGTGGCATAAAGAGAATAGAAATGATCCAATGACTAGGAAGATGTTGCTCCAAGAGAGAAAAAGGAAGAGGATCAGAGTGTTAAGGAGAGGCTGGCCTTTTGAGGGGAGCAAAAGCATTTGTTCCTTTGTAGGAGGAAGAAAGATACATTCAGTATTAATATGGATGCATGAGGCTTTGTTGACTATGTCTGATTTTGAGTGTTTTTAAAGTAAAATGTGAAGAGAGGTCATTTCTAAAGGCTATGAAAATTTATGAGTTATCTCAGACATGGTAAAAGTAAAACTTCCAACTAAACATAAAAGGATACCAATTTGAAAGCTTTAGCTATGATTGTTATGGCATGTAATCATTCAGTCGCAAGTTATGTGAGTATATTTTTTAAAATTCTATACTGATTTGGTGGAAATGGAGCAAAGATAGCTGGGTTAAATAAAGGATGATTTTTTTTTTTTTAGTGTGCATATAAGTGAGAGAACCTGAAAGATTTCTAGGGAACTTACATGAAAGTGATTTGATGACCAATGACCATGAGTAACGAGGAATTGAAGAAAGGAGGAAATAGTGATATTGAAAAAGAAGATTGGATGAAGTCAAAGATGTGGGGCAGAATGGACTATTATTCTATTTGAACAGGCAGAATCTACCAAAGCTAGGTTACCAGATCTGGATTGAAATGTATGAAAAAGAAATTTCCATTATAGTGCACTTACCAGTAATGATAGTATGTAGGATAAATTACAGAGTAGAACTATGAAGATGGCTACCAAAGATGGTGAAGAAACTGAATATAATGAGAACAAAGAGCTGAGAGGCCAATACACTCAACCTGGAAATGATTATTGTGAAAAATAAGGACTTCAAATCATCTGTGAACCAAGGAGAATGATCCAGAGAATAGTTTATGACAGAAATGAAGTTCATGGGTGGTATATCAAGTACACAAACTTCAAAAGAAGCTCTGAGGGCTCAGGGGTGTTTTTTGAAGTGTTTTTTTGTTTTCATTTTTGAAGTACTGGTTATTGAACCCAAGACCTCTTGCATGCTAGGCAAGTGCTCTACGAAGGTGTGTTTTTTTAAAAGAAGGAACACAACAATAAGAAGAAACAATACTAATCCCTGTAATCTGACATTAAGACACATGAACAAGGAAGAATGGGACATGCTTTTCATTTTGAGTGTTTTTTACACATATTTAGTTCAAAAGTAAATGGAGTGAGATGAAATTTGAATATTAACTAAAAACTTTTTCTCAAAAACTTCCTTGTACACTGAAGCCCATTCCCATGGTTGAGGGGGTGCTTGTGAAGTATATCTTACCTAAAAAAAAATAATGCAATAAGGACAGAAAACAGGACCTTTTTCTTCATTACAATAAATTTTACATAGTTCTGTATATCGATTATTTTGAAAGAAAAGACCTTGATTTTACAGAAGAAATTGCACTTCTCAGATCATCAAGGAGATCTGGAAAACTGTATGGGAATGTAGTATCTAATTTTCTCCCTAGATTTGGTAAAGATTTTCATAAGCAGGACTTTTATTTCTGGCAACAGAGTGTAAGTGTTCAGAGGACTCTTTCCAGTATAGCACATATAAAGTGCTGGATTTATTTTTGAAACATTCTTTTGAAAGAAAAAGAAGGGAAGAAAAATTCTGACAGAATAAACACACTAACAAAGCAAAAACGTATGGGGCACATTAGGGTTAAAGTTAGTAATTGCCTTGAGTCTAATGACATTTCTCCTCTCTCCCTTCATCTCTGGCTTCTTCCTTCCTTCTGGCCTTCTCTCCATTCTCTTCTACTATTTCTTCTTTCCCTTCTTTTTTTCCTTTCCTCTCTTCTTCTCTTCCTCTTGCTTCCTTTTTTTCCCTTTGTTACTTATTTCATGTGAAACTTCTGCATTTTTTACGGAGTGCATTCCTCTTATTTCTAAGTCTCTTGGTTTCTTTTATACCTTCCCTTCTGCCCAGGTAGTTAATGTGTGGACTGTCTTTTCTTCTTGTGATTTTTTTTTAGCACCAGTGACTCTTTGCCCTTCTGGGTCGACCGAACTCATTAAAAACTTTTACTGAGTTTGTTTTATTCTTTCATATTTTAAAAGACACAAGTCATTTTCAGTATTATCATACTACATATTTGCAGTTATTCTTTTACATCTCTTGAAATATCTAGTATGAATTCCTCTTATCTGAAGAGATTATGTAATGATGGAACTTCTACCACTTATTGCTCCAATATTTTGCTACCTTATTCTGTATTTTTGGTTTATACATATCTGCAGGACTGGAGACTTTTATTTTATTCATGCTCTTTTGGATATATCTCCTCTTTAATTTGAGGGTCTTTGTATATGCAAGTTTAGCAAGCAAAAAGCATCACACATTATTATTTATTGTAGTTCTTGGAACTACATTCTTGGAATTGCTTTCATCTTATTTTCTATGATAATACTTCTAATATATTGGAAATTTATTATACTTTTTAACATTAAAAATAATAAGCTACATCCCAGCACTTAGAGGCACCAAGATGGGAGTGCCACAAGTTAGAGCTCTACCATGACAATTTAGCTAGACCTTGTTTCAAATAAAATAAAATAAAATAAAATAAAATGCCAATTATTCTGATCTGATCATGACATATTTATCAAATTATAGCCCACAAAATGCAAATATTGCATGTCAAAAAACCAAAAAAGTTAAAAGAATATAATGTGGATAAAAAGCAAAAACAAAAGTTAAATAAAATGATTAAAAGCAATATTCCTATATTTAGATTCTGTATTTATACTACTGTAATACTTATGATATTAATCAGTTTGAAATAGCAAAATTTTAGACTATAATTGCAAACATCCTAAAGCTCAGGAACAGATTCCTACACTTAATGGAAATAGCTGAAACTGCCTACTGAAATAGCTATTTCCTGCAACTGAAGAGCACTAGCAATTCTTATTGTGGGAGGAAGAAAAGAGTTAAATACTTTATATAAATATGTTTCAAGTTCTGAAATGTATTGTAGTCCATTGCAAGCTGAATTTATAAAGAAAGAACCCACATGCTTTCCAAATTTCATTTAAAGATTCATAAACATAAAAATAAGGTACAGAAGCCCAAAGATAAAATTGTTCTCTGCATGATCAGAAAGCACAGAAAATGATGGACACTATCAAAGCATTTTCTAGTTAGACATTGAGATTGATTAGACTGTTGTTCACCAAATATTTGTTCCTTAACCCTCCTGCTTATTTAGGAGAAACATATTTCCATGCCCTTTTGATATTGGCCTTCTCTGTGAGACTTGTTTTAGTCAATGGAATGTGGGAGGAAGTGACAGTGTACACATTTTATGAAGGATCTTAGATGTCATTGTCTATTTCTGTGTATTCCCTTGGGAAATTCAGACTTATTCCAAAGTAGCCACTGTTCCTAAATTTTTGGCCCCAGCATGAACATTCATAGATTGGAGCTACCTCTTGGAAGTTGATCCATATGTTCTTGAAATGAGAAAAAAACACTTATTGCTATGACATAGTGATAATAAGGTAGCTTTATGTGCAGTCCAAACTGGCAAACACAGGTATCTGATGAAGACAGGAACAAATCAGAGGGCACAGTGTTTGACCCTGGGACACTTCTTAGCCATACCTTAGCCCCTTAAGATTCACTTATTCACTTGCCCCTTAACAGCTACCCACTCTTTGTTTCTCCAATTCTGGTCTCCTTGGACTCCTTGATGTTCATTTTACACTCTGTCTCACTCAAGATGTGTTTTCATATTTGCTGAAGTTCTACAGTTCTGGGACAATTTTTATACAGTGAAAAGATGATGCTAAAATAACTTAAATCACATATATTTGGGGCAACTGCCTGACCTACAGGAGAGAGAAAGAAGTACAGGACAAATAAGATGAATACTTTAGAAGAGCAAAATGATGGATTTAAATATAAACATATTGGCTATTAACTTAAATAAAAATGAGTCAATTTCTCCAATTAAAGACAAGGATTATCATAGTTGACATCAGTGACATCACTTAACTTATAAGTACAGTAGATCAGGGATATATCTTAGAGGTAGAGCACTTGCTTAGCATATATGAAGCCCTGGACTTGATCTCCAGCATCTCACACACACACACACACACACACACACACACACACACACACTATAATATGTGTGCAAATACTGAAAAGTTATAAAAAATGTATTCAAAATATATACCATGAAAATATTCATTAAAAGAAAGTTTGTGTAGCTGTATTAAAATCAAGAGTAGAGTTTCAGGCAAAAAATGCAAACAACATTAGTACAAATAAAAATCATATATATAAATATGCCCACATGCATGCAAACATACACATATAGCTTTCATGTTGTCAATAATTTTTATAAAGCTAAGTAATTAATACAATGTGGTATTGGTATAAACATTATGTACATACACAATAAAACAATGTAAAAATTACAAAAAGAAACCCACACATATATGAATGCCAGATTAATGATTTAGGTGGTAATGCTGAGGAAGAAAATAAGACAGTGGAGACTGAGCAATTACAGAAAAGAAATACAACTGTATGATAAAAACAAATATTAATTTTAGAACAATACATGCAAGGAATTTACAAAAGAAAGATCAGTAGTTTTCAGTATTAATATTTGACTTTTGAACCTAATTGAAAAAAAAGGAGTAAAATGAAACTTGAACTACACAACTTAATTCCTAAAATTCTAAAACACAATGCAGCCAGAAGTGGCTCAAGCAGAAGGTGATGATTGAAAAGTCAGTCAGGTAGTCACTAAAGTATTGGACATCTGGTAATAAGAGGGGCATGGAACTGAGGTTCGGGGATAAGATATAGGATACAGGCATGGTCAACATGTATAGTTGTACAGCTCTGAATAATAAAAAATGTCCAGTAAAGGAGTCAATAAGGGCTAAATTCCTGTCCTGTGAACCTTAAACTCAAAAAGTTTCAGAGACAATGCTTCTTTTCAGAGGGTATATCTCTTTCTAATTCACACAAAAGTATTATGTAGGCTAGTGGTGGCTATGCAATCAGGACAACTAGCAACAATGAGGTATGGCCCCAATCCTGATAGACACACAGGTAGAGATTTGAGCTTAATTCTAAGAACAAGGCAGCAACCAACTTAGTAAATTTAGAGAGTGAAGTCAAGAGGAAAGAAGCAGCAAGGTTGACTTGGTTTTTTAGTCCTTTGAGATCTCAGGTTTTCCTTTTTAATTACCTCTGATTATGGACAGATTTTTTTCCAAATCCAGGGGCAAGGGCAGGATAGCCACAGAAGTCAAATGGCTCCAATGTCAGTGTAAAATAAATGGAGGAAGTAATCAGTGAAGTTCTCTTAGTTACTTTCACATTTCTGGGACACAATACCCAACACCCACAACTTAAAGGAGGAAAGGTTTATTTTAGCTCACAGTCATCACTTCTCGGCCTTTTGGCTAAGATCAAGTATAGCTCACTGTAGAGGTTTCAGTCCATAGTCAGCTGACTCTAAGGCAGGAGGGCATGGCAGAGAATAAACAGCTTATGACATGGTGGTGGGAAGCAGGAGAAAGACCAAAGTGAGGGGAGATGAACCTTTTCAGGCCTTGGCCCCAGTGACTCACTTTCTCCAACCAGGCTTCACCTCCCAATGTCACATTTAGCTATAAACTCATTGTTGAATTAATCCACTGATGGGTATCATGCCCCATGACAATCACCTCCTAAAAGCTCCACCTATGAGCACATGAAGCTTTTGGGGGGCATTTAGATATAATCCATATCAGAGATCATTATGTCAATGTTCTAATTTCCCTCCACTCCAAAATTCTAGATTAACAGACAACCAGACATTTTACCACTTGTCTGTTAAACCAGCCAGGGCTTGATTTTCTTTAATCTGATGTCATCCACATCAAATATGTCTTCCAAATCTTGCTATATCACATCTGCCTATGCATATAACTTCTTTGCTGAAAATTCTATGCTGTCCCCCAGTTGTATACGGAATAATCTTAAAATCGCTTATACGTCATACATCCATGATATGATGCATTCCTTTTTTGGGGGGGGCGGTAAGATAGGGATGGAACCCAGGGTCTTTCATATGCTAGGCAAGCATTCTACCACTGAGCTATGCTCTCAGTCCCACAACTCAAAGTGCTCCCAGAATTTTCCAAGCATCTCTATCTTCCTGGAATGCAAACATGCTGCTCACTTCTTCAGGCAGCATCATGTCCAGAAAATCTTACCTGACATCCCTTCCCTTTGTATTCTCATATGACAAATCCTTGTCTTCATCATTCTTTTCAGTTTTGTTCATTCATACAATATTTATACAATGTTCAATATGTCATACTCACTGTACTCAAACGTGGAGATAGACAAGTACAAAATAGGCAAGGCCCTTGACTGAGAGCTACTTTATCCAGTTGGGATATGAGAAAAGAAAGAAGGGTGCAAAAGGGTTGTCTGCATGCTAGAGATACAAAGGATCCAGTCAAAGGTAGAAGGCCTGGAGCTCACTGCAGTGTCCCATGCAAGTCCATACCAAGAGACCTGAGGGTCCGAGATGGAAAGCTGAAGGGTCAGTACTGAAAGCCAGGAAATGACATTCAAGCTGAAGGTGAGAGGAGCTCCTCCAAAGAAATGGAAGTGAGCTTGCCTTCTTAGTTTCCCTTTTATTCCATCCAGGCTCCAAGCCTATCGGTTGGTGCCGCTCACACCCAGGGAGGGGCTTGTCTTCAGTAAATCCCTTCAACCACACCCAGAACTATGCTGATCCAATTTAGTTGGTCATTTCTTACTCAAGTTGACACAATCAGTTCCCTATCACACCTTCTAGCCTCACTTTCTGAGTCCCTGTATTAATCCATCTTTTTCTTTTCCTTATTCATTTTTCTTTGTATTAGTCCATTTTCTACTGCTAAGAACAAAATGCCACACTCAGGTAAGTTATGGATAAAAGGTGTTATTTTGGATCATGGTTCCAGAGATGCAAGGTCAAGGGTCTGTACTTGGTGATGACCTACTGCTGACAAGGGGCAACTCGTGGGGACAGGGAGCACATTTGTGCATCTCCTCTGGTTTCTCCCTCTTATAATGCTACCAGGTTCAACATGAGGCTCCATACCAGATGTCCTTATCTAATGTTAATAACCCCCGAAGGTCCAATCTCTCAACATCATAGTCAAGTTGTTTCACCTTCTTAATACCTCACAATGTGACTCAAATTTCAATACATGAACCCTGTGGGACACACTCAAACCATATTTAGTCCATAGCAATCCTGTTATTTTCTTAACAATTATTCTTATTCTTATTTTTTTAACAATTATCATTACCTGAAACTATTGAATACCAACTTCCAGGTATTATTGCAGTTGGTCAGGACAGAAAAGTGAACAAATCAGACAACATGCCTGTATTCCTAGGGCTCACCTTTTAGAGGAAAGATGCATTAATTTTTTAAAAGTTGAATATGTAATATATCACGTTTATAACTGCTATATGGAAACACAATGCAGGAAAAGTGCATACAGAGTGCTAAGAATAGAGGAAAACACTTAAAACAGGAGGTTAAGGAACATGTTCTGATTTTTCAGTATGGCAGTTAGGCAGCAACAAGTAGAGCCTTTCCCCTAATCCCGATGCCTCAAGGGTTCTCATACTTTGGATCTTCTGTCTCCAAATTTTCTAAGTCCAAATTTTGTAGATTGGACTCCCTAAAGCCAGATGTACCATCAAGGGAGGCAAAATGGATCCATTTTTTCTCTTGGGGACATTCTCTGAACTTCAGTCTTATGTATGGATTTGACTAGGTGCCAAGGAATGTTGGTACTTGCAATTCTGGGGCCCCATGGCCAGGCCTCAGTTCCAGGAAGATGGCATCACTTCTGCTGCTAAGCACAATATTTCTTCCTTGTAGTTATGAGATATTGGACACCAGAACAGGACTGACCTGCTGATCTGATGTGACCATCAGGCACAAGTCTTAAAATCTTCATTGCACTCATTGAATGATAAATAAAATGTTCCTTAATAAATCAGTAAACTTTACATAAGCCCATTATTTTTAAAATATATTTTTTTAATTAGACAGTTTATATAAACAGTAGCCTCATGATAAATATTTGCCTAGGGTCTCACATACCCTACTTGCAGACCTGCTAATTGTACTAAAACTACATTTTAAAAATGACCCAAAACAGACATATAAAACAATCATTTGCTATCTCAATGATCAGTGAGTCGAGAATTTGGACAGGTAATGGCAGGAACACCATGTTGTTTTCCCACAGTATCTAAGGCCTCAGCTGGAAGATTTCAAGTTGAGGATTACCATAATCTGAAGGCTTGTTCATTCAAATATCTAGTAACTGATGATAAAACGTTTATACATAATAAGATTATTCTTCATGCCTTAGGCTGCCTCCCAAAACAACATAAAATCTCACCCAGAAGGTTTCACTGAAAACTTCAGTTAATGAAATTGTGAGGTCATCGAGCTGAAAGGGGAGAATTTGTGTGAAGTCTTGTAGGACCATGTACATACTTTGGTTTTACATTGAGTGAGATGGGAAATGGGTAGAGGCTTCTGAACTGAAAAATAACATGAACCTACTTAAGAATGAGTTAAAAGTATTTTTTCCTGAGATATGTTTGAGAATTGGCTGTAGAAGGGCCAAACAAAAGCATCTTCTAATTAGGAAGCTGTGGCAACTATCCTGGGTGAGGAATGGTGAAAAAGAGAATGATTCTAGATATATTCAAAAGATAGAGAAATGTAACTTATTGGTGAATTGGTTGTGACATATGAGAGAAAAAAAAGAGACAAAGACTATTCCATAGTTTGGGGACAAAGAAATAGAAAAGACTATAACTGTCATTTTACAAAAAGGAGAAGATGGCAAGAAGGAGAAATTAGGACTTTGCCTTTTGGATATGTTAAGTTTGAGACTCCTACTAGACATTCAAGATGAGCAGTGAAGTAGGTGGTTTAATATGTGTCTGGAGTTCATGGGGGAGGTTTAAAATTGGAGATATAAATTTGCACAGTAAGGACACATAGAAAATATTTAAATATGAACCGAGAGGAGATCACGATGAAAGTGAAAGTAGATGAGTGGATCAAGCACAGAGCTGTGTGGTACTGTACACTAAGGTTAGGCATCAACGTGATTAGAGAGAAAGAGCCAGAAAGACTGGCCATAATGACCATAACAAAGGGAAACTCAGCTCCCAAAAGTCAAAGGAGGAATGAAGGCAGGAATGATGTGCCTTGTCAAATACTATTTTACCAGGTTGTTTCATTTTTCACTAGAATAAAAGTTCTTTAAAGGCAAAGACTTTGTCTTGCTCAACAACTATTCTCAGAATTTAGAATGCTCATGGTACACAACAAATGCTCAAAAAGTATCTGTTGAATAAATGAAAAGAAATAAACTGTACTTCTTCATATTGAATGTCGTTTCCTTCCCCACTACTGATGAAAAACTTGATCTGTTTTTCCGGGCTCGGCTCAAGTGCCACACTCTTTACCACTTGAATGTTCACTTACCTCTATCTTTACTGAATTATGTGAGTTTTAACTATAATACACTTCAACATTATGCTATGCTTTGCTATTTCCTACATCATTTTTATTAAGTGGAACAATGGCCTACTTTTGCCAGTAGGTTGATTAGGGGTTTTGTTTCAGAAATCTAAATGGTGAGGTCAGAATTTTTAATATCAGGATAATAATGTTAGGAGAAATGAAATTTACCTAAACAAACATTAAGCGAGTAGATCAATGATACTTTAGAGAACCAAGTGGGAGCTGGGGGCTCATTGTGTTCCATTGTTAGAATAGAAGGACTAAGTGAAATAAAATGGATTTGTGGAGTGAATAATTACTTATTAATTATCTTACTTCCCTTCATATATTGTCTGTTGACCTTATGTTCTAAATTCTTAGGAAAAGTCTTTTGGTTAGGGAACTCTGTATGCTCTAGTCTTCTCCAAATACTGCTAGGCCAAATGACAAACCAAAAAAGACTCTGAATAAAGAAAAGTTTTAAATTATTTTTTGTAATTTGTTACTGAGAAAAATTTATATTTTGGAGAAAATATTATCAAATAATCACCATTTTGAGCATGAATCTTTACGTTGCATTGGAAAAAACTTGTCTGAATTATATATTTTACCCTCCGCTTCTATTTTCTTTTTCTTCCCTCCTCAGATACCTAATGTAAGCTGCTAATCAGGTAAGAACACAGTTCTAGAAAGAACGTTTGAAGCACAGAGGTGATATCATTAGAGCTGAAAAAAAAATGGGAAAAAGAAATGTTCCGCTGATTAAATGAATATGTGACAATATATGGGCACAGAAGTTCTATTTGTGACCAAGAATGTGTTCATGAGGCAATTATACAAAGGAATAAGCTTGTAACTCCCCTTTTAAATGTACTCCCAAAGTAGGCTTAAACAAGACATTGGTGAATTAATTACTATTATTCTTTGTAAGTATCATGATTTGACAATATATGGTCTCAAAGAACATTCAAATGTGACATCTTTTCTAAGAAATTTGTGACTATATTTTCTTCTAGGAAATTGTAATGCATTTAGTTAATGCAATAGTTTTTGAGGTGGAAGGAGAAGAGTAGTCTTCTTATTCGTCATTTTGGATTTTATATCTTTTCTTGCAGTTCTGCATATGACTGAGTGTACATTGTGCCACGGCATACTTTTAACTTCTCTTATTTTACTTGTAACTTGTCATTCTTCTCTTGGTCTCTCTTTTTATTTTTGCTCTTATTTCTCTTGCCCTTACCTGTAATTCGTGCTGTAGGTAGTCTAAAATATGGTGGGAACTGAGAGTAGCTTTATAATCAAGAATCAGTAGAAAAAAATTTAGACACATCAACACATTGCTGAGGATTTTAAATATATATGTCAACTCTTAATTTTGATAAATGCATTCAATGTGGAAGCTTTTTAGACTAAAACTGTTTTTTGGTGTGTTTTTTTGGTCTTAAAATCTAAAGTTTACATGCCAGAACTTCTTGGCATTGAGTTGACTCTCTGGTTTTGAATAACATAGGTTGGTATCAGAACTGTTGTTTTGAGAAAGGATGCCCTGGATTAAGCTGTGCTGTTTCCTGGTCATGCTGCACTGTGAGTCTCTGATCAGGGTGGATACCCCAGTGCCTTAAATCAAAACTTTCTGGAATACCATGGCACTCCCTCTGATGTCCATGAGTAGTCCTGTTATTCCTTCTGAAGGTCCTGGCACTTCCCCATTTTGGCTACTCACAAAACACATATGTCTTTCCTCCATCCAGTCTTAGGGAAAGCTTTTCCAGCTCTAACACCTTCCTCCTTCTGGCTACTTGAAGCAATTCTGGTCACAGAGTGGGTGTACAAGGTGTAACTCTGATTCTACTTTAGAAAGTTAATGTTCTGTCTGCTAACCAGTTGCATTTCTCCATTTAAAACTTCAAATTGAATAAGCTTAAATTAGTTTATGACATCACATGAATGCACATAAGCAGCACTATAGATTTTTGTTAATTTAGTTTTTATACTATGTCTCTCTAAATATGGCCAGCAAATTTTAATCAAGCACATTTGAGATTTTTCTTAAAGTCACAGCAAATTAATTGTCAAACTTTAAAGCTGTAACTAAAAATATTAGTAATTTATTATTTTGTGTTGAATGTGTGATGAAAAGTTTGTGCTATTTCTCTTATTAAGGTCCATTGGTGGAAATATTTATGGATTATTTCAATGAAATTGGCGAGATCACATTAAAAATCTATTAATGCGATTTTTAGATACAAATTAGCAAATTCCTCAATCTTTTGTTTATGTGAATCTAATATAATTACATTTTAAATATATTCCAAGTATCAATTTCTAAATGGAATAAATAGATTTTTCTCAGGAAAAACATCTATTAATGCAACGTCAATTAATACTCAATTTTGTGAATTAAGAAGAATATTTTCTTTCTAAAGGTATAATAATCTTATCATTGTGACCACAAGGCCCTAAAATATATGGAGAGGATTATTAGCACCCAAATGAATAACTATATATATAATAAGAGGTAAAGATATTCTCTGAATGAAAGGAAAGTGAAAGAAAAATCAGGTAAGGTCAGCTGTAAGACTAATTCCTACATAAATTTTGTAATCTATAACCTAATATCAAGTGATTTTAAAACTAAATTTAATAGATTGATCATGCACCCTATAATTTTATGAAGTTTCTTTTCTACATATTAGACTTCCTGAGAGGACACCAAAAATACTCAAATCAACAATGCCAAATATAATGTTTTTAATAATGTCGTTCAATTAAAACTATATTTTTATATGAAATGTTGTGTTCTCAGGAAATATCTAATTGGAGGATTTTTTGGTGCTATAACTACCAAAGTGTGGTATTTATTATAATTTTATATATTTAGTATAGATTTAATAGTTCAGGGTATTTGGTGTTGAGAAGAACTTTTAAACCTTGCTTTAAAATAAATATCAATGAGTTTAACAAAGCAGAAATAGTCAGCTACCCTAAGTATCGCCTATTAAAGAATCAAAGATATGCATTTTTTACTCAGTATTATTTTCATCACTTTTACAAAGGTTTCAAGGAGTAGGTAGAATATGATAAATAAAAGAAAATATTGGTATAGAAATAATCCCATGTTGATCAATGAGTAGCTAGTGTTAGAAATCATTAAGAGCTCCCTAAATTTCTATTTTTTCCAATTCAGTCCGATTTATTAGTGCATCTTTGCGTTATTAGAAACATGGACTGTAGAAAAATGACTGCAGTATCTTATTTTAGAGAAGACATTAATTACTCTGAAAGTATTAGAAACTTACTTCAGAAATTATTTTAAACTTTGAAGGAAAATCAAATTAAATTTGAAGGCAACCTAGTTCATTTTTTAACATGAGTTACTGTATGAGATGCAGTCTTTCCTTTTTAATATTTAAACAGTTCCATAAACTTCAAAAGTGATTCCTTTGCCCCCACTTGATGTTTATAAGAACACAGATGGAATATTGTATTCAGTTTGAAGTTTTGTATTTTCAGAAGAACATTAAAAATATGGAGAAAACTTTTTATACTGATTCATTTATCACTCATGTAGTCATCATGGAGCATTTACGTAGTCCAGGGCCCAGAACAGGCTTTAATGGAGTTAGTTAGAGGCCTTTTTTTGGAATTCGTCATCTTTTTAAGGCAACTTTGGAGCTTACTCATTTTCCCCTTTAGATTACCTCTAAAATATGTAAAAGTCAGTAAGTTTGCTAGCAGGGTGTGTGGAATCATGAAATCGAACAAACTAGCTGTAGAGTCTTAGCTGTAGCTGTCACCTACAATGCTGGCTTAGCCACAGAATTCTCAGAGAGCTATATTTAACTTTACAGGCTACTTTCCAGTTGTTCCATGTCATAACATTTTGCTCCACTAGCCAGAACTAGTACTTGCAAGAAAAATTACAAGAAAGAAAGAAAGAAAGAAAGAAAGAAAGAAAGAAAGAAAGAAAGAAAGAAAAGAGAAAGAAAGAGAGAAAAAGAGAGAGAGAGAGAAAAACAACTTTGTGTATATGATACCCTTTAGGGATTTCTGGTGAAACTTTAAAGGACATATTACAAAACTAGCTGATTTAGATCTTTTCTATTATATCTCCCAAAGTAGGCATTTATATCTATTTCTGGGCCAGACTTTATATGATACTCTACTATGGGACCAAAATTTCTGATCATTAAGATAAAGACACTAATGTTACTCCCTATGACCCTACTGAAGAAAACGTATTTTCAGTAACTCTAATCCTAATTTAGAACTAGAAGTTCTAGACTAAAATAAAATCACTTCTATTTGAAGCAATGAGAAAGCTGACAAATGGCAGATTTGTGGGACTACCACCCCAGAGAGAATGGAAGTTCTGCGAGGTGAACCCAGGCCCTGCAAACTTCAAACTGACTACTGAGGCTATAAAGCTAATTAGAAGCTTCAGAGACTTACTGAATCCTGAGGCCAAAACACTGGAGTAAACACTACAAGGTTCATGCTAGAGCCTGAAGGGTCCACCCAAGGAATCCAGGGTAAATCAGAAAGAAGGATCAATGAAGCTGGGTTTGGTAGCATATGCCTATAATCCTAGCTGTGAGGAAGGCTGAGGCAGGAGTATAGCAAGTTTGAGGCCAACCTGGGTAACTTAGCAAGACACTGTCTCAAAATTTAAAAAAATAAAATAAAAAAGGAATATAGTTTAGTGCTCCCTGGATTCAATATCCCCTACCTAGGTCAGGGAATGTAGCTCAGCAGCACAGCACTTGCCTGGTAAGCATGAGGTCCTGAGTTTGATTCCCAGTACAAAATCAATCAATCAATCAATCAATCAATCCATCCATCCACTACCTCAAAAGGGGGGGGTATATCTTAAGGTAGGCTCATCAAAATTGTTGATTAGATTGAGATTCCTAGCACTTTGGTAAAATAAATTATCTGAGGGAAAAATTATAATTTTCTGAGGGAAAATAACATCCTTCAGAGATTTAAGTTCAAGTTATCTATATTTTTCTATATATGATTTCTGACATTAGATAGTCACCCGGCATACAAGCAAGAAATATTAACCCAAATACTGAGAGGAAAATAATCAGAATAGCCAGATAATATAATTACTAGATGTGAAGTTGGAATTAGCTATGATTAATATTTTGAAGACATGAAAGGACAGTGTGGCCATTTTACCTTAGTACTGTAAATTACAAAGAGTCAAAGGGAAAATGTGTAATGAAAAAAAAGTCAATGGACAAGTTTAATGACAAAGCAAGTACATCTGAAAAAAGAATAAGTGAATTGAAACTTAGATCACAAAGAAGTGTTCATACTGAAGTATGAGAGACAAAAATGACAGAAAATATATAAAGAGCACAAGAAATATACATGACATAGTAAAATGATCTGTCACATGTGAAACTGGAGTCCTAGAAATAGAGGACAGAGGCCATGGGACAGAAGCAATCCAGGAAGCTATTAAAATGTTTGAGAATTTTTTCCAAAATTGGTTCTCATGACAAAGAGCTGCAAAGGGTCCCCTGTAACACTGGCAGAGGGAGGGGTTTGGTAAAAATATCCAGACCTCTCTCTATAACGAAGACCTACTGTATAGAGGAAACAACTTTTTCAGAGCCTTATACCAACCAGGGTGTTTCACTTTATTCTCTTCTCATCTTTCTGTCTCACATGGGCTTGAGGGTAAGGAAGAATTGGTAAGGGAACAGTCCCAAAACACATGTCCACAAAAAGATTAAGATTAATTCACAAAAATATCAAATGGTTATCCCATAACTATCACACACCAACAAAGCTCCCTTATATTAACAGTAGGTTACTGTTGAATGAGCTGCAAGGCACAGAATTTCTCTCTAAGGAGAAGCCCAAAGCCTACAGGAAAGATGGAAAAGAGAAAAAAAGATGAATGTGAAGTCTCTGGCATTCACAGCTACAGAAGACATTGAAAAGAAACAAATTCCTAGCAGGCTACCATGAAACTTCACACTGAAGACCTATGCCTTAGTCACATCACCTAACACATCATATCTGACTTTTAATTTAAAAAAATTATCAGGTATCCTAAAAGTCAAGGAAAATCAGTCTAAAGAGACAAAGCATCAGAACTAATTTAGATACAACACAAATGTGGAAATTATGAGACAGTGAATTGAAAATACTATGATTAATATGTTAAACACTTCAATGGTAAAAGCAATATGCAAGAACAGATGGGTAAGAAGAGAGATGGAAATTCTGAGAAAGAATCACAAAGATGTGCTAGAAATCAAAAACACTGTAACATAAATGAAGAATGCCTTTGATTGAACGTAACAATGTCAATAAGATTGGAGAGAAAATTCTAAAAATGAAATGCAAAGAGGGGAAGAAACAAACCAATAAAAATCGAATAGTACATTATGGGACAATTTCAAAGAGTTTAACATGTGTAATTGGAATGCTAGATCAAGAAGAAAGAGAGAATGGAGTAGAAGAAATAGTGAAGTGATAATGAACTACAAGAACTTTCCAAAAGTATTGACAGACAGCAAAACATAAAGCTCGGAGAACATCAGTGTTTTGGGTACGTTCGCACAAAGGGGTGTGTGTGTGACAATGCATTGAATAAGGAAGAGAGTTTCATTACTTCTGTTTATTTTTGTTTTTTTGGTTCTTATATTTTCCCCATTCCCCTGCCCTCCCTTCAACTCCTCCACCCCTCCCTATTACAAAGACTTTGTTTCCATTTTTTTCCTTTTCTCATATTTTTCCTTTCCCTTCTTTCCTTTCCCCTACCCTTCCCACTCCCCCTACCCCTTTGGACCTTTTCTTCCTATTTCACATTATCAATTAATTTTAATCCTTATTTACACTTTTAGTTTCTCACACCAGAGAAACTATTCGATATTTACATATGTGTGTCCTATTTAATTAGAAGAAATTTTTTAGGGGGGAATCCAACTTGTTAACATTAAATGTATGGACTGACTGTGGTGCCCTCATTCTATTTTTATGTAAATCAAAATTCTCAATAAGAGAGGTATTCTGGGGGAAGACTGATGGTTCCACAGCATGAGTGGCACAGAAATACATTGCAACGCATGGAAGGTAAAGTGGGACCTAAGTGGGTTTATGGTTTTTATAACCTGGCTTCAACTAAAGCAATTCTTGCAATATGTAGAAGTGGTTTAAAAAGATTTTTATGAAGAGATTAGGGTTTGATAGCTACACTAGTGAAGTTAAACAAGCAGGCAACAAGAAGGCTGTAGAGCTGACCGCACCTGTTTCCTAGGAAGAGATCTTTGTCAATTGTGTTGACAAAAAGATAGATGAAAACAATGGCAGTCCAGTCAGATCTTTTAAGGTCAGGTAAAAATGTTTAATATTTGCAAGAAATGAAATATACACTTACATTCACTGCCATTCAGAATTTAACATCGTAAAATTATGTATTAAATATTGTTTACATTGTGCTTTTGGGGTGTTTCTTCTTTTGACTATCATAATCTTTAAAATCAAACATCAAAAAAAGCTTAACTGCCTATAAAACAATGAAGAAATGCAAATAATGCATGAGTATTAAGGAATGTTTGTTAATATTTTGTGTTACTATTTTGCGGTTTAATTAGAAATGTGTATCTCTAAGAAATATATTAAGATTTATACAGATGAAATACTGTGTCTGGAATTTGTATCTGGGGCAGTGATCATAGAAAAACCAAAATGGTTATGAGCTGATAACAATGAAGAGTACAGAGAGATTTGTTTCTAGTATTTCTTGTACTTTGTACTTTTCTATTAAAATTTTTTACAATAAAAAGGGGGGGGAACCTTAATTTAGAGTCCCACCTTTAATCTACTATATCATACAGTGTTAAGACAATGTTTTCAAAGCAATACAGCACATTCAATAACAATTCAAATGGAGATCACTGCTCTACAAATCATAAATTTACTTTCTAGGCCAATACAAAGTTTTCTTCAATATTCTTTCAGCTTCTGCTGAGAAATATCCTATAGAGTTTTAAACTCACCACCTCATGAAGAAACTGGCTGCATAACTGAATTACTATGTTGCTTGAAATAAACAATTAAGTAAATATTCTTTAAATTGGCACACCCCAGTTCAAAGGCAAAAAATGGGTTGAGGTAGTACGGACGTTACTTTGTATGAAGACATGATTCAGAAGTGCTGCAAAGTGAATTAATTAAGTGACCCTTGAGAAATATAAAGTATTCTTTCCTAATTTCATCAAAGCACCAGACTGTCTTTAAAATACAGTCAGGGCCATTTGGGCCATATTGCCTTTTCCTCACTCCAACATTTAAATACCTTTCCAATGATATAAGCATTAAATAATGTCCTGATTCCCATCATCATTTAATTCAGAATATTAAATGAAGTATGACCTTGACATGTTTTGAATTTAGAAAATGGAAGAAAATAAAGTATTTCCTATAAGAACTTTCCATCAACCATCTGTAAATCTCAGCAAAGCAGTGTGAAAATAATTTTCTCTGATATAAAACGTTTTTATAGCTTCTTTCCCACATTGAAAATGATGACAGCTGCTACATTCTCATTGGTCATTTCATAAAACCATTGAGCGACTGATTGACCTCTGTTTAACTTTTATATTGCTTTATTAAAAAGAAAGTATTTTTCTTGGAAAAGAAAAATCAATTTTAGTAACTCCAAGATTGAATTATAAGCAACAGATAGAAAGAAATACTCAAATTGGCTTGTAAGCTACAATTTAAAGAGGGGGAAAACCAGTCCTGGCTTCAGGCAGAGCTGAAAATAAAAACCAACTGTAAGAAATATGTTGAATATATTACCTTCGCTTCTTCCTCATGTTAGAGCAGTTCCAATAAAAACCTTGATGTTTTGATGCCGTCTTCTCTTATGCCTCTCTGCCTGCTAGTAGTCCTAATGCACTGGGTTCAGCAGAGGTGAGCTGAGTGGGTGGCAGCACTGCTCACAGCAATGCAGCCCTGGGTGAGAGGATGTTTGAGATTCTGAAACAGTATTAATCAAGGTGGTTTTGAGATGTGTAGGTGGAATGAGAAGATATTTAAAAGGGCCAAAGCACAAATGGATATGTAACCATGAATGCAAAATCTGGCAAGATGGAACTGGAAAAAATATTACAGAGGTTGTGAGAAGAAAAAAAGAGTTAAACAAAGGTGAATATGGAGTATGGTTTGGGCCTGGCAGTTCAGCATGTCTCCGGGATTCCTTGCCACATGGAGCCCTGAGACTACTGCAGACTGACTTGCTAGGGAATTACAGCCAGTGACCCCCTCTCCACACACACACAGTGTCCACATATATGCCTGGCTTAGAGTGTGAATGAAGCAGAGGTTCACCCTTGGTGTGCTCTTCGGGCCCATCGACAACCACAGCACTTAAGCTGAGCATCAGGACTGGTCTGAGATAGAATAAATATATAAGGCAAGGTCCAAAACACCCAGGCATAATAAAAAGTGAAGAAAAATAAGATGAATATACAAAGTGGGGCTTTTCAGCCACCAAGCCATTAGATTATTAACACTGTATTGCTGGGGTGGGTCACTTTGCAGCAGTTTGTGCCTTTGTTTCAATTACCTTGTTCTCAGAGAAGTATGTTTTTCAGTGAGGCTTTGTGGCATCTTGGCTTTGGTTGAAAGAGAATGCTGCAGCAGGAACTCGTCCAGGTTTTGACAACCAGATGGCCAGGGAAATCGCGGGGCTATGACTACATAACTGGTACTTAGAACACAGAGGATTCATGCCACATAATTTACAAACAGCTTTATTTTTTGTCTTCTGCCATCCTATTAAATCTGCCCAGTGGGAGTAATCTTTATCCATGGCAATTCAATTCCTCTTACTTTTGTGGTCATGTTGTGTCTTTGGTGGGGGAGGCGCTTTTTTAGTTTGTATAAAAAATGAAATGAAAACTACACAAATAAAGTTAGAGTTAAAAGAAGATGAATTGGTGGCTTACTCCATTGGTTGCTAATGAATTGGCCATTTTGAAATTGACCTGCTTGCCTGGGACATAAAGCCAAAACCAGACTTATCAGTTTATTATCTTATCTTGGGCACTTTGGAGAATTAGTGCTGGTCCTAATTACCGTGAACCACAGAACTGTCCTCACCAAACTGTGAAGGGCACTAACCTTAATAGAAGCACTTCACAGGGCTTTTGAAGGATACTGAGATTTGAAATGGCACAATCCAGTGAAGTAGTTGCTGCAGCTGTAGACTCATGGGTTTAGATAGAATTGACCATTTGGTCACTGTATTAGTTGGAATCTTTAGCCATTTAAATATAAAGTAATAAACATTAAATCAGAGTAAACTTTGATTTCCCAGCTGCCTTAGCCACACTTCAAGTTCTTAATAGTTAAGTGTAGCTAGTGATTACTGACTTGGCCAGCACAGGTACAGAATATTCCGTAATTGCAGAAGTTTTAATGGAACAGTGACGGTTTGGAATATGTTCTTTGGACGATGTGACATTTGTATGGGTCATTTGTTTTTGAAGAGGTAACGTGTTAGTATTCAGCACCAAAAACCCATTTGATATGTATTTTGTTCTTCCTAAACTCCTGTGGTCTTACATGATGGATTTTTTTTGGTGGCCAGTAAATAGTATTATTTTATTCTCCCCCTGAATATAAAGCTGTATAGAATAAGATTCAAGAGACAGCTGGATGGGGAAAAAATCTACTATAATTTCTGATAATGTTGATTAGATGACCTGGTTTCAGATCTGCAGCAAAGTGGACTTTTGAGATTAGACAGACTTTCACATTCAGTTACTGTGTCAGGTAGAAACTTACATCATCTGGAGGAAACTATAAAACATTTACCAGCTGTATAATTTTGGAAAACCCAAATCTCTTTGAGCCTCATTTTCCTTATTGTAAAGTGGAGGTAATAATTATATCTAAAGTTCTGCGGAGAGAAGTAGGTAAATTTATATAGTGCTTAGAACGGTGCCTGGCCCAGAAAATGTTTAGGCATTTTCCTTTACTATTATTATTGCACAGTAGAGGAGAGCTCAGAATATACCCTCTCTGCCGGTAGAAAGAGCTCAAGGAGTGCCCAGAAGGTACTGGGCCAAACATGTTAAGTTCTTTTTCCAACTTCAATAATCAAATAAGTCACTTCACCAGCTGAGTATTAAAGGAGACCAAGAAGCTAGAGGTGTTACTGTCATACTCTTCATTCCAGAGCAATTGGTGGAGACATTCTTTCCTATGTGGAAACATGAAGAGTGTGATACAGATATTCCCTCAAACAACAGATTCATTCTTTGTGTTTATGTATTTCTTTCTATTCTTTTCATCCACACTCTCAAACATGTCCATTAAAATGTTTTGGTCAGATAAAAGACTTATGCCTTTCTTTTCCCCACAATAGTCTTCAATGACTAACATCAGACCTTGACTCAGCCTTGTTGCTGTGGTGCATGAAAGTAAGAACAGAAACTCACCAAATAGTCTTACAACTTGCTTTTACTCATTATGTGACAAGTATTAGAAAATCTCTTTGTTTCTATTTAACAAGGACATTATAGGCTCCTAACTGAACTGTATATGTGTCTACTTGTGTCCTTTTAAACACCAAAGTAAACCAAGATCCATCCGTGTATCATCTACAATTTCCTGAATTCAAAGTACTTTGGAAATCAAAAACAAAGGGTATATATGAAGTGATATTTCTAGAAAAGGCCTTAGGTTTCAGCAAGTTTCATTTAGCTGGGATAAAAGATATAAACACAGGTAGAAAGGAGGTAATGAAAATTAATAGGAACAATTACCCCCTGGGGGAAACCAAGGCAGCCCCCTCCTGAGCAAGAATGATCATCTTAAGGACCTTGAATTGTCCCTCAAGCCATAAGAATTCTTCCAGGGCTACTAGACCAGGACCAGGACTGAGATGCCTACCATACCCAGGCCCATCTCAGGCATATAAATTGGTGTCCCATGCTTTGTGGGCAGGCCAATCTGAACCCTGGCATCAGAATAAGTACCTTTCCTATCCTTCCTTCCTTTCTAACTCTGACTAATAAATCTGCATGTGCCTTACACTGATGCATTCTGAAATTCTTTTCTGTGATATAAGTCAAGAACCTACTCAACAGGACAACATGAGATCTCCATCTCTGTTTTGGGGGATCTCTTTGGATTCCATCTGACGACAACATGAGCTCCAAGGCTCTTTTTTTTGTTTATCTTTTTATTCTCAATATCTCGGATGGTTTCTGGCACAAATTTGGTACCTGATATTTATTCATTGAACAAATGAACAAATATCAGAGAAATCTAAGTAACTTGGATTAAGTCATAGCAACTTGGTGAGACTGGAACTTAGTATATATAAGTGATTAGGTAGATGTTGACTAGGGAATAAAGAAGGAGAGGAGTAGGAGGCAAGGATATTGTCTTAGTTACAAAACACCCCACTCTCAAAGTTAAAGGAAGAAAGGTTTATTTCAGCTCACAGTTTGTAGAGGTTGCAGTCCATAGTCAATTGGTTCCAAGGTAGTGCAGCAGAGCAGAGGGGCACTGCAGAGGAGACAGTCCATGGCAAAGCAGAGAGGAGGCAGCACAGCAGCAGCAGCAAGCCTGCCTTCTTTCTGTCCCTTTATATTTCATCCAGGCTACAATCCTATTGACTGATGCCACCCAACCCAGGGTGGGGCTTTTATTAGCCACACCCCTAACCCCGATATCACACCCATACTCCACATTCACACACCTTAAATCCAGCCACCTTTGAAATGCCCCACCTCTGACTCCATGAGGCTTTTGGGGGACACTAGATACCAACCATAACAGATGTTGAGATCAGTTTTTTTTTCAAAGTCAGGATCTAACTATGTGTTCCAGCCTGGCCTAGAACTCAGTGATCCTCCTGCCTTAGCCTCCTGAGAGTTGGGATTACAGCTGTGTGCCACCATGCCAAGCTGAGATCAGTTTTGGACATGGGAGTTTGAGGCCCTTGTAGGGTATCCCAATGCAGGTATCAACAAACAATGAGATATTTAGTCTGTTCAACTTAGACTCACTAGTTCAGAATTTCAACTATTCTTTTACAAAATACATTCATTCTTTTGACTTTCAAGTACTATATTAGTCTAGGGTTGTTCCCTTTCTCGGCCACTAAGGCTGAGTTTCTTAGTCATTAATGTGAATATAAGCCACATGGGGAATTTAATTGAAATGCAGATTCTGAAGCACAGGTGTGTGGTGCAGTACCCTTGGAGATTCTGCATTTTAACACATTCCCATGCTATGCAAAGGTGCTTATCCGCCACTGTGTCTGGAGTCACAGGGCACTATAAAACAGTGGAAATAGCTTTAAGAACTAGTTAGTAGGCTTTTTTCTTTTCTATTATTGGTAAAATTTCTCAATCTTTAAAATATATGGAGAATGGTCAACTTGAAAAATTATTTTTCAAGTAACTTTCTTCTGAAACTATTTTTGCACTTTAAAATACACTTTGTTTGAAATGTTCACCTTGAAATGTGATTTAGCCTTTTGTTGATAAATTTCAAAGTAAATTCTCTCTTAATTTTAATAGTGATCCTGTAAACTACTCAGTCTCTTATTTATTTATTTATTTATTTAGGTACCTGGGATCACTCAGGTCCTTGTGCTTGCAAGGCAGGTAGGGCGCCACTGAGCTAAATCCCCGGGCCTATTTTGTTTTGTTTTTGAGACAGGGTCTTGCTATGTATTCCAGGCTGGCTTTGAACTCATTATGTAGCCCTGGCTGGACTTGAACTTGTGGTGATCCTCCTGCCTCAGTCTCTTAAGGACAGTACTGGAATTGTAGGTGTGAGCCACCACACTCGCCCACTACTTTAAAGAGTTTTGTTAAATTTAGTATTATGCTGAAAATTTCAGGTTATGGTTAGTAGCTGTTAGAAATAATTCAGTGGACATGCAGGCTCCAGAAGTACTGGAGGTAAATTCAGGACATTTTGAAACACTCAAGCACTTAGGAAAAGTATCGAGAGTGACCTATTTCAAAACTAGGTATAGCCACAGCTATTCTTATCCTGAAACCCAGAGATCTTCTCCATCTAACAAAAGATTTTAATCTGCAGCAGTAGTTTTTCTTAGATACTATTAATTTAAACTGAATGAATTAATTTTATACAGGATGAAGAACTTAGGTATCATCTTAGGTATTGTCTGTAATGCATCTTCCTTGCTGTGATGGTCTGATAAAGTTTTATTATTATTTTTCTTTCATTCTTCCATTCAAAAAATATTTATAGGATTTGTTGTGGTTCTAGTAACTGAAAAAAAAGTGCTGTGAATTAGACGATACTGGGTGTGTGAGACTTAAATTATATGGGAAACCAGAAACAACAGAGAAATAAATAAATGTAATTTCATACGAGCAGAAGCACTATTGAAAAGAAAACAATGGTAACAATTTGGGGAGTGATTGCTATGGGGGATACCTATATACTGGAAATCCGGAAAGCTTTCTATGGAATGTTAGAGTTGAGTTAGAAACATGACTAAAATAAATAATAAAATATGCTAATATGAAGAGAAAAAGGGACAGTGAAAAGTCCACACATAAGGAGTGAACTTAATGAGTTGAAGGGAGATCCAGACTAGTGAGCATGTGGCATAAAGGAGGTGGAAGATAAAGATCAAGTAGAACTCCGAAAACTAAAGCAGGGAATCTGTAATATATTCTACGTGCTATTACGAAGATTAAGGTTTGAAGCCAGAAGGGATGGTTCATGCCTGTAATCCTAGCACTTGGGGATCCTGAAGTACATATTGCGAACCTATCTCAAGAAACAAGCACAACAACAACAAATTAATGTTCGAAACAGGAAATTACATGATTTTATTATTTCTGGTTAAATGCTCCTGCTTTCTTAGATTAACAAGTTCATGGCTGTAGTTAGAGGCCCAGTTTAAATGTTATACTCATTGTAGTGCTTTCTGCAGTCTTGGGGTGGGATTTCAAGTGGTCCTAGCTATCTACCTTTCCCAGGGGCCGTTTCATCCTTGGTTCTGTTTGAGCCAAAGATGAATCCTAAGCCATCAGATGATGCTCAGGCACTGTTACGGACCAGACACAGTCAGGGAGTCTGATGACTGACTGAGCAGGAGGGTCTCCATCCAGAGACCAGCCTTGGATTTAGGGGATCTTTCCTCCTGTCTTATGCTTGTATTCAGTCTGGGTCAGTTACCAGATTTTCTTTCGAATAGTGAGTGTAGTTCATAAAAACTAAATCTGTGCATTGTCTCCTGAATCCCCCTGGGCCAGGATCAGAAGTCCCAGGCACTGGTTCTAACATAGTTAACTGACATGTAGGGTAGGACCTGAGACAGCTAAGTGGCCCTTATGGCTCTCAATTGTTAAACTTATTTTTTTTGAGACAGGGTCTCATTATGTATTCCACACTGGTCTGGGATCCTCCTGTTTTAGCCTCCTATGTGCTGGAATTACAGGTGTGTGTCATCAGGCCTAGCATTGCTATTACTAATTTTGTAGACACAATGTCTTAATAGTATACCACACCGTCTTTAGTTTTCCCAATACTTTTTCTTTACTTTTCTTACTTCTACACTCCTCTACTTTATCATATGCCTGTACTATAGCACATTTCTCTATCATAGTACATGTTACTTGTTTTCCAACTTGTCTAGTCTACTGAACTGCTAATTCTTTTGGCGGGGGAGGGTACCGGGGATCAAACTCAGGACCTTGCACTTGCAAGGCAGGTGTGGTGCCACTGAGTTATATCCCTGGCCCGGAACTGATAATTCATCATGGGCAAGGACTGTGACTTATTTACTTTCCTGTATCCACAGTTCATAATGCAGTGCGTAGCACATAGTAATGTTAAGTAAATAATTACTGAATAAATAAATGAGTACTTGAATCATCCCTCAAACTTATGCTTCTGGACTTAACCTTTTTATTGAACTCCAGTGTCTTATTTTTAAATGTCTGTTGGCATTTTTAATTGTCCATTTTTTTCTCAAACTCAAATTCATGTACTCATTGTCTCTTTCCAACTTTAAAATTTTTGTTGATAATATCAATTTCTTTATAGTTTCCTTGGTCAGAAATTTTAGAGTATTTTGATTCTCTCTTGATGTCTGGAATTTTCTGTATTCTATTTCACTGACTCAAATCCTGGTTCAGGCTTTTATTACTTAACTCCTGGAAAAGTGTAATACATTTTTGACTGCATGGAGGGTCATCACAACTAAAAATTCTTTTCACTTCAAATTCATACTGCTTATCTCTGTAAGATCATTGTCAGTAAAACATTAATTTATTCTTGTTCACACACTGCCCCAATTTCCAAGTATTTTTTCACAGAGTATGTGCATGACATGCCATTCTCTTCTATAAAACCTTATTTAATGGTCCATGAGCTAAATGAGATAGTGTTTTGATCTCCATTTCATAGATAAGGACATTGAGATTTATGTACGTTAAGCTACCTGCTCAAGGTCACATTTACACCAAAAACAAAAAGTTAGAACTGAGTTCTGAATACAGACAGGAACTCTAAGCTCTAGTAATCATTTTATCAGTATGTAATATCTCAAATTTAAATTCCTGCTTCACTTTGGAAGACTTCCATAATGCAGCACACCAGCCCTACTTAATTTCTCTTCTTTGCTGCATTTGTATCTTCTATTCCATATTTCAAAGTTTTTGGTACTTGTCTTCTGTGAAGTTACCTATTTTTAACTTCAACTAGATTATGAACACCTTAAAATTAGTATTATGTACAGTTAGCCATCAGTATCCATAGGTTCTTAATCTATGGATTCAAACAACCACTGACTAAAAATATATTAAATTGCATCTAAAGTAAACTTTTCCTTGTCATTATTTTCTAAACAGTAAACAACTACTAACTAGCACTTACATTGTTTCTGTTATTACAAGTGATTTAGAGATGATTTAAAGTGTACAGGGGGAATGGTGTAGGTTTTATCCAACTGCTATCCTTATGTCAATTTCATATAAGGGATTTGAGCAATCTAAAATTTTGGTATCTGTGGGTTGTTGGAACCAATCATTCACTGGATACTTGGGGACAACTATATCACACTTGAATTTCTATGAAGATCTAATATTATGTATGACTCACAATAACTTCCCAATGAATAATTTATTAAAAATATTAGCACAGTCCTTGAGACAAATGCATGCATAGTAAACTGAACCAATGATTCCTAAATTATTATTAGAGGGACCAATGCATCAAATTGCAGGTCTAATAAGAAACCAGAAAATTTTGATGTCTTCCTCATACTAAGAAGTTTTTGCTTGCCTTTACAATACAGATTAAAAGTTTCCCAGGTTAACTAATACATTTTAGTGGCATCCCACTATTTCTGTGAAGCAGTGTCAAATACGATACAACGTCACCACATCCACAAGCATCAGCATTTCACCACCACTCTCCCTCTCGGTGCTTCGGAGAAAGCAAACAGAATAGTTGTGGTTCCCTCTCCCTCTCTCTTAATGAATCGTAAATTCACTTTCTGTTCATAGGTCCATCAACTTAATTTCATTTAACTTCAAGGAAAGTACTAGAAGTAACTTTTTAAAGACTTTTTGGCTCAAGATTCTGATCCCTCTCATCTCCTCTGTCCCAAAACGGATGTTTCGAGTAGAACTCGCTCAGATCCACCTACAGGAGAGTCCGGCCTTGACTTCAGAGTGTGAGATCTGAGGCCAGTATGCTGTGAAAACAGCTGATTTAGGGCCTCCCCACGTCCACCTTCACGGGTCCTCGGGATCCCTCCCGCCCAATGGCAGCGCCATCGCGCCGTCGCGCCGCATTACGTCACACGCTCTCCCGGAAGTGCCGCTGGCCGAGCGGCGCCGGGGGCGTGTCTCGAGACCTGCCCGCGTGTTGTTACCTGTAAACGCGGGAGGTTTGGCTCCGAAGCTGTCGCACTCGCTGTGGAGGCGTTTTATCTTCTCTGGCAAGAGCTGTGAGCTTATCCTACCCGCAGGCCCAGAAACGTGAGGCAGTTTCGGCCGTTGGTGCGGTGCGATGGAGGTGGTGGAGGCCGCCGCCGCTCAGCTGGAAACCCTGAAATTCAGTGGCACCGGCTTGGGGGTTGGGGAAGGTCCGACGGTGCCTGCCCCCGACTCCGCACCTACGCCAGGGCTGCGGTCGTGTGAAGGATGCCCAGAGAGTGAGCCGGCTGTGGAGGCTCAGCCTCCCAGGGAGCAGCCGCCGCAGCCCGCCCTGAGCGCCGAGGCGGGCGAGAGCCCCGCGCCGCTGCCAGAAGTGGCGCCCCGAGGGGACTGCGTCACTGGCCTGGGTGCCGCGCTGCCGGCGGAGACCCTGAGCTGCCCGGAGACCTCCGACTCCGACAGGTCGAGTGTCCTCGGGCCCCGGAACAGCAAGGATGGGACTCCGGGCTAGGAGCCCAGAGGGTGCGGTGTGGATTGGGGGCGGGGGGTGGGGAGGCAGCTGATGCTTAGGCGCACGTGTAGACGCGCAGCTCGGACCGCCTATTCCTCTCCGCCGTTCGCTGGGAAGCACGTTGTGAATCTGGATTTAGGACTATCGAATCTCACTTCTTTCCTAGATTTGGTAGCCTGAAAGGTTCTATATGTAGTTAATATAATTTTTAGTTAAAATATAGGAAGGCTGAAGTTATTAGGTTATTTTCATGAGTACTGTTTGGTATATCTCTGTGGTTGTAACTTTAGAGTTCTGTGTCGTCTGAATTACCTTCTTCCCGTCAAGTCTAGCATGTAGCCTTGTTTTTTTGAACGGAATAAGTTAAGGATCAGGAAAGGGATTATTTTTTATAACCACCCCTCCGCCTGTGCCTTCTTAGGGTGGGATAAGACTGCAACATATGGGCTGTTACAAAACCACACTGAACATTTTGTACAAATATTCAAGTACGTTGGGGGAGGTTACTGACCAGGTGAACAAGATAGACACATTAGTGAGGATGTAAGGAGTTTTTGGGTAAATCAATCTGGGAATGGAGGAAAAAGGATTTGAGTAGAGGAAGAGAATCTGAATAGACTGGGCAGGGGAAGTAAGCAAACTATAAACAAGGTTTGATTTCTTGGCAGTCATAAGATCATCTTGTTGGATTTCTGTGTCCACGTTACTGGGAAAGTGAAGTAAGTGTTAGATGGTCCGACAGTGGTTTGAAGGCAGACATTGGGATGTGTTGTCAAAATAGAACAATTTAGTGTAGGACTCTGTAGATGATGGAAGAAGGTGCCAAATATTTGAGAAAGTGAAAAGGGATACAGCTTTTTGCATATTTTAGCTAGGCAACGTTTTGGTACCTATACAGGGTCTCTGGTTTTAGGTTCTTGGTAACTCAGCATGGTTTTCAAGAAATTATGTTATAGTACCAGAGAGACTCTAGTAACAGTTTGAAAAGAGGGCTGTGGGAGCAAAGGAAGGAATCTATTTCAAAGAAGGTAACATTTGATTTGAACTTACAAAGAAGAACAGAATATTTCTAGGTTGACATTTCAGGCAAAGAAAATAGCACAAACAATGGCACGTGGCAGTGAAAATACAAGGGGAATTGGGAAATCATATAGGCTTATATGCTGGATATAGCCTCTGTGTGAGAAATGGTAGATGAGATTGTGGAGGTTACCAGGAACCTGCTCACAAGGGCTCTAAGGTGTCTTTTATGGAAAAAAAGTTGTAAGCTTTTCTGTATGCTTAAATATTTCTAAATACAGTGGAAAGAATAATGCAGACCGTATAGCAATAACCTTTAACAGTTTTTAATTTTTTGAAAGTATTCATTTGATATTGAACCTTTTAGTCATTTACAGACATCTGGCGCCTTATCTTTAAATACTTCAGCATGCATTCTCGCAGAGGACATTATCTTACATAATCACAATGCTATTAATCATAACATGTGAAATAAAATTTCTCTCTTAAACTGATTAGCATGGGAGGTCATGAGAAGGTTAAAGTAACAGCAGTGGGAGGAAGAGTGATTATCCTGGGGTGAAACTCTTACAATATTGGTTATACAATTAGAATTACAAAGCAGATAACAGATGAGGGCCTGAAATAGCAGTGAAAAGGAGATGAGAAATAGGGCTAATTACCAATCAGAAGAGATTTATTATGGACCTGAGTATGCAGTTGTCTTAATGTGATTCCCAGGTTTAACCACAGTGACTGGCTTGAAAACTAAGCAGTGAAAATAAAATAGAAGGTGAAGGAGGAGTGAAGCAGTGCAGAGAATGTACCTTTTTTCTGTTTTGTCCTTAACTTGAAGGAAGTGTGAGGTTTGTGTATGTCATTCATACAGATTAATTATTATGCAGCCAGAAATTATGGTTGGAGATTAGCTGTCAGGGCGGAAGATTGATGAATTAATGTGCACATGGATGATGATTGAACTCATTGGAGTGGATAAAGTTACTCAGAGAGGAGAGAAAGTGACTATGGATAGTACCCATAAATATAGCACAGAGCAGAGGTGAAGTCTCATGTCTCTTATTCTAGTGGGAGAGGCTGAAGTAGGGGAATCACAAGTTTAAGGCCAGGCAGGGCAACTCAGTGAGACCCTGTCAGAAATTTTTTAAAAATAGGATTGGGAATGTAGCTCAGTGGCAGAGTACTTGATTAGCAAGCATGAGGCCCTGGATTCAATCCCCAGTACTGCACCAAAACAGAGCAAAACACAATTAACATTAAATGGGCTACAGTGGGGGAGCAAATTACAATTTCTGTGGGAAGTCAAAGGCCAAAAAGTGATCAACATATTTGGTAATGGAAGCATTCCCAAGTTGCTTCAAAACGGGGAAGAAACTGTTGGCAGTTTTCCTTCAGTCATAAGCAAGTGATTGACATTTGCTTATTATACTCAGACATATGACATTGTGCATAAGAGGGTTAGGAATTTTGAAAATGCTATTGATGAACCAAACACTACTTCCCCGATGTTACAGTAACCTTTGAAATCCTCCCCTTTTAATTAGACCAGCAATAGTAAGCAAGGTTAAGTACGTATTTCCTAACTGAATAATACAATGCCATTGTAATATTTGACCAAGTTTTCAACTGTTTTCTTCCCTACAGTGAAACAGATTCAGATAGTTCAAGCTCCTCTTCTTCCTCATCATCTTCCTCCTCCTCATCTTCTTCCTCTTGTGTATCACTTCCTCCCGTGCTGTCTGATGGAGAAGAAGATTTACAAGTTGAGAAGGAAAGCAAGAGTTTTCCTCTTAAAACAAAAGATGAGTTACTTCTTAATGTAAGTACTTATATTAATTGTGTTTAATTTTCATGTTATAAAATGCACTGTTATTACACTGGTATTATATTTGGTTTATATCAAATTTGAACTTTATTCTTAATTTATTGAGAATACTTTTGCCATGACTTGACTTGCTTACGTGAAAGAGAGCAGTGACTGGAATAAGTTCTGAGGTTGGTTCTAACCCTGGCATTGGATAATTGTTCTTTTTTGGGCACCAACTTCAGTTTGGTATTTTCTGGTTTTTATTTTCCATATAAAACATTTCCAGGCTGAGTTTCAGGGGTAGAGCACTTGTGTAGCTTATGTAAGCCCTTCAGTTCAATTTTAGTGTGTGTGCTGCGGAGCACAAGCCCCTCAGTTCAGTCTTCAGCACTGCAACAAAAAAAAGAGAAAAGATACTTCTTAGATAAATTTATAGCCTTTGTCTTTGTATCTTTGTCCACAAGTCGGAAAGGTTTCCTCAGTCGCAACTGAAATCTAATTGATTGCTTTTAGAGAAGTAGAAAGTGAAATTCAGTGGGTTAAACATTTAGGATTCCTATTCACTTGAAATTTTAGAGGCATTTTTTCAAATTACACTTGGAAAGATGCATTTATTGTGTAATGGCACTTGGTAGGTTCATCTGGCAAAGTTAACTCTTGTGAGGTGTTATTTTCTCTTAGGCTGTAAAGTGCTGAGAGAATGGGGATTTGGCTGAAACCTTTGACCCAAGGAGAAAACCTTTGCAGAATTTCAGAATATAGCTTATATTGCCTCACACCTCTGTGTACGTTAATTACTACTTACACTTTTATAAGTTCAGTGATCACTAGTCAAAATTATCATGTAACATTTAAATCAATATGATAACCTTAAGATGCTAGATTTGAAAAAAAATTAAAAGCTCAGAGGTAATTTGGTGCCTTTTTTCATGACTATTTTTGGATTCTACCAATATTATTTCTCTTTTTCCCTATTCATAATAAGAAATTTCCTATCGCATTTATGCTTCATGGATTGAAAACTTTTGTATTTATCTGCAGTGGTTCATGCGTTCATGCCACACATGTTGATATTTTTTAATGGTCTTTTTATGTAAAGGTTTCTAATTTATAACTATTTTCTGAAAGTATTGGAAGACATTTTGATTTCATTTACTTGTATCTTTATCACCTCTCAAAAGTTTGCTCTTAGGGTATAAAAACCTAAGAGGGATAAAAGATCACAAATAATTCTAGCATCCAGTAAGTTAAGGGAGGAGGATTTTGAGTTTGAGGCCAGCCTGAACTGTGCAGTAGAACACTGTCTTAGGAAAAAAAAAAATGAGAGAGAACACAATCTTTTTAAAATGTTTACTGTCTTATTTATGCCACTAAGTCTAAAATTCTTAGGTATCCCTTGAAATGTAATGGAAAATCTTCTATACTTGTTTACAGTTTTTTTCTGGGTGTACAGTACCCATATTTTCACCAGAAATCAGAAAAGGTCTTTGGTCAAACAGGCCAACCATGTTGTTTGAGACTGAGCTCACATCTAATCTTTGTACCTCCTTCGTACCTAGTACAGTGCTTTATAACTAATGAGGACTAAGTAAAACATGGTAAAGATTATAGAATAAGGCATGAACAGGTGCCTTACTTTCATTCTTTTAGAAGTTATTGTAGCACACCTGCCATATGCCAGGTGCTGTAAACAAAACCAGTCCAGTTTCTGCTTTCATAGTATCTAGTGGAAAGAGACAGACAGTAAATAAAGCAGACATAAATTTAATTACCAGAAGTGCTATTGAATGTTTGAGTGTGTGTTTGTCACATATCAGAAAATTTCATTTTGCTGGGAAAATGTGTTGTTAACTTTTAAAATGGAAGAGTGACCTAGTATGTTTCCTTTTTTTTTTGGCCATTTCCAAGGGATCTTGGGAAGGATAGAAGAGGCAGTTACAGTGAAAATACAGGTTAATTTTTAAATTTTGGATCCTTAATTAGCTATTGATTATTTTATGTTTATAAGATTAGGAAGGAAAATTACCAGAAGTCTCTGGTTGTTCACACTACTGTGCTGCTATAGATAGGTAGAGGTATGAGGAGTTCCTTGGTGTCCTATTTACTTTTTTTGTTGCTGAGACAAAATACCTGACACTCAAAGTTTAAAGGAGGAAAGGTTTATTTTCGCTCACATTTTGTAGAGTCCATAGTCGGCTAGCTCTAAGGCAGGATGGCATGACAAAGGTGCACCACAGAGGAAAAACAGTTCATGGCAGGCAGAAGGTACCAAAGCAAGCAGGCGACTAGTGTCAAGAGACAAGACTACAGCTCTTCCTGTCCCTTCCATCTTCCCCAGGCTCTCACACCCTTAAACCTAGCATCACACCTTAAATCAATCCCAGCGTCATGTCTTTGATCCCAGCAGTACAAACCCTAGATCCAGCTACTTCAGAAAAGCCCCACCTTTGACTGCATGGGGCTTTGTGGGGGACATCTAGGTAAAAGCTATAACACTTGGTTTTCCCTAAGTCTCTGACTTAGGTTTCTGAAAGAATGTATTTGGACTCTTTCAGAATTTGAACTCTGAAGTTCAGTACAAAGAATGGCTTTGTCTTTAGGACTGTGCTTCTTTCTGTGTTACTCTGTAGCGCTGGCCGTTTGACCACTAATACTGTTATATGACAGCCATGAGGAAGACTTGCTGGCTTATCTGAGTACACAATGTTTAAGAAACCATTAAAGCCAATGGAGTGAATATTTAGATTGCTTGCCATAATGGTTTATAGCTAGATGTTCCCCCAAAGCCTCATGTGCTCATAAATGGGGGTTAGGGGAATTGATTAGATCATGGGAGGGTGGTACTCGTCAATGGATTGGTCCCTGATGAGTTTGTAGCTAAGTGTTGTTTGGGAGATGAAGCCTGGCTGGAGGAGATGGGTCACTGGGGTGTGGCCTGGAAGAGTATCTCTCTCCCTATCCCTTGATCTCTCTGCTTCCTGCCAGCATGTCTTGTACTGTGGACTGAAACCTCTAAAACGGTGAGCCAAAATAAACCTTTCCTCCTTTAAGTTGTGGATGTCGGGTATTGTGTCTCAGTGACAAGAAAGTAACTAAGACAGTTGACATGGGTTTCAGAGTCATCCCTCCTGTTTGTGTGGGTGAGTGTAGGAGAGAGTGTGAAAGTGTGTAGGAAAGTGTAAGCTTGAAAGAGTGCATGGGCTAGTGTGAGAAAGTGGGGGTGCCTAAGAGCCAGCTGACAAAAGGGGGTGTGAATATGTATTTGGAGGGGGGTGGGTGCTGGTTGTGTGTTAGCAGCTTTGTATAAACCTGGATTCTCTGTCACAGGAAAGGGAGGCTTATATCCACTTTAGAAGGTGATGCTGAGTAATCAGAATATACCCAAAGAGAAAAACGCTTGGAAGTGATTCTGATGGTCGACTTATGTTGGACTCAAGTTGTGGAGAGCAGAGATTCAGATTACCTCAGGAGAAAGAAGGATTTGCTGTAAACACTTGGATTGGAAAGCAGTGGGAACTAAGGCAGCTCGAAAGACTGGGCTTGATGTTCCTTGCACATTGTTGTAGTTCAGTTAGCATCTTTTGATTCTTTCTTTACTGAGTGACTGCTTCTGCCTACCTGCAGATGGATCTTTAATTCTGGTTTTCTGTACCCTGGCTCTAAAATGACATCTTTTACTCTCAGCTTTCCTGTGAATTGGCACATTGTATTTATTTAATTAGGTTTTTTTGCTCACTTTCAGGACAGCCTTTTACTTAAATTTGGGGTTTTTTGGTTGTTTTTGGTACCGGGAATTAAACTCGGGTCCTTGCATTTGCAAGGCAGGCAGTGGAACCACTGAGCTAAATCCCTGGCCCTAAATTTGGTTTTTTAGAGAAATGACAACTCACTCTTCTGCCAAGTGTCCCCTCTTGCTACAACTTACTCGAGAGGAGGTGGTATGCGCTGTTTTGTTCAGGACTCCTGATGCATCGCTTAGACTCTAAGACAGCAGAGGTTGTGTGTCTTTGCCAGCATGGGGCTGCTGGCTCTATGCTATCTGTTATTTTAATTACCAAATGAAATTCTAAAGAAAATTAATGAGTTGTCCTATCTATGCTGTCTTTGCTAAAAGGTGTACATAAATTAAGATGCTCGAAACAGTTAATAAAAATTTTGGAGTCTATGCTGGACTTTCAGACATCTCTATAATGTAGACATGTTCAGTTTATCCCAGTTTTGTGTCCTTAGTCTTTAGAGTGTTTTTTTTTAAGCCAGTTTTCTGTTGTTACTCAAACATACAGAAGATCATTTTTACCTCCATTTACTCTGCTTGTCAGGTGTGAATATTGCCTCTCTGAGTCTCCTTCTTTAAATCTTTTCCATTGTTTGAAAGCTAGATCTAGTGATCTGACTACAGGTTGGGGATCCCTAACCTGAGAATCTGAAACTTTTTGAGCAGTGATAAGGTACTACAAATGGTAAATTTTATGCTAAGTGTTTCATGCACATAGTTATTAACAATACTGTATAAAATTACCTGCAGAATGTGGTATATGAAACAAATAAATTTCATATTTATACTTGGACTCTATCCCCAAGATAGCTCATGCTCACTAGCAAGAAAGGATGGGTTCCAGTGGTGGCAAAAACTCTGGAAAAGGGGGCTGGGGATTTAGCTCAGTGGTTCCGCTGCCTGCCTTGCAAAGGCAAGGACCCGAGTTCAATTCCAGGTACTAAACAAAACAAAACAAAAATCTGGAATACTTCTGGTGCCAAGCACTTTGGAAAAGGGATACTCACCCTGCACTAACTGTGCAGAATTTAGTTTTAGGTTTATGGGAAATATGAAGTAACTTTGAGATTGTTTTAAAATCAGTTCTTACAACCAGTTTTTTTAATAGGCTTATAACCAAATCTTTTCATACCAAGATTTGGTTATAACTTGACTTTAAAAAATGAACAGGAGGAGGTGGTGAGTAGAGAAAAAAAAAAAGGATTAGTGAGCTATAAGCGGCATTGAAATAAAGAGTCTTACGTGGCCCTCCTCATAATGTCATGGTTATGTAACATGATGTTAAGTTTAACCAAGTGGAGTTTTCTTTTAAACATAAACCCTTCTTTAATGCTGAGAAGGTTTATGTGTAAGAAGCAATTACAGATTTGGATTTCCATTAAACCACATAGGAATTTTTAGTGTTTCAGTGAGAGAAAATTAGGTTCTTTTTGAAAAATTTTATCAGTATTCTATTCCACGAACTTTCATATAAATATATCTAATGTAATTGAAAACATAGTCATAGAAACATTTGGTATCGTGATATTCTGAAATCTTAACCAGAAATGAATTTTGTAAATCAGTGCCTATTGTTTCCTTTTCTAAAAACCTGAAAGATTTTACCAAAGGTTAAATTATGGCCCCAGTGCTTATGGGAATATTCAAAAGGACTACTAATGTATGCTTATGCATGTAATGTAACATGACTGAGAAAAAATTTACTGCTGGTTAGCTATTCATAAGAAATTTCACTTTTACAGTTTCAGAGACTGCCTGTGCTATGTTAAAAGAAATAAAGTTTTTAGTTTATATATGCTGTACTTTCTTTCCAGTATTGGCAGCGCAGACAGACATCCTAACACATTGTTAACATGAGCATATGAAAATATCTGGGCCACGTCAAGTGATTAGAAGTTGCAGTGAAGTATTTCATACCTATTTGACCTCTAACACCTATCAAAATTTGTATTGCACTTTAGTCTTTACTATTATTGATTGAATACATTGTTTTCAAGCCCTAATGTGTTTATAAGTTTTCTCTTAAGTGCAGGCCTCTTTCACCTCAAGGTTGGTATGACTCCAGGTAGATTTGCAATTATTACATTCCATCCTGGACTGCTGGTAGCAGTTACTAACGTTCCTAAAATGTCCTATAGCTAAGCAGCAACCTAAAATGCTTGAAAAGATGATAGTTTTTTCATTAATAGTCAGTGCTCTTCAATACTTAGATATTTTAAAAGTTCAAATTTTATACTTTACTGTTAAATTATTTCCGATAAGCTTATATGAAGCATGAATGATTCTTTAAACTTCAAATAAGTAGTATTTTTTATTAGTGTAGCCATATATGTTCTGTGTGTGTATATGATACAGAAACATTCCCTGTTTTAGACCCCCCCCCCATTGGCCAGTAGATTTTAATGAGTTGGTTATGCTGATCACTATAGAGGGTAAAGACAAATGTGGGGAATGTAGTTGGAGTGAGAGCATAGACACGCAGAAAGAAAAGTAACACCAGAGAGTTCCTGACAGAATGCTAAAAGAATGGTACTGTGCACCCGAATTTGTAGGATTGACTGGGTAACTTGCACTGCAGTGGTCAAGGAAGGTGACTCATCCACTGTGCAGCTGTGCCAAGGCAGTGGAGGTTCCCAAGAGGCTGAAGAAAATGCCTGGAAATGGTTTGTGTGAGATGAGGTTTATTAAGATGCTAATGGGACCAATTAGGGTTAACTGAAGCTCACTAACAAGAAAGGATACATTCCAGTGGTGGTGAGCTGGACAGGAAGTCTCCAGAAGTGTCCAGTGGTGGCTGGGCTGTTTTGTGTATGACCAGCATTCCAAGCAACACCTGACTTAGCATACAGGCAGGAAGAAAGTTGTGCAGATGTCACTAGCTTGCCCGGTATCGTGTGTTCTTTAGGTAATAGTTACCAGGACACTCTGTTGCCTGTCAACCCACGGTGTCCTCTTGTCTTGGCAAGAGTTTGTTTGTTTGTTTGTTTGTTTGTTTGTTTTTGGTACTGGGGATTGAGCTCGGGACCATGCGCTTGTGAGGCAGGCTTGGCAAGAGTTTTTGGAAAGCAAAAGGGTGTTTCAAGTGGTATGTGTGGTACTAAATGTACTTTTTTTCAGGGACAATAGTGAAAGCATCAGGGCTTGAACTGAGATTGAAAGATGGGCAGGCTGCGGATAGAAAGGTGACGAGGGGAAATTGCTAGGGAAGGCACCAAGTCCGTCACATGATGGTTGTTCTCAAGATTGCTTACATAGTAAGACCTCAAGGAATGTTTATTTCTTTCTTCATTCATTTATAGTCCATGTAGTGTCAATTTGAAACTGAACCCCTTTTTTACCTTTTAATATTTCAGAAAAATTTTGGCTAATACCCAGCAGCATTTAACTTATTTAGCAGTGCTTTTCTCTTAGTGATAAATAAAATCAGGGTCTTAGAGTTGGTGAAATACAGATTCCCCAGTTAACATAAAAGGTATGCCATGAGTTTCACTGATTGCTGGAAGTTTCTTTTTCTCTTGATAGATTATAATTTTATTTCAGTTTTATATTTGAGTCAATTTTTGAGGGTACTTTTATGAACTTTGTTTCACTTTAGTATTTTAGGTGAAAATGTTTAATGGATTTGTCTAAGTTTAGCTTCTTACACAACAGAGTAATTAATAAGGGCATTAATGCTTATTGGCAATACCCAAAGAATAGCTGAATTTCATGGAAATTTGTAAAATTACTCTCCTTGGAGAAGTTGAAGTAGAAACTAAATACTCAGCTTGGTCATAGGTGACAAAGTGTAGAGACCTAATCCATTCTTTTTCCAATGTTTTACCAGCCAACCATAGGAAAAAATATTTCTAATTTTGGCTCTCAGTACTCCAGGGATTGAATCCTACCTTCCAACCATATCTGAAAAGTGAAGGCTCAGGTAATTGGGTGCTGTGTGCATGTTCTCTATTTTTGTATAATAGAGAAAAGTGGTTGGATAATTTCATTCTACCTTCCCCCACTCTTTTCAGTAGTACAAAGTAGCAAAGGATTAATTTTTATTTGAAATGTCTGACTCTTTCGCTCACTACCCTCTCTTGCCTGAGTTTAGTTTTTGTGAGTGAAAATCCAAATCAAGGTTCTTTAGATAATTTTACCTTAGAAGGGCATCAAATTACTGATTTATTTTTTCCAATAGTAAACCTTCAAATGAGCTAGAGAAGTCAGTACCATTGTAAAGAAAGAATGTCACCTTCTTGGAGGCCAGTTTTAATAGCTCCTTCCATTTTTGCACTGGAAGTTATACACATTTCTTTTTTGATTAATGTGTGCTTTGATTTTAATTTAATTTAATGTAATTTTCTTTTATTTTATTTGAGACAGGGTTTCACTAGGTAGCCCATGCTGTCCCTGAACTTGTGGTGCTCCTCCTATCAGTCTGCCAAGTGCTGGGATTACAGGTGTGCATCACCATGCCCGACTTGATTAGTGTGTTTATAATTTAATTTTTAATAAGATAGATTTTCAGTGTGTTCTAGTAATTTGAACAGTTTGCTTAACTATGCATCCTTACAGGCAGTACAAGAGAGTTAGAATGTAATAATATTCTTACAACCCAGGCAGTAATTCTTTCATGACTATTTCAGGAGTGTGGTTAGAATCTTGCATTTTTTATTGCCTTAGTTATCTTATCACAGAATCATAACAATTATTTTGTCCTATTTGGAACTTTTGCAACTTTTGCTCAGGTTCCTCATTAATTACAGATAGGAAAACTGAAGCTAGAACAAAAATGACTTGCCTCAGGACATCTAAGTGGTTAGGTTCTAGCTATTGTATTTATTGTCTTAGGAAAATGGATAGTAAACAAGTAAATAAAATATTAGACCCTAATGTTTTAGAGAAGGAAAAGCAGCAGCGTAATTTGGTAAAGAATGACTCAGCTTGATACATGAGGAGAAGATTTAGAATAATCCACATATTCTTTGTTTTTAGTAGCAACCTGCCTAGCACAGTGGATTCTGGTCATTTGAACTTTCTAGTTACTTTGTGGATAATAATAACGTAGCATATTTTGTCATGGTGAAGGATGTATGTATCAGCTAATGTGAGCTTTTTTAAACTGTATTTTCTTAGACTCCATTGTCTCTTTAAAAAAGTCTTTGTCTTGCAACTGTGAAGTGTGTAGGAAATAAGTGAATGAATTTCTTTAGGATCTTGAATTTTTGTTTTGGTTTGGTTTGGTTTGATTTTTTTTGGTACCGGGATTGAACTCAGGACCTTGCACTTGGGAGGCAGGTGGCAGCACCACTGAGCTAAATCCCTGGGTTCAGTATGTTGAATTTTAGTAACTCATTTGCCAAATGCTGGGTGTAGCATTTTGTAGTTCTGTGCAGCCTGTTTGGCTGCTAATATCAGTTCTTGATTACTCCTTGTTATTACATGTAGAAATACTGAATAAATATGCCCTGAAAAACTTTTACTTTTCTTTTGATTTTGAACCAGCAAACATTGTGTTTAAATGAGAGTATATATACTTACCCAAAATCGTAGATAATGTACATCTAAAACAAATGTTGTTTCATTTAATGCCAAGAAATAAATGAAAGTATAAATTTCTCACCAATCTTCATTTCCCAGGTGAAATATTTACATTGTCATTAAGACTTTATGGTAGGCTGGGTATGGTGGTACATGCTATAATCCCAGCACTCTGGGAGGATGAGGCAGGAGGATTTCACTTTGGAGCCCAGCTTAGGCAAACATAGTGACTTAATGAAACCCTATCTTAAAAGGAGCTGCGAATGTAGCTCAGTGCAGAGGCTCTGGGTTCAATCCCCAGTATCTCAAAAAAAAAAAAAAAAAGCAAGAAAGAAAATCATGGTTCATGCAGTTATAATGGCCTAAAATTACACCTGCATTAATGGCTGGACATGGATGGAGGATGCAAATATGTTTTCTAATGAGGGCTCATTTGATGTGTGAAAATGTCAAACATTGTTGCCCTCTTGATCTTTCTGAGCCAGTAAACTTTGAACAGTAATGAGAATGTTCTATATCCATGTTGTCTTAATACTCAAGGTATGGAGCACTTTTGATGTGGCAGGTGTAAGGAGGCTGAATTTTTTATTTTATCTCATTTCAATTAAGTTTAAACTTACATGATGAAGTGTAGTTAGTGTCTTGTGTGGGATCTCTCAAATGAAAGCCATCTTTCGCATTACTCACCCTTCTTTTCACAGTGGTTATAGGGTAATCCAGGCTCATATCTTAATCTTCCTAACCTGCATTAAATAGTCTTGCCTTTAATTTTCAGTACACATGGCTTTTTTAGTGGGGGTGCACATGATTTTTGCTTATCATATGATGAAGATATTTCTGTTTCTGGTCTTCCTCTTTATCTCTACTTTTAAATTTCTTGGTTTCTTAATATGTCTTTTACTTCTGATTCTTTAAATCTCGTGTACAGTGTCAAAATGATACTGTCCTTCAGTATGTGTTCTGAACTGTTTTTCCCCCTTTATTGGTATCTGTATGTTTCTCTCCTCTGTCACATATACCTGCCCTGGAAAAACAAAGTGATGGAAGCCAGGCACAGTGGCACACACCTGTAATCCATCACTGGGAGGCTGAGGTAGGAAGATTGCAAGTTCACGCCCAGCCTGAGAAATTTAGAGGCCTAGTGAGGAAACTGTACTCAGACTGAAAAAAAAAAAAAAGCGGAAGTGATTGGTTTTTGTTTTTTCCTGCAAAGCATATTATGCAACTGAGTTTTACTTAAATCTTATAAGGGGGCTGCTGTGTTATCGGAGAGTCAGAAGTTAATATAATCCTTGTAATAGTGTTTGCTGCTGCAAACCAGGGGTATCTGTGCATCAATCCTAAGGATTTAAGCTTCCTTTGAAGATTGCCTTTTTAATTTTATTTTTGGGAAAGTTGGGTCCAGGTCTTTTTCATTCCTTGAGTATTCTGTATTGAATTATATTTTCATTTTATGGTTTCTTCTCTAACTAAAAAAGACTTTGACTTCTGAGATTTTTGGTTAGCTCTTGTGTAAGTTAGGTTCCTTTGTTTCCTAAATAAATAATGAACACCAGCTTCATGCTGACCATCTTTCTGGGTACTGTAGCAGTGAGCATGGCTGGCTAAATTGTGGTTATTATCAGATTTACTGTCTCCATTTTGGGAAATGGGCAGAAAGCAAGTAACTAAAATATTAAACAGCAATATTCTTTGAAGAAGAAAAAGCATGTAGATAATTTGGTGAAGAATTCAGTAGGGTTGATAGTGGTGTGACACTTTACATTTAGCAATGAGGGAAGAGATGGTGACATTTGGCATCCAAACAGCAAAACAAGATCTTATTGCTCCCTCTGACAGGGTAATCCGAGGAACTTGTTTTTCAAATCTTTGAGAAGTCTGTCTCCTACTGAACCTTTAAAGTTTTGCTTCATGGAAAGCACATCTCTTGGGTGAATTCTTGTTCATAGGGTTTGGAATGTTTTTCCCCTCTTTGTCCTTCTCTCGTAGCGTACTAATTTAAAAGAAACAAATGCTCTGTATCCCCTTGATTCAATCTCCTCCCAAATACCTGCCATTTTCAAACCAAATACATACTTGTCAACTTAATTGGTCTTTTAGAAGTAAACTCTAACAGGCCCCCACCTTGGAATTGTACAAGGCTGGTTTCATTTACTTATCTCTTGGTTGTTTTGTATGCACTATTGAATTGAGATTTTATGTCCATCACTTTTATAGGTAGGTCTTTTATTATCAGGAGGCAACTTAATGCCTTCACTGTATTTCTGAAACTGTAAATTCCTCTGCTATAGGCTAGGATTACGGAAATAGAATTGGAAGTACTGTGTTATAGTGATCACAGATAGCAATGTCTGGTTTTTCTCTAAATTTGTTTCTACTCAGTATCAGAAATCTTCCCCAATTGTGACCAAGACTTTTCATTCTTCTAATATATAGATCACAGGCCAGGTAGCAACAGGAATTAAGGAGGCGTGACAAACACTTTCTGACATTAGGAGTGAATCCCTGTCTCACTACAAGTATTCTGGCTATGTATAACTTACTTTATTCCTTGTGAAAGTTCTCCTTAGAACAGAACATTGGGACTGCATCAGACCCTGTAGACTGAGCTTGCTCAACCCACAGAAGATTACCTCATATAATGATCTCAAAATGACAAAAAACATTTTCTAGAGTTCTCCAGTAATTTCTGATTTAAAAACCCTATAGAATTAGATTTATTAAAAAGAAATTCCAGTCAAAATGCATTATTATGCTTTACATTTGAAACATTCCTGATAGAATTAGACATCATTCCTACTATCATCACAGTTGCTTGACACATAAAATTCTGAAAATACCAGCCAATATCATTTTAAAAGTGAAAAATATGATATACTACCACTGAAATGATGACTTACTTCAAAATATGATTATATACTGAACATACAAACCACTAGCAATAAATTTCAGCATATTTTCTTTTGTTTAAACAATACCTTACAATCCATTTATAATAGCAATAAAATACTAGATAACTAAGAATTTATAATAGCAAGTAATGTGGGAAATAGCTTGCAATCGGCTGAATGTGTAAGATAGCTTGAAGTAATGCTAACCACTTATGTAAAATCTATGCAAAAACAAATGTAATTGATCTTGATCAATCCTAACATGAATATGATACAGTGGTTCTAAAGTTTTATCTGGTAAAATAAATATGACAACAGTAAGAAAAATTTCAAAGGGAAAAATATCGATGGAGTCATCCCAAATATTACTGAAGCACGTGAGAGCCCCAGTTGCTAAACTCGCTTAGTACTGACACTGACAAAGATCAGTTAAACTGACTGGAGGTTCTAGTAAAGGAACAAAAATATGAGAGGAAAATACATTTAGTATATGTTAAAAGTTTGGTTTACAAATCAGCAAGGGGAAAGGCAGATTAGTCTATAAGCTGGGGGATTATTAACTAATTAATTTAGATAAAGATAAAGCTAATCTCTGCTTCACTTTTATACAAGAATAAAATTAGGAATGGACCAAATACACAAATACTAAAAATGAAACTATTAAAAACAAAAACATTAGAGAATGTTTTAAATGATCTCAAAACTATCATTTATATAAATATAATAATGGGATTTTCCACAGCCCAAACAAAACATTGATATATTTGATTAGAACAAAATTGAAGTGCCAAAGTTTCATTAAAACAACTTAAAATACTTTAAAAAAAAAAAAAGCTGAGGTTATAGGAGACATTTGCTGCATGTTTGATGAAGAACAAATTTTCTCAAAAATCCAAAGTTGTCTTACAAATGAATAAGAAACTTTCTGAAATAAAAGCACAAAAAGTATACACACAATTCATAATCGCATGGACAGGAAATGTGTAATGTTGTCCAGTTTTTCTTATTTATAAGGAAGTTCAGATTAAAACGATACTATTTTTTACTTGTCAGACTGACAGATTTTAAGTTTATTTCTCAATAATGGCAAGGTGTGAGAAAATCATACATCATTTATAAAAGTGTGAATTGATATTATTTTGAAAATAAACAGTATTTATCAAGTATGGGATATTTAAACCTTTTAATATAGTAGGTCCACTTAAAGATTTTATCATAGGAGTTACAGTAAACTTTCTTTACATATATTGTTGTGCAGTGCTGTGTATTTGGAGAAAATTTAAGAAGAGTAGATAAATGTGTCAGGTGGATACTGTGTTAAATTGTGGTACGCCTATACAGTAGAATACAATATGTTAAATAAAATTTTGTAGATATTTAAGTTCTGATGTAGAATGATGTGCAGGATATTATAGGCATAAGGGTAGCATTAAATATGAGCGTTTTAAACAGTATTTTTGATTTAGAAATGTAAAGTTTATATCTTCATAGGAAATGTGCTTGAAAGATACATAGACTATTAACAAAAGTTATCCTCCAAAATTAGCTTCTAATGTGCTACTGGCCATGTCTTTGCACTTTTGGCCTTTTTCAGGAAAAACTTTTTAAGAGTAGTATCATTTGGCTTGGGTCAAGAACAGAAAGCTGTTTATTTAATATAAAGGCTAAGGTCAGTTTTATTCTTAGATTTCTCTTCATCTCTGCTTCAATATTTAGTTTCTATAACAACTGAGATACAGTTTACAGCTGGGTCAAAAAAAGGGAAATCTGTGGGTGTAAAGAATACTATTTTTTAACCTAAGGAGAGAACATATCCAGTTATACGTTCACAGCTTTTACATGCTGCATTCTGCTTCTAGGAATTCTGTGTTTGATAGGTGTCACCACCTTTTTCCTGAAGAGGCCAGACTTCTCTTCCCACAGCCGCAGAAGAGATTGCGGCATATATCTTCTATTTCATCACAAATTGATTAGTTAACTGATTAACAATACAGTGCAGAGAAAGAGCTCTCCTATGGAGGAAGTGCAGTTACCAGTAGAATTATTTTTCTGCAAATATGATGTCTCTGGATTCCTTAATTTTTCCTTTAAAAAGTGGGGAGAGACTCTTACTCAACTGTGATTGGAAAATATCTAGAATGGTATTAGGTCTGTATTCTTAGTCTAATTGGATTTAGGGTGTATGTTCTAGACCCATTAAGTCATTTAAATGGGAGAAATGCTATCAGAAGTCTGTAGCTACTAAAAAGGTTACCATTAAAGACATGTTTTAAGCATTTAGTGTTACATCTTCAGAGATGCCTTTAGCACATCAAATGGAAAATATTTCTCATTTTTAAAGTTGAAACTAGAGGATGATTAGTGCTTTTTTATATTATAGGAACTACCTTCTGTTGAAGAACTCACTGTTATTTTGCCTGAAGATATTGAATTGAAGCCTCTTGGAATGGTTTCAAGTATTATTGAACAATTAGGTATGTAAATAATTTCATTAACAAAAATTATTTCCAAGCATACACTAATAATCAAGTCAAGGTCTTTATGACTATTAATAACACTTCATTTTGTAGTAATTAAGCTTGAAGGGATAAACTTACTTATATATTGTTTCTCTATAAAAGTGAAAAGTTTGTTTTTACTGACATCTTTAGAATTTTCTTTATCAGTTTTGTATTGCTGTTATAACATAACCACAGATTTAGTGACCTACAATAACACAATTTATTATCCTATAGTTCTTCAGGCTACAAGTCTGATATGGGTCTTTTAACTCTCAGTGAGCTAAAATCAAGGTCTCCAGCAGGACTGAGCTCCTTTCTGTGCGCTCTTAGCGAGAATCCGTCTCCTTGGTCCTGTTGTATTCTAGACGCTGCCCACATTTCTTGGCTCCTGGCTGCCTTCCTTCATCGTCAGAACCAGTAATGTAACATTTCTCATGGACCTTTCATTTATCATTACATCTCCTTCTGACAACACTCTGGAAGATCTTCTGCTTTTAAGGACTGCTTAGATTAAGCAGTTCCTTCTATAGAAGGTTTTTAACCTTAGCACATCTGCAGTGCCTCCTCTTGGAATGTAAAGTAACATACTCACATGTTCAGGGATTAGATTGTGAATATTGTTGGGGGAGCCAGTCTATCTACCATGTTTGATTTTCTCATAAACACGTAAATTAGGAAGTTCTGTGATTTAATAATGATATTAATGACATGATATGGAGACAATGGTTATTTTAGGTTCCTTCAGTCCTAAGACGTAAGGTAGAAATGTGGGAGACCTTAACATTAATGTGGGTACCATTAGCTCTCATAGCAAGATACACCTGAGAATAGAACTGACAAAGTCATAGGATTTTTGAGTTGGGTAAAGGAACAAAATTGTTCATGAGCCCTCTTAGTTTACAGACCCTAAGAACACAGAAGAATTCATTTACTCTACGATGAAGTATATGAGTCATTGGTTGAAATAGGACTTTATCTTTTTACTTTTCCCAATGGTGTCTATATCATTATTTTCAAAAAATACCATAATTTTGTAGTTTGTACATTTTAGTTAAAATGTAAAGTAAGATGTTTTGCAAAAATCTTGATTATTAAAATGTATCATTCCCAGGTCATCACATTTCTTAGTATTTTAGTTATTCATGGTATTTAATAATATGGATAGACAAACAGATAACTAATGTCTTGATTGTTTGAGTTGAGCACTTATTAGATTTGGTGTATACAGATAAATCGAAAGTCATAATGCTGATCTTGAAGGAAATAATTGTCAACTATATGACATACTTGGAATAATGCTTTTTAAAGATACTCTTATGACTAATACATTGTAATAAGCTAACAGAATTCTAACCTGGGAGTAATAAAAAAATCAATCAGCATATGCTACTATTATATACTATTGTGTTTTGAAAACCTAAAATATCTAAAATCATTTTAACCAAATTACAAAAAAAAAATACTAGTACATTAAGCAAAAATAATCTTTGACTTCAAATAAGAATCTAAAGCTGAAAAGTGAGGATTTGGCATTGTACTCTGGAGTTCTACCTGCCATCCTGTGCTTTTGTTTGTTTTGCTTTAATTTGGAAAATTCAAGGGGGTAATTAATTATTATCTCTCAAGGTAGAAGTTGAGAAGTATCTCAAAATGATCTTGTCCTAGTGCAGTGATGAACGTTTTAGAGCTTTCAGTCATGCAAACAGCCCTCTGTATCATGTGTGCCATAGGTTTGCCACCACTCTCCTAGTGTATACTTTCAGAGTATCAGTTTGAGAGCCTTTAACAGTTTTTATCAATATATAGTTCAGACTCTTGTGGAGTTTCCTATGTGCTAGAGCTGACCTCTTGAATCCTTTTTTTATCTTCCTATAAGATGAGGGAATTGGATTAGGTGATCTTTAATTTTCTATAATTTCTATAGTTTTCTATAATTATAATTTTATAATGGCTCTTAGGGAAAGAAATTAGGGAGGAGTGATGATTACAAATGAAGTTTTACTATGTATTGTCTTTGTTATCTTATCAGCTTTATTCCAGAAGCAGATCTAACTCTAAAAATGTTGGCCCATGATCAGTTACTTATATGTATGTTTAGAACTAGGAAGCATTAACCTTAGAAATTAATTGGAATACAAAAAAATTCTTTGAATTTTAATAATCTGAGCTAATACACATATTTCATTCCCTAGGTGGACATGGTTATCTGTATAATGTAACAGTATTATTGCTTGTTGCTAATTAAGAACTTTGTGTGTGTGTGTGTGTCTGTGTCTGTGTGTCTTTGCAGTAGTAGATTAGCACTTGTAGCACTTAAAAGAGTTTTAGACTATGTCAACCCAGACTATGTTAACCCCAGTGCTTTTTAAGAAGGGAAGTTAAATATAATGATAAGAGTTATTGTGGGGCCTCTCACTCCTACTTCATCTGTTCAAAGGAAAATGTTTTATTAAGCATTAATTTAACTTTTTCATTTATTCATAAATAATCAGTGCTTTGTAGGAAAGAACTATAGAATGAGAAATAAGACTAACTTGTAGAACAGGAATTTTGTGACTAAATGTGTTGATACTATTTATGGTAAAAATTGCTTGAGAAATATATATTGCTTGAATATCATGATATTTTAAAGGGAAAGGGTGATTTGAATTTTCTGTTAGATTTTATAGTTTAATATTTTTCTTGGAATTGTAGCTTTTTGTATTAAAAATATTTATAATGCATTTCCCTGTGCTATTTGATAATTTTATTTTTATTAAAGCGGAATAGTCACTGAGCTATCTTCACCAAATTTTATTTTAAATTATGTTAGGATTAACTGTAAATTCTCACTATTTCTACATTATATTCTGATTAAATCTTAAAATAACATTTGTTTTTTAAATTTTTCAGTAATAATTGAATCTGTGAGTAACCTACCTCCAGTTAATGAGGAGACTGTAATTTTCAGAAGTGATCGACAAGCAGCAGGAAAGGTTTGTTAAAAAACTCAGATCCTACAAATTATTCTCTGTCTTTGGTTGATGTTTCTGACTTTCCCTATTGATCCTAAGAAGAGTTTATTAATTTTATTAGATGAGCAGTCTAGAGCTCTCAACTTGTAACACATTCTTGATTCCCTGCAGTTCTTAACGGCTGTCTGTCAATTGGTTAAATGTTTCTTATTCATCTTTCATGTGTAAGTCACTATACACATACGTGAAATTCTTTGCTGATGTTTACCAGGCACTCTACTGAATAAGACATAGTTCTGATCTGCCAGGTATTTGGAGCCAAGTAAAGATTTTCTGTGAGTAATGCGATAGTTCTTAACCAGTTTTGGTTTTTGAGCCCCTGTAAGTAGGGGCTCTCAAACTTTTTAGACTTGACTTCCTCAGATGGAAGCTCAAAGTGGAATCATTCAAGTGGGAAAAGACTTTGGTGACAGGAGAGAAATGTCACTGTAAGCACAAGCTAAGGACTTAGGAATATGGAACCATTATAAGATGGGGTCCCTTTTAACATCTTCCTAGGAACAACCCTATATGTTTACCTTTAATGTAGAAAACCACACACTGTCCAGCAAGTAGGCAATCCTGAGCAGTCAGTAGAGGACATAAAGCCCTCTAAGGTCAGGAGATAAGTTGTTTGTTTTTTGTTTGTTTTTTGGGGGGTATCGGGGATTGAACTCAGGACCTTACACTTGTGAGGCAGGCAGTGGAACCACTGAGCTAAATCCCCAGCCTGCGTCAGGAAGATAAGTACTAACCAAGTGTTCATTTCTTGGCAGATAGGACAGTTTTATTAACCTCTGTATTCCCCACTATACATTGTATGGTCTGAGTTCCAGTGGATATAATTAATTTATATTAAATTAGGAAAAAGCAAATATGTTAAACTGTGTTACTGAGTCTTCACACCTAACTTTTCCTTTTCTCCACTTTTTCCTACTGTGGAACCCTAAAGCAATTCATGAGTGAGAAGTTTTGTTTTGTTTTCTTGTTTTAGAACAAAGCCTCACTATGTAGTCCAGGCTGGCCTTGAACTCATGGCAGTCCTCCTGCCTCAGCCTCATGAGTGCTGGGACTACAGGCGTGTACCACCATGCCCAGCCTTCTAATAACAGTTCAGAAAGGGATGAGGTTTTTATCAGTTCTGCTGCTTCACCATCACCATATGTTTTATAGGTTGATAGGTAAATTTAACATAGTAATGGGTCACCCCATTACAAAGCAGTTGGTAGCAAAATTTATTTCAGTTAAGAACTGATTTTTTTTGCAGTTTAAAAAAAAAATTCACAAAGGGAAAGAAGACTCATAGTATCTAAAGAATGGTGCTATGTTTTTTCTCCTTTCAAGTACTTAGGCTTAGTATCTTTATTATACATGTAGGTCTCAGAACTTTTGATTAGCAGGAAGAAGCTATAATGTGTACAAACTCATTACTTACTGCTGATGTCTTTGCAAGGGGTTAGAGGTACAGAAGGGGCTTAGCCTTGACAAAGGCCAAGAGAAAAGGAATAAGAAGTGAGTACAGGATTGTGCTGTACGTAGCTCCTCATGTCCATTGGTCTTCATTCTTAAGAAACCAATCCTTTGTTTTGGAAAAAGCAAAACATTTCTTTTCCTCCAGGAAGTAGTAACAGAGAGGAGGAGAGGGGAGAGGTGGCAAGGAAAACATATTTCTTCATTTTCTGAATGTGAAGTGAAGTTATAAAACCTGATTTTTTTCTTAATTTTTGCTTATTTTTCATGACTGTTGCCTTCTCCTAATAGTTGATTTAGACGATTTTAATTGCAAAATACCCAACACTTTGCTAATTAAAACTGATGTTTTTATATTCCTCAATGTACTGTATATGAGATTTTCAGACCCATAATTGTAACTAATAATAATCAGCTCTTCTGTCATTTGTGCTTGAGAGATACCAGGTAAATATGTAACACTTACACTTCTAGCTTTAGATATGTGGCAGAAGCCTAGAGGTGAATATTACATCCGTCACTTAAGCGAGCTTAGTAAATCCAAGTATTTCAAAAACATTTGGTTATAAATCTAAGCAATTTGAAATGATTCCCCAAATTCGGAAAGGGGAAGGTTTAGAGTATCTATGAAACCAACTGTTGATCAGATGATAGAATTGAAGCTCTTTTAGATCATGAACTAATCAAGGCACTAGTTTTACCTCCACAGTAGCCAACTGTTGCACGTCCTTTTTCCTCTGTCCTTCACTGCCAACAAAAATAATTAAACACAGTGATAACTTTATGTTCTTTATCTTATAAAAATTATTTGAAACTCTGTAAGGAAGAATTATTGACATTTTAAAACAGAAAACTTGCTAAGAAAAATCACACTGCTGAAACAAAATTGAGCTTACAACTGAGGTTCATTCCCCCTCCCGCTTCCTTCCTTCTTCACTGTTAGACAGGTTAGTCTCAGATTTATATTTCAACCTTTGCCCTTACCCCCAGTGATGATTAGTTTCCCCATGGTAAGTAGAGATGTCTATTTCCCTCTCAAATATTGAATAGGAATTTATTAAAGATTATATAACAGTCTTGGTTGATAGGATGTGATGATTTTCAGAAAGTTCCCCTATGATACTGATGCAGTGTTGTTTTATCCTCCCTCAGACTAACTTGTGATACACACGGTGCTACACACAGTGATTGAAATAATCACCTGCCTTGACCAATGCATTAGGGTACTCTCTACTTATTTGTATTGTCTTCATTTTTGTTAATAGAGGGTCAAAAAAGCATGAAAAGATTGATGAAAGGTAGTTGTAGATGGGTGTAAAGGTTACTTTCCTCATGTTTTTTCTCCTGTTGCTAATTCAGTGAAAAGCTAGCTTAACTGGAGAAACAGAAGAGCAGAATACTGGCATTCTCTGAAGGCTGTTGCAGGGTGGCTGAATTCAGATCTCAGCCCATCACACACACAGCCTTGCAATATTGCTCGTGGGGCTGGAGATTCCTTGATGTACTTGTGACTTAGAAAAACTGGGAGTAGCCTCTGCCCTCAGACTAACCCCTAAGGGTCTGCCATGGTGTGTGTGTGGAGAGGGGAGGAGAGTGTAGCTCGGCAGTCTGCTGAGATGTCCTAAGTTGGGCCTGTGTTGTGCACACACTCTGTTACTTTTCTGCTTGTCAGTTTTTCCGAACAGGTCCTACCTTATGTTAGTCCTGCATTATGGTAGTGGCATGGTTGAGCCTCTGTGTGGCAGGAATCTTTGTATGAGTATTTCCATAGGGCATATATACTACTTAAGTTATAAAGCTGCTTGCCTACCTCAAAGTAAAAGTCTCAGTTATCACTGTCTTAAACTCTGCTAAATTGGTAAATTTTCTCCTCAAGGTCTATTATTTCCTTTGTTTTTATCTCCCGTTAAGGTCTTGAAATTACAAAATCCCAAAAGTGGAGTGGAATCACTGAGCAGGGATGTGAGTTATTCAAATAGAACAGTATGAGAAGATGTGGGTGGCCTGAGTCTGCTGCATTTAAAGTTGTTCTTTATAGTTGAGCTTTCAAGCATTAGTCAAGCTAAGATCTATTCTTTGAAACTGATAGTTATTTAAAATACTGTTAAATCCTTCTTTTCTGTAATTCTGGATTAACTAAATTGCTTGTATGAACCCAGTAGATTTTCCTGAGACTATTTGAAGTAGGACCATGAATACATATGAGTCAGTATAGGTTCATTCCACATAGTAGTTTTGTGGTGTGTCTTTCTATTACCTGCTATGGGTGGTTGTGGTTTACTCAAGACCTTGTAATGATTTTATTATAGCTGTGGCTCAGAAACATTTCAGATCCCAAGAATAGGCAACTGAAAAATTATGTTTTGCCATTTTGTCCAAGAAATTTGAATGACACTTATATTTTAGTTCAAACCAGACTCCATAAACCTTAAGTTAGTAGAAATTTCTCTAGTGAAGTAGTTGTCACAGTTAAATGAAATTAGAGCTGTCCAGGAAACAGGTCCCTGGGAAATAGCCTTACGTAGCAGGTAGCAGGAAATGATTTTACCTTCTACTAACTGATTCATAGAAATCTTTTTAAAAGATAGGTTGTATCTCTAACTTAAGAATCAGGTTTGTCTGTATCAAGGGAGTTAAAATAGTATAAGCTGTAAGAGTGATACTGCAGGGCATCCCTTCCATCTTTTGCAGTTCTCCTTGGAAGTTTACTGTTTTTACCTACTCATTTTCAAAGCTGATGTCTTGTTATTTTCTTAGATTGTTTTACTTTTAAAATTGAAAATCTTTAAATTTTTGACACTATTGTTATTTCAGAATACCTTGACATTTTAATGGCCACTCCGTGTTTTTAGAGTAATCATAACCTTGATGGGTTGTCTGTTTTATGTCTTAATAAAAATGAATAAAAGCTTGAATACTGTAGGTTACAGAATAAGGAGAACACATTTTGATAATCCAAGTACAAAGGATGTGGTAAAATAGGCACTGTCGGTGCAGTGATATAAGTTGGTCAGAAGTATTTAGTAATCTACATCAAGAGCTCTAATAGTTGCCATACTTTAACCATCCCTTCCAAATCAACTTTTAGAAAGTTTAAAAAATTTTAGAGATTAACGTGAAAAGATGTCCATCTTGCCATCATGTATTATGCAGAACAAATTGGAAGGTGTCTAAATTTCTTTAGCACTAGTGAATAAATTTAAAGGAGCTTTACGAAACCCTTTGAAATTATGCTCATGAAAAATATAGCATGAAAAAATTTAATGCAGCTGTATGTATTAATTTTTAAAGGGGGCAGGATACAAAACTTCAATATAATCTCAAAAGAATACCAATAGCTAAGACTGGAAAAGTACACACTGACATCTAGTCTCTTTATTAGACATATTTATTATCAGAAACATTTTTTAAAATTCGGATAGTAAGTTAGAGGTTGTAGCATCTTTGAGTTTTTAGAAATAAGAATCTTCAAGTTCAAATCTACTTTTTTAATACAGGAAAAGTTACGGTTTAATATTTCAGCAATGTTGAACACTCTTTAGAAACAACAGAATTGACCTAGTACCTGTTTTAAATCAGAACTTTACTGTTGTGTGTCCATAATAAGATTCCAAATGCAGACAGTATTTTATTTTCATAAGTTACCAGTTATAGTTTTCTGTACCTTACATCTTAAATGAACAATTTAAAACATAATTGAATCTAGAATCCACTAGCTAAAACTAAAGTGATTTAATTTAGCAAGAAACAGTTACAGTTCTTTTACATTCATAAAAATTTGGGATGAGGGCCGGGGATTTAGCTCAGTGGTGCCGCTACGTGTCTTACAAGCACAAGAGCCTGAGTTTGATCCCTGGTACCAAAAAAAAAAAATTAATCAAAATATGAAGACTTTGAGTATATTAAATTGACTTAAATAAGCCTGGGGTGGTGTCACATGCCAATATCCCAGCATTCTGGGAGACTGAGGCAGAGGATTGCAAGTTTGAATCCACCTTGGGCATTTTAGTGACTTAGCATGACCCTGTCTCAAAATAAAAAATAAGTACAGGCTGCGATGTACTTTAGTGCAAAGACCCTGTGTTTGATTCTCCGTATCACAAAAGGCAGTGGCGGGGTTTGTTTGTGTGTGTGTGTGTGTGTGTGTGTGTGATTCAAAAACGGATAATTTATCGCTCTAACATTGACAAAATTACCTTCCTTTTTATCTGGTATTTTTAAATATTGCTAACTTTTCAAATCATTATTTTACATGTTAAACGAAGTCTTTGTATTTCTTCTGTTTTACAGATATTTGAGATATTTGGACCTGTTGCACATCCATTTTATGTGTTGCGGTTTAATTCTTCAGACCACATTGAAAGTAAAAGTATTAAGATAAAGGAGACTATGTATTTTGCTCCATCAATGAAAGATTTTACCCAGTATGTTTTCACAGAAAAACTTAAACAGTAAGTACTTTATTGACATATGAGGTCTTCGCTTATCTGACATTTTATATTTTAAGGATAATTTTTATTGATGGTAGTTTCTTTTAGTTGAATGATCAGTCTCCCAGAGACTTCATTTGTCTTTCTGCTGACAAGTCTGAAAGCTATAACTTGTTATCAGATCTTACAAATAGAAAACATTTATATTATTTTTTCAAGTGACAGGATCAGCCACCATATACAGACAAAAAAATTTATAAATTTTTTGAGTTCTAGCTCATTGTTTTTTTCCATAAATACTTAGTTTTGTAGACAAGCTACTTCATTGTCAGTGAAAGATTCTTTTCTGTTTTTAAATAAAATTCTCTCCAGGTTACATTCATGAAATTAATTATTCTGTATAAGCTATGAGAAGTTGGTTGACATATCCACTAACTGAGTGCTGTATTTTGGCTGTGAACATGCTGACGCCTGACACGTGACTAGTAATATTTCTGGATATTTGTGCTCCACCTGGTATGTTGTTTTCAGGTGTTGGTTTTATTGCCAAGTATTAGCTGTAGAGCTACCTTTAGCAGTGGCACTTGTTATAATTATATAACTTTTTATTTAAACGTGGTACATAAATTCAAGTAGAAAGGATTTTTCTGTATGAATAAGTGGAGTGCATTGACATGTTGTAATGAACTACTTAAAGTGTAGTCTAATGAGGAATGGAAGAAAAGCATGCAAAAGATTGGTCTCATTACAACTTCCATTTTAAATTAAGTCTAAATTTCACTTATTATTTCAGGGATGAAAATTTGGATCTTGATAATATATTAAACTCATGTTTTAGAGTCCACATAATTTTTGAAAGGAACATTGTGCAAAAATTATTTAAGCTGATAGGAAAAATAAACATAAAAGTCATAAAGATTTTGCAGTGTTCTAGAATGATGCCTTAAATAACATTTCATTCTGCTCTGAATTTAAGATGTTGCTGTGGATATGCCCTATATTTATCTTTAACAAGATAGCTTAAAACAGGTAACTGAAAAGGTTTTCTGAAAATGTTTATTAGAACATTTTAGGTAACAGGAGCAGTCTTTTCTTGATTTGAACTCCACACGGGAAGAAGTAAAAATAAAGCAAAGAGTTGGGAAGTCAGGCTGTCCTTCTGAGGCACCACCTGACCATGTGTTTTGGGGTCTGTCGTGGGAACTTATCACTACTCCCTGTCTAATGATTGTTCAGATTTATGACCCGTCTTTTTTTTCATATAGTTCTGTACGTCCTGTTTATAGAGCCTGAGTGTCCTTTTTTTCATACAGTACACCTTGTTGATTCAGTGCTGTAATTTTTGCTGATCGTACAGTACAGTACTGTAGTTTTATGTTCTGTTACACATTCCAGTACTGCATGTTGTAAGAGTTATGCAAATAAAAGCAAACTTTGTTGATAACTGATAAAGGTAGATATTATTATTTAAAATATTTTACTGAGTTAAAGAAATTAATCATGTGGGACATAAAGACATTTACTGTGATACTTTTAGTAAGTTGTTCTTCTTTTGAAGTTACAAAATCGTTCGATGTTGTTTACCTCCCCAGGTTGGAGTTTCCTTTGACCACTTCTTTGTTCTGAAGATTGTCATGTACATAGAATATACAATTCCTCATTTAGCGACCAGTTCACTTTAACAACCCCACAACGGGAGAGTAACTCGGTAGTTAAACGAGGAATGTCTTTGTGCTGTATAATGCTTTGTCTTTGAGGTGGAGCAGTTCAGCTGTTTGAGCTCACCAGCCAGCAAAGCCTTGTTTAATCTCAGCTTCCCATACACTCTACATACTGTCTTGCTGAAAGTGCTTTATGGAATTTTACTTGATCTTTAATGGATTTTGACATCTTGTGGTAGTGCACCAGTTTGGAAATTGTCTAGTTATGTCTTTAAACTCCAGGATCTCATAGGTAGTTGATGTTGAACATTTACTTGTTGAACTCAGGTATCATGAAAGTAAAACTTAGAAGAACTTCAAAACCACTTCTGTCTGCATACTGCAGTCTTGGATTGTCATCTTCATTCCCTAATCCTAATAATTAGATGTGTCCAGACTTTGTTTTTATTATGAGCCTTCCACATCACTTAACATATAAGGTAAAGGACACATAAATGGTCTATTATCTTTTGCTAGAGATAAATGACATAAATGTCCTTTTTTTTTCGTTAGTTTCACATATATTGTAAAATTAAAGGTCTAGCTCCTGTCTTGTACTTGAGTATTTTTCATTCTGTTATAAGCACTTATGTGAGCCTTGTCAATAAACCCTTTTTTGACTTGTTTATAGGGATAGGGGATCAGACGCATCATGGAAGAATGATCAGGAACCGCCACCGGATGTAAGTATAAGTGTTTATACTCGTTATTTTACCAAGTAGGATATTTAATATTATAAAGTTTTTAATAATAATTATCTGCACATCACCTGCCTTGTTATTTTATGTTTAATCAACTTTGTTGATAACTGATGAAGGCAGATATTATTATTTAAAATATTTTACTGAGTTAAATATATTAATCATGTGGGACATAAAGACATTTACTGTGATACTTTTAGTAAGTTGCTCTTTTGAAGTTACAAAATCATTAGACGTTGTTTACCTCCCCATATTTTACAATATAATTACCTTCCTAAAAAGAGACCACTTGATTTTCTTTTTGTATCTATGTTAATAAGGTAATAGTTTTATCCTCAAAGGTCGATTGATAATGTAGTCTTTCTAGGAGTGTGAAGTTAATTTGAGAATAATATGTAAATGAGTGAATTATGTAGTAAAATTATTTGGCCAGCTGGAGATTTTTAAGCAGATTTTCTTGTGCTCAGTTCTGAAAAAAATTGTTTCAGTACAATATTAGGGTCTTTTGATATTTTCAGATACAACTGATTATTTTAAGTGTTCTCAGGCAATGCCAAAGATCATAGTCTTTGTTAATTTTTAACATGAATCAGGTTTATGCCCCCTGTAGAGATCTGTTTTATACAGGTCTGAGTCACTTAAGCAGTGAGTGATCCTGGTTTAGTATCTTTTATACAGTGAAATGTGTTTTCTACTTAATGTGATGTATACATGTGATTCCTGTTATTGCTCTTTATATTTATTTAACATTATTATGTTTAGAGTATTTTATTACTGAAATTATATGTTTTAAAAGTGTTTGGAGATTCACATAGATCTTAAAATATATCTCTTGTGAAATCCAGATACTCCTAATACAACCCTGTTGTATCATACCTAAGCATTAAAGTTATTAATTATGGTAATATTAATTGCTTATGAAACTGGATGATTAGGTTAGTTACAAAATTAAATCATGAATGCTTCATTGATGTTCATTTTTTTTTAGGTGGCAGAATGGATCATTAAATATGCTGGGTTTTAATTTTGCAATAATTGTTGCTGACATTTTATAGTCCAGAATTGCTACCTGACATTGATCATAGATTAGAATGTTAGGTTTAACCTAAAAACAAAAACCAAAAAATGATGTGCTATGAAGGTAGGAAGCTTGCATATAAAAGATAATAGTAGAGATTATGAGCTGTGAAAGAATGCATAAAATTTACTGGAGCCTAACTATTCTCAATTAAAATCCTTTAATTTCTTTTTCCTACTCCTGAGATGATGCACAGTGATTTAAGATGGTGTAATAATCTTTATTAACATTCATTTTTTTCTCTTTTGCTACATAAAAACTTTCAATTTGCCTTACAAATACCATATTCTTTCACGCACCTGCATCTGCACATATTGTTCCCATTCTCTGAAGATTTCCTTTCTCTTATTTCCATAGCTAATTTCTCATTAGGTATTTAGCTGGGTTATCTATACCAAGAAGTCTTCCTTTCCTTTTTTTTGCTCTTTATCAAGCCCCACGCTCCTGTAGCACTAAGCCATAGTACTTGTTCATTATATCATTGCTTGTCTGTTTCTCCATTTTACTGAACAATTCAAAGAAAATGCATTCTGTCTGATCTCAATATTTTCTAGTGTCCAGTAGATACCACATTTAACCTCAGTTAAAAAAAAATCTTAGCACATTAAGATTAGTAGTAAAAAATTAGGCACTTGAAAGCACTAAAATTAGTTGACATTTAAAAATTTGATTATAGATTCCAAGGTATGTTGACTGCTAGCTTATGCAGGATTTGATCTAGAATATATTTCAGTAAGGCCATACTGAAAATTCCATACACAGTCTTTTATATGTATTTATTCTTCGAAAATCTGTGCATTGCCTACACAGTAAGCCTTTTATATGAAACAGATCTCTTTTCCAGTGTTAATGAAAAAACAAAATACCTGAAATATAAGAAATCATGCCAGTCATATATAGCTCATGAATCTTGGTTTTCTGGTAGACTATATCAGAAATTCGTAGTTATAGTGGATTTTATATTTCTGATTTAATGCGGTGTCCTCATAAAACCTGGATCATATATCTGTTTATGAAAGCCCTTTTCCTAAGTCCAAACTAAATAGCATCCCCAGGATGTTTTTATACTATTACTTTTACTTTATTTATAGGCTTTACTGTATATCTGAAATTACATTGTAAGAGGAGTTAATACTGTATACCTGTAAAGAAGTAATCCTTTACAGAGTTTAGAACAAGGCTGGCATATAATGGGTATGTATATGTTCTTGAGTGAGTCATAGAACAGGGTATTTTTTTTATATTGAATGCAGCGGTGTATGGAATATGCTTAATCTCGACTACTTCCTTCGACAGCAGCTGCAGTTAATGGTGAATCTGGAGGTGAGACTTCTAATGAGGGAATACCCATGTCTGGAGATTGTTAAACATTGGCATTTTAAAGTTACTGATTTGAACCTTTTTGTGAATTAAGAGACAGAGAAAAACCAAACCTTGACTGCACAGCTTGAGTAATGGCTTGTGTTAATGAACATTCATTGGGCAGTCATAACAAAACAAAACAAAACACATTTTAACATTTATACAGTGTGATAAAAAATAGTAAGTTTTTTAATTAGAAAAATTTTATTGAAGTAAAAGACACATTGCCATTAAGTATTCCCCTTACTTTGAACACATTTCTCCCATCATTGCCACTTGCCGAAGCAGTTCTGGAAGTCCTCTTTTGTGAGTGTCTTCATTTGTGCTGTCATGGCTTGTTTATTTCCTGAATAGATTGAGAACGTTTACCTTTCCTGTACATTTTAACTTTGAGGGAGAGCCACACAAACTTGGTGCCACATTGGGTGAATAAGGTAGATGAGGACATGCCACAGAGTTTTGTATTTACCTGCCTTTCTGTTAGATGGCACTGTTCAGCGGCATTCACCATATATTTGATCGTACCTCAAAAAGAAAAGAGGCCTCGAAGAATGACTCAGAGTTTTCAAGAATAATGGGCTAAGTATGTTCAAAGCAAGGGGAAATAAGTTTTTAAAAATTTAAACGTGAACTGTTCAGTCGTAATTAATTCAGTTATTAGTAGGAAATAGTAAGTAGTGAAACAGGCAACTTGTTTTCAATGTCAGGTGGTAAATAATAGGTTTATTCTCACCCAGAGTATGTACTATTGAATTGCAAATCCATGTAATATAATTTGTATGTTTTTATCTGTAAGGCATTGGATTTCAGTGATGATGAAAAAGAAAAAGAAGCCAAACAGAGGAAAAAATCTCAGATTCAAGGTCGGAAAAAACTAAAATCCGAGTTTAATGAACCAGGTAAGTGAATGGAATATATAGTCATTCTTTATCTTCATTTCTGTCTAAGTAACTGTATCAGTAATGGAACTGAAGGAAACATCTGGGTTGCTTCTGTTTATCTCTTCACATCCAGTTAGGTGTTACACAGCATGGGATTTGGAACAGGAGAATCCAAACAAGCAGTGGTAGTTTTATGGAACTAAGGCTATAAAAATGTCTTACAGGAGTAATAAGCAAGCAAAGCCTTCTTCGAGGCATTTGTATCAGCACTTTTATCTTAAGAAAGCTATTTGCTTCTACGTTTGGAATTTAAGGATGTGTGCTGCTTAACACCCCAAATCATGGTATTTTTTTTAACCTACATTCCTTTTTATCAACTTTTCCTAATTTCTCCATTTTTTAAAAATTAAACTTTTTGGAAGATAATTGTAGATTCACATATAGTTGTTAAGAAATAATAGAGATGCTATATTCCCTTTACCCTATGTGCTCCAGTTGTAATATCTTGCAGAACTTGGAAGTACAGTATCACGATCAGGAATGCTGACATTGTCACACTTAAGATGCGTAACATTTCCATCATGAGAAAACTGCATTCTTCTTGGCTCTGGTCATTTTCTTCTGTACTCTCTCTTCACCTTGGGACAACCACCTGTCTCTTCTCCGTTTCCTTATTATACTTTGTCATTTCAAGAAAGAGAGGATGGAAGATAATTAATGTATGTTACATGTATGTACCAATCCCCCCGAAATGAAAGTAAATTTTGTGTATTGCATACATATACCAATAAAAGTTGTTAACTTAAAAAAAGAAAGTTACATAAATGGAGTCATACAATATGTTACAAGTGAGGATTTGCTTTCACACTGACCATACTTGTCTGGAGATCCATGCAGGTCATTACATGTATCAGTAGTTTGTTCCTTTTCATTAAATAATACCATTTCATGGTGAGAATGTACCACAGATTGTTAATCCCTAGGGACATCTGGGTTGTTTCCATTTTCTGCAGTTTAAGAATAAAGCTGCTATAAATATTAATGTACAGTTTTTTGTGTGAGAAAACAAATTGCCTTTTCTCTGATACAAATAGACAAGAGTGCAGTTGCCAGGTCATATGACAGTTGCATTGCGTCCTTCATTTTTTTCACTGTGGCCAATATCCTTTTACATTCTCATCAGCTATATCCAGATGACTCAGTTCCTTTTCATTCTCCCCAGCTTTAGGTGCTGTCATTAGTTTTTTTGTGTGTAGTGATATCTAATTGTGCCTTTAATTTGCATTTCCTATTGGCGGGCGATGTTGAATATCTCTTCTTGTGTGGTTCATCTGCTCTGTACGTGTATATCTGCTCTAGTGATGTTTGTTCATGTCTTTTGTGCATTTTCTAATTGTATTTCTGTTATTTTTATTTTATTATACATATATTGTAGATACTAGTCCTCTGTAGGACATATGGTTTATATATAACTTCTTATATCTGTAGTTTGTCTTTTCATCCTCTTAAGAAGGTCTCTTGCAGAAAACGTTTTAGGGAAGCCCAGTTTAACACCTTTCCTTGTATGAAATCTAGTAACTGCCTGCCTACCCAAACCCACAGATCTTAAAGATGTCCTGTTATCTTTTTTTACTGAAGTTTGTAATCTTTTGTTTTACATTTTACATCTATTACCCATTTTAAGTTAAATTTTGAATAGGATGAGAGGTTTTGATCAGTGAGCACTCTTTTCCATATAAATGTCTAATTGTTCCTGCACTCTTTGTGCAAAAGCTATGGTTCATATAATGAATTGCTCTAGAATCTTTGTCAGAAGTCAGTTTGCTGCATTTGTGTTGACCTATTTCTGTGTTCTGCAGTTTATTTCCTTGATATATGTGTCTATACAACAGTGTTGATTATTGTGGTTGTATAGCAAGTCTTGAAATAGAAATAGGGGAGAACAATATCTGGTACCGTATTCCTTGTTTTTTCAGCATTATTTTAGCTATTCTAGTTCATTTGCCTTTCCCATATAATTTTCAGAATTATCTTCTCTGTATCAGTAAAAAGTTTTGCTGGGCCTTTTATAGGAATTTCAGCAGGTCTCTGTAAGTGTGCAGTGGCATCTCCTTGTTTTAATTTACATTTCCCTGCTGACACAACATAGAACATCTTTTCATATGCTTGTTCACCGTCAGTGTGTCTTCTTTGGTGAGAGCCCGAATGCTTTGGCTTGTTTTCAATCAGGGTTTTTTTTGTTATTTTAGGGGGTCTTTGTATATTTTTGATAATAGATTTTATGTCTTTGAGAATACTTTTTCCCACACTGTGGCTTTTGTTTTCATTGTCTTGACAATATCTGTCACAGAGCAAAAACTTTTAATTTTAATGAAATTCAGTTTATTCCTTTTTAATAATGGTCTTTGATGTCCTGTCTTAAAAGTTACCATGAACACAAGGTCTTCTACCTTCCCCCCATATCATTTTGAGTTTTATAATTTTGCATCTTATCTTTAGGTTTATGATACATTTTGAGTTCTTAAAAAGGGGGTAAGATGAATCTAGATTCTTTTTTGTGTATGGGTGTCCAGTTATTCCAGCAACATTTGTTGAGAAACTGCCTTCTATAGGTCTAGTTCGGGGCTCTCTCTCTCCTGTCCCATTGATCTATATAGGTTTTTTCTTTCACGAATATTTCACTGTTATTACTATAGGTCTGTGGTAAAACTTAAAGTCAGGTAGTTATCAGTCCCCCAGCTTTGTTGTTCTTTGGTATTGTTCAACTGAGTTTTTAATTTTGATATTATACTGTTCAGTTCTAAAATTTCTATTTGTTTCTTTATCTTCTGTTTTTTATCTGAGACTTTGTAATTTTCATTTTTTAGAGTATCATAATTTCTTGTTAAAACATTTTTATGACTACGTTATCTTTCTTAGTTAACTAACAACTTTGTGTTGCCTTGGTTAATTTTCCTTTCTCATTGAATTTGAAAACTTACTATTTTTTATGATGAGTCACTTTTTATTGAAATCTGGATATATTGGGTATATATATTTATACTGGATATAAGACTAGAGCTTATGTAAATCTTGTTTTTCAAATACTGTGTTTTGACAGGGAGAGGAAGAGGGTAGCTGATGTTCAGTTATTCTCTTATTGATACTGAAGGGCAAGGGGTGCCTCATTACTGCTGGGATCAGGCACGAGTCTCTGGCCACTGTCCTCTGACCCCTGTGGAGGATGACCGCTTCTCCACGGGACAGTGACAAAAGGCTCAGTCTTCTCTGACACCACACGAGTGGCAAGGGGAGAAGCTGCGGAGCTGCTTGTTAAAGTAGAAGCTTAGGTTTCCATATGCTCCTCACTGTTGCCAAGAGGCCCTGTCACTGGCCCCTTGCTCACCCTGCCTGGACACCAGTGGAGGGAGTGCCAGGCTGTAGACGGTAGAAATCCAGGCTCTCAGCCTTTGAGAGGGCACCTAGCAAGGGTGCTGCTGCAGTTTTTTTCTGTGGTATTTGGCTGAAGTTACTTTCTACAATGTATTCTGTCTTGCTAGGCTTTTTCCTTATCTTTGGCTTTAAGTTTGCCTTTTCACTTTATTGTGACTGCCTTAAATTGGTAACTAAAAGACATTACTAAAATTTCTGACAGTTCCTTTTGATATAGTACACTTAATTTTAATTCTGATTTGATGTCTTTTTTTCCCCACTCAAAGGCGAAGATTTTGCTGAAGTACATCAGAATTGGAATGCTTATAGCCCTTCTTCAGAGCATGCAAAAGGTTATCACAGCAGAGAGTTCGCACGTGGATTTTCCAGAGCCAGATACCCTCGACCTGGCCGCAGCAGGCCTCCACCTCAGCAGTTTTATAACTCAGAACATATGGTATCTCAGGAGGCTGCTGGATTTCCACCGCAGAGACAAGAGAGTCCTCTGATGCCGCAGTACCCATTTCCTCCTCCGATGTTTGACATGCACAACTTTGCACTCCCACCACCACCGCCTCCACCACCGCCACTGCCCCCATCTGTCAGCATGGGGTGGGCTGCACCCAACATGGCCCCTCATCCAGTGCTTAACCTGCCCTACTCCCTGCCCCCGCCTCCTCCTCCTCCTCCACTGCCTCCCCCACCCTCTCCCGCAGATAGTAGTGCTTCTCATTTTGGACCTTACTATTAGGGGCATGCATCATTCCCAGACAAATGTGGACTTTTCATAGTATATATGTTAAGGTTCTTGTGTTTTTAAGGAAAAGAAAGTAATTATGGGGCTAGATTTTTACAAACACTGTAAAATACTAAGTGATTCAGTTGTAAGTTGATATATATTTGTAACTTTTGTGAAATTGTATTCATATGGAAATTTTAGCTCAAGTTCTTGGGAGTAAATCCAATTATGTAATACAGTTTTTAATTAAAACTTTGAATCATGCTTTCCTGTACTCCCACCCATGAAACAGTATATATAGGAATGGATATGGAGCACGTTCCATCATCATTAAAATACATTGAACACTGATTGCCTTTTCTGGTAAAATCTGCAAATGAGATGTTGAAGTCCTATTCAGAGTCCTTAAAATAAACTATTTTTATAATATACTTTCAGAATTTATTTTGATTATAAGTGCAATTTACTAGTAATTAAACCTCTTTTTTAAGCAAGTAAAAAGTATAGAGGAGAAAAAACATATATTGTTAGAATCGCCAACTCAAGTTAATGTTAGTTATGCATTTGTAAATTCTGTATCTAAGCAGATGTCCATTAGGCAGTATTCAGAGCTTTACTCTTTCACCTCTTCATACTGAGATGTATTTAAGGCTCACTGGCTTCTGCTTCTGTTTTACATCTTTTTACATGCTTGGCACAGACAAGATGCTTAATAAATATTTATTGAATGAATGAATGAATTTAGAGCTTTTCCTTAAACAGTGACTCATTTTATGTCATCGAGTGTAAATATAAAGGAAATGGTGGAAGTTTAGAACTAGAAGAGGCCTTCAAAGTCATCTAAACTATTTGTCATTTAATAAATGAAGAGCTTAGCTAAGGCTTCCTAAGAGGCCCGGTGATTTCATGAAGGTCATCAAGACGACAAGGAGTTGAACGTAGCTTCCTTGTTTCTTAGAGTAACATGTTCCATTAAACTGGTGCTTCCCAATTTTTCATTTCTTCACATACTTAGAAAATAATGTTTAACACATTGAAAGAACTTGGAGACTGTTTATCATAAGCTGGTGCACTATGAATATATTGCTCTCCCACTTTGGCCCCTGTGGACTGAGAGGCCTGCAGGATCCTTGTACACAAGTTGAGAAGCTCTGCCTCAGAAAGCCTTGACTACCATGTGTGCATGTTCTTCATCTTTCTTGGAATGTTTTTGCTGCTTCTCTTTAGGAGTCAGCTTCATAGTTTATGGTAAACAATAGTATTTTTTTTTGATAGAATTAAATGAAATTATGTCTTAAAAACACTAGAAAACTCCCAAAACCCTTTTTAGTTTCTGTAACTTAAGTGTTGGCCATCTAGTAGTGGATATGTAATGTCTAAAGAAATAGAGAAGTGAATTATACCATTCAATACCTGCTTTCAGTTAAGTTGGTAGTTTTATCACTTAGACCAAATTTTCCTTCCTTGGTACTTAGTTCAGGGCTTTGGAAACTTAGAGGTTCCTAGAAATCCCTTGGATACTTTGCTAAAAATGAACTTTCTTAGGACTTTATTCTCAGATTTGAAGTTAATAGCTAACCCAGGTAACTGCAGGAGTTACTCTTAGTGTGCAAATATTTTAGAGCAAACATACTACCATAGCTACAAAATTTGTATCTTTAGCATCTCACTTGATGTATTTTGTCTTGGCGGTGTACTTTATTAATTGCATTGTCCTTTGGAGTTTGAGGAACCCAATTGTGATTTTAATGTGCCCCATCCAAAATTCCTGTTCTTAAATGCCATTGGGGCAGTGTAAAGATTTGGGCTTTTGGGGATGTAATCATGTCATAGAGGCTCCTTCTTATCTGTGGATTAGTGTCTTAGAAAAGGAGGAAACGAGTTTCTAAGGTCTTCTTCTGCTTGTGGTTTCTCCCACTATGTGAAGACCTAGTGTTCCTCCCTTCCAAAGGGTGTAGCAACAAGGTATCATCTTGGAAATGGACAGCAGCTTTCTTCAGATACCAGACAAGCTAGCCATCTCCATGTTGGATTTCTGAACCTTGAGAACTGTGAGAAATTTCTAAACTATGTAGTTTATGGGTTTTGTTATAGCAGCACACACAGACTAAGACACCAACTGAAGAAAAATTGTGTAACATCCCCATTTTAATCTTGTAATGCTTTTAAAATCATCTCACATTCTTAAATAGATGATACAAAGGTAAATACTGAAAATTTTCTATGTGCAGTTTCTCACTTCGAATAGAGAATTTTTATATTGGCTTTTTTTCTTATTATAAGGTGACTTCACATGGCTACATATAAATAGTTGCCTTTTGATGTCTACTGTTGTAAATGTAGAATTAAAATTGCTTCCTATGCTAATATATTTATTTTTTTAAGATGAATATCTCCTTTTACAGAAAGATAGGTCCATAGTAATTAGCTACTTTCCTCGCTGAGACGTGATACCTGACAACCCAAAAATTAAAGGAGGAAAGATAATTTTGGCTTACAGTTTCAGAAGTTTCAGTCCATGGTTGGAAGGCTCAAATGCAGAAATGGGATCATGGAAGGGCCTTCCACAAAGGAAAGCTGCTCACATCATGTGGGTCTGGAAGCAGAAGGAAGGTGCCAGGGAGAGAGAGACTCTTTCCAGGTCACAACCCCAGTGACCTTCCTTTTCTGACCAAAGCCCCCTCTGAATAGCAGGTCAGCTACATCACCTGCATAATCCAATCACCTTTTGTAAACCACACCTCTGAACACGAGGCTTTTGGTTGACATTCCAGATCTAAACCATAACAGGTAAGTTGTCTACCAATTAGAAATGCATCCTGAAAGAACTGGGTGGACCCTGTCTAGTGCTGACGTGGAATAGAATGCACTTTTAAAACTCACCAGCGGATATGCCTTACTCAGTCCTGTGTCAGATACCATTGTAACAGATAACACAAACTAATTTTTAATGAACAGAAACTTAGTGGCTCAGGGTTCTGGAGACTGGGAAGTCCAGTGTCAAGGTGCTGGCATCTGTTGAGAGCCTTTGCTGCACCATTACATGGCAAAAGCAAGAGACAGCCCTTTTCTAATTACATCCATTCTACTTTTAAAGGTAGAGTCCTCATAGTCTAATCACCTTGGAGGTCCTGTGTCTTAATATTGCTGCAATGGGAATTAAGTCTCATGAGTTTTGGAGGCAACCTATTTTCAAAACATAGAAGGACGTTTTGTAAAAGTGATGTTTCATGTAATTAAGTCATATAGTTAAAGACCAAAATAATATCCTTGACTTTTATGTAATGAAATGATTAGCAGCAGACCCTAGATTATCAATACAAATGGGACATAGGGAAATGTAAATAATAAGCAGTGGGGCATATCTATGTGCAGAAATCTCCATTTGCTTTGGAACAGTGAGAAATATAGTGCGCTTGCTCATTCTTAACTTTTGCCACCCACGTTCTGATTTGTCACTTTCCACCCCTACTCCTTTATGCCCTACCTTTTTATTGGCTTGATTAAAGCTGGTGAACACCAAGTACGTTTTTTTAAATGCAGGTCATTTGGTGGGTAAGAAATGAGTAGCATCCAAGTTCCAGTTATTATAATTTTAAGCTATTTAATATGAAGAGATAGTATTTAAGATCTCCAGATATTAAAAAATCTTAGTATATGTTTTAAGAACAAGGTTTCATAAAATAACATACTGTTTTGAGAAGACAGAATCCAGGATGTAATATTTATGTACATCTTCCAACAATAACGGCTGGCATTTGAGTTCAATTTTATGAACTTAACTTTATAAATTTTAATATAGTATGTTTAACTGGATTTAATGTTTTCTAGTTTTTTACACAGCTCTCTATTATTGAATTATTTCTGTTGTAGAAAAGGCAACCCCACCCCTGAATCATTCAAGTCAGGGAATACAAGCAAAAGAAGAGAGATAATTCCTTATTTGTTTACTTTTCATTTTTTCCCAATCTGTTTAGCTAAGGTCTTAGGGTAGCCTTAAAGAAAAAAAAATTTTTTTCTTAAGACACTATCTTCATATATTCAGAATATTTTCAAAAATACAGTCTACTTCTGTAATTGTTTGGGAAAGTATAGTATTTTGCTAAATACTAGATCCTTTACAAAAAGTTAAAGAGATTAACATGTAGAATGAATTAATTCATATGGCTTTACAGTATGTATTTAGAAAATATTTGTTCTGACATTGCATGCTTATCACTGATGATAAGCCAAGTCTAAATATGAAAAATAGATACTTCTAGTAGAATGACAACTGGTAAATATTTTTTAAATAGAGGATTGTATTCATGAGAATTCTTCATAAGGTAATGTTGCAGTTACACTATTCATAATTTAATGCTTTCAGAGTCAAAGAGAAAAAAAGCTTATACATTTCTGCCCTTTTTTGCAGTTTTGCTAATATCCCAAAAGTCTAATCTTTGTTATTCTGTGATAACTGATCCTAAGTGTATGTGATATAAATTAGGATATGAATGATACCTCCTATGAGTATGGATTATATGGAATTATATTCTAGAAAACCAAAGAAACATTTATTACACTGTGACTGAACCTGAAATTAAGAAATACCTTCTTAATACTATCGCAGTATTTTTTTAAGCTACTATCAGTAATGATATTACATCTTTTGACTGCTCTAAATGCCTAAATTTTTTTTATTAGTGAATTAGACATGTACAGTTACTTAGTGTCCTGGAAACAAGGTACAAATGGTAAAACATCTAAAGAGAAAATAAACCATGAAGGAAAATATTAAATATCCTCTTCTGCACATTCAATAGAAATTATATACTTAATATGTATAATTAATATGCAGCTATATATATTTAAAGGCTAGTACAGAAAGCCTAATTGTTATGCAGAGTTCAGTTGCTCAGTGCCTTTTATTCCTACGTATACTTAGGGTTGAGTAAATGGGAATAAACTTTATATTTCAGTACTTCGTTGTAGTCACATTATCCCTCAAATAGAACAAATTGACCTTATTCATATGACAAAAGCTTTTCATTTATATTGGGGAGAGATGGGCCAGATATTGTACTTAACAAGAGATATGACCCAAATAGAACAAATACAAAGGAATAAAATCTATTAGCCTAGAGTATTAAAATGTGACAGGTGATTGTGCTCTGTAGTGTTTCCAGGGTAGAGATGAATTAATGTTCTCAGTACCAATAGCCAGTACAGTGTGCAAAACCTGTTATTGCACCTCTTTAAGCCTTTTATTGTGTGCTCCCATGACATCTAGGAGTGCTGAAACACATTTGTTCTCTGCCCTTCCCACAACCCTTGCAAATATCTGTTTGATTATGTATCATGCAGTGTTTTACCTCAGACATGATTTGGCACTGTCAGACTCAATTATGGCTGGTGTCTTAGCATCTGATGTATTCAAAGCAAATGATTAATTTTCCTTAACACTCGTTTTTGACTAAGTATAATTGTTGATGCATATATTGGTGACAATATGAGTTCAAAATGAATTCTGTTCAGCAAGATAATGGATAGAAAAAGGGAGAAGAAAATAGCTGCAGGCATTAATTTTATTAATGTAATCAAGTACTATTTTTTGTAATCAAGTACTATTACTTTAAACCATATGAACTTGTCTACAAGATCATGTGGCTCAATATAATGTAGACCATGGTATATAGTATTTTTCACATTTTTTTTCATATAATATCTCCCTCCACATAGGAAACACTTTTAGAAAATAGCTAGCAGAAATCATGGAATCACATTTCTCAGAGATACTTCATCTTGGTAAGAAGATAAACACTCAATCATAAGGCCTAGAATAAATACAAAATCTTTTGTATTAGGTTAGGAAACCACTGGTCTTTAGTGTGAACTCTGGCTCTTAATCTGGGGTGTTCATTTCCCAATGTTAGAAAACCCACCAAAAATCAGTAAATTCTACGTTTTTCTAGGAGAGAGGGTCTATGACTCATCTTGTTTTCAAAAATATATGAACAGAGGGAAAAGAAAACCGGTGGAAACAGAAAAAGAATCCCTCTCAAGGTTTTCCACTTTTGAAACAGGTATAAAATATAAATGTTTCTCAAATTTGACAATACACAAATGTTTTTTTAAAAATAATTGTTATAGACACCCAAGCATATAGGTAAGCCACAGTTTGAGAAACATTGGATTAAGCAAAGAAATTTTATTTTGTGGATAGGTATTTTCAGTTTCTTACAGAATGTTTATATCTGCAAGAATATGTCTATGAACCTCTTTAAAGAAAAACTTACCTACACGATATTGGGTTTTTAAATGGCCATGGATGAAATAGTTCTGAATGATTGTTGCCAGAAATAGAGAAAATATTTAATGGTCTTAGCTATCTAGAAAATTTATAGGATGTATTCTTCTGCCTGGTAAAGAATTTAATTTTAATTTAGACTATAAATGGGAAATAATTCTCACACTAAAAGGAGCAGTAACTTCAGCTTAATAAATTCATCTCCATTTCACAGAGCTCATTCTAGGCATATGTGACAGAGTAAATTTTGAACATATTCACAAAATCTAAGGCCATTCTACAAATACTGAAGAAAAAAAAAGGCTCTTAGTGCAGTGGTAGCAAACTTAAGGCACACATGCACAATAGGCTCTTTGTTATCATTGAAAGCTCTAAAAGTTTCACCATTCCTGCTGTAGAGGAACACAGAAAGTCATCCAGAAAAGTTTTTCCAAAAGAAGAGAAATGAAGGCAAGACCAGAGTGAAACCATTCTAGGCCTAACTGCAAAGGCATCTTTCCATTTCTTCTGGGTAGGGGCCCTGGATGATTGTATGTAACTCCTACAGTTGGCTAATGTTTGTTTTAGAGAGCAAAATATATAAATTGCCCTTACAAAAAAGTGGATTCAGTCATGATAATTAATACTTTGTTAGTTTTCACAAAGTTCTAGACAAAGCACACATTCAGATCCTTCCACATGTAGCTATCTGCACTGGACAAGACAATTCTTGCTTGTTCCCAATGTAAGCAAGCAGCAGTACCCATTATAAAATGCTCATTTAAAATGTTTCTTTTCTGTCTGAATGCAAAATGCAATATAAGCACAGACTAGTAAGTGGGCTTTGTCCAAATACTCATCTTATTATAATTGATTGCTTAATATTGGTCTTCCCTTTCAGAGTATTATCTCCAGCACTTTTTGATCACATCTGTTTCCATTCCTAGCACACAAAAGGTATTTAAGAGACAGCCATTGAAATCATGTTTCCAGATACTCTGCTGATTCATCACCCCTGGGATTTGCCTTTGTGTTTCTAAGTATAGAAGCTTATATGTGCTATTTCCAGATGAGTGACAATTTTTATTTAATGACTTCAAAATACTTCTAGGGTATCATAAACTTATTTCAATATAGAAATCCCAGTCAGCTGTTTCTCAAAAGTGGCTCAGAAATATCAATGCAAAATGGATTCAATTTTTTGTCTTGGAACATTTTAATTTAAATCTATTTTTAACTAATACATAAAAACATAAAATTTGTGTATGCCACGGGTTACTGTGTGATGTTGCAGTATGTGTATACTGTATTGGTCGGCTTTCCTGTTGCTGAGAAAAATACTTGACAACTGCAACCTAAAAAAGGAGTGGTTTGTTTTGGCTCATGCTTTCGGAGGTTTCAGTCCCTGGTCACTTGGCTCCATGGCAGGAACATGGTGAGAAAGCATGATGGAGCGAGGCTGCTCACATCATGGTGACCAGGAAGTGGAGCACAGAAGAGGGCCAGAGAGGACAGGACCTGGAACTGGATACCCCAGGGTCACACCCCAAGATCTACCCAGACCCATCTGTTTTACTAATCCCCTATGCAGCTCTCCAGCCAATCAAGTTGGCCAGTCAAGTTTAATCATCACAGATATTTAGTGTAATATTTAAATCAGGTAAAACATACTATCATTTCTTTATAGTAAAAACATTCAGAATCCTAGCTTTTTGGAATGCAGTGTTACCTCAGTTTGCAAACAATTATTTCCAAGATTCTGCTTGGAAACTGAATTGGATGAGAACTGAATCAAATTCAGTGTTTACCTTACGGGGGAATTTGATTTGGCTCTTGTCCAATTTGGTTTGTGACTAGAATTGTGGAAAGGATTAAATTCATGAACTGAGGCACCATTCTATGCAGTATGTTGTTTATACTGATAGTCACCCTACTGTGCAATAGCACATCACAATTTTATACTCTTACCTAAGTATAACTTAGTACTCATTTCTTATGGCTTGTATCTAGATGTCCCCCTAAAGCTTCATGTGCCCATAGGTGGGCATTTTCAGAGGTGGCAGATTCAGGGTGTATGAATATGGATTACAAGGGTGTGATAACTAAATTAGTCCACTGTGGAGTTTTTGCAACACCCAATGGGTCGATGTCTGCTTGGGTTGACTCGAGAGGCAGAGAAGACTGCTAACTCTGAGGAGCCAAAACATCTTGAAGACAAGATGTTTCACCAACTCGTGAAGAGATGGAAGCTCCCTAGGGGATGATCAGATAAAAGTTCATTATTCAGTCAAACTGTCACCATGCCTTGCTTGCTTGCCTTGCTACCTAAAATAAACATCTGTGCTCAGCAGAACTCCTTGCTTTTGTTGTTCCTCAGTAAATCTGGGGATTTAAGTAGAGTTTGGAGCTTTACTTTATTCTGATAAAGTCCTCTGCCCTCCCAACAAAGATATTCTCTGTTTTTCTCATTTTTCATTCATCTCTCTATCAGGGTTTGCTGGCCTAAATCCAGCAGTCCACTGATTGGTTTAGCAAAGTTCTGGGTGTGGATAATGGGAGGGCTCACTCTGGGTGAGGGTGGCACCATCCAATAAGCTTGCAGCCTGGATGGAATAAAAAGGAAAGGGAGGTTTGCCACATGATACCTTCTCCCTGCCATGCCACACCATAATCTTTCTCCTCTGCTACATCCCTCTCCCCTGCTGCCCTGCCTTGGAACACTGACTATGAAATGAAACCTCTACAAACTGTGAGTTAAAATAAACCTTTCCTCCCTTAAATTGTGGATGTTGAATATTTTGTTCCACAATGACAATGTAACTAAGACATCATTGGTCAACCTTTCCCTACTCCCCCACACTCCCTAGCTTCTGATAATCACCATTCTACTCTCAACTTCTATGAGGTCAATTTTTTTAGATTCCGCATATGAGTGAGATCATGCACAACTTATCTTTCTCTGCCTGCCATATTTCACTTAGCATAATGACCTTCTGGAACTGGCTCTGAGAGGGCTTTATTCACCCTGATTTGGAAATCATAGCATTTTAGAACAGGAAAATTAATGTTTTCCTCAGGAAATTTGCTTAAAGTCAGACTTCAGCTTACATCAAAATATGACTACCAGACCCTTTGTTAGGAATAATAAATCTACTTTGTGATTTTTGGGTTGATTTATTTCAATTTTCTAGCAAGATTGTATTCATGTTGCTTTATCTGTAAAGGTGCTCTTCAGAGTGCTGACCTTTATACACTGCTGAAAATAATGGATGATTATATATGGTTTCCAAGGAGTTAAAAAATGAAGAATAAGAAGGGAAGATTTGATATTTCAACAGCTGTTTTCCCTTCACATTTTCTCTACTTTGTAAAATAGCTCTAGAATGAAGAAGCCACTAGAGGCCATACACTAGATTTACTGTCAGAATATGAAAAGCGAATATCTGTGAATATCTTGGAGTATCTGGTAGGAAATTATATATAATTTTCTGTTAATCTTTTAATGAACCAGCATAATGAAATTGGGTTTAAAATGACATTGAATTTTCATCTATTCATTTATTCAATGAACATTTGTTTTGTGCTTATTATTTTTTTATTTGATGCTAAGGATACAACTCAGAGTACAATAGTAGGAAATACACAGACAAGGACACCTGGTGCTGTCTTACAAGTATATGTTTGTGTAGGCTATGGTGAGAACATAGAAGAGATGGGTAGGGATGGAAAAGGAATAAAATAGGGAAATAAGTCCCAGAGAAAATGTTCCTGGGACTGAGTCATAAAAATAAGAGATAAACTTTAGAAAAGCTGTGGAACTATAAAGCAGCTCAGTAAGTTTTGAAACTAGCAGACAGATATGATGGATGAAAAGCATTTGGAGATGGAATGGAAGAAAATAATCCCTGAAGCTGGAATGGAACTGAATGCCAAACAGATGGCAGACAGCTTTGGGAGGCTTGCCAAGGAGTTTGGATTTTATTCTGGAAGTAATGGGAAATCCTCACCACATGTTCCACACTAGGTTTCTGACATACTTCCTTCCATTTTTGGAAATGTCTCTATACTGGAGAATAAGAAGGGGCAGAAATGGAGAAGTAGATTAGGAATTACTAATGAAGACAGTGTAAAAGGGTGATGATGAGGATTTATTCATGGGTAAAATGAAGAAATGAGTATGTATAATACAATTTTTGGAACATAAATTGAAGGACTTGCAATGTTAGGGGCAGGGCAGAAAAGAAAGAAAGCTGTATGAAATGTCTCAGGTTTATGGTTTAAATCACTATGTAGGGTCTCAGTTAATGAGAAAAGGAATAAATTTTGCACATTTATTATCATAACAATATTGTGAGGTAGAAAATGACTATTATGTTGCAAAGGAAGAAAATGTGGATTTGTATAAAGATTGCCCATTTCTCACAACTAATTATTGATGAAATCCTGTTGAACAGAGATTCTGAGATCTGAGTATATAACCACCAGTCTATCTTGATTCACAAGCCAATAATAAACTACAGTATTTTCAAAAATCAGAATTGAATAATAGAAAAAAGTGTTATGACAAGTCCTAGGAAAATAGCCACTGTGGTGGTGCATGCCTCTCACCCCGGCACTCTGAGAGGCTGAGGCAGGAGAATCACAAATTCCAGCCTGGCCTGGGCAACTTAGTGACTTAATGACACTTAGTCTCAAAAAAAAAAAATTAAAAAGGGTGGAGAAGGTAATTCACTGCAGTTTCAATCCCCAGTACTCCTCATAGAGAGAGAGACTAGGAAAATAAAAACTATTGAATAAGAAAACAATAGCGGTAACAAATTCTACTTGGAGTTTGGCAGCAGGTATTTAATAACCCATATGCCTTAACTTAGATCACACACACACACACTTAAAAAGTAATTCAAGGTCAACTCACGATACAATTTTCTACTTACCCTCACAATGTTTACTTATTTTTCTCAAGAATCCCTAATAAGGATCCTGGTGATAGCAGTTTCATAATTAAGCTGAACATTTCCAAGAGTTTTATTCATGCATACTCCACTGGGTTCTAACTTCATAATATTCTAGTACCTCTTAAAGGAATTATTTGAAAACTGACTTGTTTTTAAAATTAGTTGTTTCAAAAATTGATATAAAGTTACTAGGAAGAAACTAGATTGTTTTTTAAAATTAGTATACAGGTTATTAACATTATCCAACTCCAATATAAACCAAGTGCTAATAATTATGTATCTGTTGATGTATGTGTCAATGTTTAAAAATTGTTTCAGCAAGAATTTAGTCTTCTAAGATCTGCTGAATTGAGAGCCTCTGCTATGTCTTTTTGTTTTTTAGAGTAGGCAATCTAGCAAGTCTCCTTTACCCCTCCCATATCATTGTTCTTCTCTTATTGGAATATTCTATTATCTCTCATCATTAAAAAAAAAATGTCTTTTAGCCCACTTTACTAGCTACTCCTGTTTGTCCTTGCCAAAAAAAAACACCTCTTAACAATATTTAAAAGCCCAGTTTCCAATTTTTCTTCTACCATTTTCTCTTTATTCTAATTAGGCTTTTATCTCCACTGATTAGTGGAAACTGCTCTTGTGAATGTCGTCAATCACTTTTACAATGGAAACTATGATAATCTGATCTCAGTTCTCATCATACTGAAATTAACATGTTTGTGTGTTTGATATAGTTCTCTAATCTCAAAGTTTTTTCCACTTGTCCTCCAGAATATAAAACCCTTGTTTTTTCTTTAATCTCACTGATCACTCTCAAATGCACCACTTATTGCACAATTCTAAAAGATGCCAGTTAGGTAGACCAAAAGCCAAACTGTGTCCTCTAATTCCCAGGCTCCTTTTCTCCTTTCTTTGTCTTTTAATATAGAAGTGCCACAGGGCTCTGTGTTTAGCTTATTTCTATTTTTCTCTTTCACACATCACTCAAAACCAGAAATCCACTGGCCTCTTTAGATGACTGGTAGATATCTTCACATGCCCAAAAGGGAATCATAAATATTCATTCTAAATATACTTTTATATTTCCTCCAGAGTTAGTTTCATTAATTTGTCTTCCAAGGTACTTCTTAGAAGTTGTCAAATTTATTTCAAAAACGATTTTTGTAATATGCTTTCTATACCCTTTTAAATTCTGTAAAATCTGTGGTAATGTCTCCTAGATCTTAATATTGTAATTTTAAAAATGTATAACTGATATTGTATAACAGGAAGAAAAGATCTAAAAGAGCAGGGGAATTGGGAGGGGTAGGAGAAGGGAAAAAAGGGAAAGGAAAAAAATATGAGAAGAGGAAAAAAATGGAAACAAGGTCTTTGCAAATAGGGAAGGGTGGAGGAGGTGAAGGGAGGGCAAGGGAAGGGGAAAAAACTAAGAACCAATATACTCATGTAAAGGTACAAGATCCCAATGATGAATGTAACTGTATTTTATACTGGAAATGTACCAATAAACTTAATGGGAAAAATAAATAAATAAATAAATATACCATACTTAAAAATATATATATATACTTACTGAAAGTTTCTTCTTTCTCAGTTGATGATGATTCCATCTTTCTAGGTGCTCAATCCTCAGACACCTGATTCAAAACAATAAGGATTGCATATTATATTTATTTGGGGATGGGGAGGGAATAGTGATGGTTAAAATAGAGACATAACCTACTTTCCAGTTTTCTAAAAGTAGCTCTTTAATGTTTCAAATGAGTTGACTATCACTAAAGAAATTTACTATCTTCTTTTCCCCTGATATTCATTCCTTCCTCACCTGACTGATATTCATCTTTTTGTTTGACATCAAATCAATTTTTCATCTTTCAATGAAAAAGCATACATTCAACACTTGTCACTTGGGAAAACCAGTAAGAGTAGATATGCAACAACTGGAGTCATATCCAGAAATCTATTTAAAAGATTTTTTTGCCAGATACACTTGGATGAGGAGTTTTCTAAGGAGCCTTCAAAAATTAATATCTGGAATTTAAATTTTTAAATTTGTTTCTAAGATTCAATATGTGAAAAGGAATGCAGCTCCAAGTTATTGTAGAGAGAAAAGCAAACTCAAGCAACTCTATGAGTTTTCATGTAAATCTTTAATCTGTTTTCCTAAATACAAATGAACCCCAGGAGATGTTGGTTCCTGATACTAAGACTACTAATATAAATATGTCAAAAGTGCCTAGAGCTCATCAACTGTGGGTTTCAAAAATCCATATACTATACATATTTTAACTTGATAGAAACAAAAATACAAAACCCAAAAGAAAAAAAATGATGCTTCCAATGTCATCAGTTCCTTTCTACCTCCTGTAAAAATGCACCGAAACACATATGCATCACTTTTGTTTATCCTCTGATTTCCAGAGAAGTGAGAGGATATACCAAATTCACTTACCATGTGAGTTACTTTTGAAGTGAAGATGGTAATGTTTGTAAACGATGCCATGGCTGGTGATGTTACCTATACCAGCATTCTTACATTTAAAATTAATGAGTTGTATGTCTGCTTACTTAAAAGGCAGGGTGCCACTTCACATACTGTGCTTAGTAAGTAAAGGCAAAAGTAGTATGTGAATTACATCTCAGTGTTTTAAAAGCCCCATCTAGGTTATATTTTTGTTTCACTTGGGATCAGATCAGACATGTATAACTGTCTGTTCATACTTCACCTATTCTCATTTATAAACTTCTTTCAGATTCTCAGGTTGAGAAGGGCAACAATTTCTAAATATATGCAAAGGGTGCAGTGATTCTGAGAAACAACCTTTTGCATAAAATGATGTCCAGTTTTAGCAGCCCATGGAAGAGCATTACATTTCCAGTAGCAGAGTTCAGAGCAGCAAGTTCTATTATTACCCAGAATTCAGAGGAAGGCCTCAGAGGACAGGCAGTGTGCCCCTGAGGGGGTAATTTGTGAAGCTGTGAGAGTGAATCCAAAAGTGCTATGGAGATCCTGAAAGTTGTACAGGCCAGTTAAGTGGACTGTCTTCTGATGAAAGTCACAGGCAGTAAGCCAGGTCAAGCCAAGAAAGAAGCTATGATGGCCGCAACCAGCAATGATGTAGGGGCAGGGTCTCCCAAGCCCTTTGCAGTTCACAACTTGCCCAAGCTGCTGGACAAGAGAGCTAGAAGATTTAATGTTTGCCCTGCTGGGTTCCTGTCTTGCTTTGATTCCATTTTTTTCTATCCCCCCATTTCTTTCTATTGAAATGGAAATATTTACCTTGTACCATTGTATGTTGGAAGTATTTAACTTTATTTTTTATTTGTACAGGGGCTCACAGCTAAGAATTTGCCTTGAGTCTCAAAGGAGACATTGGCCTTGAACTTTTCAGCAATGCTGCAATTGTTAAGACCTCAGCAACTCGTAGAGATGGACTAAATGTATTTTGCATAAAGTAATGCAAGAACAGGATGGTTTAGATCTAAAATTTCTCCCCAAATTCTCATATGTGTAGAAGACGGTTGGATCATAGGGTGCTATATTTTTTAATGGATTTATCAATTGATGAGTTCAGTAACTAAATGTTTTATCTGGAGGTGGAGCCTAGTTGAATCAATGAGGCATAAACCAGAAGGGTATATTCTTGTCCCAAGCTCCTCTCTCTTCTCTTTCTCTGCTTTCTTGGCTGCCATAGATTAAGCACCTTTTCCTCTGCCATCCCCCTCTGCCATCCTGTTTCTGTCATAGAGCCACCCAACAACCATGGACTGAAAACATGAGCCAATATAAAACTCTCTTCCTTTAAGTTGTGGGTGTTAGTATTTTGTTCAGCAACAGAAAATGATTAAGACAAACATTGATTAAATAAAAAAAGTTATTATAAATTTTTCTAGTTATACATTATTGTATGACTGACTTTGTCATATTAAATTTAATGCATCTACATTTGAATGGTACTTTCTTTTCAGGAAATGATGGGAGATTTTAATAATTTGGGTTGAGGGAATAAAGATGCTCTGCAGTTAACAACTATCAAGTTAGGATATTTCAAAAGAGATATGAATAAGCCAATGGCTAGTATGTTTAAATGAATGACCACTGGAAACTTAAAAACATATCCTATGCTATTATCTAGATATCTTCACTCATTTCTTCCTTTCTTCCTCCATGTCTTCACCTCTTACCCATCCACAACCCTCCCTAAGCACTTACAGTGAAAATGTGACAGTTGAAGGACAAGGACCAGTGACTTCAGATTCTGTGACTTTTAGAAAGCCCAAAGACATCATTTCCTTACTAAAGTATTAATGTATTCAAATTATTGTGTATACAGAGGAAAATATTTTCCTAATACTCCCCATTCTCAAATTCATACTATTTAAACTTTGAAATAAACATGATAGTGCTGTGTGACAGAGGTGAAGGACCTTAAAATTGCTTCTGCCCCTACTATTTTAATTGCTACATATCAAGCATTATCAAGCAATTTTGCTCCCAGAAAGATAAAGCTTGCTTTTTGGAAGGTGAAAAATTCTAACCTTTTTTTTTTTTAAAGCACAGATATATAGGCAATAATTATATGTACAGCATATCTTGCATATTAAAATTTCATGGTGAGGGGATTGGAAAAACATCTAAAAAGGTACATTGGAAGGGCAATAATAATTTTTAAAAGGGCTAAGAAACTCTATTGTACATTGCGCTTTTAGTTTATTAAAGATTTTATTCCCTCCCAGATTTGCGCTAATGGAACAAATTGTAGAGGACTAATAGTTCTATGGGAACCAATTTTTTAAATGGTTGAGCCCATACAGGACTCTCAGGTAAAAGCTTGTTTATTGAATGTGCAGAGGTCTGAGACTGAAGTGAGGTCACTCTTGTTTGAATTGAAGTTAAACCATTCCTGCAAGACTATGGAAACCTGAAATGGAAAGTCAGAAAGCTCTGTCCTAGAGAGGAAATTGCACAGTGTAAGCAGAGTGTACTTAGAGTTCCAGGGAGAAGGAGCTGGCAATAGGAGCCGCTGTCTTTGAGCACAGCCTGGTCTTGGCAAGCAGACACACAGGGTTCCTGCTCTGGGGCCCAACCCTACCTCTACCAAAGGAAACATATTTTATTATATTTCACTTGTGGAAAGCATGAAGTAGGCATCTTAGTCTGTAATAATAACATTAAAATGTAATCCAACATATTTATTGTCTGAAGAAATTATTTCTAATAGAATTTTACAGCATTATCAACATCTTCTAAAATCAAGAGATCACACAATAGAGAATATTCATATTAATTGGCTTAATATTAAATAGTGACTACATTTTTAATTAAGAATTATAGACAATAGGTTTAAAGTGATAAAGTTTGCTTATATTATTCCCCATTTTCCTCCAGCTTTCATTTTGTGATCTATTTATAGGTAACGTTTAGTAAGCATTTAAAACTCTACACTGAACACTGTTTTGGTGCTAATTTTATAGGTGCTTTCTCACTCTATGCTTATAAGAATGCTCTTATATAAGAGCTATTATTACCTCAATTATATCATGAAGTAAACTGCAGCTCACGGTGATCAACTTACCACAACTCACACAGCCAGGAAATTGCAGAGTTGAGATCTATATCAGGCTCTACTTCAGTCTGGAACCCATAGCTCAGCTCTTAATCTGTAAACTAACTGCTACTGAAGAATTTTCCAAGCACATGCTATGAACAATAGGGACCCTGCAGGGAAGTGACTAAAAAAGAGCATGTGCAGATCTTTCTATATAGCTCTGGAAGAGAAGAACTTTCTTTCAGTGATGTCAAGGATGAAGGAAGATTTGTCTTGAGCCCAATAACAGACATTTCAACTGCTAGAGCTTTTGGTTTTAGTATTTTGAGACATATAATTTCCCAACACAGGACAAACACTGAGCCAATTGTTGCATGGAGGATATAAGTAAGTTGGATTTATCTAATGCACATACAGCTTTTCTATTCATTTATGCAAAATTACCAGGAATTTCACAGGACATAAGTGATCAGCATTAAAATTGGAGAGACCACTCTACAAGCATTAGTATGGAAACACTTGTTCCAATATTCATTCAATAAAATATTTCATTTTCATTACATTGTAAATTATTTCTTAGTGACTTTCATTATAAATCTGGCTAATACATAAACTTGGAATCTGGGATGAGTAAGTCTTGTATATAAATGTCTCTCTTTGCCACTGAAGTACAGCTAAATAATATCAGAAATCAAAATATCAGCATCTTTTTATGTCAATGATTTGTTTTATTTAATAAAATTAGGAACAAAATAAAATCTCATGTATAAAATAGAACAAAACTAATATTAATGGTTTTAATGGACAGCTTTATAATAAATAGTATCCTTTTACTATAATAAATAGTATTCTAGTCAGTTTTATTGAAAACCAACTTTTGTGAAAAACTAAGTATACCAATTATGTCATTAATGGAAATTACAGTTTAAACTCTATGTTTATATATACACATGGCCAAGGAACTCTTGAAATTACCCAATATATACCATGTATTGTTGTGTGCAAATAGTTTGACAGACATGTAAATAGCTTACAGATCCACTGCAAGCTGCAAACTACTATAGTTATAAACAAATACCTAAGAAAAAAATCAAAGAAAAATTTCCGAGTAAATACACAACTTTAAGCAGTTTGTGAATCAAAATGAATTAGCATTGCTGCTGTTGTTTTAATAATAGAAGAGTTGATAAAGACTCAAGTGAACTGGAATATTGACAAAAAAGAAAAAATACATCAATTCCCTGTGAACTGAGACATTTTAAATAGTAGGAAATTAGGTTTAAATCAGTTTTTACTTTTTAGTTTTGAAACAGTTGTGTGGTTTATTTTCTCCTTTCCTGTCACCTTTCATTTTGCTTCATATATAGAAAATTAAAATATAGGGAGAAATAATCAGAAAGACGAGGTTCTTTTCTCTTTTTTTGTCATAAAGCAAAATTTATGTATTTACTTTTCCCGTACTCCAATGTATTGACACAAACCTCTGTGTTTATACTTTTGCAGTTTTTCATCCATCATGGAAACTGGATGTATTTCTTTTTATAGATAACTAAAAGATTAAAAGGTCTTAAGACTGTATGTAAATCAAGTATAATTTAGTCATAAGATTATACAAATAATCAGAAAATAGATTTTTAACATTAATGCTTAGTCCTATAAAATGGTTAATCTTAGCCAGATTGATACTTCCATAATTTTACTTCTTGCATTTTTAAATCACACGCTTAGCAAGCAGTATAGGTATTGATTTAATTTTTACATTAAATTGTTGAAGAATTCTAATTTGTTAGTCAACACATACTCCCTTTTACCTTTTATCTCAGAATTAATCCTTCTAGAAGAACTATCCATGTAGGAAGACAATGTGTATCTTCCTTAAAGGCTTTCAAGTATTGCTAGCAAAAGTTCATGAAATATCTGATTAAAATTTGATGTTTTATATTTTACTAATTACAGGACAAAAGTTCTTTAAGAAGTCTTACATTATTTTTCTGCCTAACACTGTATTGTACTGAGAAATCCTACAATTATGTTTATGAGGCATTTTCCAGCTTCTTCAAGTATGGGACACAAATATTTTTCTAACAGGAAAAATGAATAGTGAATCTTACAGAACTCAAAAGGAAGACAGAAGACAAAAAGATAACCTGACTTTGGCTTTTAAGAACCCAACGTTGACCCTGAAATGCCAAATTCACAGACAAAAACAGCAACAAAAGATTACAGCAGCAAGCCACATCTTCACCACATGTCATTAAGAATTCTGAAATAGGCAATAGCTTTTTCTTCTTCTACTCAATCTGTAATATCTTCTTTTTGTTTTTCCTGTTTTTTGGTTGTAGGCAGTTCAAGGCTTGCCCACTGCATAGGTTCAGCTTTTCTCATGGTGATTTCAATCTTTGTAGCAGTCATAGTTACATAACTTCACTTTACATTGATCACACCCTATAATTTCACGTTTTGATGAAATTGTTTCTCTCCTTCAAACACAATGTGCACATTTAATGAAGTCCTATTCGCTTTTACTCGACTAAGATCAGGAAGTGAATTTTTAGCATACACTGAAATGGTGACTTCACCCCCAGTCTGATGCCAGTCATGTCTACATGGAACAACTTTTTCCCCAGCATCCTTTTCAGTCCACATGTATTTCCCGGTTGTACAGCCCTCTTGGGCTAAGAACGTATTGAAATCAGGGTTGTCTTCTACAACAACTCCAATATTTCATCCCCTCAAGGAAAATAGGTACTCCAGAATGGTATATGCCTACTTCTTCTAGACTCTGTGGACCCTGATACATCTTCAAACATCCTCCATGTTTCCATGAGGTCCCAAACTTAATTACATCACTATCTTCTTCTTTCTTATTTTCTTCATTTCCTGATGACAGTTAAAGTTTATCAAGTGCTTGTTTTAGGGAGGCAGATATTTTTAATTCCAAACTCGTCATTGGTTCATTTGGGCTTGGTCTTTTTATTGCTTCTACTGGTTTTGGTAGTTGAATGGTATGTTCCTGAAACCTGGGTTTCAGTTCAGATAGTTCATTCTTCTCAGTAGTCCTGACTTCTGGCGTGACTGGCTCTGATGGTTTCTTACTATTCTGTCTACCTTTTGTACAGCCTACAATACAAAAGAAGTCAGAAAAATCAGTTGCTCTTCTTTTACAGCAAGACCAACCCTTTAATGCATCATGAAAGACCGGAGCACCTGGATGGCATCTACAGGCATCACCGGAATTGGTCTCGGGATCGAAGGGCTGACTGCAGCCCCGGTTGTAGCACAGTAGGGCCATCTTTCTTTCCCACTGTTACAGCCAAAGCCAAAAAATCTTGGTTGATTTCTTAATAGCAGCCATTCTCTCTGGGGTGAGGTGGAATCTCAGTGTTGTTTTCATCTGCATCTCTCGAATGACCACTGATATTGAACATTTTTTCGTATGTTACTATCACCATTTGAATAGGTTTTTCTTATTTCTGTTTCATAGATAAAAATAAGTTTGTAGAGGTTTCAGTCCATAATCAGCTGGCTCCAGGGCAGGGATGGCAAACAGGCATTGAAGAGGAGAAACAACATGGCACGAGAGAGTTAACCTCATCTCCCTGTCCCTTTTATCTTATTCAGATTACTTAGGGCAGATAGCACTCACCCTTAATCCTAGTGCCCTTGAGCCTAGCACTGCATCATTAATCAATTCCAGCTTCGCACACTCTAGATCATCACATTCTATGACCATGTGAGGCTTTTGGGGGACCTCCAGATCCAAACCATAACATTCTGCCACTGGCCCCCCAAAGACTCATGTACATTCCTTTACATAAAAGGCATTTAGTTCATCTCTAAGAGTAGCTAAAGTCCTAAAGGTTTCAGCTTTGCTGAAAAGTCCAAGTCCAAAATCTCTGAGATTTAAGGCAAACTTTTTAACTGCAAGCCCCTGTACAAATGAAAAGGAAGTCAAACACTTCCAACATTCAATGGCACAAGATAGATGTTACCATTCCAAAAGGTACAAACAGGAGGATGCAAAGGAATGGGACCAAAATAAGTCCAATAAGTCCAATAAATCCAAAATCCAGCAGGGCAACTACTAAGTCCTGTAGTTCCCTGTGTAGCATCCAAGGCAATCTGTGGCAAGTTGTGAACTCCAAAGGGCTTGGGTGGCTCTGCCTCTGTGGCACTTCTGGTGGTTGTAGCTCCCATGGCTTCTCTCTTGGGCTGGCTCTGCTCCCTCTTTGCAGTTTTACTCAGATGATCCACACTCCTGGCTTCTCCAAACTTCTGGTCTCCAGTGCACCTTTGGCTTTACACTCACAGCTTCACACACTGCCGTCTCAGGTGCACCCTGCCTGGACTCCCAGGCCTTCTTCTGAGATCTGAGTGGAAGCCTTCCTGACCCCACAACTCTTGGATTCTGCATGTGCCTAAAACCAGTGTCACGTGAATGATGCCAAGGTCTCCTGCCAGCTGGGGCATTAGTAACCAGTCTGCCCTCTCTCTTGGCTGTGTCCAGTGCCTATGAACCAAATCCCCAGGAACAACTTCCTTAAACTGCCATTTTGGAACAACTTCCCTAGGCCACCACCATTCTGGAACATGGTGTGATTGCCGCCATTTTTGAGAAGTTATTTTCTTTTTTCCTTTGGTAGTTTATCCTATGGTAGATGAGATAGGAAGCAACTGAGTTTGAAGTCACAGCCTACAGCATGAGATAAAGCCTTGAGGAGTTACGTCTAATGGAAATCTCAGAGAGCAGTACTGTTAAATCTTGAAAGAATAGAGCTGAAGCATCTGAAAGAAATTAGGCATTTCTCTGAATCCAGAAAAAAAACAGTAAATATAAGAAACATAAACAAAATTGTACGGCAAGGGGACCAATTTCTCTTTACATTTTTATTCAACTTAATGTGTTTTTTTCTATGAGATAATATACTTGAGTGTTGAATGTTTAGTTGACACGATTTAGTAAAGGTTTAGTTCCCAAAACTTTAGTGGGAACCTCAACATCAGTAAGAGAGGGGCAAAGGAAGTTTAAGCTCCATTCTCCCACTCACAGAAGGTTCATTTTTGCAGCTATTCAGACTTGAACACCATGTGAAACGAGTCTCAGAGCACTACTCAGTTGGCAGAACTGACTCATCTGCAGAACTCTGAAGGGCAAAAAGAATAGTCTTACCCGACTGTGGTGCCCCTCTCCCTCCCCTGAGTTGGCACAACTCCACAAAAGGTTTCCTGACCCCACAGTTTCAATGGGTCAGTCAGGAAATTAAAATAGAAATTCAAAATATCTTGAGAAAAATGAAAGTGGCAACAACAGCCAACATTATGGGATACAGCAAGAGCACTTCTAAGAGGGAGGGTTATAGCCATAAACAACTACATAGAGAAAGAAAAAAGCTATTCAGTGTACAACCTAATATACTTTAAGTTCCGCTAAGAAGACCAAAGTGGGTTCAAAGTTAGAAGAAAGAAATAAAGAGATGTGAGCATGAAAAGAGACTAGAGAAGCAACTGAAAAGGATAATAAAAGGGTGAGTTGGTCTTTTGAAAAGAAAGTCAAAAAAACTTTAGCTAGATAAAAAAAAGAATGATGACTCAAATAAAATCAGAAATGAAGGAAGAATCTTTACAGAAGATACCATGGAAATACAGAAGAGCATAAAATACTACTACAAACAAGTATGTATCAACAAATTGGATAACCTAGAAAAATAAGTAAATTTTAAGACACATAAAACCTCCTAAGACAAAATCATGAAGTAATAGAAAATCTGAATAGAACTATAGAACAACAATGACCAAGGAGATTGAATCAGTAGTGAAAAGCCTCCTATTAAAGAAAAGCCTACAATCTGATGGCCTAACTGCTGGATTCAAACAAACAGTTAAAGAACTTACAGTATCAATCCTTTTTAGACTTGTAAAATATTGAATGGAAGGAATGTTTCCCAACTTTTTATGAGTCCAGCATTAACCCGACACTAAAGCCAGGCACGGACATTTCAAGAAAAGAAAATTACATGCTAATATTCTTGATGGACATAGATTCAAAAATTTTCAACAGCAACATGTAAAAAAATCCTGAATTTGGCAGTACATTAAAAGAATCATCCCACATAATCAAGTGGGATTCATTTCTGGGTTGCAAGAATAGTTCAACAGGCAAATCAATAAATGTGATCAATCATTTTAACAGAATCAAATACAAAAAAACAATATGACCACCTCACTACCTACAGAGAAAAGCATTTGACGTAATTCACCATGGTAAAAATTCTCACCAAATCAGGTAGAGAAGGACTGTTCCTCAGTACGATAAAGGCTATATGCACAGCTAATGTTACACTCAATAGTGAAAAGCTGCGTCTCTCTCTAATATATGGAACAAGACAAAGAGGCCTATTCTTCCCGTTTTTATTCAAAATGAACAAAGCTGGAGGTATGATGCTATCCAATTTCAAACTATACTAAAGTTACAGTACTTAAATTGCCAGAGTACTGTATTGACAAAAACTAGGCACATCAAACAATGGAATAAACCAGAGAGCTCAGGAATGAACATACGTGATCAACTGATTTTTGACAAAGGTTCTAAGAATATGCAAGGGGAGAGGATAATTTTGATGTTAGGAAAACGGGAGGTCCACTTGCAGAAGAATGAAATTAGACTCCTATTTCACACCATAAATAAAAATAAACTCCAAATGTATTAAAGATGTAAATGTAAGAAAACATAGTGGAAAGAGCACATAACATTGGTCTGGGAAAGGTTTGTTTTGGATTTGACCAAAAATATAGAGGCAATAAAAGCCTAAATAGACAACGTGATCACATCAAGTCAAAAAGACTTCAGCCAAACAAATAATTAACAATGTATAGAGACTACTTACAGATTGGAAGAAAGTACTTACCAGTTATATACCTAGTAAGAGATTAATATCCAAAGTGTATAAAAAGCTCAAACAACTCAACAGCAAAAAGAGTAGGGAAGGGGAGATAAAAGAAAAAGAAAAATCCAATTTAAAAAATAGGCAAAAGAAGACATACAAATGACCAATGGACATATTTTTAAAAAGCTCATTATCATTAGTTATTTGGGAAGAGCAAATTTGAATCTCAATGAGATGCCATATTCCACCTGTCAGAATGGGCATTATCAAAACATGAAAGATAAGTGTTGGAAAGGAGATGGAGAAAAGGGAAATTTTGTATATTGTTGGGGTGAATATAAATTAGTATAGTTATTATTTTTCACTATATGGAGAGAGAGAGTTAACAAATGTTCTAAATATCCCATTTACTCAAAAGATTGTTGAAGAGATACATGCAGTCCTATGTACATTTTCAGCAGTTTATATTAGCCAATTTATGGAATCAACGAAAGTCCCTATCATGGCTAGACATAGTGGTGCACATCTATAATCCCAGCACATTGGAGGCTAAGGCAGGAGGATCACCATGAGTTCAAGGACAGCCTTGGCTACACGGTTAGTTCAAGGACAGCCTGAATTACAAAGCAAGACTCTGTCTCAAAAAGACAACAAAAACTGTGTCCGTCAATATATGAATGAATAGAGAAAATGTTGTAGACACATACCACAGAATACAATCTAATACAATCCTAAAAGAATGAAATTCCATCATTTGTAACAACATGCATGGAACTGGAGGACGTTATACTAAATGAAGTAAGAGATGCAGAGATAAAAATACTGCACATTTTCTCTTATATGTGGAACATAAACAGTCAAACTCACAGAAGTAGAGAACAGAGTGATGCTTACAGAGTAAGGAAAGGAGAGAGACTAAAGGAGATGATAGTCCAAGAGCAGAAAATCTAAATGAGATAGGAAGAACTTTTTTGGCTTCTATTGTACACCATAGTGAGTACAGATAATATTGTACATTTGAAAATTCCTAAGAGTAAATTTCAAATGTTCTTATCACAAAAATTATTTGAGGTGATGGATATATTTATTTTCTTAATTCATTAATCAGCATTATAGTCTTATGTCAAAGCATCTTTTTAAACCCCAGAAACTTACGCAATTATACATAGTCAACTTATAATTTTAAAATGTGTGAAAAATTGATTATCTTTCAGGCAAACCATTACAGTAGCATAGTTTTTCTTTTAGTCTTGAGATACGACAGAGGTCAGCTGATAGATAGCATCTCTTAGTTGTACCAAAAGTTCTTCAAGCAAAACCTTTTGAAAGCTGATAATGAGTGACTCAAGAAAATTAACTTTAATTGCCACATTTATTTTGGTGTGACTGTGCCCAAGCAAGGAGAAAAATAAACTGTTTTGACCTAGAGCCCCCTGCAGTCCTAGGTCATATAAAGTTTCTCCTTCTCATATAAGTGAACACACACACACACACACACACACACACACACACAGCCTAGAGACCCTGAAATTTGGACAGAGCCAATCACTTTCTTGTCCTCTCTCTCCCTCTATTTCTCACTGTCCTCAGTAAAAGGTTTTCTTCCATGGATTTTCTTCTGATTCTAGCTAAGCTTTATTGATGCACAATGTTTCCTTCTCTGTAATAGAAAAATTTATGTGAACTAATTTCTTTAAAATTGGTTGTTAGTCATACCAGTGGAAAGCAAATAAATTAGCTTCTAAAGTTTTGTCTCAAGTCTATACCATTATTGTCTCATTAAATAATCCTATTTGGAGATAATAAATCTAAGTTTTACTAAGTGAATGAAAATATCTGTGTGATTCCTTTTAGATGTATAACTGAGAAAAGAGAAACAGTTATAAAAAGGACTAAAACATTGATGTGTACAAAGCAACAAGTTCTATTTTACTATAACAAAAAAGAAAAATTCATCATTAAATTCCCTGACCTCCTTACCTCAGGTAAGTGAGAGTACTTTTCAGTGTACATTGATATGGGGAATAGTTCAGTCAAAAAGATCAAGTTGAATGAGCTGTGAAAGCTCTTAAAGTACTGATTTTCTTTGTATGTAATCATCTTTGATTGCCATAAGGCTTAAAAATGATTAAAAGGAAAAAGGAGGCAATTATTGTCATACACTTGTGTACCTTGTTAGAAAATTGTTGAAACTCAGTAGAGTGTGGTGGATCAGATGAATCCAGGAGGCAGAACTCATTTTTTCACCTAAGTTCTCTTGAGAGGTTCAGAGAACTAGTATTGCTGAAATTTTTATTGTAGCATCAATTTTCACCTTTAATGAATTCACTATACAGTGCCACCTTCTTGGTACTGGAATCTTCTCCTCAGATGGCTCTTTAAAAAAGAGGATATTTCTTAAAGAATCTTTCTTTAGTAGACGTTTTTTCTGGTTCAAGTTAATGAGAAGAAAACTTATATTTTTCTTTATGCATTATGTAAGTATTTACTGAGTACCTATGTTCCAGAGATTTTTTTAAATTTTGGAGACAAATACTACATCTTAAACTATGATACTCATCATAAACATTGATCTCAGTATAGCAGGAATGACAGAAAAAAGAATAAATGATTCTAATTCAGTGACATGTGTCACTTAGTAGAAATAATTATGGGCACAGCAAGGCAATAAAGGAGAGATAATGGAAAAGACGCTGTGTGTGGTGTGACACTTGTCACCTCATTAGGAGTTATGCATGCTGACATGAAGAGGGAAAAGTCATCAAAACAGATCACTACATGTTCCAAGCCAGAGCAGTGTAATGCATGACTATTATTACATCCTTTTTTGACTATAATCTGTTTAACTATTAAAAATATCACCACAATTATTTTAGGGGGTTATCTTTTGTAATTGATCTTCAAAATTTTGGAGTCAATCGAACATTTACATTTCATATATTAGTATTACAATGTAATAGTGAAGTTCATCCTTAAATTCAAAACAAAGTTTATTTTTATAGAAATATTTTCCAGTTTGGTTCTTTTTATCTCTGTAAAAGATAAGTGACAGTTAAATGAAAGCAATCCATCAAGAAAAAGCATTTTTCATAAGTGCCATTTATTATGACACTCACTTTAATCTGTACTAAGAGAGGAAGTTTTGGAGAAATGGATTCTCATCTGGTGCCATGTGGTGGTTCATTCAGATCATGGTTTAATACTTGTAGAAGTGAGACAGGAGACAAATGCCTGAGGTAGTTTATTATTATTATTATTATTATTTTATTATTCATTAAGTTTATTGGTACATTTTAGGTACACAGTATGATGACATTCATGATTGGGAAATTGTACCTTTGTGTGATATATCTTGGTTCTTATTTTTTTCCCATTCCCCTACCCTCCCTTAAACCCATCTGTCCCTCCCTACTTACAAAGACTCTGTTTCCATTTTTCCCTTTTGTCATGTTTTTTCCTTTCCCTTCTTTCCTTCCCCCACCCCCATTTCCCCTTTTCCTTCTCCTTTGGACCTTGTCTTCCTTTTTCACATTATCTATTATACATGTTGGTTCTCATTTACACTTTCAGTTTCTCACACCAGAGAAAAACCACCTTGCAGCCAGCCTGGTTCATCAGGCACCTGAATACAAAGCCCAGTGCTGTTCATACTAAAGAGCTATGCCTTGCCAGTTTGTGATTTCTGTGAGAATTGAGCAAGAACCCTCAACCAATTGGTAGTAGCTTGGAAGCATGTAAGGGATCCTACCATTTAGAGAGCCCAGATGAAGAGGGTATACAATGGTGACAATCATCAGCAGACACCAGAATCACAGCACATCTGATTCCATCTTACATGTGGTTTAGAATCCATGCTAGCTGGTGAAAAAAGGAGGACATTTATGCTTCATACTTCTCACTCATCTCTTAGCACCCACCTAAGGAAAGGAATTGCTGCTTTAACAATACCAGACTCCAAGATACTGATTTCACCTGGGGTGAGAAGCCTTAAAAATACATGTTAGTACAGAAATTGTCTCCTTTCCTTTTTTCTGTATTTTATGTGGCTAGGTGAGAGAATTTTCTGACAAGCTGTCAGCCTGCTCTCTCCCCCTTTCTTTCACTAATAGCTCTATGTGGTGGTCAGATCGTTCTTAGATATTTGGGTAGGACCTTGCCAATGTGAGAAGCGGCTGTGCTAGGATTCTTTACCTTTACCCAACACATTCAGCAAATTGCCCACACCTCTTAATTATCCAAAATCATCCTACAATCTCTCAACTTCTTCTTTTTCTCTACTCCCACCACAAATGTAATTCCCTTCTCCACTTAGTGTTACAATTCTAACTGGTCTTGGTGCCCAGTTGTACTTCTTTCTCATTGATGTTGATTTCCTCAAGAGCCCGTCATTCCCTGAATTTACTAGTTTAAAACAATATTTTAAACTTGGCTGCAAGTACTCATCACCAGAGGATATTTTAAAAAACATTGATGGGGCTCACTTTCTCTTTCCTAAGTGGACAAAAGTACCTGGAGTCCCCAAATCCCCTTCCTCCAACAAACTCTTCCACCGTTCATATCCCTCACCAGAGGGGTACATTTGTTACAACTGATGAACCTACGTGGACTCATCATAATAACCCATAGTTCATGGTTTATATCACAGTTCACTCTGGGAGTTGGACATTCAATAGATGCTATGGTCTAAATGCATGTTTTTTCCCAAATTCAAATGCTGAAACATAATCTCCAGTACAATGGTGTATGTGGGAAGTGGTTAGGTTACAAGAGCAGAGGTTTCATGTATTAGATTACTGCCCTTGTAAATGAGTCAATATAGAGAGATTGTTTGTCCTTTCTTCCATGTAAGGATGCAGTAAAAAGGCACTACTTTTATGAAGCAAGACAGAGCACAGGCCAAACAGTGAATCTATGGCTGACATCATGAACACGGACTTCCTGGCTTCTAGAACTGTGAACAATAAATTTCTATCCTTTATAAACTATGCAGGTTAAGGTACTTTGTTATATCAACCCAAGAAATGGGTCTGGACAAATGTATAATGACATGTGTCAAAGAGCATTTCTACTGCCAAAACAAAACAAACGAAACAAAACCTCTTGGCTCCTTCTAGGCATCCCTTTGCCCCCACTGAAACCTAATTATTAATTATTCATTATTAATCCTTTTTACACTTTCAGTTTCTCACACTAGAGAAACTATTTAGTATTTACACATGTGTGTTCTATTTATTTCACTTAAGAGTATGGCCTCAATATGCATCCATTTAGCTGTAAATGTCTCTAGTTTCTCATTTTTTATGGCTGAGTAGTACTCCATTTTATTAAAAAAGCCACATCTTCCTTATCCAGTTTCCAGTTGATGGGCACTTGGGCTGTTTCCAAGCTTTAGCTATTACAAACTGTGCTGCTATAAATATGGGTGCACATATATCTCTGTGGTATGATTCTTTTAATTCTTTTGGGAAGATATCCAGCAGAGGAATAGCTGGGTCAAATGGGACCTCTAGTCCTAGTTCTTTGAGGTATCTCCATACTGATTTCCACAGTGGTTGCACCAGTCTGCACTCCCACCAACAGTGGAGAAGGGTTCCTTTCTCCCCACATCCCCACCAGCATTTGTGATTCGTTGATTTCTTGATCACAGCCATTCTTTCTGGGGTGAGGTGAAATCTCAGTGTTGTTTTCTTCTGCACCTCTCAATTAACCAGTGATGTTGAACATTTTTCCATGTATGTATTGTTGCTTTTACTTCTTTGAGAAATGTCTGTTCATTTCAGATGACCATTTTTGAATTGGGTCTTTGAATTTGGGAGGTCTGATTTTTTTCCATTCTTTATATATTCTAGATAGTCCTTTGTCTAAGGTATAGCTGCTAAAATTTTTTCCCCCATTGTAGGTTGTCTGTTAGCTCTGTTGGTGGATTCTCTTGCAGTGCAGAAGCTTTTTAATAAGATGAGATCCCAGTTGCTGATTCTTTGCGCTAGTTGCTGTGCTACTGAGGTTTTGTTCATAAAGGCTTTTCCTATGCCAATGTCTTCAAGGGTTCTACCTAACTTGTCTTCCACCAAGTTTAGTGTTTCTGTCTCAATATGTAGATCTTTAATCCACTTCAATCTTAGTTTAGTGTATGGCAACACCAACATTTTAAAGGGATTCTATTATGCTTTCGTCAAGTTATTTAATATTTTCAAGTCTTACATATGGGTCTTTGATATATTTTGAGTTGATTTTTATATATAGGGAGAGGTAGGAATTGAATTTTATTCTGTATATGTACATACAGTTTCCCCAACACCATATATTATAGAGAATGTCCTTTCTTCAGTGTATATTATTGATGTCTTTGTCCAAAATTAGTTGGCTGTATGAACATCAGTTAATTTCTGGGTTCTCTATTATGTTCCACTGGCCTGTCAATTTTTATGCCACTATCATACTTTTTGTTTAACATAGCTTTGTAATATATTTTGAAGTGAGATATTGTGAGAACTCTGGTTTTGTGAGTTTTTCTACCCTCCATGATTGCTTTGTCTATTCTGGATCTTTTGTGGGTCTATATGAATTAGAGGATTGTTCTTTTCAATTTACATAAAAAATGTAGTAAGTATTTTGATGAAGTTTGATTATATTAACTCAGTAGATCACTTTAGGACAGATGGACATTTTATCAATATAAATTTTCCAATCTATGAACATGGATATCTCCTATTTTTTGTGTCTGCTTAAATTTCTTTATCAATGTTTTTTAAGCAATTGTAAATATATATGTGATCCATGAAAGAGCAGCAAAATATATAAAGTATTATTAGATTTAAAGAATCCAATAAGATAATAATTAAGGGTTTCAAAATTTCACTTTCTTCAATGGACAGGTCATACACAGAAAAAAAGCAACAAAGATATATCGGAGTTAAATCATACCATAAAATAAATGGACTTAACACACATTTATAGAATATCTCATCCAATAGCAAGAGAATACACTTTCTTCTCTTTAGCCCATGGAACACTGTCCAGGATAGAAGCCACATGGTCTCTCATTTTAGGTTGAGCCCTACCTTTCTCTCTATAAAAGGCAGACTATGTACTTTTCAAATTGAACGTGGCTTTATCACCTATTATAAGTCATGTAGAAAGTGAGAAAAAGTAATGGGAAAATCCTTCAAATTTTGTTAGAGATGAGAAAAATATTCTCCAAATGAGGATGAATGGAATCATATCATCTGAGCATGAATAACATACTTACAAATCAGTCCTTTGGTTATTTATCTACAATTACAAATTCACTTTGGGCTCAAAACTGCCCTGAGGATTTTGCAGTGATGAGGACTAAGGAAGAGTCTTTCTTTTTGTAACTTACGTGCTTCACAGAATTCAAAATTGCAGTCTTTCTTTTGCCTTTTAATTTACAAGAGCCATCAAAGACAAATGAATGTACTCAAAGTATGCTCAATATATCAAAACAACTTCATAGATGGAGCTTATTACCTCTCTTTCCTTCCGGTGATGCCTTCCTTGTGGCATAAAGAGGTTTTTTTTTTTTTTTTTAAAGCAGTAACAAAATTTTATTGTCTTTGCAAAAAGAAATGAACAGTGAAAAAGATTTCAAGAAGAAATTTTACTTAGAAGTTTATATTTTTATCACTAGGAAGTTAGCCACATAGAACTTCTCCTCTCCATCTTCAGATTATGTGAAAAGGATGGCTTAAAATAACCCATAACTTGTCTTAAAAGAATAGTGAGTATAATAATGACTTAGAATTGATTAAGATAGAATACATTTCTATATCAAATGTCTTGGCTATTTTTGCCTTAATAGACTTGCTAATTTTCTTATTACTGTCCTTTTGAACCGATGTTTCAGAAAACCAAGAACTTTAAGATAAGTAGTCCTTGGTACTATCTATTACTTCCACACTAAGAAACTGCTATGATTACAGGCAAAATTCCCTGGGAAGTGAACTGTAATAAAGCAGTGATTAGCAAATGCCGAGTTCTTTAAGGAGTGCTCTTAGGATCAGGATGAATCTGGAGGGAAGAAAACAGGATTGTTCAGAGAGAATCATAATAGAAGCATTAACCAATCCTAACAGGAGGTTTAGGAATGAGAGAACTTTTCAAAGTTATCCTGAAGTTAAGCAGGAATGGGTCTTTATATTTCATTACCTGTTTCCATAAACCAATCACAAGGAAATGTAGCCCTGACAAGGCAGTGGACTTAAGAGTGAGGGCAGTTACTTTTCAGAGAGCACATTGATGTCAACACCTTAGAAGCTCTGGGGACAGACTTTCAATTTGAAAGGGGGAAATATAAGTGTTGCAGCTCTGGATCTAAAATACTGCATGAAAGAGGATGTGATGGAATCCACCAGTGAACTGAAATTGATGTGTAGATAACACCATGCACATTGAAATTAGGTGAGGAGCCTAATGTGCCACCAGAAAATTTAATAATCAAACTAGTAAGACACAAAGACACAAATAAGATCTTAGTATCAGACTTCTCTGAAGCTCTGGAAACATGAACATATATCCACACGCACATGCGCATAGACACACATGAGCATTCACACAGCTTTTGATCATGAGCTGTAAATTAATAGTCATTTAATTAACATTAATGCAATCTAGGTGGAAGATGAAGACTCAAAATGGGTATATTTGCTAGCAACTGACGAGAGCAGCAATTTTGCCTGAATGGTTTTCTTGATATGTTTTTCAAGGATGAGGTACTTTATTATAATTTATTTAAAAATCTCCACTATCTCAGAGTGTTAAGATGTTCTTGCCCTTATTTCTTTTCCATTTTCAGATTGTATACTCAATGCCTCCTTGTTTGTTGTCAGCAATCCATCCATCGACTCATCCATCCATCCATCCATCCATTCATCATTGTTGTGATAATTTTACTGATCTAAATCTTTTCCCAGTGCTCTCAATTTATAATTTTTCTTATTTTATACCTTCACACATAGGAATTGCTTTTCAATCCACAATTGAATCCAAAGGGACATCCAACCACATGTAAGCCCTGCTGGAACCACCTCTTCCTGGCAACATCCAGACCCTGGCATAGATCCTGTACCCCTCAGCTCTCCCTGGTCTATGGTAGATGCCCTTGAGGGGAGAGTTTTATGTCTTTTCCTATCAGCAGATGTATTAATTCAATAGTTCCCATTGTGTTGCTCCTGAAAAACAAGAGGATGCAGTAGTTGATCCCATTTATACCATGAGATTCCTGCCTCTGTTATGATAATTCTCCCTGCCACATGGTTTGGTGAGAAGTCTTTGTCTCACTATCAAATAGCAGGTCTTACCCTTGGCATAGGGCAGCAGAATCTTCACAAAACATTTGCATAAAAAGAGGCTTTTTCAGTGAAAACCAGATGACTTGCTTTAATCCAACCATAGAAAGAACAGTTCATACTCTTTTTTATTTTCTTCTGGTACCAGCAATTGAGCTCAGGACCTTGCACTTGCAAGGCAGGCCTGGTGCCACTGAGCTAAATCCCTGACCCTAGTTTATACTATTTCTTGAAGAAAAAAGAGTTTTGATCAGTAACTATCATGAGTGAGCTATGCCATTAACATAGAACACATTTGTGCCTTTCTACAACTTCAGAATTTACTAACAGTGAATTCACAAGCTATGTTAATTTCATCGGTTTTAATTAACTATTCTTGATTTCACATGGAGTCATGACTGAGGCAATCATAAGACCTTTTATTCAATTCCAATCTTAATTACTAATAACATCAAAGTCACACATCACACTTCACACAATAATATATAAATTAAAGAGTAGCTAAAAAAAGATTACCAGTGGCAGCAGGATATAAAGAGGCAGAACTGAGAGCCCATGCAGAGGTAATTGAGTCACTGCAGGTGGTCAGAAACGCTAATGAGCCAGGTAGAACTGTCAACATGTGGAGTTGTTTCAAGTGCAGAACTCCATCTGGGTTCAGAGCTATTCAAGGCTTAAGACTTTTTCAAAGGCTATGCACATGTGGCAGGTAGTTTATAATGGACTGTGTAAAGCAAGTAGATGGAGCTGAGCTGAAGTTGGGGGACAGAGCTGGGATTTGTTACCAGACAGACTCATGACATGTTCACCAGGTGGTCTGATAAGATGACAGTGTGTGCCAGCCCTGCACACCAGTGTCTGGCATTCCTCCTTTTGTATGATCCAGCTGGGCGTTGCATTAGTCATTGGTTTTATGTCTCTGATGGGCTCATGGGCCTGATTTCTCTGATATGGCTTTGGTACATCACACGGCTTGGCTAATGATGTAATTTGATAAATTTACAGTGGTGACTTTAATAGCATGACTAATTTATTTATCAGTTTGTACCTTATGATTGTGCTGTGCCGCCTGTGGGTGGTGGGTGTTCTTTTGAAAGTTCGGAGTGTCCCATGTGTTTTGGTTATCTATTTGCATGGACAAGTTACCAAGGCATTCTGCCTTAACATTTGTATTAATAAGGGAGTAAGTCAAACCCAATTGCTGATTTATGAAAAATAGTAACAGTGGGTAGGCACAACTTAACAGCTGCTGTTCTGCACAACATGATTTGACTCAGCAGGACACAGGCTGATCTTTACAGTTATCTTGAAAGAGTTCTTTGCTTTTTTTACTTTTGCTTTTAATCATCAATCATATTTTTTGTTTCCTTTTATTAGTACATATTTGCAACACATAATAGTTATATTCATTGAGAGGAATTGATACATGTATGTAACACATCTTAACTCTTTTTATGCCCCTTTCCCCTCCCTTCCTTCCCAGCTGCATTTTACCCTACACTCTCTCTCCTTCTCTCCATCCTCTATCTCTTTTTTAAACTATTACCTATCTTTTATTTTGCTCTTTATTTATATTTTGTTTATCATATAAGAGAAATCATGTGATATTTAAGCTTCTGTGTTCGATTTATTTCACTTAACATTATGTTCTCAAGGTGCATCAATTTTCCTACAAATGACACAAGTTTACCCCTCTTTATGGCAGAATAGTACTCCATGGGATATAAATAACATATTATCTTTATTCATCTGTTGATGGACACATAGGCTGCTTTCAGGATTTAGCTATTGTGAATTATGCTGCTATAAACAGGGGTATGCATGTGTCATTGTAATAGTATGTCTTTAACTCTTTGGGGAAGATATATAGGAAAGGAGTAGCTGGGTCAAATGAAAATTTCATGTAATCAGTTTTTGAAGACCCTCCACACTGATTTTCATAATGGCAGTACTAATTTATATTCCCACCAACAATAGAGAAGGGTTTCTTTTCCCTACAACCTCACAGTATTTGTTGTTGTCTGATTTCTTGATGATGGCCATCCTTTCTGGAATGAGATGGAATCTCAGTGTTGTTTGAATTTGCATTTCTCTAATATCCAGTGATGCTGAACATTTTTTCATGGATTTATGGGACATTTGTATTTCTGTTTCTGAAAAGTGTCTGTTCATTTCAGTTGCCCATTTTTTAATTGTATCTTTTCTTTGGAGGGTCTAAATATCATGTATATATTCTAGATATCAGTCCTTTGTCTGAGGAGTGGCCAGAAAAGGTTGTTTCCCATTCTATAGGTTGTGTCTTCACTCAGTTGCTTGTTTCCTTTGCTGTGAAGAAGCTTTTTAATTCAATAGAGCCCATTTTTTGATTCTTAGTGTTATCTCTTGTGCAACTGGATTCTATTCAGAAAGTCCTTGCCTAAACCTCTGCCTATAAGTATTTAACCTTCCATCACATTAAGTGCTTTCTATTAATATTTAGATCTTTGATCCATTTCAATTTTGGTTTAGTACATGGTGAGAGATAACAGGTCTAGCTTTAATCTGCATTTTATTGATATATCTTCTCATGTTTCTATTGTTCTTTATTTTGTCTTGTCTTGTGCTTAGATATGCAGACACTTGTGGTGGAGAGACTTTGTTGCTAGTGATTTCTTTAGTAGGTCTGATTTTCAGTGATGCACTGAGGGCATGGCTAACTATAGTCCTTTGCCTCTGTTCCATGATCCAGTCACCTCTGTTAATATTAGAGGGGGGATGCAGCATAACAGGCTGAGCACAGTTCTCCAGGAATCAACCACAGTTTTGTTAATGTCACATAGGTAATTGAGGTATTGGCATACAGAGAAAATTGATCAATAACAATAACTGTACCGCTCTGGCAATATCAAGTAAATCACCAGCATTAATATTGTCCAAGGTAAATGGGATATTGACATGCAATAAGAACCAAGAATGTACCAGTCTTAACCTTAGAAAATCAATCTATAATTATAATATAAGCTCTAAGACCATTATAATATTATGTACTGCAATCTATTAAATGTGATAACTATACCTCTAGTGATTATCACGAAGAATTCAACAGCATTAACATAGAGCTGTCTAAAGATTAATAAAACTTAATACTGATACTATTAAACACATGGGGGGTTGGAAAAGGGAGACTGCAAAAAGGAAAAATCTGAAAAATTAAACAATGGGAGATGAGAGCAAGAAAAGTGACACAAAGAATCCTATTATGAAGTAGAATATAAAATTAGATAAAGGTGACAGAAAAAAACAAGAAATAGAAGATAAAAGAAAAAAGGGAGAAAAAATAAATAAAGTGATGCCTTGGTTCATGAACTTAATTCTTTCCATGATTCTATTGCAAATTGAATTGAATGAGAACCAAATCAAATTCAGTGGTTAGGTTCAATGCTAACCTTATGGGGAATTTTGATTCAGTTCTCATCCATTCTGGCTTTTGACCAGACTCATGGAAGGAATTCAGTTTGTGAACTGAGATACCACTATAACATGGAGAATAAAAATAGAAAAAATTAAAAGGAAAATGAGGGGAAAAAAGAATAAGAAAAAGAACAAAGAAAGAAAATAATGAGTCCCAAAACAGAAAAATATTACTTTTCTCTGTATTTATGAATGAGTGGTTTCCTTCCAGGATCCACAATTTTGGAGTCCAACAAGTCTTGGTTTTCTCCACCCAGCCTTGTGGCCTGTGGGTTTGTGAGTTGCACCCCCTGTTCCAGAAGTCCCCCTGTTCATCCCATGATGTGGTACTGTTCATGGAAAGATGGATCCTTGCACATGTTAAATAGGGAAAGCAGCCAGACCTCAGATCTATGCTGGATGTAAGCAGCTAGGCAATGGTTCAAGTACTGAATGCTGGCAGGTACTTTCAGATTCAGCAGTTTCTGACCATAGTTCTAGGTATGTCTGGCTTTTTACTGTAGATGATAGGGCTCAAGGGATTCCCTGTGTGATTTTAAACTACTCAGGGGATCTTTGTCTAATCTGACCCCTGTCTGCAGCTGTCTCCAGTGGTTATCTCTCACCCAGTCACTGTGGGTGGATAACACTAGGAGCCCTGAAGTGCAGGTGTTTTTTAGGTTTTCTGAGTCCCAGAATTAAATAATCAACCTCTTTCTGAAATGGTCCCTGATCAAGTACTCTCTGACAATATGGTGAGTGCCCACTCTTGAATCCCTCTCTAGCTGTTGTGTGCCATTTGGAAGGAGTCCCCTCAGAGCAAAACCCAGTACTATTTTTGAGGTTCACAAAGGCCATGAGCTCTGCTGCCATTTTTCCTTGGATCTGTCAGCTCTGGGCACTTCTCTTCCTTCTGGGGAGCCCTGTGCCCTTCCTGTGATCCACATGAGTTAGGGACAAAATCCAGATTGCTTTCTCCTTTTCTCTGCATTGTGGACTGTCTTTCCAACTTCTTAGTATCTTCTATTTTTTCCTGTCAATTCTTTCAATACTCCCAGAAAACTGCTTCTATTTTTTTCTTTGACAAACTATTTTCCAGTGCCTGGATTCTTGATCTTGGAAAGGTATTTTGTTACTGGTTGCCACTCAACCATTTTCTTTTCAATTGGTTGCTATTTAAACTACTTACTTTAAAATATTTTAGTTTTAGTACCTTACCTATATTACTTTGCCTTTGAAATGGAAGAGATCATACAAGGAAAAGGTCATAGTAGAATCTTACCTACCACAAATTATAAATTTTTCAAATGCCATTTACTAATACTTTCCCAAATTTTTAGTTTTAAAGTTGTGATTCTTTTAATTCCTTTTTACATCATTCACTCCTCTTTACTCACCACTTTCTAGAATCAATTAAAAATCCCAATATATTCTATTTTCTGCTTTACCTTATCAAATTGAAAATACATTTAATACCTCTAACCTACTGAACATCACAGTTTAGGTTATCGTACATTAAATGTACTAAGAACACTGACATCAGGCTATCTTTGGGTAAAATCATTGAACACAAATCCAATATTATAATGTTGAATGTCATAGTTTATTAAATCCAGTACTCAGTAGAGTATTGGTTATTTAATCTTATGATTAGGTGACTGTCCAGGAGCTGCTTCCGCAGCTGCCAGAACCATAAGAGAGTATTGTACTGCATATGGCTGGCCTGGGATAGATAAAAATTCAAAATTTTAAGTATGTTTTCTACTGAATGTGCATTGCTTTCACACTCTAATACAGTTAAAAAATCAGAAATTGAATTATCTTAATTCAAGGACTAACTATAATCATTAAACTGTGGTCAGATTTTTTTTTTTTTCCATGGGATAACTAGGTGACTTAATAGTTACGTAGGAGTATACTTTTTCTCACTAACCATAAGTGTCTGCAGCTCACCAGTCTCTTTCATTGATCTATTTATTTAGCATCAATGCTACCCTTTTTGAGCTATTATAGCTGTATAAGAAATATTGACACCAGGAAAGGTAACTCCCTGTCATGTACTTGCTTTTATTATTTTGAAGTGTTTTAACTACATTAGTCATTTGCACTTTCATATAGGTTTTAAAATCAGGTTATCAAGTTCCACAAAACTTTATTATTGCATTGATTCCCTATATTAATCATGAAGAATAAAAATTTTTATAATATTGAGCTTTCCTACTTTTGAACAAAATATAATTTTCACCTGTAATTTGATTTTTTATGTCATTCAATACCTTTAAATGTAATTTTCTCTCAAATAGTCTCATATATATTGAAAGATTTGTTCTGAGTATCTTATTTATTTTTTTTATATAAATGATATGCTAATTACAGGCACTTTTCCCAGTTATTCATGACTCATGTAGAACAGACACAATTTTATACATCAAATTTATGTTTTATAAATTTTCTGAGTAATTTTTATAATTTAGTGGTAGATTTCTTCAAATTTTATACAATGGGAAAATTATAAAGTCATGATAATTTTATTTCATACTTTTCTATCTTTTTGGTGTATTTATTCCCTATCATTGTACTGTTTAGGAATCTTCCTTCTTTTCTTTTCTCTTTTTTGTTTTCTAGTTAGATAACAATTGTGTAATGTTCTGTATTAAGCACAGATCATATAAAATGAGGGAAGATTTTTCAAAGTTATTCATGGTAGAAGGATTCAAAATAGTTTTCATAGCAGTAAAATAGGAATGTGTTTTGTAGCAATTGCTTAAACTCCAATTCCATGCAATAGAAGACAACTCAATTAATTAAGTTAATTAATTAATTATTAATTGAAATGTAACATTATTCAGTTTCTTTTTGTTTATATTAACTTTTGTTTTCTAGGATATATGGGCCAATTCCATTTTTAATTCAGACTGTTATTTTTAATGTTTCTTGATTTCATATTACTTGCAAAGTTTTGTGCATAGGTTGGACTACACAGCAGGACCTTGTCTCAAAAAAAAAATGCTAAAAGCCCCACAAAAGTTAAAAAAGTATGTCTTTTAAACTGAGATTGCACCAATCAATGGTCTGCTGTAGGAAAAGATCATGTGGATCTTTAAAGGGGGGAATTTATTGAATTAAGGAGTTGATTTCAGACATCTGATGTGTATTTATCACAAAAGTAGGTGTAACTGAAGGGACAGATATTCTCTGTGAATGTGTTCTGAAGAACTTTCTTAGCATTCATTCTTATGTTGAGGTTTGTATTGTGGAAAATGACTATGTTTATGGTACAAAAATTAAATTTTCTTTCTTCTATAGCCACCAAAGAGAGCTTTGAAATTTCCCACTGATAGTTCTGCTTTCTTACTGGTAAAGGAATTCAGTCAGTATAAAACAGAAAATACAGAAAGACAAAGTGTGGTGAAGAGAAGAGAAACAAACCATGTAATGTAGAGGTTGGATCAATAGTTTTTCAAGGGAGTTTGAGGGGTCATATATTGGTATAGTGAGGAGAGTGAGGGAAATGTCAAAGTACAAAGGGTGGTTTTGTGAATGACAGTGTAGATTATTTGGGTGCCTTTCATATTTTTTATTTTAAACTACATATTAGTATACACTTGGCTTTATTGAATGCAACACCATCCTAAAGCAGAACTGTGTTGGGATAAGATATATATTTACAACTGCATACATCTGCATTCATGGAGTTGTGATAGATAATTTTGCTCTGTGATAGTATCATGTGAAGTAGGGTTCCTTTCATCTTCAGTGGGTGGTGGCACCAGTGGCCCCTCATCCCAGAGTGATAGTGGCAGAAACAACCAAGTCCAGTAGAGAAAGTGTCATTGTGGCGTCTTTCTCAAGGTAGAAATTTCTATTTCTTCATTACCTTGGAAGTATCAGCCAATGACTCATAGACATAGTAAACCCTCTGGGAAATTTTAGTGAGAATTTAGAAGGAAACCTGGAACACTGGCAGTCACACTAGTGATCTGAGGAGAATTTTCAGTCATCATGAACATTATAAACTGGGTATAAATATAAGTGGATCTAACCTGTAGATAAAAGCAAGTGCTATGATCTACTCTGGAGGTTGTCTATGATTGTTAGATTTTTCAGTTATATTTAATACAATTTATGGATTAAACCAGGAATATAATCTAGAATAACTAGACAATAAAGTGGTCTATCACATGAGCTTTCAGCCAATAAAATATTGGAAGAGTGTTAATAAAAATTATGATCTAAGATGTGTAATAATTTGTCTTGAGCTACTCCTTAGTGGAGTGCTTACTTAATTGCATAGCAGGGCTAGGCTAATGGCAATTCTATTTTATGGTAAAATCATTTTAGCTTTTTCTGTACTACAGAAGATCAAAATGGAACATCTGTTCACCTCCTCCAAGATGATATCACAATATGTGAAGTTAAAAAGAGTGGGGAAATCACTACTCTCTTGGAAACCCCTACTGATGTTAGTAAATTCTCAGTTTCTCTGGCAAATCTATTGGGTGCTTATCCTATGAATGGTTAAGAACACTCCATGTAGTCCAAAAATAGCTTCCTAGTTAAAAATTGTGGAAATAATCCCTCCCTCCCTCCCTCCCTCCCTCATTTTCTCTTTTCCTCACTTCCTCCCTCATTTTTTTCTTCTTTCCTTGTGCTGGGCATCAAATACAGGGCCTTGTACATACTAGACAAGTGCCCAGCCACTGAGCTACACACCTGGCCAGCCTAAGTGGAAATGATGAGATAAAAAATTTCAAGGATATTTGCTGCTAGATCATGCAGATCCACAGAAGAGCTTCTGCTTTCACTTTTCCTTTTTAAGATGAAAAAGCAGCAAATGTAATAGCAACCTGCCTGAATAGAGACTGAAGCTTGATTCATGATCAGCAATTGGGATGTAATTATAATATCAATTGGGATATAATTTGCTGCTTCCTCCAAAAAAAAAAAACAAATGGTGGATCACATCAGAATTCCAGCTCTGTCTCTCCCAACCTTTTGCTCATATATCTAAGCCAAACGTCTGAAAAATCTGTCACCGCCAGTAATTATATGGTAACTTGACCATCAGTGCAGGCTTCTTTCTTTCCCAATCATTTCTTACTCCTCCTACTTGCCAAAGATATATGGATATAACATGAAAGGTACTATTATTCTCACTGTAGAAGGGAATGCAGAATGGTATTTATGAATCTGAACCATGAGGAAAATTCTTTACAGAAAAATGTCTGCTAAAATAATTACAAAATTGTAGAGAAGAGGCTTCCAAATGACCTTTCTATATTCAGTATGTATCATATATGTTGACAACACACTATATTTTAACCCAGGAATGGAACTATTGTGGAGAGTGAAGAAAAATATCATTTAATGTTTACTTTCTGTTTACCTGCCTAGATGAACTTACAGAAGGGAGGAATGTCTAATTAAGACTCCGAGAGGCTGCTTAGGCTCCCTTTGTCAGATGACAACTGCCCAAAGCTGGCCTTTGGTAAGTATTAGACACACTCAATCAGTAGCTGTGTAAAAGTGCCAAAAGGGATCCAAGAGCAGTGGGTAAATGTGAGAGAGATGAATGAGCACCTACTTACTCTCTCACATCTCTTATTTGTTCTTATTCTTGGTCCCTTTGAATCATGAAGATTAGTTTATATTACAGTCAGTGGTTCCACTTTCAGTTCCTAGCTGCTCTGTCTTATACATGAGTGAGGCTTACACTAAAAACAATAGTAGAAGCGTTCATGGTAGCAAATTCAGAACTAGGCCAGTAATGAAACCAAAGTCCAAGTTTAAGATGATAATCGATTTTATATGTGGACCTTCACTCTGATAATATGATACTTCTCTCATTGTTTCAATTCTTATCTTTCCTTTTGATACTTTTAGGATGATTCTCTAATCAACTATCTCACCTCACAATATACAAAAGACAAATAGATTTCATCACAATTAAAGCAAGAAGCCAGGCGTGGTGACACACTGTAATCCCCACACTTGGGAAGACTGAGGCAGTAAGATTGAAAGTTTGAACCCAGTTTAGACAATTCAGTGACTTTGGGGGATTATGTCTCAAAAAAAAAAAGCAAAAGGCTGGGAACACAGCTCATGGTAAAAGCTCTGGGTTCAATCACCAGTGCAATACATACATACATACATACATACATACATACATACATACCATATTTCTTTTCTCTTGCATTGCATTGTTGATATCTATAACCTAAGACAAGATTAATAAATATAGTTGCATTTTACATGTGAATAGATTGTAAACAAGATAGATTTTTTTTAGTTCCTCGAGGTAATTTATCAGTTATTGATGCATTAGGATTATAAATTTCTGGCCCTGGGATTTAGCTCAGTGGTGCTGGCACCTCCCTGGCAAGTGCAAGTTCCTGAGTTTGATCCCTGGTATCAAGAAAAAAAAAAAAGAGAAACTGTAGGATTATAAATTTCTGTTATATTAAAAAAATCTATTTCTATTTTAGGTAAAAGTCCAAGCTATAGCGTGTGACCACCTGAAACCTATAGTTTGGACCATAAAAAACAATTCCATATGGAATTTCAAGATCTTTGAAGTTCCTTTAGCAATTTGAATTATTGTAACAGAAGCAAGTCTCAATAAAAACATTCCAATAATATTCATGGTTACACCTTTGACCAAGCTCATGTGCTGATCTGCTAAGATATCCATTTCTCATTTTAGTTATCATCAAAATTCAGGAATTAATCAAACTATACAATTAGAAGTTGGTATTATCTTAATTTTTAAAATGAGCTCTTTCTGCTTTTTTATCTGATTGTTTTATCATTTGTTATACTGAAATAAAATTGCTTCATAGCTTGCTCATGGAGACATTTTTCCTTGTCAGTTTTACGCAATATGTATCCACAAATGTTTCTTAAGTAGATCCAGCACTTTACCCCATTACACATGTTCAGAGTACATGAAGAACGAGGTTAAAAATTCATGTTATTTCAACTATTATTGTATCATTGTTTTCACCAGAAAAGAAAAGCATGAACTCATTTATTTTTTATTCTATAGACATTTCCATATGTAAACAAAGTAAAATGATTTCTTTATATCCTGAGATATTTTCTTACATACTGTCATTAATTATTAGTAAAAATAATGGAGAGTCTGTGTGTGATTTTATTTAGAAATCTTACTGATATAAACATTGAAGAAATTTGCTACTAATAAAACACACTACGGCAACAGATGACTCCACTTACCCTTTTTTGTACTGCTAGCAGGGGAAATAGCACTTGTTATTGTGAGGAGAGTATGGAACTCCTTTTATTGATAGGGCCTAGTGGATGACTGTTAGGAAGCTAAATAGTAGCAATTCTTCCATGAGCTTCATGAAGAAAATACACTGAGTTACAGAATGGAGCAGATGCTCAGTCTACATTTGCGTACTTCAAATACACTGAAAGCATAAAGCTAAGGGTTCTTATTGTTGAATGAAAGATGCAAGTAGAGATGAAAAGACTGTAAATACAAGAGAGTGCTGCAGGTTCTAGAAACCATTTGTTCAGAATACATTTGAAAGATCCAAATAATAATACTGATAATGTCTTGCAAAGTTTGTAGCCCTGGGAAGGCAAACAGCTTCAAATTATATGTCCTGTATTTTCACTTGTGCTAACAAAAGAGCAGTTTGGAACTATTAGAGCCTCTACAGCAAAATAAACAAAAGTAAATTTCACTGGGGTTTTAATTTCATGTTGCTTGATAACATTTGTCCTGCCTACAATGAAACATTTCTAAAGAATATTTTAGGTAATACTTTGTTACCACTGCCTCACAAATCTATTCTTGTGTTCACGTATAATAAATGGATTTTTAACTGAACTGAAGCCACAGTACAATCCTCTTACTCTTAGGGAAAAGATGAATTTCCTTTGGTTTGGTATATGACTAAAACATCCTTTTAAAAATTGCCTTATTTTAGATTCAGATTCCTATATTAGAGCACTCCTAACATTTAGGCTGGATAATTCTTTGCTGAGTGGGCTGTCATGTGCACTGTAGGACATTTGAAAGCATTTCAGCCTCTCAGTAGATGCCAAAAGCACCCACCTCCCACCAGTTACAATAACTAAAATATCCTAGTCACTGCCAGATGTCCGCTGGAGGGCAAAATTATCCACTACTGCGAATCCATTGCATTGGTCCTTTAATATTCTTCTTTAGGATCACATGAAATTTAAATCATATGATCAATTCTGAAATCCTAAAAGAATTAGTGAAATCCTAAACGAATGCTACTGTGTAGTGAAATGCTGATTTCTATCAACTCAATTACGACAACTTTTGAAAACTTTGAAAAGAAAAGATAGTTTTAAAATAATTAAAATTCATTGGCAATCAAAAATGGGAAAATGATTCCATATGAATTACTTAAGCTAGAGGCATCTGGTATTCAACAGGAATAATAACTATAATCTACAACATGTATATACTTTGAAACATCATGCTGTATATGATAAATACATATAATTTTATCTGTCAATTAAATATTCCATTAGCATGCTGCTTTCATTGCTTGGCAGTCATCTTTTATTCATTGGATAATTACTTACTTGACACGTTTTATCTGATGTTTCTGACTGGTATTGTACTGCAAAAGGCTCTCATACATGTAACGTTAGTTTTTACTTTCTTTTTTCACACAAAGAAGACCTGCATGAGTTCCAAGATGTAAAAGCGATCTTCCCTTTTCATACAGTAAATATACCAACACCTGCCCACTGCTATAAATAAGTTTAGTTGGAATGGAACATAATTTAGCATCATGTCAGGAGCTACCATTTCTAGGACAGGACACATCCTACATTTAGGAAGGTATTTTTTCCCAGCAAGAAAGTGGCACAGATGATTACCTTGCAGCAGGTATTATTTCATGTTCATTGATTGAGGATTTGATATTTGGCACTAGTGCAGACAGAATCAACATAATATCTGCCCTCAAGATTATTTACATTTTAGATAGAAGACTTTATTTTGTAGGATGGCAAGTTACAAAGTAAACAATCATATGAGAGCTCTTGAGAGGTACTGTTACATAAGAACTTTTTTTTTTTTGGTACCAGGGATCAAACTCAGGACCTTGCACTTGCAAGGCAGGCGCTGGAACCACTGAGCTAAATCCCCAGCCCTACATAAGAACTTTTAATAGTATGCTCTCTATAGTATAGCAAGCCATGAAATCCAGAGGAAAGAGTAGTCACGATAGGGTCTAAATTACCATGTGACTTTTGATAAAGATTATCTTGAAATATGAACAGAAATAAACTTTTCAAATAGGTCGAATAGTATGACAAGGCACAAAAGAGAAAATTAACACTGAGTGCTCAGAGCAGGAGCAGTGGGTAGTAACACATGATTCAGTGTTGTGTGTGTGTGTTTTTTTTTTTTTGGTGGATGGAATAGATGGATAAGTTAGAAGTAGATTGGACAAGGCTTTAAAGGTTGGATTTATTTACTCTTTAGGAGGAGGGGGACATTCTTAATGCTTTTAGAAGTGGTGGATAACTTAAACATAGCAGTGTCGAGTAAGACAAATCCGGTCGGAGTGCATAGTGAAGATAATGAACAGATAAAGTCTTGGTAAAGATGACAGAAGAGGAAAGGAATGGGATAGACAAGAGAAACATGCAGATACTAAATTTATCTGATTTAATATTTTCTCCCAAATCAGCTTAAATGAGAAGTAGCTACAACAGGATTTCATCCTAAAATCACTTCTAATTTTTAGTGTTAGTTGAAAGAGATACAGTGGCCCAGAGAGCCTCTTCAGTAGCACAGGGATACACTGCCATCAACAGCCACCCTCAACTACCACTTCTCTCTGGAGTTGCCATCTTCTGAAGCAAACTACCTTGGAGCCCATAAGTTTACTGGGGAAGCATGTGTGGAGAATGAATAGCTACCATATGCTCATCTCAACCTGGGAACATTTTGAAGGGTTATGTCAGTTCCAGCACACCCTACAAAATGGCTAATGCCTAATCATGACAGAACTGTCAAATCTCTTCTGTCAAATTCTGCTTCCTTTCTTTCTGCCAAAGTTGTGGATCTCAAGAGTACCCCCAGTAAACCACAAGAACTCCCATATCAGAGTCTGTTTACTAAGGAACTCAACTGGCAAAGGTTGGCACCAAGAGTCGTTTGAGAAAGGAGGAACTGAGATGACTGGGGAGCTTTAACACTCATTGTCTCTCTGTCAGTGAGGCCCCTATCATGTTGCTGAGTGGGGGCACTTAGAGACCACACATGGAGCCCTTGGCACAAGTTAGCTATGGAACTGTTAAAACTTTCACTGGTGGTAGGTCAGAATGGTAAGACAGTGGGATGAAATGTGTTAAAAAATGGATCAGACACTTCAGAAATAGGGAGGCAATAGTGAATAAAAGGTCAATAAAGCATGATCTTTAATGATGCTTTGGAGAATGACAATGACAAGTTGAAGACAGTGAAATTTTAATTAAATACTAATTATGAAATTCAGGAGATCTCCTTGGTAGATAGATAGAAGCAAGAGGACAAAGAAAGCAGGAAACTAGGCACAGGGCTTGATAAAAATATACCATAGTGAGGATAAGCAGGAAGTTAAACTTAGGCAGGGTCTTGGTTGGAAAAGAATGAGATCATGAGTGTAAGGTGAGGATATCTGGTGAATGTTAATATCCTGAATTCCTTGGCAATCATTAAGAAATCAAGCAATAAAAAATGCTGGCATGAGAGATTAAAACTAGACCCATACCTATCACCATGCACTAAACTAAGATCGAAGTGGATTAAAGATCTAAATATTAAGACAGAAACACCAAACTTGCTGGAAGATAAATTAGGTAGAACTCTTGAAGATATTGGCATAGGAAAAGACTTCATGAACAAAACTTCAATAGCACGGGAATTAGTAGAAAGAATCAACAACTGGGATTTCATCTTATTAAAAAGCTTCTGGACTGCAAGAGAAACCACCAACAGAGCTAAGAGACAACCTACAATGTGGGAAGAAATATTTAGCAGCTGTACCTCAGACAAAGGACAACTATCTAAAATATATAAAAAACTGAAAAAAATCAGACTTCCCAAATTCAAAGACCCAAAAGTGGGCATCTGAAACGAACAGACATTTCTCAGACAAAAAAGTAAAAGCAGCAAATAAACATATGAAAAAATGTTCAACATCACTGGTCATTCGAGAGATGTAGAGGAAAACAACACTGAGATTCCACCTCACCCCAGAAAGAGTGGCTGCTATCAAGAAATCAACCAATAACAAATGCTGGCAGGGGTGTGGGGAGAAAGGAACCCTTCTCCATTGTTTGTGGGAGTGCAGACTGGTGCATCCACTGTGGAAATCAGTATGGAGACACCTCAAAGAACTAGGGCTGGAGGTCCCATTTGACCCAGCTATTCCTCTGCTGGATATCTTCCCAAAAGAATTAAAAGAATCATATCACAGAGATATATGTGCACCCATGTTTATAGCGGCACAGTTTGTAATAGCTAAAGCTTGGAAACAGCCCAAGTGCCCATCAACTGGAAACTGGATAAAGAAGATGTGGGGTTCTTTTATAAAATGGAGTACTACTCAGCCATAAAGAATGAGAAACAAGAGTGATTTATAGCTAAATGGATGCATATTGAGGCCATACTCTTAAGTGAAATAAATAGGACACACGTGTAAATACCGAATAGTTTCTCTAGTGTGAGAAACTGAAAGTGTAAATAAGAATTAAAAGGATTAATAATGAATAATTGATACTTTGAAATAGGAAAAGGTCCAAAGGGGTAGGGATGGTGGGAGGGGATGTGGAAAGGAAAGAAGGGAAAGGAAAAACCATGAGAAAAGAAAAAAAAAATGGAAATGAAGTCTATGTAAATAGGGAAGCGTGGAGGCGGTGAAAGGTGCACAGGTAATGGGGGAAAAAAAAGAGCCAAGATTCAGCACGTACAGGTACAAGCACCCAATGATAAATGTAACTGTATTGTATACCTAAAATGTACCCCAAAAAAAGGAATTTAAGGAAAAAAATGCTGGCATGGCTGTGTTGAAAAAGGAACCTTCCTTCATTACTGGTGGATATGCAAACTAGGGCAACCATTATGGAAATCAGTATGGAGATTCCTCAAAGAACTGAAATTAGAAATTCCCTATATCCTAGTAAGTATCTTCCCCAAAGAGCTTAAGATATCATACCAATGCATCATTGGATGCATACCAATGTTTATAACAGCACCATTTGTAATAGCTAAATCTTGGAAGCAACCTGTCTACCTATCAACAGATAATTGGATAAAGAAAATGTGGTATCTATATATCAGGGAATACTATTTGGCTATAAGGAATAACAGACTTGAGACATTTGTAAGAAAATGGCTGCACCTGGAAAATATAATGTTGAGTGAAATAAGCCAGACTCACAAGCTTGAATATCATATTGTATCTCTCATTTGAATGAGGCAAAGTACAGAGAAAATGATAAAGGATGGGTAGCAAAGTACAAAGAGATGGATCTCTTGCAATAGCAAAGTTGTCCAGGGAACAAGGGCAAGGGATGAGGAGGAAAGAAAGAGGAAATAAGAAGAATAAAGATATGCCACGCACGGGAACTTAATAACTCCAATTAATGTGAACATTATAAGGCATAAAATGAACTAAGACAAATAATATCAACAGAAATGAAAAATGGAATAGGGAAACTAAAGGAGGAGGGAGGGAAAGAGGAGGGAAAAAGAAGAGGATTGAAAAAAGAGAAAAAGAAACATGTTGTAATATGTACATGTAACCATTCCCCAAGAAGATTGTAAACTACACAAACTGCAAACATACAAATAAAAGAAAAAAAAAGTTATATTCCTTTCTGTGAACCTTTGAGCTTTCAGATGTAACTCATTCCTCTCTGTGAAGGACAACTGCTTCCTCAATCTTTCTTAAAAATTCAGCAGAAAGCAATACTTCCCAAGTTACGTTGTATCATTCTCAGGCTTGTTCCCCACTTCTCCATCATGTCAAATATCTATGCTTGAGTCACAGTGTCACCTGAATAGTGAATGGGAGTAAGGAGAGAAAGAGCTACACTCCAGAGGAGTTGTAAGACCTACTGAGCATGTATTGCATTGGCAGGAACTAGAATAGTATTGGAACTGGACTCTGGAGTCCAATTAAGGCGAGTCAAAGAAAAAATTGAGTAAAGAAGTCTATAAACATGGGAACACATTTATGAGATATAGGACTTGAAATCTGAGACACAGATGATACTAACATGCTGTATAGCGAGTCTTATAAGCTTGGAGAAATTGCCAAATAAACTGTGAGTATGACTATGAAAGACAGTAGGGGTAAGCAAAATGTAGAGAAGTTCACATGCCAAAATAAATATATTGCAAAAGGCTAAAGAGCCTCTGGGAACTTCTGGGGAAAATCCTAAAAGACATTCTACTTACCATAGGAAAAGTAGGGGGTTGGTGAGGGGTATGACCATGAATGGTGGTGTAACATCTTGGCTGGATTAGTAAAGCAAGGCTCTCAGTATGTCTGTGGGGATTTCCAGAGATGATTGGCATAGTGTAGGCAAGCAAACTCAGGGGAGAAACTCACCCCAATTGTGGGTAGCACATCAAATAGGCTTGTAGTCTGGGTGGAATAAAAAGGAAAGAAGAAGGAGGTTGGCTCCTGATTGCAAAGTTCCAATCTGGGTAAGTGCATCTTTTGCTACTGCCATTGCCTCTGGATATAAGACTCCATCCTCTTCAGCCTTTCAATGCAGACTCACACCAGTGGCTCTCCAGGCAGCCTACAGGCCTTTGGTCTCGAACTGTTACTACATCCTTGATCCCTCTGGTTCTGTGACTCCAGCTTCTTGGGCTAAGCAGATACTAGTTCATATGGTCTCCATTGTGCAATGGGTAAGCTACCTCATAAATGACCATACATATAGAGAATCCTGATCAATACAAAGGGCATCTGAATTCAGCCTCATTTAGAAGCAAAAGCTGTCATCTGTAAGCTATGACCAATGGTAAGAGATGTTATCGTCAAAGTCCATTCACTATAGCAAAAACAGTAATAAGATCCTAAAATAACAAGTGATGAAGCTTCCATTGTAGCACGAAGGCCTAGCCCACAGAAAGCTCCGGAAATAATTCATAACACCTGGCATCTGTAGGGGCCAGATGGGATGGATGTAGGTCAAAAAGGATATTACTAAATCTACATAACCAAAAGTTAATGGTGGATGATGAAGAAATTTAGTGGTAGGCATCCGAATAAAAAATGTAGTTGCTTAAATTCTGGACTAGAGTCAGTTTTCATATCCAAAACTTATTAACTTCTCCCCAGGAATCTGGGAGCAAGAACCCATAACATCACAGAGAGTAAAGTAATGATTCCTCTCTTCTTTCCCAAGGAGACTCATTTACTTGTGAAATGATATACTAGAGAGAACAGAGTACCTTATAGATGCTCTTGGTCAAAGGTCCCACATCCAGTGATTAAGAGACCTGAATTATGATTTGGGGCTCCTTACTGTGGAGATCCAGCTTACAGTTCAGTGCCATGGAGTCCTTGGGTACATCTAGTGGTCATATCCTCAAGATATGGGAAATTTGAGTGGTATGTTTTGTAATTTGTATAATTTCCCTGCCAGTGATTCCTTGGTTAGAAATAGAATAGCTTTAGTGTTGAAATAGTACATTAGAGTTTTTGAAATTGCCACTTTCCCTGTATGTGTGTGTGCACAACCACATACACACACACACACACATGCACACATACACACACACAGAAAAGTTGATATACTAACAACAATATGATATTTAGAGGGAGATGGTGGGAAATACTACTTTGAACATCCAAAGAGTACAGGATGGCAGCCCCCTCATATCTTCTATTAGTTTGCCTATGTAGTGCTACAAAATCCAGATGAATACTAGAAAAATGATATGGAACTACTGAAAACAATTAGTAGCCCCAATTTCAGCTGCTGTGCCTGATGTGGTAATTTTGTTAGAGACGATCAACACAGCCTAACATACATTGTATGCAGTCACTGATGCAATGAATACAGGGATTCAATGTCATTGACATGCTATGGCATTTAAAAAAATTATCATATTTTGTACCTTTCATCATAGTGAAGCACCACTTATAGTAGGCTTTTTTGATTCTGAAAGTAACATATTCCACACTTGGGAATATTGCTCTGACTCATTTACAAGATCTCCCGGAAAGCAACTAAGTTTGAGTGAATCTTACCGTAGGTAAGTTGTCTTCATTAAATTCAGGCTACAATATCAATGGATCTGATGTCTGGGTTACACTACCTGGCAGATCTTATGATGCTGTAACTCTATAAGCCAATGGTGATGTGTGTAATTTATGGCAAATCTCAACCAGATAATCATAAGGCAGACTCATGATGTCTGAAGAAAAGCAAAGTGTCTTGCACGGCAACTCATACCTAATAAAAATTTATTGCTGTTGTACTGACTTTGGAAAAGATGGTGACCTTGACCTATGGGCCATAATATGATCATGTAGCCAGAACTTTTCAGAATGAGCTGAGTTCTTTCTGACCCACAAACTTCTAAATTTAAATGTGGCCAGCAATAGTCCATCGTAAGACAGAAGTGATAAATCTGGGGCTCAATACAGAGTTGGAATACACAAATGGACTTCATGAATATGTAAACCAGACTTTAATGTTATCTGCAATGTTGGTAACAGTATCTGTTTCAGCTCACAACTATGACTATGGAATGGAAGAGGAGTAAATTTTCTGGTGGCCAACTGATAAAATAAAAAATGTATAAGGATGGTTAATAGATAGGTTAGCTTTGTTGGTATAAGTCAATAATTTGATTTGTGGCACCTACATTCAGCCTCACTCAGAGGAGACAGTGGTGATGATGGGGAATCCAGAAAACTGGAAAAACTTTAGCCTTTGTATAGGTCATCTATATGGTCAGGAAGGAGAAGAAACCAGAGATAAATTGTATAAATGCACCCAGGCATGGCAGTGGATGCCTATAATCTCACCACTCAGGAGGCTGGAGGATAGATGGAAATTTGAGGCCAGGCTGGGATACATAGTGAGATTCTGTCTGAAATAAGCAAACAAAAAATAGATTATATATAGACCCATAGGAAGTGGTAAATTTGAACAGTTGTTTAGAGGAATGGAAAGAAGAGGAAAATGAAGACTGGAGATGAGCAAGTCTAGGGTTAAAACATGTGGATGGACCTATTATAATAAGCATGAAAGGGGAAAATGATTGCATTGCATACCTGTGCCTGTCAGATCAGAGAGCATCCATGACAGAAGCACTCAACTATTAAGTAGGCAGAAAGAGTCAGCAAATGAACCCTAGCTAGTTATTTTCCAAATGCTAACCCAATGGGAGCACAAACAAAGTGACAATGGTGGCAGAAATGGAAGTCACTCACAAGTCGAACAGCATGGATTCCCACTAACTGTGTCTGATCCAGGTGCTGTTACTGCTACACCTTGCCCACACTGGCAACTGGGACTGAAATGCCTGGACTTCAGAAGGCAATTATCCACCTGGAGGCAAGTTGACATCATTGGTCTTCTATCTCTGGAGCATAAATTTCTTTTAATGCAATGTGACACATATTCTACCTATGGGATTGTCTTTCTTGCCATTAAGGGTTTAGTCAGATTTGTAACAGTTTGGTTCACTAACATGGAATCCTACAGTATCTATTATCAAAGAACCCACTCTATAGTAAAGAAGGAGCAATGGTGAACATATGATCAAAAGATAGACACGTTGTACCCTAACTGTAGCAGCCAGAACTGGCCAGTGTCACAGAGCATTAGAATACTGAATGAGAGGCACAAGCTTGGATATGATTCACCAAATGGGTAAATGGCTACTGTTTGGTACTGTGGTTTCAAGAGTTAGAATATATGGGCCAGGGAAATAAGGGGCAGGAGGCATTGGCCTACTGACTACAATTACTATCTTCCATCTCTATAATATTGGATTCTGCAGATTTAGAGATGTTTGTTGCAGAGAGGGAGAAGATTCAAGGATTACATGAAAGGTTGCCAACATTGAGTGGAACCCAGAGGAGGAAAGAGCCCAATAAATATTAATCTTAGTTTTTACCTGGTGCTTTGGGTTTTTTCTTGCCAAGGGACAAGCAGGCGGGAAAAATATTTAGCATCTTGGCAGGGATAATGGACCAAGATAATTATTAGGAGGAATTTATGATATTCTTACACAGTGGGACTGAGGAGGAATATTTTTGGTACTCAATTGTACATTTGGGTGTCTTGTGGTACTCTCTTGCCCAATTTTCACAGAAAATAGATAGATGTAATAACCATGACCTGAGAAAGGACTGGTGGTCAGAAACTGACAAGTCTTAAAGATGATCTGGATCATGCCTATCAGGTAAGCCACAGAGTCTAGCAGTAGTACTAGCTGAATATGGGCAGGATCTAGAATAGATAGCAGAGAAAGGACACAAATACCTGATTGCGACCAGCTGCATAAATGTGAGTTATTACTTGGCACACAAACCTTCCCATTCCATGTTTCTCTATAAGAAAAGAGGCTGTCAGAATGTTGGAAGAGCAGAGTGACTGGAGAGTAGACAGTGTTGGATGCTATGGAGTACCGTCTGGTTCTGATTTCAGCACTAAAGGACTCACTTTCCCAGATGCTACTGATGATGCCTGCCTGCTGACAGTGTTCAATTATTTGTCCTCTCTTGTCATTGCCATAATAACACCCCCTCCCCAAGCACAGCCTTCATTAGCCTGTAGTTGATTGGAGCTGGAGCGGGAGAGTGGGTTATTAAGGCTGGGTGTCTGCTTCAATTTAAGAAATTTCTGAAGGGGGACTCTCAGGTTCTCACTTCAGTGTCTAGGGCTAAAAGCTTCTATTTTGAGAAAAGCATAAGATAACTTTGACTTAGTTTTCTACTCTTTGTATTGAATCATCTTTACACACAGTCCATTTGAGTTTCTTGTTTTAAGCTTGCTTAGAAACAAACTGAAGCTAATAGGCTCATTTCAGCATCTTGTTATCAGTGTACCCACCCAAACTTCTCCTTCTGCAAATTCTGACTTCCCTTTCTTTTCCAACCTGAGAGTTGATTCTGAGTATGTCGTAAATGGCAACAGACTTAATGAACAGTAGATTTCAAGAGTTTTCTTCCAGGCAATTGAACTGCAGCCATGTATATTACTTCTCTTCTACTCTTTTTGCTATTATTATAATGTGCATAAAATTTCACATTACTTTCATTTTCTTCTCCCATCTCCTCTATTTAGGTTTTTAAGTAGATCACATATCATATAAAGTAATACCACTGTCATGTTCCATTCCCTCAAATATGATTTTAGCATAGTATCCTCCAAAACTAAAAAGAAAGTTCACATTTACAGATTCAACTGTGAAATCAGGTGATGATTTACATCACAGTAGGTCTTCCATTTTTAGAAGTTTGGAAATTGCTTAGATAGTAACTTTTCACCCAAGGTTTATCACCAGCCATTACTATGACTGATGAAATGAAAATGTAGTTCATTCCTTCCCTGTTTTCTTATTTTTATATTTGTAATGTAATTTCCCCTTAGTTGTTGACCCAGCATCAAATTCTCCACAATAAAAACCTATCTCCTCAAATTGCATAGGATTAAATATACTTTTCTATTATTTTATATGTATTTTTGCTTGAATTTCAGGATAGCTATATTTGAAAAATACGTGATGATAAAAAAGTATTATATTTAGTATGGATTATGTAAGAACTCATTGTAAATGATGGTATATACAATAAAAGAACACAATGTTTTCTTCCTATTAAAAGGAATAAAAATTAGGAGTGAATAATTTTTTGTCTCTCTGTTAGCCATAGAAAATTATATTTTTGTAGACATTAAGTTCTTAGGTAAATAAACCTATTTTCTTCATCACATTATTTAGAAGCACAGATCAATTCTAAAAGAGTGTAAGATATCTTTGACTTAGTTTTTTACTCTTACTGAATCTTAACAGTATCCTTCCACATATCAGTTTGAGTTTCTTGTTTGAATTGGATGGAAATGGATCATCAATAAAAATTTTAAGTGAAGAATTCATATATTAACATTGCTATTTTGGGAGACATGTTATTGGACCCAAGTCTTGTGGATTGAGCAATAGGCCAGTCAAATAAGAGACATAGTGCTGAGGCAAAAAGTTGATTTTATTCAAAAAGCTGACTGAATGAAAAGATGAAATGCTCTTGTCCAAAATCAACTCTGCTGAGAAATCCATTTAGAAGCAGTCTATATAGACAGTTAATGAGAGAATAGTGGGCACCTTCTTACAGTGGGTGAAGGTTCTGGGTTCGTATTCATAAGATGCACTTCTGGTCCTGTCTGCTCAGAAGATGTTTTTAAATTCTGTGAATCTTAAGAAAAACAGTAATTATTTTTGTTTGCTGATTGGTTTGCCTATGTACAGCTTCTGAAGTATAATGCAATGGGCAGGCAAGAGGGGAGCAGCTTCCCAGAGACAGAGCAGGTGAAATTAAATGTGGACTCCTTGGTGGTCCACTCCACTGGCAGTAGTATAAAAATGGGTAAATTGAAATTTAAATTGAGATAAGTAACTGAGATAATTGCATGTGCTTTATTACTTGTCAAGTCTTAGAACTACTTTTTCATGTTACATATTTTCCCTGGCAGATATTTGACTATTTGTTTGATATAAACCAATATTAGTTTCTTTTCCTTTCTTTTTAATAATACCATATTGCTATGCTTAAAAACAACCATCTGTATTTCTTGACACCCTCTCCCTCTTCCATTCCATTTCAGTAAACATGAGTCCATAATATTTGTTCTGAACTAATTTTTAGTAACTTTTACCTTGCAGGCAAAGAGTGATCTTATAGCAGTATTTATTCTCACTCTGGTTTAAATAACATTTTATTAGCAGTATTTAAAAATCTTAAAACTTTTACAACTAATATTTTTAAGATATTCAAGAAAATTTAATTATTTACCTTGTAAATTATCTTTAAATTTTTAAATTAATATTATTAGTATTTCCTGATATTTTGGGAGAATGTAACTAGCCAAGAGTTGGTGAAGGAACATATGGAAATATTTATTGTTGTAATACTTTTATTATAGTCAACAACTTTAATGTTTATTTTCTAGTAAGTGTGCTAATCTAAATGAAACCATGTTGTAATAGTTTTGTTTATACTAGAGAATCATTAATAGCTAAAGAAAATATCTTAAATATGTGAGTAACATAAATAATTCAGTCAACTTACTATAGTTTTGAACACGTGAAAAATCACTGGAAGTAGAGAACAAAGAGCTAGAGTCCAGGTTTAAATTTTATAATATATTGTTTTTATTGTCTATTTCAAGACAGTGTCTAGGCTTTAACTTGTATTTTTCATATAAAATGAGGTGAATGGACTAAATGCATGGTAATAGCTGATTTGATTCAAAAATTGCTTCAGTGGTATATAACAACCCTTAGAATCAAAGATCCCTATTTGTAACATGCACTATTATTTTACCTTGATTTTGTAGTACTTGTATAGATTTTTTCTCTAAGCTCCCATTCTTCGTATTGACAGAGCAATCTAAGAGAGAAAGAAAGTGATTTTAGGAATGGGACGCAGTTATATCAACAAGACTCCATATAATACAATACATTACTCATCTCTGTATCGTATCTGTTTCATCCTTTCTCCCTGTTTGCGAATATTCCCTGCCAACCTTTAGACAAAACTATTTCTCTCATCTGCTTTACACTGAAAACAGATTCTTGTTGGTGATTTTGTTCTTTCTGTTCTCTTTACATAACAGTGAAATACAGTGACTGATGTTCAGAAAAGGCAAGCTACTTATCTCTCTTTCCTAATTTGGTGAGTTTAAGTGCATATGCCAATCAAGCTGTCAGAACATTTTCTTTCCAATGTTTTTCCTTGCAATGTTAATTCTGAGTCACTTTTTTCATATCTAAACTATTAGAAACAGGAATGTAAGCATTTTTCAGTGACAGGAGCAAAGCTTTTTAGCAAGGAATCAATCACTTTTGTCTTATGACTTGTAAAATTGACTTTCCTGATAATCTTTTAGTTAAATTCAATAAATGTCCCTGTAAAGACAATTCAACACAAACCCAAGAATTCTATTTTCATACACCAAAAGAAGCAAAATAAGAAAAGCAATTTATTCTCTCTCTCTTTTGAAAAAAAAATTTAAATATTTGTACTAGTTCTCAGTTTCAGAAAGTTACCAGTAAGCTACTATTTATGGTTAAAAGTTTAAAAAGTCAAGTAAGTGGATATGAGATTTTACTCTAAATAAAATTTCTTTTCTTAGCAACATAAAGAACTCCTTGCTATACAAGGAGGAAAAAAAATACACAGATCATGGAGTATGACAGCTTGAAGAGCAAACTAAAGTGAGAAATAGTACAGTGCTTATTTAGGAAATTTGAAAGTCCCAAAAGAACAACTCTGAGGGCAAAACCTAAAGAGCCTGATGTTACTTTGTATCAGATACAGCAGAACAGGAGTTAATTATCCACTAAGCACGAGTTAGGTGCTCAAAGAATAGAATAGAAATAAACTTGATGAATAATAAATGATGCAGTCACAAAATTCTTTAGCAAGAGAGGAAAACAGCACAAATAATTGTCATTTCTTTTAAATCTTCCCTTAATGATATTTCAAAGACATATAAGTAACTTACAACAAAGGAAATTTATCAGTTTGTGTATTTCTCTTACAGAGTTCATGACATGTTGCATAATTATTTATCTGATTTTCTTCTACTGCTTCATGTTTATTATTTATGCTTGTCATTTAACAAACACTAAGGGAAATAGTTATGGAATTATTATTTAATAAAAGAATAAGACAAGGGCCGGGAACTTAGCTCAGTGGTTCGGCCGCCTGCCTAGCAAACACAAGGTCCCGAGTTCGATTTCTGGTAAACAAACAAACAAACAAAAGGCAAATAAATAAATACTCTACGTTGTTGACAAAGCTTTATTTTGTCGATCATTAATGAGCTCCAAAGAAATTTGATTTTTCTGGCTCTGCAAACATTCTGGGGTAGTTAAACTGATCGAGTGGGTATTGGAAAACTAGGTTATTGCCTAGGAGGCACCGGGCCACCGAAGAACCTTCTATTTCCAAAGCACAGATCAGTAAGAAAATACCCTCTAGTGTCCACATATTATTTTTAGATGTCTTAGAGACTAGTATCTAGTCTGATTTCCTCTGCAACAGAGACAGGATAGGAGAAGACAACCAGCATTTTGGGCTCCTTCACAGTAGGTGGAAGTTGGAGGCCATTTTAGAAGTAGTAGCTTATCGCTCCCTAGGACAGAACCAAGATCAACATTCCAAAAGGCATTCCTGATCCAAATGAGGCAATATTTTTAAAAAAGTAGCCAAATGTGAAGCCACAGAGCTTGGGAACCAAAAAATAGGAATGCTTACAAAGACATAGAAGGAACGCAAATCTGCAGATATTCTCAGAAAGATCCCGGGAGAGGGGTGTTAATACTGGCTTTGGCTTCTGGAATGGTACTGGGGAAAAAGGACTATTGCTGAGCGGATATGTACAGTCTCTGCATTAATTTTGATTGAATAATAAATAAAGGGATACAAATGCAGATTTCTATGCTCCATCCCAGACCTACTAAATCAAAGTTCCTTGGGCGTAGACATTAGAGATGTGTGTGCGTGCATGCGTGTGTGTGTGTGTGTGTGTGTGTGTGTGTGTTTCAGAAGTTGATGATGTGAGGACTATTCTTCCTAAAGGGATATCACCAGTGATTTTGATGGTAGCAACTATTTATTTGTTTTAGGATTATCCTTTTAATTTCAGTCTTCAAAGTTAAATGTAGCACATAAATCAACACTTCAGAATTTAAAAGAGAGAAAGGAAGAAAAAAGAAAGAAACCATTTTCAAAGGTCCATGGCTCTGAATAAATAAATCAGAAGGCTTGACCTTCAAAACCCATAAATTGAGGTACATAAGGAATATAACTCTTTCAATTTTTCTAAATTTAGTTTTTCTATTGAGCTCCCATTCTATCTGATGGCACCCTCCAGGTAAATAGTACCATTTCAGGTTTAATTGTGTTTAATTCAGGGTGTGTCCCTTTAGCTTCTCTTTGGAGGCTACTTGAGTTCTGGGAACACAGGATTTAAGTAGGATCTTAGCTTGAGTCATGTGAATGGTCCTTGATAATTAACTGTCCATTCTAGCCTCTCTTGAAATCAGCAATATCACAAGACATAGTCATTGTCCACACTGTTAATTCCTAAGACATTCTTGTCCTCTGCTGCGCGATCCATGCTGATTTCCAGTACTAAAATCCTTCATTGGGATCCTCAGATACTCTATTGTTTCTACTTTTGTCTAATTTCCCACTAATGTGGACCCTCTTGAGGTGAACAAGAAGATCCAGCCACATTTCCACTAGGCTATGCTCTGGTGGTTAGCTCCTGCAGGGTTTCTCATTCCTAGAGTTTGAGACAAACAGTGAGTATTGATCTCTTCTACATTAGGAAACTCAAGAATCAAATGAGAACTTCTTTCCTATCTCCTTTAAAGCTTAACTCTAAGGTGAGAAACTGGACATAGAGCATTTCTTAGGGTTCTTTTCTAGTGGTTAGTATTTTGTTTTCTCTCCAACTCTTCTTTCTTCCTAATGTATGAAATTTGCTCAAAGCTATCAAGGGAGCTATGTATTTTGAGCATCCAGAAAAAATTATGATTTATGAGTTTTTTTCTTATATACTTATTGATGGAGAAAATATCTGCCAAGTGTGGTGGCACACACTTGTTATCCCAGCATTTGGGAGGGTGAGATAGGAGAATAACTATGAATTTGATGCCAGCCTGGGCTACATAGTGAAACTCTATCAAAAAACAAAAACAAAAACAAACAAACAAAACAAAAACAAAAAAAAGAGGAAAAGATCTTAGCTCTTAATACACAGGAGACCCTGGTTCCTGTAAAAATGCATACAGATATTAGATATGATAACAATGACTTTTTGGTCATATACAATAAATATTTTCTAAAACTATATTTTCTTTATATTTACTATGGTTATATTATTTTTATAAAAAAGACTCAGTCACAAAAGAAAGCAATATTTTATAAATATGTAAATATAATTAGAATAAAAATGGAATTAAAATTGTGTCCTCAACTGAGGTCAATGACATATGAGAAAAGCCATCTTGGATATTCCAATAGAACCCTAACAACAGACTGATTAGAGTTCATGACTGTCTCCATTCAGCTCTATTGGGTAGCAGAAATCTCTCTAAGATCTGCTCAGACAACCCATACAAAGGTGAGGAGATAAACCGTTCCTTTATATCACTAAATTTGGGGTGACATTTTACATAACAATAAATAGCAAAAAAGGTAGTAAAATGTTTAAACTTCTCTATATAAATTGAGCTCTTATAAGAACCAGATAATCTTGCAAGCTAAAAATGTATAAAATATTGCCTTCTTATAATACAGAAAAATGTTAACCAATGAAATTGAGATGTTAATAGTTTTAAAAAGAAAAAATCCATTTAAATATAGATATAAAAGTTAGTTAAGTTATTCCATACAATTTTCTGGTATACTTTCAGTAGGCATTTCCATACTATTATATATATTATTATACAATAATGATCATCATGCCCTTTGAGTATTTTTTTAAACAAATCAATTTTAAGGGACAAATGACAAGGTGACCCCCAATAATCTTTGTCTCCTATTGTCATTAATATCCATTCTTCTAGAATGTGGGTAGAACCTGTGAGACTTGCTTCTAGCCAAAAGAAAATGGCAAAAGTGATCGGATGCCACATTTATGATTCTGTAAGATTTTAGCAGCTGTCTGGCTAGGGACTCTTTCTCCTTTGATATCTTTGAGCAAGTGGCCTTGTTGGGTGATCCATGTTGCAAAGAGATGAGGGTGGCCTCCATAAGCTGAGGCCAGCCTCTAATAAACACTCTTACTTATCAACTGCATTTTGTTTTTGTTTTGCTAAGATTAGTGGCCTGAGTAAACTCCAAAGTGGCTACTGCCTCAGTTGACATCCAGATGAAAATAGAGCTGGACTGACACCTTGATTAAAGCCTGGTGGCAATGTGTGGACTCCTGAGTTATTTCCAAATCCCTGACCCACCAAGACCATGATAATAAGCATGTGTTGCATTAAGTCACTGGACTTGTGGTAACTACACAGTGACAGGTAACTAACAAACACATAATTCTGTAACAACAGTATCGTAAACTGAGTAACTTATAAACAACAAAAATTTATTTCCTATAGTTCCAGAAGCTGGGAAATTTAAGATCAAGGTGCCAGGAGCAATGGTGCCTTCTTGCTATATCCCTGCGTAGTAAAAGGCATAAGGCAACTTCCTGGGGCCCATTTATAAGGGCACTAATCCCATTCATGAGGGTGCTGCCCTCATGACTAATCTTTTCCCAAGTCTCCACCTTGCAATACCATCATATTGGGAATGAAGTATATTCACATATTTTGTATAATTTTAAAATTATATGCATATATCAAATACCTACAATTTTAAATTTAAATTGAGAGAGAAAAGTAATTTGAAAATTACTTTGGGGGTTTTCATAAAATACTTCTTTACAATAAATCCTTAATATATTTTAGTAAAAACATGACTTAAGTTTTTGTTTTTTTAAAGGAATTATAGACAACACAGCCAGGGTCACTTCATTTCCATTTGGATCCATGAATCTTTTTGAGACACATTTTCAGCTATGAGAGTCATTAAAACCCAGGCTGTTGGCTAATTTTAGAAACTTGCATGTCATTGCATCACAAAATATTAAATCAATATAAAAATAAGGAAGCATTGGGCCGGGGATTTAGCTCAGTGGTTCCTCCGCCTGCCTCGCAAGCGCAAGGACCAGAGTTCCATCCCTGGTACTAAAAAAAAAAAAAAGGAAGCATATTCAACTACATTGCTAATATAGATCATACAACTGTGGCCACTCATCTGAACCTGGGCAATGCCCCAGAGCCAGCCTCTCAACTTTTACTACCCAGAAGCAGAGATAAAAAAAAAACAAAGACTCCTGAGCTGCCTCGCAAAACTGCAAAATCCCAAAGCAGGGCGAGTGCAAGCCAGAGATCCTCCCGCCTGACCTACGGTAACCGTTCTTCACATTTTCATTGAAGGTTCACGCACATGCCTTCATCTCGTATGTCCAATTATAACAGAGTGAATTATGGGAAGGGGCATGCTCCAATACACAGAGCTGATCTGACTCAGCGTCCTGTCAATCACTTTGTCAGTCCTGCTCTGGAAGACCCAATGGGAGGCACCATAGACTTCTCCATGTGATGTTTTAAATCCCTAAACCCAATGCCTGCAGCCATTTTCCTTTCGCTGGTTTGAGCCCACTCACTCTAAGTGTACCGTTGCCTAATTAAACTTTGCTGCTATTTCCTAACTGTCATATGCCACCTCTAATTCTTTGTTCACAGTGCAGAAGAATCTAGGAACCCATCTGGGACCGCATCACCCACGGTAACATTGCCATCATCGAACAAAACAATGATGTAATAAATAATAATGAAACAAGTAAAATAAAAAAATATTAAATTACTTAAATTTATTGAAGCCTTCTAAAATGTACATTTTGCATAAGATTTATAATGTGTATAACATTATGGATAGTATAGTAACTATGATTTATTCACATAACTATTAGGATTATATACTATGGTTTCTTTAAAATCATAGAGTATAAATTACATCTTTCAATCTAAAAAAGATAATAAGGGATATATTTGGAAAAAGACATTTATTTTAGCTTTTTATACACATAAACAAAATCTTTTAAAGCCTAGGAATTTAACCTGAGCCATTCAGCTGAGCTGTAGCTCATTTGGATTCCAGCAGATTAAATTCTATGGTATTCCAAAGTTAGGCACTGTTGTTACTTCTGAATCTTGATCTGGCCTAGCACTGCAAATTCCCAGTGATGGCATGGCAGGGAGCGCTCTCAGAACTGAATTATATGATATCCTTCAAAGTGCACTGATGGACCAAACGTGTACACGTGATTACAGAACACCATCACAACTCAGCTCTTTTTTTTTTTTTTTTTTTTTTTTTGGTACCGGTGATCGAACTCGGGTCCTTGCACTTGCGCAGCAGGCGGTGAAACCACTGAGCTAAATCCCCGGCCCCTCAGCTCTTTTTTAAATGTATTTAACTGAATGGTAAGAAATTAGCTGGTAAGAGTTATCTAAATAACGTTAAGATAGTGTAGTATATATTTGCGTTATGGAGAATGAATAAAAATTTTTAAAATTTCTCATCCATTTTGAGTGTCTACTTGGAACAATTACTCAAGCTACTCAAGATAGTTCAGCGAAAAATCCAGGTCACCTTAAAGGAACATGTTTTAGATGATCCAAGCAGCAAATATGTTTTTACAGAATGAATAAATGATAATAGATCATTATATGAAGATTTTTGGGGGCTAGAAGCAGCCTTGTGTCTTTCCATTTCCTGTGACTCCTTTTCCATTTGAAGCTAATGCTACTTAGATGTCCCAGGGTTTCCTTGGTGCTGTTCCCAGCCTTCATAGGTAAGGAACCCTGATGGAGTAGTGAGTTAGTTACACACTTGCCCTATGCCGCCTGTATCTGAGAGTTTCTTCCTATAGCTTCCAGTTTGCACTTGTTGATTCTCCTTCGTCTCATGTTCATTGTTTGTCCATTAGAGAATATGTTGATTTCCATTCTTAATTATGTGAAGGTCACACGACATATTCACATATTCTGATATTCAGGTCATTCCAATTTGTGGAGAAAGCAACAACTTAGTACTAAAGCTATACTTCTAGATACAACATTTAACAGTTTCAATTTTAAAGAAAAAATAATACAGTTTAGGTTGCATGCAATTCTCAGTCTCTATTTTTTTTTTTGTCTCTCAAAGTATACTGACAATCTATTTCTATGGTTAAAATTGATTGAATAATTTCATATAGACTGTATCTTTTTTACTCAAAAGATTAATTTTATTTTGCTTTCTATCATAAATTACATTTTTTACTTGAACAATCTCACAAAATCAAAAAACCTCCAATCACATACATACCACACAATATAAAGAATTGTTACAGAATATAATCTTCACTGATGCTTTGGGTTCAAGTTTAGAATTGTCAGCCCAGATAATTTGGTTTTGCACCTGAAAGTCTTTCAGATTTAGTCTGTGCCTCTTACCCCTGCTTTGTTTGAAGCAAAGCTGCTTCCTTTATCTCCTGAAGTTCCCACCCATGGTGTCCCTGCTTCTCTAATTGTGCTCAGAGACACCTGCTGGAATTATGGAAACCACTAGGACTCTGTAGTGAGAAAATCAGTTCTTTCTAGAATTCCATTCTCTAAGTGTATTATTCTTTGTCCATCCCTTTTCATTAGCTCCACAGAAAAGTACGATTCTTATTTTGTCCACGTTTCTCTCATTCTTGTCTTTTATATCTCAACTGGAAACAGAAGAACTTCTTTGATATATGAAAATTAAGCTTCATCAGAGAAATGCTGCTCTAGTTCTGCTTTTAGCCCATTTCACGTTGATGGGAAAGAAATAATAATGAGAATTGACTGAAAGAATATTAATTCATTGAAAGAATATTAAAGCTCAAATTGTTCATTTCCTCATTTAAGCCAAGTTGGAGAAGTAATTTTGCAAACCCATTGGCTCTTTCTAAAACAAGAAAAGAAACATTATGAGCTAAAAATAATCTAAAAGCGATCTCATAATTTTGATGTAGCTGTTTCATTGATGATTTTAATGAGATGGTTAGTAGGTGAATGTGTTTCCATCACAATGGGGCTAAGCACATTTTTTAAAAAGTTTTTTTTCGATAGTAACCTTCATTACTACTTGATTATTTTAGCAGTACAAATGTTTACTGAGACAATTTATTGTAATCAAACTTCTGGTTCACATTCTGGGAGAAAATTGTGTCTATTGGCCTGACCCTAAGGAAAGTTAGTTAACATCTAAACTATCTAAAGGGCTCTGATCAGTCTGGGGTGGTTTGATAGCCTTGGAAACACTTATTAGAAGCTCTTACTTTAAAGGCTTTAATTGAAACCCTAGTTAACCCCAGTTGTTTGTCAATTATCACCATAAATGTTTACAATGGTTACTTTAGTCCATTCAAATCTGCTTTAACAAAATTACTGAGTGGTTTATGAATAACAGAAACCTGTGTTTCACAGTATTACAGGCTAGAAAGTTGCAAGAGTGAGATGCTGGTGCATTTGGTGTTTGATTTTTTCTTTCTTTTTTTTTTTTGCTGTGCCTTTACATGGCGGGTGGGGAGACTATCCTCAGACTCTCATAGAAACACTAATCTCTTTTCACAGGGTGCCACTTTCATAACCTAATTATCTCCAAAAGACTCCGCTTACTAATGATGTGACATTGGAAATTGGGTTTCAAGTGTGAGTTTTAGAAGGGATACAAATATCCAGTCTGTAATGGTTATTTTCACTCATGAAACATGTTCATCTTATGTGGAATTAAATTTTTTTCGTTACTTTCATGAACAGAGAATAAAACGCTAGCTAGTCAAGTAGCTTACACCTTTGTGAGTAGCCTGATAAAATTGTAGATTTCCCATAATCTTATGGTGGTTTTTATTACTTGTCTCCATCTAGAAGTTTAGCTGAATTTTGTCACTACACAATTACTATATTTGCCTGGTCATATTCACGGGCATTGGGCTGGTTCATAATAATCTTAAATAGTAATGCAAAAGAATATTCATGCCCAGTGTTTTCTTTCCTAGTTGGATGTGGCATTGAAGGAGAGGAAGTGTTTAGAGCACTGTAGTTGTTGTGGCAAGAGAATGTGTAGGATAAATGGAATAAAAGGAAGGGGATCACTTCTAAATAAGTTCTACAGTGGGAATGAAGGACTTCACGGAGAAGCTGCTGCTTTAGTTTAGCTCTAAGATGACTGACTCTTCACTCTTCACTGAGTGGATGGCAGTACAAAATTGGCTGGGGCAACAGCACAGCACAGTGTTCAGCATGTTCTTTGCACAGAGCTTAAAGTTGCGTGGTGTGACTGAGAGTATCTTGTCTTTACACAAAGTGCCTCATTCATCTTCCTAGGAAGTTCAGGGGTTTTTAACCATTGTATAGTCATAGAAAAGCAGAATAGCATGATCAAGATCTTGAAATAGTGAAATTATGAGGATAGAAAGAAATGGAATTATGTAATAGATATTTGGGAGATAAAAGTATCAAGGGGGTATTGACTGATTTAATGTGAAGTAAATGGAGAATTACTCTTACTTAGCTTTTTATCTTGGCAAATTGGGAAGATGACAACAGTAGTGATATTGGAAGCATCAGATAATGATAAGGTAATATGAAAAGATAATTTATTATCAATTTGAAACCCTCAGTGTAATTATTTGGAGGATTATTATTTTTTAAATTTATTTTATTTTTGATAAACACATTTGTAAGTTTTTTTTCTTTCACATTTGTAAGTTTATAAGGTATGATGTGGTGCTTTGATTCACATATAATAATGAGTAGTGATTGCCTCAGGGAAGTTAATATGTCCATTATTTTAAAGTTTCCATTTCTTTATGGTGGTTCCATTCAAAAGTCTCTCTCTTCTAAGTATTTTGAGACATTCAATGCATTATTATTAATTATATTCATCCTGCTGTGCCATTAAAAAATAGATTATTCCTCCTGTCAAACTATAACTCTGCTTGTCGACTGACTTTTCCCCAACACCCCATTACCCCTTCTTTTTCCAGCCTCTGGTAATCACTATTCCCAATTTCTATAAGAGCATAAGTTCCACTTATGAATGAGATCATGTAGTGTTTATCTTCCATATTCCATTTACTCTATTATTCATCCATATTGTTGGACATTTTAAACACTCATCTGTTAATGAACATTTGTATTAATTCTGTACCTTGACTATTGTGAATAGTGGAGCAATAAAGATGAATGTGCAGGTATCTTTTTGAAATATGGTATTACATTTCCTTTGGATATATAACCAGTAGTAGGATTGCTAGATAATATGATACTTCTATCATTAGCTTTTTAAGGGACTGCCATACTGTTTTCCATAATGACTGTACTAATTATATTCTCATTACTGGTGCATAAAACTTCCCTTTTTGCCACATCCTCACCAGAATTTGTTATTTTTTGCCTTTTTAATCCTAGCCATTCGAGCAGGTGAAGTGATATCTCATTGTGGTTTTGATTTGCATTTCCCTAATGATTAATGACATTAACTTTTTAAAAAATATCCAGTGGCTATTTTTCTGTCTTCTTGGAGAGATGTCTATTCAGATCTTTAGTTCATTTAAAAAAATTTTGGTCATTAAATTATTTGACTTCCTTATATTCTTATATATTCTACATATAACCCTTGCCAGATTTTATAGTTTGCAAATATTTTTCCATTATGCAAACTGTCTCTTTTCTTGCTTTATTTTTTTCCGTTATTGTACATAAGCTTTTAGTTTGGTGTCACTGCACTTGTCAATTTTGTTGTTCTTTTCTGTGGAATTATAGGTATGTGCCACCATGCCTTACTTCTTATCTGGTTTTGTTGTCATGGTAATTCTGGCCTCAGAATGAGTTTGGAAGGATTCCTTCCTGTTCAATTGAACAGTTGAGAAAAGTTAGTATCAATTCTTTAAAAATGTTATAGAATTTATTAATGAAGACATCAGGTCCTGAATTCTTTGATGGGAGATTTTTTTTTTATTAAATTCTTTTATTGGTACATTTTAGGTATACACTATGTTTACATTTATCATAGGGTGTTTGTACTTGTACATGATAGATCTTTATTCTTATTTTTTCCCCATACCTGTGCGCCCTTCACCCCCTCCACCCTTCCCTATTTATATAGACATCATTTCCACTGTTTCTTTTCTCATAATTTTTCCTTTCCCTTCTTTCCTTAGAGTCATTTATAGCTAAATGGATGCATATTGAGACCACACTCTTAAGTGGAATAAATAGGACACACATGTGTAAATACTGAATAGTTTCTCTAGTGTGAGAAACTGAAAGTGTAAATAAGGGTTAAAATGATTAAAATGAATAATTGATAATTTGAAATAGGATAAAAGGTCCAAAGAGGTAGGGCTGAAGGGAGGGGAAGGGGAATGACAGGAGATTTTTATTACTGATTCAATTTCATTTCTCATTGTTGACCTGCTCAAATGTTCTACTTTTTTCTGATGTAATTTTGGCAGATTATGTATGCCCAAAATTTATTTATTTATTCTAGATTTTAAATAGAAGATTATTTAATTCATTTTTTTGGTGGGTCAGGCTTTAATGTGGGTGGAGTAATAGCTTTGTCTTACCGATTTTATGGTTGGAAATGTAACTTTGCTGGACCGATGAAATGAGGTTAGGAGCCTCCGCATATCAGCTCAAGCAGAGGCCATAGGAAAAACCACTACGCATGAATGCCCCTTCCCTCTTCCACGACAACACCATGAACCTTCGTCATCCAGCGATGGTCCATACCTCAGTAAAATCTGGAGCCGAACCACCATAGCTGAGCCTCAGATCCCATGAGCAAGAAGAAATATTACTGCCTGTTGTTCATGTGAATTTTTCAGCATTATGACAGGGGAAAATGAGCAATTTTAAAGAGATAAGTAGTAGTAGGTAATAATATTCAGAGAAAAATAAACTGGAGCTACAGGTTTTGAAGTTGTGATAGAAGTTGTTAATATGGATAAGATCATCCAGGTAAGTTCTATTAGAGAAGTCCAAAGGCAGAAATAATCCAGAGAGCAATAATATCTAAGATGTGAGCTGGGGAAAGGATTCAGGTTGGAGAATGAGAATGAAGAGTCAGAGTTTAAGAAACGCACCAAGAGAATATAATGTAATGAAAAAGAAAGAATGCCAGTATCTCAAAGCGGGTGATGTGAATCATGTCAAGAATTACAAAAAGTTCAGGTGAAAAAGGTGCTGAAGGCATTGCTTAAAGGCCCCTTTCTTATAGGATTTCCAAAGCAGTCTGTACACTTAGTTATGCTTAATTAGTGATTTTTGAATGAATGTTTTGTTCTGCTGTACTTACACACACAGAAACACACACGCACACAGAAACACACCCCCACCCCCACACAAAACTTATTTTATGTAAATCCAAAACAGCGTGTGTGCCTCGAAATATTATTTTACTTATAATTGTATAAGACAGTGATTCAAGATAGAAATCGAACTCAAAATTTTTAAAGAAAGCAATGTTTATTGAGGAAATATATGTTAACTTTTACTTCAGTGTGTGTGTATATATATATATATATATATATATTTACTTTTACTTCAAAACTGGAATACTATATACATAATGTGCTGGATTGATTGCCTTTCAAGAAATACAGATTCACCAACTTTTATGAACCACATCATAAAAGAAAAATATTTTTGTTAGGAAACTTTTATAATGACAACTACTTTGCTTAGAGATTATCCTATATGATAAAATATCAGATATTTTGTTTAAGAATTTGCTACCTAAAAGGTTTTGCAATGCAGAATTTTTGTCATGTTGAAAAGCTTTCAGGAAGCAAGGCAGAAAATATTATGGGTATTTAATTTACTCAAGTGGAAAAAAAAATAACTTTTATGGTCCAGAAAAATATTGTGAAAAATGTCTCTATGGATATTTTATATTTATATTACTATTCTGGTATTGCTCAAACATACTATTTATTACTGAATTTAGGAACAACAGTGTTATTGTGAATGGACTCTATATAAATATAGTAATATGAAATGAACATTTTTTAGGACAAACATAAAAGATAATTGTGAAAGCTTTCCAACCATATTTCTATGGTTCCCAGGAGATTATTTTGTAGGTTGAAAGTTTTAGTGTAAATGATGAAAACCATTGCCCTTTCAGCAAAACTAAAGTTCTTTCAAGCTGACTCTGATTCATTCCAGAAAAATGGAAAAGATTCTGAATTGACCTGGATTGAAAACTGCAGTTGAGTGAGTTTCCTTACTGAAATAGTTACTTTGTACTATCAGTCATTGGATGTCATCAGTTGAATGCTCCATTAGATTAATTGATGTTTCCTTTTCTCTTTGTACAGTAGTGACCAGTACCTGTAATATACTGATTGCTTGCCATTAGCATGCAACTTCTGCATCCCTGTGTACTTCCACTCCTACTAGTCTTAGCACAAGTCAGTTATATTGGCAAAATAAATCTGCTTATGCTAGTTGAATTGCTCCTGTAGTCATATAATTTAAATCTTAAGTAAAATAGTAAAATATGTGTTGGGAAAAACATGGTAACCATAAACATTAAATGTAATGATTTGGAAAATTTAATACATATTTTAAAATTAGATACATGCTAAACAACTATTAAATAATACAAAAACATCATGAGAAATCTAAAATTCAAAGGAATTTTACAATAAGGGTCACTTTTAAGGATCTTTCGGTTCTTGCTTTTATGATTCATAAACCAGAAATCAGACGGTGTGGTTTATGCAAGGAAGAGAGCTGGAGAGTCTGGTCAAGTTTATGTAATAAGACCTTTGGTTCAATAATCTGAACAAATCTAAGGTATATGTACATATATGTAAAAAAAGGATACATATGTCTCTTTTTTTATGAATCCTATTTTAAATACCCTGATTAATAAACCCACTTCAAGCTTCTATGTAATTACATAAGAAGGCTTTATGGTGTGTCAGCCTACCAAGACTCTTACCTTAGGTCCTGGATTGTTCTACTGAAACTTGATTCTTCATTTGGATGATTTTCCTTGGTGATCATTTGTGTTAATGTGAGCATGCCAGATATAACCCCACCTGGCCCTGCAGATAAAGCAGACCTATGCCAGAATGAGTGAGTGTTCATTAGCATAAAGAAGACAGAGCTGGAGAATCACATCAGGCGAGAAATCTCCTAGAACTTGGCATATAGGAACACTTAATAAATGTCGATTGAAATAAATGTCCCTAAATGTCACAACTGGGCAGCAACTTTACTTCTAATTGATTTTTCTATGGAAACATGATTGCTTCTATTTCAAGCCTTACATTATTGTATAAATAATTTTTCCTTTTTCCCCACTGTTATGGATTAAACAAGTATTTATAAATTCCTAGAATTACCTCTATATGTGAGTTCCTTTAATTATTTATGTATTTTATAAGTAGTTGTTGTTATTGATCTTCTGATTCTAATTATAAAGCAGGCAAAGGAGTATTCTGAAAAACAGAACCAGACTTAAAATCAGAACAAGTTCTCATTGCTATTGTAGGAAACAGCTGGTCCTCATATGCATGGCTATGTCCCAAGATGCAAAGCATCACAAAATAGAGGGGGAAAATCATGATGAATAAAAAATCAGAACATGTGCCATTCTCCAACAGTGTGATTTTAATGAATCAATTTAATCTTTTTTGAGCCTCATCTATAAAATGTCAGTGTCCTTATGTTAGTAGGTTATGGATTTTTAAAGTTTTAACACACTGGAATGACACATCATTGCAGATGTTATTCATTGCTGCTTTGACTAATACTGATATTTTGATTAAAAAATAACTATATGGTACCCTGCTGAAGGTAATGATTAAATAACTTTGTAATGTCCTCCAATAGGAAAGTGCATATTCTTACTTCTAAATTATGGCATGACTGGAATTAGAATCAAGTTCATTTTAAACTGTAGACAAACATGGAGGCAGTTGTCCTATTTCAGTTGCATACTCCCCCTGAGAGTACTTCTTCTCTGAAAGTGTTTTTAATAATTCAGACTTTCAGTATGAACTGGAAGACTGGATAAAGGGTCATGAGACTTGGATTCTATTTCTGACACTGTAACTAATTTCTTACTCTTTTGGGACAAGTCATTTAACCTCTTTTTATTTAAGTTTCCCCAGCTGTTCAATTGGTATATAAATGGTTTCTAGAATACAATGTCTGCAAGGTTACTTTTTCTGGGGCAAATACAATTTTTAAAAAATCATGAATAAGAAAAAAAGAGATAAGTTCTATTTGAATGAATGGTGTGGTAGCATAAAACTCATGTACAGAGAAAAATCCTTATTATAGATATGATCAAAATTAATGATATATTTCTGTTTCTCTTCAAAGGAAACATATGGAATAATTGTTTGGTTTTCCTCTAAGTATAGTTTAAAACAAAATAGAGGGAAATGCTTAGTAATTTCTTCCTGTTTAAAAATAGAACATCAGTTGCAAAGACCAAAGTTCTTGGGGGAAGAATAAGAATCACATGCTTCACCATTTGCTATTCCAGCAGTGCCAGGCTGATGATGAATAATTCTTCTTGTTAAAATTGGCCAGGCTGGCAATTAGGAAGGATGTCTAAGTCAATTTCCTCCCTAAGCTTCCTTCAAACTTTTGAAAATTTAACATGTTCTCACCATTCTTCCTTCAGATGTTTTCTTCCTTTTTTTATCTCTAGAATTAAAATGACTCTCAGGATAAGACTTGTGTGGAATAGAAACCAAGTGACATCTCTGGAATGGAAGATTTAATAAATCAGATGTGCTGCTACTTTCCATCAATACTGATCACATGTTGATCTTTATAATTGCTAACACACTTTTTTTAAAAAGGAGTTACTGGTTACAGCTCTAACAACTAAAATTGCTAGCCTAGGTCTAAATAATTTGTTATGTTTCATTTCCTATTTTTAACTGCTCAGAAAATACAGCTCCTGTCGAACCTCAGCTTGATAGAAGTAACCTTGTGAGAGTTTCAGAAGTGTGTTTGTGGCATAGAGCAGTGTGGCTTGGTGCTGTCCATCTTTCCTCCAGTCATCTTTAGTTTCCAAGCTCTCTGGGAAACTGAAGTAGCCAAGTTTTATGTCATGTATGAAAAGATTTCCAAATTAGTTCAGGATATCCAGAGGGCACCTAAAAATTTTATTACTGGTAGTATATATTTATTAACAGCAATTAATCTACTGGCACTTTAAAAATCAATAAAAATCATTCATTTTAAAATTATTGACATAATTTAGACAGTTTTGTTATTATTGAAATCAAGCACTTCTTTTTTGTTTTTTGAAAATCTGAAATGCTAGTACCCCTCTGTCTACTTAAAAGAGAGAGAAAGAAGGAAAAATAATTGCCTGGAAGGGATGAATAAAAGTTAAAGGTTTTTTAGCTAAAAAGCAGTATAAGTTTAGTGTTTGGAAGAAATTAGAGAGTTTGTATTTCTCTTAAGATTTCCTCAAACCACGCTGCCTGCTCTAAATGACTTTGGCCTTGGCGTGTTGACAACTGTGTACTCTCTGATTGAATCAGACATTATCATTCAATAGGTATTAAAATTCCTTAGCACCCTTTCTTTATAAGTAGCAGAAATTCTGTGCTAAGGCGCATCTGATGAATACAGAAAAAGATATGAAAGAATTTTTCTAAGTTGAGGCAACAAATTATGATTCTTTTCTCCGCTAAATTGAACTACATGCACTTTTTTTTTTTCAAATTTCACTTACCTGGACAAGCAGGTGTAAGTGTATGTTCTACAAGTTGGTTAGGGGAGGCCTGGAGAAGTGATGTTATTTATCTAGTTCACTAGAGAGAAACTTAATGGTGTTGATACTGTTATTTCAGGAAGGCTTGACTAGAATATGTACTATCCTGTTTTTGACATATCAAATTATCATTAAACCTATTGGTGAATGAATTGACCATCTCATGAGATTGTCTCTTTAGTAAATCTAGAGCACAAATTCACACATAATACATAGAAACACACATATGCACACACATATATAACATTATTCATCTTCCCATTTAAAAAATAATATTAAGTGGCCAGATCAATTAGCATGCAACAGAAGACTAGATGCCTCAGGTCTGCTAGTTTGAATAATTATTTCCCAGAAAAGAGGACTTGGAGAACAGTGAACACTATGTTGGACCTGCCTCTATTGGAGGCAAAATACAGAACAATTCTATTTATTGGTATGAGACCTTCTTTCTTATATAGCAGAGAACTTAATTATTAAAATAAATAATACACCTCAGAATAGTTATATAGAGATTGAGCTAAAATTTATATGGGCCAGAGATACAATACTTGGAATGAGTTGATTTGAGAGTTATCCTATGGTATATATTAATATCCTATATGTCAGATTAAACAATCTTATTTCTTTTATAATGATATAACTAATTACAATAATATAAGGCAAGGTGTTTGAAAGTGAAATGACCCTGACCACAAGATATCCAAATATGATAACAAAAGAACCAATAAATTGAACCAGTTAGTTACTTTGGATATATAAGACATTCCAGGCAGGCGTCTCATCAGGAAGAAATTTAATATAAGTAATTATACACCTATAGAATTTTTGGAAGAACAAATAGAGTGGAGGTCTGGGAAAACTACCACTAACATTTATAAGATTAGAAAAATTCAAAATGTATATGAAAGCACTGCCGATGATTTCAACTGCCTACAGAACTGGAGAGGCAAAAGCTTAGATGAGCTCGCAGGAGGCGCAATTTGACATCTGCCATGTATCCATTCCTCTGGTTGTCAATGCTGAAGGGAAAATTGTGTCATTTCCCTTGTTTTCCAAAAAAAATCTTGCCAGTGCTTCCCACTGAAAGATTGTAAACACTTCTGGTGCAGGTGAAAATTTGAAGATGATGGAGGACATATGGATTTTATTCCAGTCAGTTTCTTGAAAATAGTCTACAAATTGTTGAGATAAAGGATATCAGTGTGGAAGCCTTTTCTTCTCATTTATCTAGTAAATAGATCACTATGTACTAGATTTGTAAGATTTAGTTATCCATATGAACGTCAGTTCTCCTTCCTTTATTTTGTATTGGATGACATTGAAATGCAAAGATTTACAATGCCTTAAAATAATTGTATACCTATTAATAACATTTAGGAATAATTTAGGATTGTTAATCTGTAGAAAAAAATAGTATTTTTAAATAAAGTTGTAATTTTGGATATACAGAAAAATTATAAAGATACTATAGTTTCAATATACCTTCACCAAGTTGCCAGTTTCTTCTATTATTGTTTTATGTATGTATGGTACCTTTGTTGTAATTTATTAACCAGTATCAGTGCCTATATTATTATTGTCTAAAGTCCATACTTTGTTTAGATATATGTGGTTTTCATCTAGCATCCTTGTTCTTGCTAGGATCTGATTCAGGATGCCACATGACATTTGGTTGTTATGTCTAAATAAGCTTTTCTTGGCTGTGACAGTTTTTAGATGATCTTGAGCATTTTGGAGAGTACTAGTAAAGTATTTTGTAGAAACTCAGTTGAAATGTCTGATATTTATCTCATGATTAGGTTGGGGTTATGGGATTTTAGGAGGAAGATCACAGATGTAAAGTAATTTTCATCTCATTATGTAAAAGGTTTATCTTAGAACACAATTTATCACAGTCAGTGTTGACTGATCACTTGGCTTAGGTAGTGTTTGTCAGGTTTCTCTACTTAAATTTATTGTTTTTCTCCTTTCCACCATGCTCTTTCTGGAAATCAATCACCATGTGCAATCCATTCTTTATGAACAAGAATTTATTCTCTCTTAGGGGTGGAGTATGTATATGACCTATTCAGTTTTCCTGGAAAGGAAATTTTTATCTTCTGTCCTATTTATTTATTCATTTACTTATATCAATATTTGCTTATAGACATTTATTTTATACTTTGGGTTACAATTCAGTAGTATTTTGTATATTTTGTTGCTGAACATATGCAGTTTAAGCTATCATCAGTTCTTTCTCTGTTGGTTCTTATAGGGTTGTGTCTGTTGTTCTTATTTTTAATTACTGAGCACTTCTTTTCCCTTCTGGGGACTATAAGGTTTTTAGGTTTATCTTATGAATTTCCTACCCTAGTTCTAAGATCTGTCTCCTCTCCAAGGATTCCTGGTTTTGGTTCCGTTTACTGGAGGATGGGCTTAGAAACCAAGATCTCAGCATTATGTATGCTCATTGTTATTGGAGTATCATTGCTTCTAGGACATCTGAGCTGATAGAACAATGAAAGATAAGTATATATACCAAGCCATGTGTACACATCTCTATAGACACTTTTAGAGATAGACATCTGTGTTTTTATTGAGCTAAATGTGAATTCATACCGATATTCATCTCTTTAATGATGTGTTATTTGGCCCCCTCCCCTTGCTTATTGGTAAACTGCCACTCCAAAAATGATAACACTGACTTTCTGTACCTATCATCCATTTACTTTATTGTTAAATTCCAGTGTACATGCAGAGTGGTATTTGAATTATTAGTCATACCTTTATGAGAAAGCTCTTTATTAACTAAAGATTGTTAGCAAGGGCAGTAATTGTATAAATTAATTTTCCATAAGGCTTAGATCTATGATGGCTTAAAAATAAATTTCCAAAATGACTTGGATAGCTGGGTGTGGCGATGCATGTCTGAAATCCCAGCTCTTGGAAGGCTGAGGTAGGAAGAGGATTGCTGGGAGTTCCATGTCAGCCCAGGCTACACAGTGAGTTTAAGGCCAGCTTGAACTACATAGGGAGTCACATCCTCATTTATCACATGACATTTTCTTATGCTTGTTACCATGCAATACCCTGTATATAGAATGGAGAATGTATATTTTCAAAAGAAAAAATGAGAAAGCATAGATTTTATTATATCATTACTGTCAAGCATATTGAAGAAAGAGAAAAGGATGGCTGAGTCAGAGAGCAGCTGTGACCTGTTTTTTAGTGTGGGCTTAATTATGGACAAACTCTTTTTCGCTTGCTCAATGGGACAGTTCATAAGCCTCTAAAAAGCCCTTCTAATGAAAGTCTTTTCTCAGTTTCCCATCTTTTACATGTTGCTTACAAAACAACCTTTGTTCAGAAAATAAGGTGGCCCCTTGATTTTAGGTTAAAAGTCCTTCTAAAACTCTTTCCTACATCTGGTGTTAAAAATGAAATCAAGTTTTAGGAGATACAGTACTAAGATAACTCAATGTTCCACTTAAATAAATATTTTTAAAATACTGATAGAGATAATACACACAACAATTACAATTATAAGTCACAAATACACGCTGATTTGTGTTTGACTCAAGAAAATATATTGAAAAAATAGGTGTTAGGAGGACAAAAATATATGTCAGGAGTTTCTTGGAGAAGGTTGAAGGAGGAAGTAATTCAGGCACCAGAAAGTAATCCTTGTCAGACTACATGGCAGAATTCAAGGTAAAGATGAAGAAGATAAGGAACATGTTGGAGGAAGATTGGGGAGTTTCTGAGTTTATGGTATCATAAGACAAGATTAAAAAGTAGGCACAGGCAAGGATATAAGAAAATCTGAGTGCTAATCTAAGGATTTTAAATTGGAAGGGACAGCGTTAGACTTTAGTGCTGAAAATCAGGTCGGTGAAACTTGGCATACTTAGAGGCCCAGGTTCTGTTCATGTTGTCAAGGGAAGGTTGAGGCCTCAAGAATGTTAACTCAGCATTCACAGGAGCTGAATGCATGAAGCAAAAATAGACTGAATTTGTTTATTAAAGGATTTTGATGTACCCATTTCTGACAGTGTGACTTCATACATTATTAGAACACTGAGTTGAAACTGATGGAGGCCTGAAAGTATGTTAGTTAGTGTGGGAACTGCTAAGGGAAATGTCCTAGGAAACTCCCATTTGAGTGACTGCAATCGGAAAACAATTAGTATAATACATTTTTTAAAATTATCATATATAAAGTTGCACTAAAGCAGTGGTTCTCAATGTTTGGTCCCTGGGAACCCGCTATTTTGAGGAAGTCATTTTTGGCCCTACCCTAAGCCTACTAAACCAGAAACTCCAAGGACACTAAAATTAGAGAAGCACTGCACAAAACCTATGGTAGCTCACGAGTGATTAACTGTCCCATGGGGGAAAGAAGCAGTGGTTCTGGAAATATGAGTGTTTGTAACATCAACTCCTGGTGAACAGTGTCTCTCCTTTCCTGTCTCACCACATCTTCATTAAATGAGGATGAGGGTAGTAATTGGCTCCTCAGTGAAGCCAATCCAGTGCCTGCTTCCACTGCCACAGATCTTCCAATCTGAGAACAATGAGAAGGAAAAATCGTAGCTCTCATTATCTTTTTCTACACGGAGCCCACTACCCATCCTTCCTGTTTCTTATGAATTATGTTTTTCTCTCCCACATATTGTGGAAGTCTTAACCCTCAGTACTTCAGAATGTGATCTTATTTGGAAAAAAGGTCTATATAGAGGTATCAAGCTAAAATGAAGTCATTAATGTAGGTTCAAATCCAGTAGGACTAGCACCTTATTTTTTAAATAAGATATTTGGACATAAAGATAGAGACACAAGGAGGAAGCAAGGTGGAGATACATCCAGGAGATGGCCATGTGACTTGATGATGCATCTGTAAGCTCAGGAGGGCCAAGGGTTCCCGATAAGCACTAGGAAAGGTACCTTAGAGAGTTCACAGAAAGGAAAACTGGATGTTAGGCTTCCGACTTCCAGAAATGTGAGCCAATCCTTTCTGCCCCATTCTTAGCATTTTGTTGCAGGTATCCTAGGAAGTTAATGTCTGGCTCTGAGTCTGGTGCAGGAGCTGACAATGACTCTCACCAGTCAGTTGGGAAACTCTACAGAACTAGAAGAGAATGCTGCAGGGTCACTGAGTGGAAAAGACTTTTAGAGAGGAAGGAGGTGCAAAAAGAGGTTAGCTTCCATATGGAAGTCTGGACACAGCCCTTGGCTAGGTGTACACATGTAAAAAACATGATTTGTTAAAGTTTTATATTGTTTGAAAGAAATAATATTCAGACATTTTCAGAACCCAATAACTGCGGTACTTAAGAGAGCAGTGTAATACACAACCTCTCACAACCACAAGTTGCTGGCCAGGCAGGTGGGCTAACTGTGGGCAGCAATGCTGATAGGAAGGGATGCTTAGGTCTTCGTGTTTGCTTTAGTTCTCATAAACTGAAGAGTAGAAGGAAAACAGCCTCAGGGAAATTAGGTTGAGTTGTTCCCATGTTTATTCCCTTGAGTCCAAGTTATAGCTGAATGTTGCAGAAAGGATTTGGCATGCAGTCTTGTTTCGTCCACTCTAATGACATAAACATTCAAAAGAAATAGGACTAAAGTGCTGTCAATAAAAACAGTGCAGCTATTAAACTGCTTAAGTCCAAGACGTAGCCTAGTGGCACTTTCTACAGCTAATTTGGAAAGACAGCTAGAGACTTGCAAGAGGCTGAAGTCTTCAGCAGGTCCTCAAGGAGTAAGCTGTTCCTTTAGCAGGAAACAAAACTTCCTCTCAAATGGTGCTAAACCCAAAACTTTGCATAGTGTTGTAATGGGAGGTCCCTGCAAGATGCAGACAAGTTATGCTAAAGGAGATGGAGGTAAAGCAAAACTTTCAAATGCTGCTTTAAAAAAAGCTCATCTATCCATAGCACTTCTCCATCTCTTTCAGTTAATTAGCTAACACATACAGTATTTATGTTGTCTACTATTTGCTAGGATGTGGTATGTCATGGGTATAGCAATGGCTAAAGAAGATAAAATAAAATTTCAGTTGAGTTTATATTCTAGAAAATCATTAAAAAAACAGCTTGCCCTTCACTCCTTCTCTTGGCTTTTAAATCTGCTCATTCTTAGGTGACAATAGGAAAGCTGAAAAAAAAATAATAGTGGCGTAAGGATTTAAAGGGCATCACATTGTATTCCTAGAGACACAAAACATCTCAGGGGGCAATTAGGAGTCAGTTATAAACAGGGAATTCTGCCCAATAAAAGAAACATTCCTAAATATTGTCTCTATCTCCTTTTTTCCCCTTTTTTATGGCATTAACTCCATTTTATGACATTTTATGACTATTTTATGGCATTAAGACTACAGAAGCTTTTTCAGCTTCTTAAAATATTCAAAAGGCAGTCCTCAAAGATGATTGAATTTTCACCATCAGATGGAATTTGGAATATATTCAATTTAACTCTCAAGACACCTATTTTTAACAGAAATAAAAGTTATTATGTACCTACATCATTTCTTATCAATAAGACTATAAAATTCACTAGTCAGTAAAGTTGTAGAAAGCACAAGAGTGTCTGGGTGATCCTAGGCACTGACTGCTCAAGAAGCTGATTCTTTCAGAAAACGTTCCTCTCCTTGCTTTTTATCGCATAAGTGGGCCAGGGCTCTATAAGATCATGAATCATTTGAAGAAGATTTAATAGGACACCGAATGTTCAGAAGATGCAGTGCACCAGGGAGAAGCGTGGAGTCTTCTCAAGGGATGCAGCACCATACTTACCTGGTAACCTGGATATGTGGAGTGGGTCAGAATTTTAAAAACCAGCACCCAAATCTCTTCATCTCTTTGGGCCTACCTGACCCACTGAGTTTTGAGGATTACATTCTATTCTGCTGCACTCATTTGAAATTCAGCTGCTTATTGATTTTAAATACTTAGACCATCATTTTCTTTCAACAACCAAGCAATTTGGACACAAATAACACTTTACAAAGAGTTCTGACGTTGTTCAAACTGACTTCTGTATCAAAGTGAACTGGTTCTTTATGTGCTGTGTATCAAGATGGAGGCCTGTGATATGTCAAGTAAGATCCAGTTCCTGTGACCCACCCCGTGTCTCCAAGGGGGCTAGAACTCACTAAAATTTATTTAGAGAAATCAAAACCATGTGACGTTTCTTGTTTCTGAATATCCTGATGAGTTGTAAATTCATATTAATATATATTAATTTAAAAAACACTATAAAGTTTATGAAAGATTAAGGAATATTTGGGCAGAGAATTAAACAAGATTTCTTGTTATTTTAGATCACATGGGAAATGATTAAACAGTTCACTTATATTTTTCTTTTAAAATTAATCTTGAAATTCTAGAAATCAAGATTTATATAAACAAATTTTTATGTAATGACTACAGTTTTCTTCTGTTTATTGTTCATATCCAAATTCCAACATTTTATTTAAAACTAGATAATTTACAAAATGAATTGTAAAACATTAAATCAAAATTGTTTTCCATATTCTTTTTCAATATTAGTGACTACATTTACATTTCAATAACAATGTCACATGCTCTTTTACAAAAATAAAAAACATCGAGTTGGAAAGTAGTTAAGATTTCAAAAGAAAGAAAGCAAGAAATAACAAATATTGAATAGAAAAAATTAATTGTTATATTTAAATAATTATAGATATATAACAAAACATTGTATATAATATTGTTAAATATATTATATACAATTAAATGATTATTAATTTAAAAATTATGTGATAAATCTAGGTAATTTTCTTAACCAATTACTTGCACTCCTTCAAATGAGAATTGAAGCTTATCTCTATGTTTATCCAAATGAAATTAAGTAGGAATCTTTAGTAACTTGTGGCATCTAGCATATATTTCGAGGTTGGTGCTTTTTCTCTTTACAAAAAGCATGTGACATTGTTCTTGAAATGTAAATAAAGTCATTAATGATCTTTTCTGTGCTTTCTTTCCAACACGTGTGTGTGTGTGTGCGCGCACACGTGTGTGTAATAGCAGCAAATATTTTGATGACATTGTCTATTTTCATGCCTGTGTTAAGCTCTGGCCATTCTCCTGCCCATCTCTGCTGACTACTCCATTAATGAAGACAATTGGTTGTTACCTGTAGGCTTTACCGTGTCCTCATAGCAAAGTTCACTTTTGAGTTTAGACAGAGAATCTCTTGCTCAATCTTCTGAGACTCACAATCAAACCATTCCTTCTGCTAGTGGTACAGTGATTGTCAGATAATTGCAACAGTGAGCTCATGTCATGCTCTACATCTTGTCTCCAGCTTAGATTTATTTTCTGTAAATGTCTGTTACTTTGTCTTGGCTCAGCAAACTTCTAAGTACATAAAAATATACCTTTCTGAGCACTATGTATTTGTACTTCCCATATCCACCAGGCCAGTTCTGGTAGTATTTGTGACTTACATCACTTCTCCCTGCTTTTCTTAATCTTTTACCTCTCAAGATGACCTCTTTATTCATCCAGTGGTTGAAGATAAAAATGTTCATACATGTTTGAATTCTCTTTTTATGGATCTCCTTAGAAGGTCCATAAATCCTGTTTGCCTGGGACAGTATCAGATTATGTTTACTTTCTTAGCATAAATAATACTAGGGTTCTCATTCATTCTCAAGGTATTCTGGTTTGGGTAATAAATTATGTGTTTATCCAAACCTTATTCCAAGAAGTATTCTATACAATGCATCAAAAATCTTATCGGCACTACCTTCAAAATACATGATTATCCACTCACTTCTTATTTTCAACTTACCATCGTGGTCCACAATATTTATCTTCTCTTAGATCACAGCAACAGCCTTCAAGCTGGCCTTTGGCTTCTATAATCACTTACTATAATCTATTCTCTATCCAGAAGAAGGCTTATATCATTAGCCTTCTACAAAATTCCAGTAATTTCTAATCTGAGAATAAACCTGGAGGTCTTGCCATCCCCTACTAGGCCACAAGTTAGCCTGCCTCTATTTATCTTTCCATAACCACAGGCTAACCTTCTTCCTCTCTAATTTTTCCAAGTCGTACTTCTTGCTTTGTGCAAATACTATGAATTCACTCTCATCTTTGCATTTTGTGTTCTGTCTGCCTAAAGCATTCTTCCCCTGGCCTTGTCAGGGTAATGCCCTAACTTTATTCAATTATTTCTCCATTCAAATGTCAACTCATCTGAGAATTTCACGATACTCTCTTAAAGCATCTTCTTTGATTCAGTGCAGGAATCAGAAATAACTATAGATATTTCATGCAGAGAGGAATTTGATTTAAAAATTAGGAGCTTATAAAATTATTAGAAGAAAGAAGATTAGAGAATCATTCCTTGACCCAGGCTTCAGGTCACACCACAGTGCAGTTAAGGAAATTGCTGATGTTATGATTATGTCCATGGCTGCTGTCCTGGGCACCCCATCCTTATGAAATGAATTTTAGTTGACACATCTTACAACTGCTGAAGCCTCACAGTGAGTTGCACAATGCAAGAAAATGGTCTCTTATCTCTCAGAATTGTTCACATTTTATGCAAGGATGTCTCATTGGTAGAACTTAAACCATGCTTAATGAACTAGTTGAAAGGGTATCTGGGAAACATATTTTTTTAGCCTTCCTATCTTAAGTATGAGTCAAGTTCATAAAAAGAGAGGGACTGGGCACAGAGTACCAACAGGCTGCATATGATCGCCTTAGCTATATCACACTCATATTTGTTCTGCTTAATTTTTCTCCAAGTATGTAACATTTCCTTAAATGTTTACTTGTTTGCTTATTATGTCTGCCTTTTTTAATAAACTCTAAGAAACGAGTGTGTGGATGAATAAAGAAATCTTTACTGCAATATGTGCCTGTCTCAGAGGTCATATTTTAAATGTTACAAAAACAAGTAGTATTTGCACATTTTATAGGAAGATTATTATCAGAGGATTATTTCATTGAATAGAAAAAGTGGAAGCCTTTTGGAGTTAAATTAGTAAATTTAAGAGAAATTCAATCTTAGGTCCGCAAGATTTTGTCGGAGTAAAAGCAATCAATTAATTGTACTTTTGCAATTATAATGAAATTATATCTACTTCTTTTGGAGAAGAAAATGGATATCTGATATTTGGGAATAGCAGAAACTTTCCATTGTTTTTTTCCATTTTTCACTATTCTCCATGGGAAATTGATCTGACTGATAACAATATGGGAACTCTGCTTATGGTGGCTTAGCTTTTCTTCTCTCATTCACAGGATCTGAGGGCCAAATGCCAGAAGCCAACTGGGCCAAGTTGCCCTGTAGGGAGCAGCCTGCAATTGTCCAGCTGCTCTGCCTATGACTGACCAGTCAAGTTCAATTTATGTGCAAAGAAACAGAAGATTATTTTGACCCTATGAGTGAATTTATGTTCTGCAATATTAAAGCAGATTATTTTCACACTTAATTTTCTCCTGGGTCTATTAGAGTAACTCTCAAACTTAGATGTATGTTGGAATCACCTGAAAGCATTCAGTCATGTGGCTGAGTCTCAACTATAGAGATGCTCATTTAATTGTTCTGTGGTTCCAGTTTGAGAGTTAGGAGATTTAACAGTTCCCCAGATGATTCTAACAATCAGCCAAGGTTGCATATTGTTGCCTATGGGAAGGGATATTAATTACTGTCTTCAAAACTCAATAAAAAGGGCCACCATGCCACCACTCCCAGTGCAGAGGAAGGGGGTTCCGGGCCACTGTACCACCGCTCCCAGCACAGAGGAGGTGAACTGCATGGGTGCCAACAGCACACGTACACCCCGGCACCACCCCTACAGAAACCTGTCAAATGAAAAAACACGTAAACAAGACTCAAAACTAGACTTCCAGATCACCTACAGCAACCCCAAAGGGAAATGAGATGGAACACTCTGATACTCAACCACTTGGATTCCCTGAACTGGCAACAAAAGAGGATCTGGGAAAAATGAAATCAGAAATAATTTCTCAGATAAGAGCAGAGATTGTGCTCATAGTACAAGAAATGATTAATAATTCTAGAGAGGTGCTGAGGAACATGATGAATTCCCAACATAGGAAACAAATGGAATCCATAAAACAGATGCAAACAGATTTCCAGGAGATTAAAAACTCCATTGAAAGTCTACACATCAGAATGAGCCAATGTGAGAATAGAATTTCAGATATAGAAGATAAGATTATAATTAGTGACCAGGAAAAGAAAAATTGCTTCAAAATTGTAAGGGACCATGGGAAATCAATCCAGCAGCTGCTAGATGATGCAAAGAAGAATAACGTAAGAGTAAGTGGAGTCAATGAAGAAACAGGAGAGAGTGCAGATGACATAAAAAAACTTCACAGAAGTGATGGCAGAAAACTTCCCAATCAAGAGAAAAGAACTTGACATACAGATAAGTGAGGCATATAGGACTCCAAATAGCCTTGATCAAAAAAAATCTACACATAGGCATATAATTGTTAAGATTCCAGAAACCCAGCAGAAGAACAAAGTTCTACAAGAAGTTAGAGAAAAGAAACAAATCACATACAAAGGAAAGCCCATCAGAATCACAGCAGGCTTCTCACTGCAAACCCTCAAGGTAAGAAGAGCTTGGAGTAATATATTGCAAGCCCTAAAGGAAAACAGCCTCCAACCCAGACTGTTGTACCCTGCAAAACTATCTTTCAAAATGGATGGAGAAATAAGATACTTTCATGAAAAAGAACACCTTAGGAACTTCGTGAATACCAAACCAGCACTCCAAAAAAAATGTTAGACAAAATCCTAGGAAAAGACAAGGTGGCTCACAACCCCAGGAGGCCCAAAAGAATGAATCCACTGGGCACAAAGGGAAATTAAAAGCAAAGGGTGAGAATCAAACAAAAAGAAAAAGTCATGACAATGATAAGTCAATATGTATCAGTTATAACTATCAATGTTAATGGTCTCAATTCACCAAGTAAAAGAAATAGGCAGAATGGGTCAAGAAGCAAGATCCAACAATATGTTGCATACAAGAAACACACTTAATTAAAAAAGAAACTCATAGACTGAAAGTTAAGGGGTGGAAAACAATACTCCATTCAACAGGAACCTGAACAAAAGAAGGAGTAGCTATGCTCTTTGCAGATCAAGTGGATTTCAAACCAACACTGATTAAGAGAGACAAAGAAGGACACTACATCCTTATAAAGGGAACAATCCAACAGGAAGAGATGACAATCATAAATATCTATGCACCAAACACTAGTGTGCCCAACTATATAAAAGAAATAAATACTAACGGACACGAAAAGTCATATATGCAATAATACAATAGTAGTGGAGGACCTCACTACCCCACTGTCAAAAATAGACAGATCAACTAGACTAGAACTAAGTAATGAAATACTAGAACTCAATTGAACTCTTGAACAAATAAATTTAACAGATGTTTACAGAGTTTTCCACCCCGCAAAATCAGAATACACATTCTTTTCAGATGCACATGGGTTGTTCTCCAAAATAGACCACATACTTGCTCATAGAATGTGTTTAAATAAGTGCAAAGGAATTGAACTTGTCCCTTGTATATTATCAGACAATAGTGTGATGAAATTGGAGATCAATAGCAAAAGAAACCACAAAAATTTCATAAACACATGTAAATTGTACAACACACTTTGGAATAACTAATGGGTCACAGAGGAAATTAAAGAAGAAATCAGACAGTTCTTTCAGTTAAATGACAATGACAATACAACATATCAGAATCTATGGGACACAATGACAGCAGTCGTACAAGGGAAATTCATAGCAGTGAATACTCATATTAGGAAAACAGAGTGAACCCAATTAAACAAGCTGATGCTGAACCTCAGGCTTCTAGAGAAAGAAGAGCAGGACAAACCCAAAGCTCATACAAGGGATGAAATTATAAAGATCAGAGCAGAAATCAATTCAATGGAGACTAAGAGAATGATACAAAAAATTAATGAAGCCTAGAGTTTGTTCTTTGAAAGAATCAACAATATTAACAAACCCTTAGCCAACCTTGTCAGAAAAAGGAACAAAAAGGCCCAAAAACATGCAATTAGAAATGGAAAGGGTGAAATTACAACAGACCCAGCAGAAATCCAGAGGATCATCAATACCTACTTCCAGAATCTCTATGCCAATAAGATGGACAACACAGAAGAAATGGACAGATTCCTAGATAAGTATGAATTACTGAAGTTGAATGAAGAAGACCTAAAAATTCTAAACAAACCAATATCAATAGGTGAAATTGAAAACATAATTAAAAACTTACCACCTAAGAAAAGCCCGGGCCCTGATGGCTTCACTGCTGAATTCTACAAGACATTTAGAGAGGAACTACTGCCACCACTGTTCAAACTCTCAATGAAATTGAAAGGGAAGCAATACTTCTGAAATCATTCCTGGAAGCAAGCATCACCTTAATCCCTAAAGCAGAGAAAGACCCAACTGAAAAAGATAACTATAGGACTATCTCACTAATGAACATAGATGTAAAAATCCTTCATAAAATACTGGCAAATAGAATGCAGAAGGTCATCAAGAAGATCATACAACCTGACCAAATGGGATTCATCCCAGGGATGCAGGAATGGTTCAACACATGCAAATCAATCAATGTAGTACTCTATATCAATAGAGCCAAGGACAAAAACCATATGCGTATCCCAATAGATGCAGAAAAAGCATTTGACAAAATCCAACATGCATTTATGATAAAAACCCTACAAAAATTGGAATAGACAGTCTCTACCTCATTCTGATAAAAGCCATCTATGAAAAACCAACAGCCAATATCATATAAATGGTCAAAAACTGAAATCCTTCACACTCAAATCAGGAACAAGACAAGGATGTCCACTATCACCACTCTTGTTCAATATAGTTCTGGAAACATTAGCCATGGCAATTAGACAAGAGAAAGAAATAAAAGGAATAAAGATAGGAAATGAAGAAGTCAAATTGTCATTATTTTCCAATGACATGATACTCTATAGAAGACCCTAAGAACTCCACCAGAAGTCTTCTAGACTTAATAACCAAATTCAGCAGTGTACCTGGATACAAGGTCAGCACACAAAAATGAACAACTTTCTTCTACATGAAAAATATGCTGACTGAGACAGAAATAGGGCAAACAATTCCTTTCACAATAGCATCCATAAATCCGAAATACCTAGGAATCAACCTAACAAAAGAAATCAAAGACCTTTTCTCTGAAAACTATAGCACTGTGAAAAGAGAGATTGAAGACAATATCAGAAAATGGAAAGATATCACCTGATCCTGGGTAGGAAGGATCAACACAGTGAAAATGGCCATACTTCGAAAACTGCTATATAGACTCAATGCAATCCCAATTGAAATCCCAGCAGCATATTTCACAGGCCTTGAGAAAACAGTCCAAAAATTCATTTGGAACAAGAAGAGACCTGGAATAGCAAAAGCAATTCTCGGTAACAGAGATATGGCAGGGGGTATCACAATCCCCAACTTGAAACTATACTACAAAGGTACTGTGATAAAAACAGCATGGTACTGCCAAAGAAAGAGACCTAAGGACCAATGGAACAGATTAGAAGATACAGAAACAACTCCAGCCATATTCAGATACCTCATCTTTGATAAAGCAGCCAAACACCCTCACTGAAGGAAAGACAGTCTCTTTAATAAAGGGTGCTCAAAAAATTGAGTTTCAGCCTGCCAAAGATTAAAGCTAGAGCTATACCTCTCACCATGCACTAAAGTAAAATCAAAATGGATTAAAGATCTAAATGTTAAAATAGAAATGCTGAATCAGCTAGAACAGAAGTTAGGAAGAACTCTTTAAGACATTAGTGTAGGAAAAGATTTTATGAACAAAACCTCAGTAGCCTGTGAACTAGCACAAACAATCAATAAGTGGGATGTTTTTTTTAATTAAAAAGCTTCTGCCCAGCAAGAGAAACCACCAGCAGTGTGAAGAGACAACCCACAATGTGGGAAAAAATCTTCACTTGCTTTTCCTCAGACAAAGGTCTGCTATCTAGAATCTATAAAGAACTTAAAAATATCAGACCTCCCAAATTTAAAGACCCAATCTGAAAATGGGCATTTGAAATGAACTGACATTTCTCAGAAAAAGAAGTAAAAATAGCAAATAAAGATATGAAAAAATGTTCAACATCACTGGTCATTCCAGAGATGCAAATGAAAACAACACTGAGATCCCACCTCACTCCATGTGGAGAGCGAAAGTTTGAAATAACCTTCAGAGACCTCTGAGTCTCTTGAGAACATAATGAATCCTGGATATGCAGCTGGCACAAAAGCAAGGATGGTTACTTGTAACGAGAGTGGTTAAATAGAAAGAGTTCGAATGTCTGTAATGCAAGGGAATGTTATTCCCGGAGTTGTAAAGATACCTTTGACCTTTTCCTTGGAAAATATTTAGTCGCCGAATTATGTACAGAGGAGGGGTTGGGGGTTGTGGAAAAGGTATATAAAGGGCAATAAAGTGGGAAGAGGGGTCTCTCCTCTGCCTCTCTCTCCTTTTTCTTTTCCTCAGAGATTTTGTTTTTCTTTCATCCTCTCTCCTCCTCTCAGGTACTGTTCGACTAGTGACAGCTGGCACTGTCACAACTCCAGAAAGAATGGCTGCTATCATGAAATCAACCAGTAACAAACGCTGGTGGGGTGTGGAGAGAAAGGAACCCTGCTCCATTGCTGGTGGGAGTGTAGACTGGTCCAACCACTGTGGAGATCAGTATGGAGATACCTCAAAGAACTAGGACTGGAAGTCTCATTTGACCTAGCTATTCCCCTTCTAGGTATCTTCCCCAAAGAACTGAAAGAATCATACTGGTCTGATATATGTGCACCCATGTTCATACCAGCACAATTTGTAGTAGCTACAGAAGTAGCCCAATTGCCCATCAACTGGAGACTGGATAAAGAAAATGTGGTTTTTTAATAAAATGGAGTACTACTCAGCCATCAAAAATGAGAAATTGGAGACATTTATAACTAAATGGATGCACATTGAGGCAATACTCTTAAGTGAAATAAATAGGACACATGTGTAAATACTGAATAGTTTCTCTAGTGTGAGAAACTGTAAGTGTAAATAAGGACTAAAAGGTAAAATAGATAATGTGAAATAGGAAGAAAAGGGGCAAAGGGGAAGGGGAAGTGGGTAGGGTAGGGGAAAGGAAAGAAGGGAATGGAATTAATATGAGAAAAAGAAAAAATGGAAACAAAGTCTTTGTAGATGTGGAGGGATGGAGTGGCTGAAGGGAGGGCAGGGGACAGGGGAAAAATAAGAACCAAGAGAGATTATATAAACATGCAAATTTCGAATGATGAATGTCATTATATTGCATACCTAAAATGTACAAATAAAATAATATTTTTTAAAAACCAAAAACCAAAAAACTCAGTGAAACAGACTGAAATTGGTACTAGTTCATCAATTGCCATATGTTATGGAGTGAATTATGTCCCCCCAAAAGATAAATTCTAAACCCTGGTACTTTATGAATGCGGACCATAATTGGAGAGTCCTTGTAGATATAATCAATGTAGATGTAATCAATGAAGACATGAAGGTAGGTAATCTGATATGACTGATGTCTTTATGAGAAGAGGTACAACACAGAGAGAGAACCACAGAGAAGATAGCCCTGTGAAGACAGAGGCAGATATTAGAGTTAAACAAACCAAAGAATGTCTGGGATACTGGAAACTGAAAGATGCAGGAAAGATACTGCTCTGTAGATTTTGAAGGGAGCCTGGTCATGACAACTCTTTGAATTCAAACTTCCACCTTTCAGAACTAAGAGAAAATAAATTTCTCTTGTTTTAAACCACCAATCTGTGGTGCTTTGGTACTGCAGCTCTATAGAATTTTACACAATGCTCTTATTTTCCTATCAATTTTTGGTTGATGCTCTCCTCCCTCTCCACTTAATGCCTCTACTTTTATTGGTTGGACACTTAGACACGCCCCACTCAGTCCAGGCAGGTAAGCCACGCCTACCATGTAGTATTATTCCTCAATGTATGTTTCTATGCTACTCTTCTCATCAATGACTGATACATATGCACACATTCACATCCACACACCTTTTAACTAAAACGTTTTTAAGAGTTTATTTGTTTTAAATTTTGGATTTGGCATTAGAGTCCAGAATTGGGATATTGGGTTTGAACAGTATAGGTATATTTAATTTCAAATGGCATCGGGTTGCATTGTAGAAAATTAATCAGATTCTATAAAACTAATCACAATGCACATTTTCAGTGAAATGCATGAGAATATCCTTTTGTTGGCATGCTCTATCACCATTGTTAGAAAACTTTAAATTTTTGTCAATTAGATTTATATAGGTGATTTCTTTGTTATATTATTTAATTTTTGTAACTATTAGTGATTAGAATCTCCACATCAATTAGACATTGTAATGTTATTTTTATGAACAAATTATAATGCATTTTCTCCAGTGTTCTATAGTGTACTCTTTTTATTGTCAATGTTTAAGCAGATCTTTTAGTGTAATACATATAATTTTTTGTTATTCTATGCTATCCTTTTATTTAGCTATTATACACCTTATCTACAGTTATCTTAATTATCCTTCAATGTTTCAAATTACATAGTATTAAAATTTTCTGTGGTTCCATTTGAAATAAGAACTCTTCTTAACCTAGAGTATGCACAAGACTATGCACAAGAAAATTTAGATTTTCTTGAAATATTCATTTGATTTTGCTTTTTGTATGTAATATTTTAATTTTTTGTATATAGTATAATATACAAGTTCAATTTCATTTTTCTTAAATGGACAGTTTTTATGTTCCTATTATTTAAAAGAAATTTTTTTTGCCTCGGATTTGATTTACTGATTTTGTAAAATATTGAATTTTAAAGTAATATTGATTTTTTCTTGATTCTTTATTCTGTACTAATGGCCTATTTAATGTTTATCTGTGCAGTTTAAGTGTAGTGACCAGATGATTTCTGATTTCAATAAATTTCTTTAATTTTCTCAAGTTGTAGCTTAAATTTTTTCAAAAGTATATTTTAGAAATTTTCATTACTCTAAATAGAATAATTTTACTATTTTCCTTTTGTAGGAGTTTCTTGCTAGGACAGAATTAAGCTATGTGCTTTACAAATGTATCTTCTTCACAGTTACCTTAACAAATTATTCCGTTAATGGATGCACCTTGAGACCATAATATTAAATGAAGTAACTCAGACATATATGCTTAAATATATGCTTAATGACACATATAGTATGGACAATGTATCTAAAAGTGTACCTAGACTTGGTACAATTGTCTTACATATTTTATGTTTTTTGGGCTATGAGTCTGGTTTTTCATCTGGATATATGGTAATTAAATAAGGTCTTATAAGATAACTGAATCTGATGTTGACAAAATAAAAGGGGCATGGAAGGAAGGGAAAAAAGAATTGAAATGTGTTATGAATATGTACCAATTCCTTATAATGAATGATATCATTATGTACTGCAAACATATACTAATAAAAGTTAAAAAATATATATTCAAAAGGCTAGAGATATAGCTCAGTGGTAGAGCTCTTGCTGAGCATATGCAATGGCCTGCATTTGATCCCCAGTGCTACAAAATAATATTAATACATAATGATAATATTTTAAAAAGTATATTCTTTGGAAATTTAAAAATGCATAACTTCACTATATTGTTGAATTTTAACAAATGCCTCTTTTTTCTTGAGATTAGTAAAAAAAGATTGAAAATCCGTACCCAACTTGAGCCTAGACTGGAAAAAAAGATACTTTTATGCAGGTAAGTAAAATGCCAAATACTAAGATAAAAACTTGAAAAATTCCACATAGAGAAAAAATTCTACCCGTACAAGATTAAGACTCTGATTTATCCATCTCCAACAATGGGCACTAGAATATAACAAAATATTTTCTACTAATTTCTGAGAGAAGAGTATTAGTATCAAGAGGTACATATTTATCCAAGACATTTTCCTGCTAGGGCCAAGGAAATATATTGAAGTAATACAATATTTCAGGCAGTAGTTTTTATTATATAAAATATAAGTGGCTAACTGGTTGTGGTGGATGCCTATAATAACAGCACTTGGGAGGCTGAGGCAAGAGGAGGGCTATGAATTCAAGGCCATTTGGGCTACATATTGTGTTTAAAGGAAGACTGAACTACATAATGAGACCTTGTCTCAATATATATATATAAATTTTTTCCCATATATATATATATATTATTCTACATATATTCTACATATATATATATTCTATATATATATTCAATTTTTTTTTTTTTGGTAGTGGGGATGGGACCTTGCGCTTTTGAGGACGGCGCCAGAACCACTGAGCTAAATCCCTGGCCCGACTCTCTATATATTCTAATCATACTACTTTATATCTGGATAAAGACATTCTAGGAATGTTAAAAATAAGTACTCAGTAAGCCTCTTAAAACAGGTGATACATTCCCTAAGGAAAAAAATCTAATAATCTAAAACTAAATAGGGGGCATGTAGGGAATTAGCAGAGCATCTTTTGGGCTGTCTCCTTGAGTGGATGTTCATGAGTGAAAAAGACATCATTTTGTTGCCAAATAATAGTATTTAAATATACTGCTGATTATAGCCATAGGAAAGGGAATTTTAACTATTTTTACAATTTAACCATCAAATTAAATTTCCAGGTTTCAAGGAAAAATGAAAGAAACAGACAATTGATCACATTTCCAAAAACAGAGAAATGGAGAAAAGAAAAAAAGAATAAGAATCTAAAACTAAGTAAGTTGGTCTTGCTGAAGTCTTTCTGGGATCTGTGAGTGATATTCTTAACATTTCTGCCATTCTACTGTGAGTGTCCCTTGCTATTCTGCACCTAACTACACTGAATTTAGCTTAAATACTTCACTTAAAAAAATCACAGCAGTTCTTTTTAAAGAGCAAAATGTTTTGCAATCCTGTTGATCTGACAATGGAGAGGCACACAGCAAGTAGAAGCTTTGCTTCTAGAAGAAGCCTCATTTCAATAGCTTAAGAGTAGAAAAGAAAAGTAGAGAAAGTTTGGTCTGTGTACTTTGCTGCTTCTTCTCTTGATGAGAGCAAAAACAGTAGTCACATGCACTAAGGGATCCATGGCTTTCTGCAGGTGCAAATTTCCCTAAGATATACCACTCTCTGCCTTCTTAAGGGCTCCTAGAGATGGTCTTAGGTGATCAAACCAAGTCATAGTTGAAAAAGCTCCACTCACTTATCACTGCCACCCTTATCCGAAATTCAAATTTGCCCACACACCCAGTGTCCCATTGTCACCAGCAACTATCTCAGGAAAAGCAAGATATCTGAGAGCAGAGAAAAGGAGGCCTGTTCATGTCACTGTGGTCTCAGAATTGTCTTCCATACAACCCACTTTAATCTGCAGCAGTATACTGATTATGACATTTCAGCAGTACTATCAGTTTGATTGGCTTAAGAGCCACCAGGAGATTAATAATCCACACTTCTGGGTGTTTCTAGGTTGGTCGTGAAGGTGTAAAGGTGGGTACTATATCCAGCCCATGGCCCCTCTCTGTCTGGTGCTGTTCTCATGTTCTGCTATCCAACCACCATGAATGAAACAGCTTTGCTCTGTTATGGCCTTTTGCCATGATGTTTCTGCCTTGCAGTTAGCCAGTAGTGGACTGAACCCTCTGAAACTGTGAACCAAATAATTCTTTCCTTCTGTAAGTTACAGTTGCCATGTATTTTGTCTAGAGATTGGGAAGCTAACTAATACAGAAAACTTGTATGAAAGAAGTGGGATTATTATTGTGACTATACCTGAGTAGGTGGTTCAGAAGCCTTTGAATCTAGTTTGCTGAAGAAATTTGGAAAGGATTGGAGATTGTGGGGTAGAGAAACCCTAACATGCAGAAGTGGAGCTTGGTGGGTGATTTTGATCAGAGATCAGATCAGAATGCTGACAGGAATGCAAACACTAAAGAATAGGCTCGTGAGGTTTCAGATGGGAATTCTATTGGTAACTAGACTAGAAGCCATGAGGTACACTATAGTAAAGAACATGTACATTTTGCTCATGTCCTGAGACTTTGCAGAAGGCTGGGTTTAGTAGCTGATTTGGTGGAAGAAATTTCAAAACAACCCAATGTTCAGGCTGTGGTATAGGTACTGGTATCTGCTTTTAGTCAGATGAGAATCAGTAGCAAAACATCAAGCAGAAGTATTTGAAAAACTCAAATTTTGGCCCCAAATAACCACATGTAAATTTGAATCCAAAGGAGGAATGATTTCTGAAAAGAGCACCATTACCAAGAAACAAAGTGCTCTGAACCAAGAAAATCAAGATGCCTTGAGAGCATCTCAGGAATTAGCAAGACCCTAACCTATCAAAGATTGAAAAATGTGAACCTTTGAGAAGAGAGCTCCTGAGCCCCATGCTCAAGAAGGTCCTCTTGGAGAATTGGTTTCCTGAGATTCATTTCACCATGCTTGGCTATCCAAACACTCAGAGGCTGCTGTAGCCAAGCACTCAGAAACTGCTGCAGCTACAATCCAAAGGGGCCTGCCTACTGCTCAAGATGGAGGTAGACCTTTGCATCATCCACATGAAACTAACTTTTGCATCATGCAGAAAGCAACAGTGCTGGGGACATGAAAGCTCATGCTCAAATTTTAAAGGCCAGGCCAGGCAATGTGCCCATGATGGGGCAAGGCATAAAGCTCTGGGAATGAAGCTGAAGTTGTAGTGAAGACGCCAAGAATTTGGAAATGCCAGAAATGTGGAACATCTGCTAAGGAAAGCTACAGGTAGTAAGTAGGACAGCCCAAGAGAGGCCATGAGATCTCCAACCAACAAGGCCTTATTGGTAGGGCTATGTAAGACCCATGGAACTCACATTTCACCACCATGTTCTCTGGCTTCTGAACATGGAGCTACAAGATTTAATGTTGCCCTGCTGGGTTTCAGTTTTACTTTGATCTTACTTTCTATTCCCCTATTTCTCCCTTTTTGAATGGGAATGTTTACCATATGCCATTGTGCCTTAGGATTGTGTGACCTTTTCTCTTTTCTTTTAAATTTTTTTTTTATTTTCATAGGAGCAAATGGCTAGGATTTTGCCTTTACTCTCAGAGGAGACATAGACTTGGACTTTTCTTACTTCTTTTTTTTTTTTTTGGAACCGGGGATCGAACTCAGGTTGTTCCACTTGCGCAGTAGGCAGCGAAACCACTGAGCTAAATCTGTCCAGCCTAAAAAGTCCAGCCTAGACTTGGACTTTTGAGCAATGCTGGAACTGTTGAGATTTTGAGGTGGGGATTAATGTGTTTGGGGTTGTACATAGGATAGTTATGTTATGTTAGGTGAAATTATGGCCTTGTTTTAAGTATAGTTTAAGATGTGTTTAGGTGTCAGGTTGACAAGGGGTAGAAAGTGACAGTTAAGCTGAATCATCAACTTGATTTGCTTGAGAGCCACCCAATGGATTAAAAAAGCACACATCTGGTTGTCAGGGTCGGTCATGGAGGTGGGACTTTGGTCATTACATAGATCCCTGATTCCTTCCTTTCTGTTGCTGTTCCTCTGCTCTGCTTCCCAGTCATCCATGAGCAAAAGTCATTTTTGCTACACTCTTTCTCCATAACACGGTAGCCTACCATGGACTGGAGAATTATTTTGGGATTTTCATTTCACCAGTATCATAGCTCAACATATGTCCTATTCTATTAGGTTTGTTTTTTCTGCCTTCCAAGTAGAGAGCTAGCTATATGAAATATAATTTATATTAAGAAATTGAAGATGGATACTGCTTTTTATGTGTTTTTCTAAAGTAAAATTTGCTCTCTAATAGAAGGCTTTTGAAGAGAAATGATGTAGAACAAAGAAATCAATATCTCATTTTAAAATTTCAAAATACACAACAAATTAGAAAATATCTTTTTAGCTCATTTCTAATTATATTACCTACTCCACTTCTATCTTATTTGCTGTGCATGTGCTTTGTTTGCTTTGGCTGATATTTCTTTCTCTGATAGAGCCTTAAAAACTTATCTTTTCTATAGGCTCATTGGCTCTAATCTGGTTATGGGTGGTCAGCAAATGGCGGCATTCACAAAATGTTGCAAGAGAGGTAGTCCTGTAGTAGAGAAACCACTGGGATGACAGTCTGTTCATTCCAGAAGAAAGAATTCATGGAACAGTTTTATTGGGGGAGGGTATGGATAAACATTGCTTGACCAAAGAAAGAAAAGAAAGAAAAACTATTGTAGTGATGACTGCTGGACTTAATTGTAAATATTTATGCAGTTTTGATGTTTACAAAGCATTTTTTAAAGCTTATCAAATCTTTTTTACATTTTCTGAATAACATTATTTTTATTCTCATTTCACAAATGAGATAAGAGGCTCAGATAAAGGAGCTAATGGTGATAAAGGTAGAATAAATCTGTCTTTATATACTAGATATTGTGTTTTCCCAAGTATCAATATTGTTTTCTTTGGAGAAGATTTAGAGAAGCATGACAAAGAGCAGTTAAGGCCCAGTGCAGGGATGAGGCTAGGGTAGGGAAGAGCAATTTTCCTCCCTGTAGAGAAAGGTGATTTTCTTCATTACAAGGAAGAAAAAAAATGCAAGGAATTCTTCAGAAGTTTAGCTCATGTATTAATTCATCCATTTAGCAAATATTTCCTGAATGTCTGCAACAGGAGATAGAGTAGTCAATGGAAGATTCCTGTCCTCATGGAGTGTCTATTTGGAGAAGACAGGCAACTTATAAAAGATAAACAAAATGCACAATATATCAATCAATGATAAGTACCAAAGAATTTTTAAAAAAGCAGAAGACAGGACATAAACTCTCAAAGACTCTCATAGACTGAAATTTCAGAGAGATTGAGCAGGAAAGGCTTCTGTAAGATAGCCGCTGAGAAGTTAACTAGTTTACCACTAATGTTATTTGTACTCATTTTTTTAAGGTGATGATTCATTTTTCCATTTTCTCTTGGATGATACCCAAAAGCCATCCTATTCTTATCAGATGTAAATTAATTAATTAACTATTGAATTTTGAGTGTTTCCAACTAATTATGTCTCCTAATTAATTCATCCAATGATTTTCATCCCATTATGATAGAAGGTGACAAACTTGATAAAGCCTGCCACACTGTATTACATTAATTCAGCAGGGTCTCAAGTAGGTAGACAGAATTCTTTTGTGTCCTTTTGCTTAGAAAGAAATAAATAATACAGAGCCCATTTCTGAGAAACTGTAGCTGCCAATACTATTAGAATGTTAGCTTGTATAAAACACATCACTATATTGTTTTTGCCGCAGTCCCAGTAATGCTAGCAATAGAAGGGGTAGGTTTAATTTCTTCTGCTATTTAAAGAGATAAGAGACTTAACACTCCATTTTTCTTCCCACCATCAGTAGGCATCCAAATTTACCATCTGAGACATTCACAGTCTATAGATCAGAAATATTTTGGTTTTTTTAATGAGGCTAGTGAAGGAAGTTATTTTTAAAAAGCCAAGTATTGACATTTAAAGGGCTTAGTAAGAAAACAGAAGCCCCATTTTCCTAACACGTAAGTTCAGAAACAAATGACACAGGAGTAAGAGAAAAAAATGTGCTTCATTATTGAGAAAGCTGTTTGGAGAACATAACTAGATTTGCAAACAAGTAAGTGGTTTTGTTAAGGTTGTTCTCTACAACTAATTCATCCCCTCAAACTAGAGGGCTGTCTGCCTGCCTTGTTTACCACATGGCTGAGAGCTAGTGAAAAGCAAAACACAACAGAAAAAAATATGCAGATCCCTTACAGTAGGCATGGTAGTTTCATTGAGCTGTGAAAAGAGCAGTTTTGACTGAGTCAGACATTCTCTTGTCTTCCTCGGAGAAAGGTCAATTTTGAGTGAATTGTACCGCAGGCGAGGTCTGAGTGTCACTGGAGTGCAGTTCCCACCGTATAGAAAAGTAGAAGGAGGCTTAGAATTCTGCCCTAAAGATTTCATTTGCTCCTGCAGTATTTTCTCATATTACCTTTAGTGAGCAGATGGAAAGATGCCTTTTAGTCCTGAAATCAGTTTGATCTTAGTTTTAACACTATTCATTCAATGTAAAAAGAAAGACTTGCAAAGATTTTTGTAAAAAAGTGGACATAGGAAAATAACCAAGAGTTATCTGAATGTAAAAAGTGTGCTCAGAACTATAAAAGTTCTATCTTCAAGGTATATCTAGAATCAGACATAAAATTTACCTCCAAGAAATTTATAAGTGGGTTACATAATAATAAAAAACATAAAATAAGTGATATAGCAGAGAATATTAATTGCTACCGTGATTCACTAAAGATATCACAGGATAGGGAGCAATGTGGGACATTGTCAAAAGCCCTAGCACCAGAAGCAAGAGAGCTGGGTTCCTGTTTTCCTGAACTCCAGTGGCATCATTCCAGGCCAGACTTATATAATATCTAAATTTGATTTTTGTAATATAATGTGACAAAAATTACCTTTAGATTTTTAAAGTCATGATGAATTAAGTTCTACATAATTTCTTTATAGTGACTACAGGGCAAAAATGAAAATAAAATGTAAACTGGTGGAAAGACAATAATGAAATGTGCACGTAAAGAACAGCCAAAGGAATAAGAAGGAAATCCAGCTATAAGTACTTCAAAGTTGCCAAAGAATATTTGTTAAAGGCTGGTGAGGAGGATGGCGAGAATGTATTCGGTGTTTCTGCATTTCCATGTCTGAAGAGAAATACATCGAATGCTCTGCAAAATCCAGTGCAGGACTCTTTCCTAAAGTGTAATTTCAAATACCGGGACTAGGAGCATCTATCTAGTCTTGAATGTTGTTTCCTCAAATGATTTTAAGTGTTGTCCATACTACGTACACCCAAGCAGGGAAAGAGAAACTGTCTCTAGCAATGCTATATATTTTGTAAAATGAAGTGTTTTTTTTTTAAGAATTTTTTTCTTTTCCTATGGCTATGCAAAAATAAGGCAATTTCTTAAAAGGACATAAAAAGGTTAACTTTAAAAGACTCACTGGGGAAAGGCTGGCTGTTCTTGAAGTTACTAACTCAGGCAGAGGGACTGTACAGCAACCCTATGATGTTGTGAGGTATCCCTTACTCATTTTCACCCGACCTTGCTGGTATCCTTGAGACTGGCCCGAAAGTGAAAACAGTGTGAGTGTAAATACAGACAGTGGAGAGCATCCAGGAAAAAGTAATCAGAAGTCTTCGTAAACCAACTCAGGCTTTTCCATATCTTCTTGTTTAACAGTTTTTTGCTGGAAAATGTAGAGGGGAAAGGGAGCCACACTGTGAAGAAATTGTGATAGAGAAAAGTCTCTGGTTAAGAAAGATTAAAACCCAAAGTTAACAAATAAGCAAACAAATAAGCTTCAAAGTAGGGCAGCTGGTAGGAAGTTCTCTGTAGCAGTGATGCTTAATATCATTAATGACATTGACACCTGGTGATGAATTAAAAACTGCTCTTTTATGAACTATACTAAAGGCTTGAGTAAAAATTCTTAACCCCAAAAAGAATTCTAATGGAATTTTGAGAGAAGAGAAAAGAAATAAGATCTGTACATGAAGTTATGTTATAGGGAGGAAAAAAGAAAAGAAACTATTCAGGATGAGATTGAAAGCAGTGATCAGACCATTCAGTAATAATTTACATTTAAATCTGGACATAAAATTGACAAAGGGAGCAGAAGCATCTCCTTCCAAGAACTTTAGAAATAATTAGAACAGTAATACACTTTTCAGAATAGTTGTATATTCTGTTTTCTCTTGATATAATGAAACATAAATAAAATTAAGTTTCTTTAGTTCAGAGTTTTAGTCCTCTTACAGATCCCACTTCCTAACGTTACCATGCTGGAGATCAAGTTTCTAACACATGAAGAGCTGTGAGACAAACCATATCCAAAATATAGCAGTAGTTGAGATTTAAGAAAGAGTATTGAGTTACTTTATTTTCAAAAACAAGGAACACAAGATGTTAGAAGGCTAAGAGTTACTTGGATAGCAATTTCTAATGCTTACAGTATGTAAGATCTATCAGACTCAGGTCTCACTTATGCTAGAGAGTTAATTGCTAATTTTAGATAAGCAAATACAATACAAATCATTGCCAGAAAAGTATTCTTAAGTAAATGAAATAGAATAAAAATGTATCTTTACTTTGGATAATTAACTTGCTCTTATTAATGTTACATAAATCTTATATCCAGTGAGTCATCAGACATTACTCTTAATAATAGCTTATAGTTTGGGATTTGAATTTTATAGCTTGAAATAATTATGTTTATTTTTCCTGTATCTAAAGGCAGGAGGATATGCAGGTGTACTAGGGAGAGTGTGTAAGGTGGAAGTTAAATTCGTCCACAGAACCTGAAAATGCAGGCTCTATTCTCTTCTTATTATGGGTGAAATGTTAGTGTGGAGCCAAATAGTTTATTTAGATCTATAAAAAAACCTGTGTGTTGCTTATGAATTCTTCATGATGAATTCTGGGATTTCAGTGCTGGAACTACTGTCAAAAGAAAATGAAAGACATAGATCAACATGGGTACTAATGTTTTGTGTTTGGAAAGTCGATCCCTTTTCAATTTAAAAACTTATTATTATTGAACTATATATCTACCATGAGCCTTTTCCAAAAATAATCTTTGGGGATACTACTCACTTTTTGGAAGTATTTGATAGTAGCATTCATAGCAGATGGTACATTACAGTTTCTGCTGCTGAGCTGTCCCCAGTGGCTTTGCTTTCAGAAATGCCTGAAAATAAGGTGCTACTACTTAAACATTGCAAAATCTGTTAGGTTGGTTTTATTTTAATAAATTATTGTCCAATAATACTTAGTTAAATTGTATCAATATCATAGAATGCTAACTCTGAATATAATACTCTAATTTTAACTTATTCTTTAAAAATTCTATTAATATCTCTTTTACTTTCTTGCTGTTTTCAGACTTACCTACATATGTAGCTAGATTCTTTTAGCTTTCACTGATGAAGCAACACTGATTACTTCACTATCAATGTATCTATTAAGATTGAAATATGTTATTCTCATATTATTAGATTAATTAAGATGTATTCAAAGCTATGGAATCCATGGTGGAGAGAAATTGTCAAAAACAGAAGAGTGGAAGGCATAGCATCACATGACCAAGGGAATGAAAAAATTGTCACATGCTTTTCATTTCTTTAAGATAATTGGTCATAAATATCATTTCCTCATTTTCCTAGATTTTGGTGTGGGAGCAAACTGGTATAAGGAAAGCATGGATGCTGGATCAGGTTTTTATATTTGGCTTCAAGTTTTAGCTCTTAGTTTTCTTAGTGCATCCTAGAAATTTAATTTTTTATGTGCCTTAGCTTCCTTAATTGGAAAACTTATACCATTTAAATTATATATTTGTTATGAGAATTGTATGATTATGAATATAATGGTCTAATATTATATATACGCTTAGTAGTCCTTTTTTCCAGAGTGATTTGATATTGTTGCCTCAGCTGTTCTTAAAGCTCAGCACATTCTTGCACTTTTTCAGATTATTATTTAACTCTCCCCTAAGTTATGTAAGTTTCCCAAGTGACTCCATGCAACACCAGAATTTAGTTTGGAGTGCAGGGAATCAAGGCCTTCTTGTGTATTTCCAAATATCTGGCATTTAGCAGTATCTATGATGAATACCTAACAAAAAAATATACAGTTGTTTATTGAACAAATCTGTTCAAAAATGTTCCATTTTTGCCAGAGAATTTAAAAAATTGAATTTCTGTATCTTTCAAGTGAAGCTCAGAAAAATGCTTACATTAAATACTTAGAAGTAGGATGTTTCAATGGTTGTTCATAAATGCAGAATTAGCTGAGGTAAAGGAGAATAGGAGACTATGAGCTTCATCTTTTCCTTTTGGTAAATTGGCAATCCTTGACATTTTTTAGTGAAGCTGCTATTTAAATTGGAGCTCTCTAAGAGACACACTAGGCAAATGTCAGGATATTGGAATAGATTGACTACTCTTACTCCCTACAGTGCTTTGAGAAAGGCAAACTTTACTCCAAATTCCAAACAGCTCTATATCAAAGCAAATTGGGGAGCACAACACAAGTATACAAGTTTAGTTAAAAGAACCTTGTTTTAGCTTATACAGTACCTAGCAGTCTAAGACAACAAAGCTTCATATGATGGTTTGTCTCTTCTCATTTTGTTTCTTAGGGCATATTATTCATTCACTTGGCTTCTACTAACAATTGTATGCTAATAAAAGCATAGTTTTAGCCTTCACTTATTCTCTAAGCTCCAGATGTATATAGGCATTAGAGTATTAATTTATTTTACTTGAGCCTCCATAGGTATTCAAAACTGAATATGTCCAAAACTAAACTCACAATTCTTGCCTTTCACTTGCTACTCCCTGGCCTGGTCCTCTACCAGTGCTCTTATCTAAACAAACAAAAAACAAAAATACTGCACCAATTTCCATTCAATTGTATGGGCCACAAAACCACCAAGATTTCATTCTTCCTCTCTCCCCTCTTTTCTATCTCTATTAGTCTTCTAGAATATATAACTAACTACATATTTAATAGTTTAAAGTGAGATTATTTTATTATCTCACAGTTTCATAGGCTAGAAGTGTGGCAGTGTGTGACCATGGTGGCATAAAGAATGAATAATTACTAGGACACAAGACTTCGTTCACTCACCAAGTGGGCTCAGACGGGGCTATCTCCACAGTGAGCAGCTACAGTTAGGGAAACTCCCAGGAGAAGCCCAGAAGCTGTGAATGTTCAGGCTTTTATTTAGAAAAAAATGAGTGTAAGAGAATAAAACACTTTGGGCAAGAAACTGTCTCAAAGCTAGGCAGTTTTCTTGGGGAAAGGGAAGGACAACAGCTAGACACAACATGATTCACTAATACAAACTTCTATCACTCCTCACAGAGCATGTGTGCTTTTGCCCTGCAGTTTAACTATTCACCCCTCAGCTGAGTCCCCCACAGCACCGTATGGTTGAAGTCTCTGCTTTGATTCTCACTGGGCTAGTATAAAGGAATTAGTCCTACAGTTCTTATCTGGATTTTGTGGCCCTCTTTCAACTCTGTCAACCACACTGTATTTGAAAGAGGGCCACAGTTTTAATCCATACGTAGTTGGCTTCTAGAAAGAAATGATGTGTTAGAAGGACATAGTGGAGGAAAGCTGCCCATGTCATGGCTTCAGGAAGCAAAACGGAAAAGAGGAACAAGAATATACACTTTCAGGTCATCCTCCCCCCACACACAGTGACCTACCCTCAACCAGGCCCCACCTTCTAACAGCAGGTCAGCTGTAGCACCTGTATGGTCTAATCACCTTTCACACATGAGAATTTGGGGGAACATTTTAGATCTAAACCACAATATTCTACCGCTGGTCCCCAAAGGCCCATGTCCATCTATTTATCCAAAATGCATTTAATCCATCTCTGAACGTTGCCAAAGTCTAGATCTCTTCCACAGTGCTGAAAAGCCCAAGTCCAGTGCCACCTCTGAATTCAAGGTAAACTTTGGCCTGGGAACCCCTTTGAAAACCAAAAGGAAATTTAAATAGTGCCAACATACAATGGCACGGGGTATACATCCCCTTTCCAAAAGGTAGGAATAGTGGGAGAGAAAGAAATCAGATCAGAGCAAGGCTGAAATCGACTGGGAAAATATTAAATCCTGTAGCTTTGCCTCTGGCACTCAGGGCAAGTTGTGGTAAGATGAGCATTCCAAAGGGCTTGGACAACGCCACACTTAGGGTATCACCAGTCGTAGCCCTTGTGGTTTCTCTCTTGGGGTGGATCCACTCACTGCCTGCAGATTTCCTCAGCAGATATTCCACACTCATAGCTTCTCCCAAGTCCTGGTGTTCTCTACCCCACTTTTGGCTTGACTCTAATGGCTTCACACATTGCCTTCTCAGACGAACACTACCTCACCTCTCTGGTCTTCCTCTAAAATCTAGTTGGAAGCCTCCTTGACCCAACAACTCTTGCATTCTGCATGCCTATAAAACTAGCACCTTGTGTGCTGCCATTTTGAGCAGCAGCCAGGTCTCCTTGGAAATGGCTGAGCCAGCCTGGGTTCCTGGATGGCTGAACTCTGGGAAGCATTTCTTTCTGCAGCCCCAAATTAGCACAATGTCCTAGGGCTGTTTATTCAAATGAAATCTTTGCAGATTTTCATCCCTTAAACCTGCAGAGGGTGATGTCTTGCTGATTCCTGAGATGTCTTTAAGCCATCCTTCCTATTGTCCCAATACAAAGTACTTGACTTCTTTTGTTTTTTATCATTTTATTTTTATTTTTTTTGAGACAGGGTTTGGCTATATAGTTCAGATTGGCCTTGAACTCACTAAATAGGCTGGTGTTGAACTTGTGGCAGTTCTCCCTTAGCCTGCCAAGTGCTAGAATTACAGGATTGTGCCACCACACCCAGCTTGATTTCTTTTTAAAGCTTATCTTTTTTGGCAACCATGTTCTCCATGAACCCAACTTTGCAGGCATTTACTTTCTGTTGAAACTAAAAATATATTACATTTTATGGGCCCTATCTTTTGTTACTGCTTCTCACTGGAGAACTGCCTAAAAGTAGCCAGCAGTAACCGTCATAGGGCATCTCTAACTGGCATCTCCAGACCTTTCCAAATTGTTCCCACAAACCAGTTCCAAAAGCTTCTGAACCACATGATCAAGTACTATCTCAATAATGACTCCATTCCTGGTACTAAAATATGTCTTAGAAATTTTCCTAGAAATTAAAGGATGAGAGGTTTATTTTGGCTCATAGTTTTAGTCCATGGTTGTCAAGCTCCAAGGCAGAAAAAGTAGGGCATAGGGACATAGCAGAGGAAAGCTACTCAAGTTATGGCAGCCTGAAGGCAGAGGGAAGTGAAGAGCTGAAAAGAAAAATGTAACTTCCGGGTCATGTCCTTGGTGACCCACTTTCAATAAGGCCCCCCTTCCTAATAGCAAGTGAGGTAAAACACTCTAATAATCCGATCATCTTTCACACATATAAGAATTTGAGGGACTTTGTAAATCTAACCATAACTTACACTCATTCATTTGTTTACATCCTTTTATTATACTCCTGCATCAAAGTCTGCATCCCAACACAAAGTGATTTGTCTCCCCTTCATCTTTTCTACCTCATTCTGCTCAACATTCCTGTGGGGTTTTCTCAGGTACAAACAATGCTGAATACTTTATATACATTTGATGCTTGCAATGGACTGAAAGTTTGCTTACTTTATAAATTCCTATGTCAAAATCCTGATCTCCAATAATGGTAGCAGTGGGAGTGGGGCTTTAGGGTGGTGATCAAATCATGATAATGGAGCCCTCATAAATGGAATTAGTATCTTTATTTTTTTAAAGCCATTTTCCTTTCTTTTGGCCATGAGTGGATACATGGAAAGGAGGCACCTGCAATCTGGAAGAGGGCCTTCACCACAACCTGACTACTAGGACCTTGACCTCAGATTTCCCAGTATCCAAAACTAGAAGAAATAAATTTCAATTGTTTATAGGCCATCAAATCTATAGTACTTTATTAAAACAGTCTAAATGCACTAGCTCATGCTCTTATAGCCCCACTTTGCTCACTTTCTTAAGAATAGCCATCTTGGCTGGGAATTTAGCTTGGGGGTGTCCCACCTGCCTCAAAAGCACAAGGTCCTGAGTTTGATCCCCAGTGCTGGGGAAAAAAAGGAATAAGCACCTTATTGTTGACCAATATTTTTCATATTTCACAGATCCTAGAAGAGCATGTACTGTAGTTACTGTACAAGTGCTTTTGAATTGAATTAAGTCCTGGGTCTCTTTCTTTTTTTCTTTCTAATTTCTTCCTTTCTTTCTTTTTATTTTCTGTACTTTATTACTATTCCCAAAAAGCAAATGTTGATGGAAGGAATTTTTTCTTTTAAATTTTGAGATGGCCCCAGTAAATTGCTAAGTTGATCAACTTGAGATTCTCCTATCTTAGCCTCTCAGAGTTCTGGGGTTACAGGCATGTTCCACCACACCTGGATCTGATATGTTTATAGGGGGGATCTTTTCATATCTTTTATCGCTCTGATGGTCCCTCAAATAGATGTTTACATTCCTTCAGGAACATCAGAAACTTAGCTTGTGCTCTTATTCATCCCTTCTTTTCTCTTTTAGTTGGCTCAGATTTGTTGCTTCCCCCTGGGACCAATTTGCCCATAAAATACTTGCTTTTGACTGCTCCCACCTCTGTCATGTGGTAAATCCCTTCCCTTGAATTCTGTCAAAGATCTTCTATCCTTCCAATAAGTCAGTTTTTCCATTAATTACTACTAACATTCATTCTTTCATTAATGTGTTCAACAAAAATTTATGGAACCCTTGTATGTGTCAAGTATTTTGCTATTGCTGGGGATGTGGAAACCTGTCTTCAGACATACAAGTACTGAAAAAATAAAGGGCTGTTAGGGAATGATTTATGGGAGTCATTAAGTCAAAGAATTCAGAGTGCATGGTCTATATTTTCAGCTAATCAGAAATTGAAGGAGAAGCAATACCGCTGTTGTCTTGCATTTTACCTAATTAGAGGATGATTATTCTGATGCTACAATTTGACATAAAAAAGGAAAGGACATATCTAATTTGTATTACAGAGGAAACAGTGAAAAGGATGACCTGCAACAATAAATCACTAACAACATACTGTACCTTTCAACTCATTTTGCACATCACTAAAAAGCAGGTGTTAGTTATCAGAGAAATAGAGGGGGTTCCAACAGTCTATAAAGAACAAAGATTCATGCAAGAAAATGGAAGACATAGTTGAAAAACAGAGATTCTTCCCTACTAGACTCTAATGAACTTGAATTTTGTTCTCTAAACAGTAGGAACTACATGAACAGCTGAAGAGTAAAATATATGGCTGAGGCAAATCAGAATAGGATTTTTCATGTTGTATGAGAGTAGGGACTAAAGGAGTATCTAGGATTTTCACATTTTCTGTGACACTTAGTATGGAGACCAATAACTTATACTTACTGTGCCTATATCATCCAGTCATATTCTCTACAGACTAATTTCAAAAAAGCCAGAAGAAATAATGAATGGATCCAGCTGCTAAATCAGTAGAACAGTGGCTGTCAAGGCATTGTTTTTGTCAAATCTCAAAAAACTAATTCACAGTCTCTGAAAACACTAATTAGATGCTAGACTTCAAAGTTAGCTCTGTTATTTAACTTTATTAATTTTCAGAAGTTATTCATTACTGTCTAAAACAGAATAAAGCTTATAACCTCATTAAAGTGAAACCTAGAAGGGAATGCATTTAGACAAAAATAGGAGAAGGTAGAGTGAGGCTAAGTAAGATTTGTGATCTAAAAATACACAAAAATTCAGCAATAATGAACTAATAGCCAGAAATAAGGCAGATGATCTAAATTACCAATTATTCTATGGAAAGAGAGGTTTTGTTGAACCTAAGCTTCAATGCTACAAATATTATTTGTTTTCTGTCTTACATTGGTGATGTTGACCTATTCAACATTTTCAGAGAGTTACATTACTGTTCCTCTACCCTTTGCATCTTTCTTGATGGCTTAACCATCTGTTTTGGTATTTGGTTTACAATTCCATGGTAACTTTGTCAGTTGAATGCATGTCAACCTACCCAATTCATCAAGTTGGATGTCCTTTCTATGGAAAACAGATTTGTGCACATTTGAAAATTGCATCACAGAGCTCATTTTGACTCTTAATATTGGGTAGGCTTCAAGAAATTCAACCATAGATGGAACTTGTCCTTTATTGAAAGAGCTGATTATCAATGTTGATACAAAAACTAACAAAAATACTGGGTTGCCAATGATATTATCACATCATCCATAATATGCAAGTAATAATTAAATATGTACATTTAGAAAAAAAAGCTTATATGCTTTTTAATTACAGTTGCTATGCCCAGTTGACCAGACAGTTGAAGATTTATTAGATATTATTGAAAAGTAGTTCAACTGATTTTTTTCAATGCAATGATTGCTAGTTCGATTTAAAAATGACAACCTAATTGGCTTCATTTATCACTGTGTTGACACAGTTTTAAACTTTCAGACATTTAACATTTGAGCATATGAGGTTCATTACAGGCAAGTAATTACTTGAAATTAGTAAAAAAAAAAAAGTGAAATACACTGATTTATTAATTTTGTAAAGACAAATTAAAATTGCCTGTGATTGTAAATTTTTACTCTAATCTTTCCCCATTTAACCACTGACTGCTCACTCAAAGTTAAAGAACATATACATATCTAAGAAATTACATTTTAAGAATGTTATTATAGAATTTGTTAACTTTAAACATATGTATTTCTACTCTATATATGAATAAATTACATCTATCACATTTTAGATTCCTAGTATAAATGTCACTGACGTGTTTTCACTTCTTTCTTAGAAAGTCAAATATCATGATTAAATCTCTCATATATGCTGGAAAAAACAAGTAAATAGGGTGCTTTTACAAAGTTAATGTTCTTGACACACCATTTTATTCTGATTATTAGGGTGATAATTCTATAGTTTTGAAGTATTTTAGAGGGGAAATCAATAACTTATAGTGTTCAAGGACATTTTATTTTCTTTACAAGTTCATATTGAGCATGAAGCTTTACAAAGAATCAGCTCTTACGTTGTTGGAACTAGGAATTCTATGTTGAATAAGGCAGGCATGGCACGCTAAAGGAACAAGTGTGGTGTATTCTTGGGACTTACTAGCTCATTCCATAGGCTCATTTCTTGCTCTATTATACTTCCTTTTTATAGAAATGATCATATTTAAAGTACTGTGTGATTTCTTTATTAACTGTGTGTACTATCTTCTCCAACATGTAAATATTGATATCGTATATCTTCCACTGTATCTGAGTAGTACCATATCCCAAACAAGGGCCTAATGATAATGTTGTATAAAAAAGAGAACGAAGGATAGATAAATGGCATCTGATATAATTGAAATGTTAAGGAGAATCTAGATTCGTTCTTACACTTAAATTTGAGTTTTATGTGGAAAATTGTATATTTTTAAATTAATTTTATTGGTACATTTTAGGTATACAATATAATGACATTCATCATTGGAAATTTGCACCTTTACATAATCTTCCTTGGTTCTTAATTTTTCCCCATTCCCCTGCCCTCCCTTCAATCCGTCCATCCCTCCCTATTTACAAAGACTTTGTTTCTATTTTTTTCATTTTTTCATATTAATTCAATTTCCTTCTTTCCATTCCCCTACCCCTCCCATTTCCCCTTTCCCTTTGCCCCTTTTCTTTCTCTTTCACATTATCTATTATACCTTTTAGTCCTTATTTACACTCTCAGTCTCTCACACTAGAGAAACAATTTGGTATTTACACATGTGTGTCCTGTTTATTTCACTTAAGAGTATCGCCTCAATGTGCATCCATTTAGCTATAAATGGCTCTAACTTCTCGTTTTTATGGCTGAGTAGTACTCCATTTTATTAAAAGAAAAACACATTTTCTTTATCCAGTTTCCAGTTGATGGGAAATTGGGCTGCTTCTAAGTTTTAGCTATTACAAAATGTGTTGCTATGAACATTCATGCACATATATCACTGTTGTATGATTACTTTAATTCGTTGGGGAAGATACCCAGCAGGGGAATAGCTGGGTCAAATGGGACTTCCAGTCCTAGTTCTTTGAGGTATCTCCATACTGATTTCCACAGTGCTTGCACCAGTCTACACTCCCACCAGCAGTGGAGCAGGGTTCCTCTTTCCCACAGCCCCGCCAGCATTTGTTATTGGTTGATTTCATGATAGCAGCCATTATTTCTGGAGTGAGGTGGAATCTCAGTGTTGTTTTCATTTGCATCTCTCGAATGACCAGTGATGTTGAACACTTTTTCATATATTTATTGGCTATTTGTATTTCTCTGTCTGAGAACTATCTGTTCATTTCAGATGCCCATTTTTGGATTGGGTCTTTAAATTTGGGAGGTCTGATTTTTTTTAAGTTCTTTATAGATTCTAGATAGTAGGCTTTTGTCTGAGGAACAGCAGGTGAAGATTGTTTTCCCACATTGTGGGTTGTCTCTTCACATTGTTGGTCATTTCTCTTGTTGTGCAGAAGCTTTTTAATAAGAAGAGACCTCACTTGTTGATCGTGCTAGTTCATGGGTAACTGAGGTTTTGTTCATAAAATCTTTTCCTACAACAATGTCTTCAAGAGTTCTCCCTAACCTTTGTTCCAGATGATTCAGAGTTTCTGTTTCCATATTTAAATCTTCAATCCACTTCAATTTTAGTTTAGTGGATGGTGAGAGATATAGGTCTAGTTTTAATCTTTGGAAAGTTGAAATCCAATTTTTCTTGGATCCATGGTCGCTTCTTGTTCCAAACGAATTTTTGGATTGTTTTCTTAAGGTCCATGAAGTATGCTGCTGGAATTTCAATTGGGATTGGATTGAATCTATATAGCAGTTTTGGAAGTATGGCCATTTTCACTATGTTGATCCTTCCTACCCAGGAGCAAGTTATGTCTTTCCATTTTCTAATATTGTCTTCACTGTCTGTTTTCAGAGTGCTATAGTTTTCAGAGAAGAGGTCTCTGATTTCTTTTGTTTGGTTGATTCCTAGGTATTTCAGTTTTTTGGATGCTATTGTGAAAGGAGTTGTTCACCCTATTTCTCTCTCAGTGACTCAATTGTTCACATACAGGAAAGCTACTGATTTTTATGGACCCAGCCACTTTACTGCATTTGGTTATTAAGTCTAGAAGAATTTTGGTGGAGTCCTTGGGGTCTTCTATATAGAGTATCATGTCATCTGAAAATAATGACAATTTGACTTCTTTATTTCCTATCTTTATTCCTTTTATTTCTTTCTACTGCCTAATTGGCATGGCTAGTGTTTCCAAAACTATATTGAACAGGAGTGGTGATAGTGGACATCCTTATCTTGTTCCTGATTTTAGTGTGAAGGATTTCAATTTTTGACCATTTAGTATGATATTGGCTGTTGGTTTTTCATAGATGGCTTTTATCAGATTGAGGTAGAGACCGTCTATCCCAATTTTTGTAGGGTTTTTATCATAAATGCACGTTGGATTTTGTCAAATGCTTTTTCTGCATCTATTGAGATGATCATGTGGTTTTTGTCCTTGGCTCTATTGATATAGTGTATTACATTGATCAATTGTTGAACCATCCCTACATCCCTGGGATGAATCCCACTTTGTCAGGGTATATAATATTCTTGATGATTTTCTGCATTTTATTTGCCAGTATCATTATTTTTTTATTAAATTCTTTTATTGGTACATTGTAGGTATACAACACAATTACATTTCTCATTGGGAATTGTACCTTTACATAATGCATCTTGGTTCTTATTTTTTCCCCATTCCTAGCCCTCCCTTCACGCCCTCCACCCTTCCCTATTTACAAAGACTTTGTTTCCATTTTTTCCATTTCTCATCATTTTTCCTTTCCCTTCTTTCCTTTCCAGTATCTTATTAAGGATTTTTGCATCTATGTTCATTAGTGAGATTGGCCTGTAGCTCTTTTTTGGTTGGGTCTTTCTTCGCATTGGGGATCAAGGTGTTGCTTGCTTCCAGGAATGATTTTGGAAGTATTGCTTCCCTTTCAATTTCATTGAAGAGTTTAAACAGTAGTGGCAGTAGTTCCTTACTAAATGTCTTGGAGAATTCAGCAGTTAGGCCATTAGGACACAGGTTTTTCTTAGTTGGTAAGTTTTTAATTGCATTTTCAGTTTCATTGATTGATATTGGGTTTTTTAGAATTTTTAGGTCATCTTCATTCAACTTTGGTAATTCATACTTATCTAGGAATCTGTCCATTTCTTCCGTGTTTTCCATCTTATTGACATATAGGTTCTCAAAGTAGATGTTTATGATCCTTTGGATTTCTGCTGGGTCCCTTGTAATTTCACCCTTTCCATTCCTAATTGCATGGATTTGGGCCTTTTCTTTCCTTTTTCTGATAAGATTGGTGAAGAATTTGTCAATTTTGTTTATTCTTTCAAAGAACCAACTCTTGGCTTCATTGATTTTTTTGTATTGTTCTCTTAGTCTCCATTGCATTGATTTCTGTTCTGATGTTTATAATTTCATCCCTTGTATGAGCTTTGAAGTTGTCCTGCTCTTCTTTTTCTAGAAGCTTGAGGTTCAGCATCAGGTTGTTTAATTGGGCTCACTCTGTTTACCTAATGTGAGTATTCACTGCCATGAATTTCCCTTGTAAGACTGCTTTCATTGTGTCCCATAGATTCTGATATGTTGTATTGTCATTGTCATTTAATCATAGGAACTGTCTGAATTCTTCTTTAATTTCCTCTGTGACCCATTGGTTACTTAGAAATGTGTTGTTCAATTTTCATGTGTTTATGAAATTCTTCCAGTTTCTTTTGCTATGGATCTTCAATTTCATCACACTATGGTCTGATAATATACAGGGGATAACTTCAATTCCTTTGCACTTACTTAAGCATATTCTATGAGCAAGTATGTGGTTTATTTTGGAGATTGACTTGTGTGTAGCTAAAAAGGATGTGTATTATGATTTTGTGGGTTGGAACACTCTGTAAACATCTGTTAAGGTCATATGTTCAAGAGTTTTAGTTCTAGTATTTTGTTGCTTATTTTTTTCTAGTTGATATATCTATTTGTGACAGTGGGGTATTTTCATGTCCCTTAGTATTCGTTTTATATAGTTGTGTTTACTAGTGTTCGTTGCATCTATGTTTATGATTTTCATCTCTTCCTCTTGGATTTTTCCCTTTACAAGGATATAGTGTCCTTCTTTGTTTCTCCTAATCAGTGTTGGGTTGAAATCCACTTGATCTGTAAAAAGCATAGCTACTCCTTCTTTTATTCAGATTCCTGTCACATGGAGTATTGTTTTCCACCCTTTAACTTTCAGTCTATGAGTTTCTCTTTTAATTAAGTGTGTTTCTTGTATGCAACATATTGTTGGATTTTGCTTCTTGACCCATTCTGCCAGTCTATTTCTTTTACTTGGTGAATTGAGACCATTAACATCGATGGTTATAACTGATACATATTGACATATCATTGTCATGACTTTTTTTGTTGAATTCTCCCCCTTTGAGTTTAATTTCTTGCCATGCCCAATGGAATGATTCTGCTGGGTTTCCTAGGGTTGTGATCCTCATTGTCTTTTCCTAGGATATTGTCTAAAAGTTTTTTGAGTGCTAGTTTGGTATTCATGAAGTTCCTAAAGTGCTCTTTGTCATGAAATGGCTTATTTTTCTATCAATTTTGAAAGATAGTTCTTCAGGGTACATCCATCCAGGTTGGAGGCTGTTTTCTTTTAGTGCTTGAAATACATCGCTCCAAGCTCTTCTTGCCTTGAGAGTTTGCACTGAGAAGTCTGCTGTAATTCTCATGGGCTTTCCTTTGTATGTGATTTGTTTTTTTTCTCTAACTGCTTGTAGAACTTTGTTCTCATGTTGAGTTTCTGGAATCTTAACTATTATGCCCATGTGTAGATTTTTTTTTTATAAAGGCTAGTTGGAGTCTTATATGCCTCACTTATCTGTATGTCAAGTTCTTTGCCCCTTCTTGGGGTGTTTTCTGCCATCACTTCTGTGAACAGTTTTTTTTATGTCATCTGCAGTCTCTCCTGTTTCTTCATTGACTCTGATCAGTCTTATATTATTTTCTTTGCATTGTCTAGCAGCTGCTGGATTGATTTCTCATGGTCCCTCACTATTTTAAAGAAAATTTTCTTTTCCTTGCAACTAATTGCAATCTTATCTTCTATATTTGAAATTCTGTCCTCTCTTTGGCTCATTCTGCTGGATAAATTTCATGGAGTTTTAATCTCCTGGAAATCTTTTTGCATCTGTTTTATGGATTCCATTTGTTTCCTATTTTGGGATTCCATCATGTTTCTCAACGCCTCTATTTTTTTTTTTATCTCTGTCCTCTCTAGATTTATTAATCATGTCTTGCACTATGGGCACAACCTCTGCTGTTATGAGAGAAATTATTCCTGATTTCATTTTCTCCAGATCCTCTTTTGTTGCCAGTTCAGGGAGTCCAGGTGGTTGAGTATCAGATTGTTCCATCTCGTTTCCCTTTGGGTTGCTTTAGGTGATCTGGAAGTCTGGTTTTGAGACTTGTTTATGTATCTTCTCATTTGAATGGGGGGGGGGAATGTGTGCTCCTGGCACTGGCACAGCTCACCTCCTCAGTGCTGGGGACCATGGTACGGTAGCTCAGGAAAGTTCACCTCCTTTGCCCTGGGGGCAGCTCTGCTGCTTGGTGCTCAGGACAGTGGTATGGTGGCCTGGAATGTTCACCTCCTCTGTGTTGGGGGCAGCTCTGCTCCTGGGCCTTGGGGATGGTTATACAGTGGCCCAGACTGTTCACCTCCTCTGTACTGGTGGCACCTCTGCTCCTTGGTGCTGGGGGAAGTGGTACAGCAATCCCTGTATGTGATAATTATGGTCCTCCAGCCAGGCACCAGCATATTCTTGACAACTGTATATTTTTGACACTAATCTAAATTATAGCTTAAAATTATTCTGGATACTGTGTGGGTATGTTATGAGGGATGTAAAACTTTAGAATTAAAAAGATACTCTTGTAGGACCACCAGTGAAGTGGTCCAAGGACAGAAGCAGCATGGAGGAAGAAATGCATTTTGGAATTACAGATGATATGAGTTACTGGTGGACTGGGTATAAAAATAGAAAGCAATTGAGATATTTGGGATGGGTCACATATGTTGGTAATTATTAATTGGATATGTGTATTGACTAGTTGTAATAATTATTGAAATTAAGAAAGCTGTGGGAGGAACCAGAATTTTTATGGGAAATTGAGAATTTTTTTCCTTTTTCACAGATGTTGATGGATATTGTACTACAATAGTACACAAATCACATCTAGGAATACATTTTTAAAGACTACAAAACCTAATACTGAACATATTTCATCTCAGAAAAGCATAATTACTTGAATATATATGATTATATAATTAGAAAAAGAACAAGAAAGTGTAATTTCATAATAATCATTTGATTATTACTGCTACAACTTGAAAGGTATAAATTTACTGTAAATTTGAATTTTCCTTTTTAGGACATCCTGCTTGAGTGGATGAATCAGGAGTTTGTCTTCATAGACTTGCCCAGCAGGCACCAGCAGACATCTTCAAGGGCAGTATGTAACTGGTTCTCTCAAGTGGAGTATGAGGCAATAGAAACAGTGATGCCTCTGATGATCTTACACTTATTTTTCTTCAGAATATTTTTTATAGATCAAAAGCTAGCATGATTTTGATCACCATCTCTTAGTCTTCTGAGGCATGGGTAACTTTTGTAGGCAAAGTGTCTGAAGCTCTGAGCAGTAGCCTTAGAATTATAGAAAGTTCTCATGATATTTGATATCCAAAAACTAATGTTAACTTAAAAGTTATGTTTATCAGTTTAGAGCTCTCAGAAGGTATCATAGTTGAAAGTACAGTTTTGAAGTCAGTTGTACATATATGAAGTGTTTAAAATCTTGAGAATGGATGAGGTTACAGTAGAAACCATTAGATAGAGTAGAAAAACAACAATTCCTGAATATTCTAATATTTGGAAATTGTCCAGGAAAGAAAGTGTCGACAGTCAAGAGAGAGTTACTAATATAACAATAAGCTTTTTTATTCATTAAGTTTATTGATACATTTAAGGTATACAATATGATGACATACATCATTGAGAATTTTACCTTTACATGATATACCTTGCTTTGTATTTTTTCCCCATTCCCCTGCCCTCCCTTCAACCATTCCCCATTTACAAAGACTTTGCTTTTATTTTTCCTTTTCTCATATTTATTCCTTTCCCTTCTTTCCTTTCCCCTATGCCTCCCAATAACCTTTTTGAACAGTCTCCCATTACCTAAGTCAAATTTCTTTCTTGTTTGATAATACAATAGATGTATAAATATGCGGACAGATTATAGATAGGATGCATGGAAATAAGAGAGTTTGATGACTTTAATTTTCTTTGGAAGTGAAGCATCCATTGAATTTGAGAATGTATTAGTAGATATTGACATAAGATAAGAGAATATTGCATGTAAAATAGATGTTTGAGAATTGAAAAGTGGCCTGATTGAGTGCAGTAGAATATAGGATATAAGTGCCCAACTGTAATTTGTGATCATCGATTTAAACAGGTTAATGAAATTATTGGTACAATTTTCTCTATTAATATCAAACTTCTTGGGTCCCAACAGGAATACAGATATTGGTACAACCAGACACTGTTTTTCAGAGATTTAAAATGCTAAAAAAGAAAGTATAAGCAAAAGGAAGGTATTTTGAAGGATTTTTGTGTTGTTGCTTTTGAGCCAGGGTGTCACTATACGTAGACTGGTTTTGAACTCATCATGTAGCCCAGGCTGGCCTTGAACTCACAGTGATTCTCCTGCTTCAGCCTCTGAAGTGCTGGGATTACAGGGGTGCACTACCAAGCCCAGCTCAGGGCTAAAGACAATGTGAGACCAAAAATCTAAACTGGGGAGGAGAGAGGACAGGTGAATGTTAGAGTATTTGCAATTGATTAACGGAGTTAATGTATTGGAAGTCAAATGAAGTTAAAGGTTTAAAGCAAAGGGAAAGTAGATTGAAAAGAAGAGTTTTTTTTAAATAGTAGGACACTCACAGAGATTTTAGAGGTGGTAAAATTGTTAATGATAATGTGGTCCAGAATATGAGAGTGAATAACTGCACTGGAGTGAGGGAAGATATTTGGGGAGATGAACAAAATGAGAAATGGAGAGGTCCAGGTTAAGAGAGGCGTTGTTAGTGGGGGCACAGTAACTGTCAAGAGTGGTGCTGTGATGGCCATGGAAGGTGTAGAGGGGAATATCCGAATCAGTGTAGCTGAGCAGCATAAACTTCAAAGAAAGAGTTAGGGCTTTGATTTCCTCCTCATCCTAGTCCTCCTCTTGTTCCTTTTCTCTCCTTTTGCCCTCTTACAGAGTAGAATTAGTTTGGCTTTGAGAAATTTATCTGAAAATGACATTTATCTGAAATTTATCTGAAGTTTTTTTCAACACACGAAAAGCAAAAGAAATGACCAGGTCCAAAGGCATAAACTTGTACTACCAGCTACTTGGGAAACTGAGGTCAGAGGACTGAGGTTCTGAGGTTAGCATTAGCTAGACTGTCTCAACGTTGAAAAAAAGTCAGTCATATAATAAGTGTCAGGACAAAACAATTAAACCCATAAAGATATAAAACATTTAAGGAACAGATGTTAAAATATAAATACTAATAAAGGTATATCAAATAAAAATGAAATAATCTATTCATGATAAAAATAGTATTTGTGGAAAGAGCCATTTTTGGAGATACAGAGATAATGAAGCTATTTAATATAGTCATTGTCCTATAAGTGATAGATTTTCTATTTTTGATCCCTTGAAACACTAAATGACCTACAAATAAGGATTATAAGTGGTATTTTCAATTATTTTATTGTATCCAAATGATGTGAATTCCTTTTGTACAAAGATGAGTGAAACACATTAAGTACATAATTTCCTTTCTAATCAGCCTCAAATTATTTACATAGTGAAATCTAGAAATAATTTACTTAAGGAAATCTAGAATCATTCAAAAATTCTGGTTTTTAAATACACTTGTTTAAATGGACATCAATTAAATGAATACAATTTAAGGATATAAACACACCTTCCAGAAGTTGTGTTAAAACTAACCAGTGTTTTAACATTTCTTCCACTGAAAATTATCCTTATCAGATTTCATATTTACTTTTTCACTTATATTTTTATATTTTCAATTAAAATGTATACTATTTAAAGTGTGTGGTTATCGGCTATTAATTCATAAGCTTAATTATTATTCAGATACTTTAATTATACAGATTCCATAAAGGTACTAAACTGACTTACCAATTCAAAGTCAGTGAACAATTTCTGTTACATTACTGTTTGCTAAAATTAATAACAACTCATTCTTATCTACCAAACCCTCTGAAATTAGTATTAGAAAAGAATGTATTAGAATGGCATCTTCATCTCCCAGCCGCGACCAGCCAGCATAAGCCAGTGAGACAAGACCAGCTAGCATAAGCCAGTGAGACAAGCAGCGTGAAGCTCCCCGGCCGTCCCGGGCCCCGCCCACACCACGGTGAGGTCCACCTCCAAGGCCCAGTTTCACTGCCCCCCCCCGCCCCCGATGACTCTGGCCTTCTGGCTTTTCTGCTACCTGGTCCTACACTACAGAGACACAGGGGATTATAAAGACCCTTGTCCTGAGCACCACAAGATAGAGCAGAAGTTAGTAACAGAAAGAGGACTTCTCAGGCTCCTTGATGAAAACCGAAGCTCAGCGGAACAGTAAAGAGAATCTCTACAATAAAGGCACATCAAGACCACTGTACTTGGTAAGTTGGAGGGATCACCACCTGGAACCATTACCTCCCACCAAAACCTGCACTATCTTCAGGGGAAGAGCAACTGGAATCTGCAGCAGAACTTTGCAGAGTTCAACCCTGCAGGAGGACAGGGAGCTCAACTTGGGACTAGCAGCCAGAAATCTTCCTGAATCTCACAGGTCTGCTGCTGGCTTGCTGAGACTCATTGACTTTTATACACACACGGATTCCTACATTGCCTACTGTGACAGAAGAGACATACCCTGAAGGAGGCCCATAATTTTTATTTTTTGCTATTTACAAAAAAGAAAAAAAAATTTTCTCTTATTTTTAATTCTTAATTTTTACTTTTTTCTACTCTTCAAATTTTTACTTTTCTTTCTTTTCTCTTTTATCTTTTCTTTCTCTCTCTCTCTCTCTCACTCATTTTCTTGCTGTCCCACATTGCTCTTCATCTCCCCATTTGTACCTTTCTGTACTGAATTTGGATTTCTCTTTTATTTTTTTTTCCTTCCCTTTTCCCTTCTTTTGATTATCATTAGGTTTAAAGGAAAGTAAATATGGTATCTAGCCTCCCTGTTGCTGTTAGGTGATTCTATTCACATCTTTGTTCTTTCATTCTGCCTTTTCCTCTTGCCTTTAACAACTTCTTAGAGTTTGTATGATCTTCCTGTGTCTTCTGGCATCACTGCTAATCTTTCCTGATCTTTGTACCTGTCCCTCCCTCCCCAACTCCTTCTAACTCCCCACCCTGAAGGGGAAAGATGCTATATTGAAGAGTTTATTCACTATAAACTTATGTTGGGTTGGTCCTTGGTTTTAATTTAACTCACATAGTTAAATGTGATAGATTAATAACTACCACAAATTTTCATTTTCCAAGCTGTGCTTGATGCTATGGTATTGCTGATTGTGTCCTTTGGGCTAACATGTTGTGATTGATCTAATTAGTTTTCCTTCCTGGTATAAGGAAAATAAAGTAGCCTCAGAATAGAGTCTCAAAATCCAACCACAATCTATATCTGGAATACACCTCTGAAAAGCAATCATTCCACAAGGGTTTTAAACACAAGTGGATACTTACATTGAGCAATTTTGAAATATCAACCCAGGAATTAAACCAAGGACAGTACCAAAAACAAAAATGAGAAGACACTTAAGTAAGGCACAAACACAGGGTTCCATGCAACAAAAAGAAAATTCTAGGGGAACTGAGGTGGAAAAGTCTCATAAGCAACCACTTGGACACCCTGAACTGATAGCACAGGAAGTAACAAAGCAAATGCATGAGGCTCTAGAAAAATTCAAAACAGAAATAATCTCCCAGATAAATACAGAGACCATGAGCAGAGTGAAAGACATGATTAGAGGCTCTAGAGCAGAAACAGATAAGAAAATAGATGAGATCAGAAACATGCTGGAAGCCATGAATGCCCAGTATAAGAAAGAAATGGAAAACATGATAACCCAACATAAGAAAGAAATGGAATCTATGAAACATATTCAAACAGATATTCAGGAGATTAAAAACTCCATTAAAAGCATGCAGAGCAGACTAAGAGAATCTGAAGATAGAATATCAGATATAGAAGACAGGATTGCGGTGAAGGACCATGAAAACAGAGATTTCTTAAAAATAGTAAGGGACCATGAGAAATCAATTCAACAGCTGCTAGATGATGCAAAGAAGAATAGCAGAAGACTGATAGGAGTCCATGAAAAAACAGGAGAAAGCACAATTGACATAAAAAAACTGTTCACAGAAGTAATAGTAGAAAACTTCCCAGACAGAGGTAGAGAATTGGACATATAGAGAAGTGAGGCATATAGAACTCCAACTAGCCATATCAAAAAAATCTACACCCAGATATATAATAGTCAAGATCACAGAAACCCAACAGAAGAACAAAATCCTACAGGCAGTTAGAGAAAAGAAACAAATCACATACAAAGGAAAGTCCATCAAAATCAAGACAGATTTCTCAACACAAACACTCAAATCAAGGAGAGCCTGGAGTGAAGTATTTCAAGCCCTAAAAGAAAATAACTTCCAACCTAGACTGTTGTATCCTGCAAAATTATCTTTCAAAATTGATGGGGAAATTAGATACTTTCATGACAAAGAACACCTGAGAAATTTCATGAACACCAAACCAGCACTCCAAACAATTTTAAGCAATATCCTAGAAAAAGACAATAAAGGTCACAGCTCCATGAGGCCCAACAGAGAGAAGGCACCACACAAGGTAAGACACTAAAGGGAAAGGGGGGGAAATAAGAAATAAAAGAGCCAACAACAGTAAAACATCATGACAAGGACGAGTCAATATCTCTCAATTATAACTATCAATGTTAATGGCCTCGCTTCACCAATCAAAAGAAATAGACTGACAGAATGGATTAAGAAGCAAAACCCAGCAATATGCTATATACAAGAAACACACCTAACTCAAAAGGAAATTCAAAGACTGAAAGTAAAAGGATGGAAAACAGTTCTCCATGCTACAGGAACCCAGAAAAAAGAAGGCATAGCAATCTTATTTGCAGACAAAGTAGATTTCAAACAAAAACTAATTAAGAGAGACAAAGATGGTCACTACATCCTTGTGAAGGGAACCATTCAAGAGGAAGAGACAATAATCCTAAATATGTATGCACCAAATATGAATGCCCCAACTATACAAAACAAATATTAATGGACATGAAAAACCAAATAAGCACTAATACAATTTTAGTGGGGGACCTCAACACCCCTCTATCACAAATAGACAGATCAACTAGAAAAAAAATTAACAATGAAATTCTAGAACTGAAGCAAGCTATTGAACAACTGGACTTAATCAATGTTTACAGAGTGTTCCACCCCACAAAATCAGAATACACATTCTTTTCAGCTGCACACTGGTCATTCTCCAAAATAGATCATATGCTAGCTCATAGGACATATCTAAGTAAATGTAAAAGAATTTAAGTTATCCTCTATATATTATCAGACCATAGTGCAAAAAATTGGAGATCAACAACATAAGAAACCGTAAAACTCCCACAAACACATAGAAATTGAATAACACCCTCCTGAATAACCAATGGGTGACAGAGGAAATTAAAGAATTTATTAGACAGTTTCTAAAGGTAAATGATAATGCCAGTACAACATACAGGAATCTATGGGACAAAATGGAAGCAGTTCTACACGGGAAACTCATAGTCGTAAATGCCCATATTAGGACAACAGAGAGAATTCAGTTAAATAACCTAATGCAGAACCTCAAGCTCCTAGAAAAAGAAGACCATAACAAACCCAAAGCTCATACAAGAAAGGAAATTATAAAGATCTGAGCAGAAATCAATGCAATGGAGACTAAAAGAACGATATAAAAAATCAATGAATCAAAGAGTTGGTTTTTTGAAAAAATAAATAAAATCCATAAACCTTTAGCCAACCTTATCAAAAAAAGGAAAGAAAAGGCTCAAATCCATGCAATTAAGAATGAAAAAGGGGAAGTCACAACAGATCCAGAAGAAATCCAGAGGATCATCAATACCTACTTTGAGAAACTACATTCTAATAAAATGGAAAACACAGAAGAAATGGACAGATTCTTAGATACATACAAATTGCCAAAATTAAATGAAGAAGATATAGAAATTCTAAATACCCTAATAGCAATGAGTGAAACTGAAAATGTCATAAAAAATTTACCAACAAAGAAAAGCCCAGGTCTTGATGGCTTCACTGCTGAATTCTACAAGACATTTAAAGAGGAACCATCACCATTACTCTTTAAACTCATCATGGAAATTGAAAGGGAAGCAAGGCTTCCAAATTCATTCCTGAAAGCAAGTGTTACTTTGATCCCAAAACTAAGGAAAGACCCAACCCAAAAAGAGAACTACAGACCAATCTCCCTAATGAATATAGATGCAAAAATCCTCAACAAGATACTTGCAAACAGAATACAGAGGATCATCAAGAAGATCATACACCCTGACCAAGTCACATTTCTCCCAGGGATTCAAGGATGGTTCAACATCCATAAATCAATAACTGTAATACACTATATTAACAGAGTCAAGGACAAAAACCATATGATCATCTCAATAGATGCAGAAAAAGCATTTGACAAAATCCAGCACCCATTCATGATAAAAATGCAACAGGAAATTGGAATAAAAAGTCTTTATCTCAACCTAATTAAGGCTATCTATGAAAAACCAACAGCCAACATCATACTAAATGGTCAAACACTGAAAACTTTCATGCTAAAATCAGGAACAAGTCAAGGATGCCCACTATCACCTTTCCTGTTCAATATTGTTCTGGAAACATTAGCCATAGCAATTAGAAAACAGAAAGGAATATACATAGGAAAGGAAGAAGTTAAACTGTCATTATTTGCTGATGATATGATACTTTACATAGAAGATCCAAAAAATGCCGTCAAAAGTCTTCTAGACCTGATTGACAGATTGAGTAGAGTAGATGGATACAAGGTCAACACTCAAAAAACAATAGCCTTCTTATCCACAAATAGCAGGCTCACTGAGAGAGAAATTAGGAAAACAATTCCCTTTACAATAGTGTCCAAAAAAATTAAATATCTACGAATCAACCTCACAAAGGAAGCAAAAGACCTCTACACTGAGAACTACAGCACTCTGAAGAAGGAGGTTGAAGAGGATATAAGAAAATGGAAAGATATCCCTTGTTCCTGGGTAGGAAGAACCAATATAGTAAAAATGGCCATACTTCCAAAACTACTGTATAGATTTAATGCAATGCCAATTGAAATTCCAACAATATACTTCACAGAACTAGAGAAAACAATTCAAAAATTCATTTGGAAGCAGAAGAAATCTAGAATAGCAAAAGAAATTCTAGGCAACAGAGACATGGCTGGGAGTATCACAATCCCCAACTTGAAACTATACTACAAACCTACTGTGATAAGAAACAGCATGGTACTGGCTTAGAAACAGACCCAAAGATCAGTGGAATAGATTAGAAGATGCAGAAACAACTCTAGACATACTCAGCTACCTCAGCTTTGACAAAGGAGCCAACCATTCTCATTGGAAGAAAGATAGCCTATTTAATAAATGGTGTTGGAAAAACTGGATTTCAACCTGCCAAAGATTAAAACTAGACCCATACCTATCACCATGCACTAAACTCAGATCAAAGTGGATTAAAGATCTAAATATTAAGACAGAAACACTAAACTTGCTGGAAAATAAGTTAGGTAGAACTCTTGGTGACATTGGCATAGGAAAAGACTTTATGAACAAATCTTCAGTAGCACAGGAGCTAACACAAAGAAGCAACAACTGGAATCTCATCATACTAAAAAGCTTCTGCACTGCAAGAGAAACTCCCAACAGAGTTAAGAGACAATTTACAATGTGGGAAGAAATTTTTAGCAGCTGTACCTCAGACAACGGTCTACTATCAAGAATATATAAAGAATTGAAAAAAATTAGACCCCCCCCCAAATTCAAATACCCAATTCAAAAATGGGCATTCAAAATGAACAGACATTTCTCAGACAATGAAGTAAAAACAGCAAATAAATATATGAAAAAATGTTCAACATCACTGGTCATTTGAGAGATGCAGATGAAAACAACACTGAGATTTCACCTTGCCCCACAAAGAATGGCTACTATCAAGAAATCAACCAATAACAAATGCTGGCAGGGGTGTGGCGAGAAAGGAACCCTTCTCCATTGTTGGTGGGAGTGTAGACTGGTTCAACCACTGTGGAAATCAGTATGGAGATACCTCAAAGAACTAGGACTAGAGGTCCCATTTGATCCAGCTCTTCCCCTACTGGGAATCTTCCCCAAAGAATTAAAAGAATCATACCACAGTGATATATGTGCACCTATGTTTATAGTGGCACAGTTTGTAATAGCTAAAGCTTGGAAACAGCCCAAGTGCCCATCAAGTGGAAACTGAATAAAGCAGATGTGTTGTTTTTTTTTATAAAGTGGAGTACTACTCAGCCATGAAGGATAAGAAACTAGAAACATTTATAGCCAAATGTATGCATATTGAGCCCATACTCTTAAATGAAATAAATAGGACACACATATGTAAATACTGAATAGTTTCTCTAGTGTGAGAAACTGAGAGTGTAAATAAGGATTAAAGTGATTAAAATGACTAATTGATAATTTGAATTAGGAAAAGGTAAAAGGGTGTGGGGTGGTGGGAGGAGAAGGGGAAAGGGAAGAAGGGAGAGGAAAAATTATGAGAAAGAAAGAAAAATGGAATCAAAGTCTGTGTAAATAGGGAAGGGTGGAGGGGGTGAAGGGCACACAGGTAATGGGAGAAAAAATAAGAACTAAGATACATCATGTTCATGTACAAGCACCCAATGATAAATGTAAATGTATTGTATAGGTAAAATGTACCAATAAATATATAAATAAATAAAAAGAATGGCATCCTCATTATGGGATTATATTCCTATTCTCTTGAAAATAAAGCAAATATTCTCTCTATGAGACCCTATTTAGATTGTCATAAATACACTTAAACATTGTACACACAGTCTGCTTAAAATGTTTCCAAGTAGCTTTTATATTATCTATCATTGATATTTAAATGAGGAATACTTACATGAATGCATGAGCCACTATCTTACTCTGTTTCAAAGAATTCTCATTGATCAAATATTTCAAAAGCCTTTCTTATTCCAAGGTTTATTATTTGTCCTTATTTTTCTTTTGGCAGTTACTACAGAGTAGTTTATTTTGCTTCAAACTTTAGCTTTAAAAAATGTAATCTTTCTTTTACAGTCTAACAATCTTGTATAAATAAATAGAAATAATTATGAGTTTAAAAATCCAAACTGATCTCTTGGAACCTTTTATACATCTAAGAGAGCCCAAAGTTTCATTAGCATAGATATCTCAAACCTCATAATCATATTTGACTTTTAGAATTTTATTCATTTAGGATTAATTATATTCCAAGTTAATGGCTTCCAGACAATTCCTTAAATAAAAACTCAATTTTCAGCTGAAAGCTATGCTGCTTACATTGTGATTTTAAATAAAGTATGTTGAAGCCCAAAGGAATAGATTGTTATCAATTTAAACAATTAGGCATATAGAACAAATATTAAGATTAAAAAAATACCCTCAGTGCATTAGGGGTTTCTATTATTTTTAGAGCACGCATAATTAATAACATAAGAATCTAAAGAAGTACATGAAGCTGGTTTACCAAGAAATAAGACAGAATTTCTTTCATTTGATATTTACAAATAAACCATGGATAGGACATTATTAATTTTACTTTTAATGTTTTAAAAATAATAAAATTCAAGAAGGGAAAAAGGAATTATTTTTTTGGTTCTGGGGATTAAATTCACAACCTTATGCTTGCAAGGCAGGCGCAATGCATCTGAGCTAAATCCCCGGCCCAAGAGAAAAAGGAATTTTTATGGGATACATTTTAATTTGTTTTCAATTACAACCAGGATTGTCAATATGTTAGGATAATTCTTAAGCTTTTTATATTAATTTTAGAATATTATGAAATTTGGGACATAATACATATAAAATTGTTTCATGGTAAAATATAATTTACAGCTGATAAAAATATTATCCCCAAACCAACCCAAATACAGATGAAATTTGTCACATTGTTCCAATATGAATTAAGTAACTTTAAAATATCAAATTATAGACAAAATAAAAGTTTTAAAAACATAAGAGTAAAAGAACTGAAAGTAATTAACACAAAATCATTTTAGAAGTGAATACTAAAGTATAGAGTGACAAAAGAATATATTTGCTCTAAGTATACTAAGACCATTGAAGATAGGATTAAAATAGCTATGAAAATTTTTTTAAAAGATAAAAAGAACTACTGATAAAGTGACAGGTGTAGAAGGTTATAAAGATTTTAAAATACCTACAATTTGAGTTTGTCAAAAAGCAAAGAAAACTAATAATTAAAGGAATAAGAAATTTTTCCAGGGGCACATTATACAAAGGTCCACTATGTATCTATTAAAATTGACCTGGAAGATCAGTTTGGAGATGTAGACTAGAGAACTTTTTTGGCTTTAAATATAAAGAAAATGCCCTCTGTCTATCAAAGAAAAAATATCAAATTGCATCTTGATGAGAGGATAATCAATTTGACTCAAACTTTTCGGCCACATACAAAGTAATACAAGAGAATTAATTAAGGCTTTTAAAACTAAACTCTCCTTGACTTTGCAATGCAGAACAAAAACAAGGATGCATACAAATACAAATACAAAAATTAAGAGATATTGTGCTGATAAATTCTTTTTGAAGAATCTATTAGAGGGCAAATTTTGCCAACCCAAGAAATAATTAGGGAAATTGGCTGGGGGAACTGAATGTACTTACTACTAGATCAAAGATTAAAATAAAATTAGGGAAAACAGTATGTAAACATATGGGGTATGACAAAGAGAAATAAACTAAAAATCGGAAGAAAAAAAGATGAATAAAGTAGAATACACTTCTTACTGTACAAGTTGGAAGTCATAGGAGAGTAACAACCTGAATAAGAAAAATAAATGTGAACATTGTATAATGAAATTTGTATAAATAATGCTTCTAGAATAAATGTCTGAACCTTCTTAAATAACAAAAGAAATTAAAAGTGAAAAGAGCTGAGAAATACATCATATAATGGGAATAAAACCACATTAATAACAAATGAAAAAGTTGAGAATAAAATATCATTGATATTAGTCTTTATATACAAGCTTATCTCACATATTAAATGAGAATTATTTCAGACTGGCTTATATTCCAAATTCTACTCTGTCCTGTGTATAAGAGACATTTAAACAAAGTGAATAGAAAAGAAGAATAAAAGGAAAATCAAAAATTTATCAGGCAAATCCAAATAATAAGATATGAGGTACTACAATATTGTTGTGTATGTAATTGAATTCAGACCTCCAAAAAAAAGAGGCCAAAAAGGTCACTAGATAAAGTTAAAGGTCGTAGATTGTAGAGAAAATACAAAAGGAATATCTAGGCACTAACCAACACAGAAAATCATCTTAACACATACTAGAAATGCAAGAAAATAGGAACAGAAACACACTAATATTAGACTTCGATGGAGCATTCTCAGCCCAAGCCATGCCAATAAATAAAATTCAGTAAGGTTATAGCTAGTTACAGTTCTATAATTTATCAGTAAGGAAAATAATTTAATCACTAAAATAATCTTGTGATTATAATTAAACTTTCTGCTTCAATAATAGAGAATAATAGCTTCCAAGGAACTTCTGTGAAATATTGAGCCAATATTAGTTCATAAATAAAACTAAATAAATTCCAAGTAGAGCTAATTGGTGAACATTTGATAATTAAAACTGAATGAAATTATAACTTTATTACAAAATAAGAATTCTCAATATGTTATTTCTACCTAAAAATTAAGGAAAAAACCCCAAATTACTAAATATCCTTCAGGAAAAAGAAAAAAATATAAATTGAAATTACAGAATTTATATATTAAAATGTCAATAAGAAATAACTAAAACAATGAGGAAATTTTATGTCCTTAAATACTTACATTATTGTAATTAAAACTGGGGAAAAATGAATCAAACTCTCAATGTAAAAATTTAGAAAATATAATAAATTAAAATAGGCGAGTGACATGGAAGAGATCAACACAGGTAAAGAAAAATAGTAGAAATAAAAATGGCAAAAATGCTGATTTGATACTTGTAAAAAAAAATGAACAAGACAAACCACTAACTAATAAGAAAAATAAGGAAAACACAAGCACACATAAATGTATAACATGAAGTAATGACACAAAAAAGAAATGATCACTGAAACAAAGAGAGTTCATAAGGGTATGCTTGAACTATTTTGCAAAATAGTCATAAACCAGTACTTATAATCTTGATATTAGACATAGTTGAGTTTATATATGAGTTCATAATGAATTCAAATGAATTATATGAAATAAATTGGACAATTTGTGGTGGAAAAGGCCAAAAATCACAATGAAGTTATAAGTATGAGTATCTTCATATTATTTATAAAGTTGCCTTTCTAAAGCAGTAATTAAGATTCAAATAGTTTTGAAAATTTAAGTGACATGGATGATCTAAGAAAACCAACACTAACCCCAGAAGTCAGAGATCATTCATATCTATGTCATTTATTTGTATCTATTGCCATAAAAGATAGAAAACTTACTAAAGAATTGTTTCCTGACAGTATCAGATCTCCAACATTTCACAGGGAAAATCTTTTAACACCTTCACAGAGTAGATTATTAATACCTAAACCTGATTAAGATTATACAGACAGATACAGGACAATCCCATTTAGGAATATTGACCCTGAAATTCTGCCAAATATCAGTGTAACACAAATTTGATCAATGATCTAGGCAAGACTGAACGACCTTTACTAGTTATTCAAGAAACCACTAATCTAGGTACTATTGAAAAGATATTTTGCACAGGTAATGGGGAAAAAAATAAGAACTAAGATACATCATGTACAGGTATGAGCACCCAAAAAAAGAAAAGATATTTTGCCTATGTGATTTAACTTGACTTAATGAGGTTGAATACTTTAAAAGAAGCAATGATCCTTCTCTGGAGACTCCAATAGCTCAGAGGTCCAACTTGCTTATGATTATCTCTTCATAACTACCCACCCTATGTACTTTGGACTTGCTTGGCCACCTCATACAATTGCATGTCAATTCCTTATCTCTGTACCCAACAGTATGTCTGTGTGTGTGTGTGTGTGTGTGTGTGTGTGTGTGTGTGTGTTTGTATATACTCAAACAAACACATCTCCCTCTCTGGTTAAACTCTGACCAATGTAATTGTCAAAGAGAATACAATAGTATATATAAAAAATACATCACAATTAGGTAAAGTGGATTCCAAGATTGTAAGAATGATTCCATATTAAGAATTGCATTAATGTAACTCATTCTATTAATATATCTGAGAAAAAATATGATTAATTTCACAGATACCAAAAACTCCCTAAAGTCTAATCCCTCTTTTGATAGTAATACTTGTTTATAGGAACACACAGACAATTCCCTAAAATGATATAGTTTAATCTTTGAGCAAAGATGATGAGGAAATTATGACCAGGACTGTCTCACCGTGAACATGTCCTCCTAAAGTTAAAAAAGAAGGAATATTAACTTTCTCCAAAACTTTTTACTATTAATTGAAGATACTAATCAATATAAGATGAGAAGAGACCACAACCTTAGAGGCTTAGAATTCAGAATGGGAGAAATGAAAGTATTTGTAAACACCTGAAGAACTCAACAAGATAAATGTTAAAGCTTACACACATCATAAAGTAGTACAGTAAAGAATTGTGAAGTTAATATGAAAAGTCAAATATGAAAATATGCCAGAATAGTGAAAACCATGAAAACACACTAAAATCTACAATTATTAAAATAGTGTGCAATGGACATAAATGGACAGACAAGCTAATAGAACAGGGCAAAAAAGCAGAAGTTCATCTAGGTACTTGTAGACATTTTGTTTATGATAAAGGAAGCACCTCAAATCCCACAGGAACATAGAGTTTTAAATAAGTGGTGCTAATAGAATTGGGGGCTGTTTGGAGGAAGAGTGAGCACCAGATCCCTAATTTACATCACATACCAAAAAACTATCTGTAATAGGCCAGGTATGTGGTACCTGCAAGCAATGACTCAAAATGTAAAGGCAAAGTTTTAAAAGGTTGAAAATTCAAATATATAAAATAAGAAAAGCACTTGTTAGAGGCAACTAAACAAAACTGAAACTATAGTTAAAGTAAAAGGAAAATGACAAAAGGGGACTTTTTATAATTTGTAACCTATAACATGGATTGAGGGCTAATCTCCTTACATTAAGCATTCTTAAAAATCCAGAGGAAAAATATCATAAACCTTATTAAGAAGTAAACATAAAATATGAACTGATAGGAAAAGATATGAAAATGGCCTTTTAACATGTGAAAAGGACCTCAACTTCATTCTGAATAAGAATATACCAATTAAAACTATACAGATATCATTTTTCATATATAAGATTGTCAAACAAATATGACACAAGACCTGCTTGTATGGAACTCATTCTTGACAAATTTGATAAATCTGAACACTAGGAATAATGACAGTAATTATCATGCATTGAATAACAAAGAAAAATCCATTATTCTTTGTTCTCCAAAGTACAAACCATAAAAGCTAAGATAAATAATGAGGTCATTAAACCCAAGAGCATTTGTTTATCAAAAGACACCACAAGGGAGTGAAATGACAAGCTTCAAAATAGAAGATATTTGCTTTCTGCACAACTGGCAATTATTGGTGTCACAAATATTACAAAATATGTTTCTGGATGTGGAGTGATGATACTCTTCATAGGTGTTTAAATTTGTACAGTCTCTATTAGAAATCCATTTGACAATACATATTAAAAGGAATCAACTGTGTGTAGATTTTTTTGTCTCTTTGACTCAGTAGTCCATTACAAAATTTAAGCATTGATTTTATAGATCTAGTTTTTTTATATCTTGCTTGTTTCCAGCAAAGTATGTTTCTCTATTCTAGTGTTGTTAGACTATTGGCTTCTTCCATGTTTTTCTTCACAGCTATGAATGATCTTGTGTATCAGGAATATTGCTGAACCAAATTAAACACACAGTATTGAGAAGTGGCAGTAAAAGGGGCTCCAAATCAGTCCTCTAGTTCCATATTAGTTCCTTTACAAGTCCACCCCCACTGCCTTAGTGACAGCAAAATATTTTTAAGATACTTCAGCAAGAACAAAGATACCAAGTCCCTTACTAAAACAACATTTTCAGAGAAGGAGCAAAAGCAAGATTCCAGTGAGCCTGGAAGGTTGGAATGCCAAGAGAATTCAACTGGATTGGACCAACGCATGGGAAACTCTGGAGGTGCTCAGAAATGGGCTGGAGTAAGAACATTTATCCATGTCAACTTCATTGCACATTTCTTAAGGTGATTCATGTTGAGAGATCCAGTCAATTACCAGATGGTTATTAACTACACACTATGTTATGATCCAGTAGCCCTACTTATCTCCTGATTTAATTTTCACAACAACCTGAGAGGTTGGTACTTCATGGCCACTGAAGCCAAGAGCTCCTTGGAAGCAATTTGTTCAAGTTTACCCAGCCAGGCTTTACTAGGACTGTCTCACCTTGAACTTTGGGCTCTTTCCTCTGCACTCTAATAACCAGTAGAAGGCTTAAAATGGACTGCACTCTCCCTTTGAGAAAAATTTAGGAAAAAAGGAAGTTTTTCTATCATTTGTTTTGCTATTTTCTTTGTTGCATCATTGTGTGTGTGTGTGTGTGTGTGTGTGTGTATGTGTAAGAAAGAGCATATTAATTTTTGCTTTTGGGTTTTGTTATTGCAGTTGTTGCATAACATTGGTTTTCCTGATAAAGATTGAGGATAGAGGTCTAAGAAATATTTCAGCTAGGTGAAAACAGAGTCCTATGGAGTCAGAAAAATTTAAGGTAGCATCTATCACTACTGCAATTTGACTATATTGTTGTTCCACTTGGTGATTTGTAATATATTCTTAAGAGAGTAGTAAACAGTGTGCTCTGCTTAAGCAAGAAGAAAGATGGAGGGCTTTGGGGTTACCAGCTTCCCCACTAGGGCAAAAGTGGCAGGAAAAGGAGGAAGGCCTTTGTCCTAAGCAAGGTGGAAGAACAGGAAAGCCCTTTACATGTGAGATAAAGGAAATAATAAATGCTTTAGGAGTTACCTGCTTGACAAGTACTTACAGCTCTATATTAATGTGGAAAAACCCACCAAATGTCTCTCTATTGTCTGTTGAATTTTAAAAAGATTTTTGTGCATAGAAATTACCATAAACTTAATATATGTTTTAATTCCCTTTATCATTTGCTACTTCCAGGTTGTCCACACAGTGCAATTTTTAATTTATATATTATTTTTATAAAGGAACCTATAGTTAAGTTTTATGTTAGAATAGCATATGAGGGAGTTTTAAATAGAATTATAGCAGGGTGTGGAATGGAATTTTTCTCTTTTGTCTTAGAATTTTAATTAAAGCCTACAAGTTGAAGATGATGATAGTATTGAGGACTAAAGACATTTTGAAGAGTAGTGCTGGACATATTGATGCAGCTCCTGCCAGGAGGAAGCCAATGTAGTTCCTGTAGTAATGAGCCACAACTTAAATTTCCAGCTCATATAGAGGAGGATAGAATTCACTTTGGAGACTCTTCTTATTCTTCCACTGCTTCTTTTCCTTCCTCTTCTCCTCTTCCTCCTCTTCTTCCTCCTCATTCTCCTTCTCCTTGCCCTCCTCCGTCTTACTCTCCTCCTTCATCAGTTTTGAGTTATAATTAACAAATAAAAATGTATATTTAAAATGTACAATATGATTTTTGGGGGGTATTAAATTCTTTTATTGGTACATTGTAGGTATACAACACAATTACATTTCTCATTGGGAACTGCACCTTTACATAATGCAGCTTGGTTCTTATTTTTTCCCCATTCCTAGCCCTCCCTTCACGCCCTCCACCCTTCCCTATTTACAAAGACTTTATTTCCAATTTTTCCATTTCTCATCATTTTTCCTTTCCCTTCTTTCCTTTCCCCTGCCCCTCCCACTGCCCCTACCCCTTTGGACCTTTTCTTCCTATTTTACATTATCAATTATTCATTCCAATCATTGGTACATTTTAGGTATACAATATAATGACATTCATCATTGGGAATTTGCACCTTTACATAGTCTCTCTTGGTTCTTAGTTTTCACCCTTGCCAAGCCCTCCCTTCAACCCCTCCATTCCTCCCTATTTACAAAGATTTTGCACCTATTTTTCCATTTTCTCATATTAATCCCATTCCCTTCTATCCTTTCCCCTAGCCCTCTCACTTCCTTCCCCTTTGCCCCTTTTCTTCCTATTTCACATTACCTATTATACATTTAGTCCTTATTTACACTTTCAGTTTCTCACACCAGAGAAACTATTTGGTATTTATTTATGTGTGTCCTATTTATTTCACTTAAGAGTATCGCCTCAATGTGCATCCACTTAGCTATAAATGGCTCTAACTTCTCGTTTTTATGGCTGAGTAGTACTCCATTTTATAAAAAAAAACACATTTTCTTTATCCAGTCTCCAGTTGATGGGCATTTGGGCTGTTTCCAAGTTTTCCATATTACAAACTGTGCTGCTATGAACATGGGCACACATATATCACTGTGGTATGATTCTTTTAATTCTTTGGGGAAGATCCCCAGCAGTGGAATAGCAAGGTCAAATGGGATTTCCAGTCCTAGTTCTTTGAGGTATCTCCATACTGATTTCCACAGTGCTTGCACCAGTCTACACTCCCACCAGCAGTAGAGCAGGGTTCCTCTTTCCCCACAGCCCCGCCAGCATTTGTTATTGGTTGATTTCATGATAGCAGCCATTCTTTCTGGAGTGAGGTGGAATCTCAGCGTTGTTTTCATTTGCATCTCTCGAATGACCACAGATGTTGAACATTTTTTCATGTATTTATGTGCTATTTCTACTTCTTTGTCTGAGAAAGGTCTGTTCATTTCAGATGCCCATTTTTGGATTGGGTCTTTAAATTTGGGAGATCTGATCTTTTTAAGTTCTTTATAGATTCGAGATAGTAGACTTTTGTTTGAGGAAAAGCAGGTGAAGATTTTTTCCCACATTGTGGGTTGTCTCTTCACACTGCTGGTGGTTTCTCTTGCTGTGCAGAAGCCTTTTAATAAGAAGAGATCCCACTTGTTGATTGTTTGTTCTAGTTCATGGGCAACTGAGGTTTTGTTCATACAATCTTTTCCTACACTGATGTCTTCAAGGGTTCTACCTAACTTCTGTTCCAACTGGTTCAGAGTTTCTATTTTAATATTTAGATCTTTAATCCATTTCCATTTTAGTGTACTGCATGGTGAGAGATACAGGTCTACTTTTAATCTTTGGCAAGTTGAAGCCCAATTTTTCCAGCAAAATTCATTAAGGAGGCTATCTTTCCTCCAGTGAGGGTGTTTGGCTCCTTTATCAAAGATGAGATGGCTGAGTGTGTCTGGCATTGTTTCTGCATCTTCTAATCTGTTCCACTGGTCCTCAAGTCTCTTTCTTTGCCAGTACCATGCTGTTTTTATCACAGTAGCTTTGTAGTAGAGTTGCAGGCTGGGGATTGTGATACCCCCTGCCATGTCTCTGTTACCTAGAATTGCTTTTGCTATTCTGGGTCTCTTCTTGTTCCAAATGAATTTTTGGATTGTTCTCTCAAGGTCAATGAAGTATGCTGGTGGGATCTCAATTGGAATTGCATTAAATCTGTATACCAGTTTTGGAAGTATGGCCATTTTCACTCTATTAATCCTTCCTACCCAGGAGCAGGGGCTGTCTGTCCATTTTCTGATATCATCTTCAATCTCTCTTTTCAGAGTGCCATAGTTTTCAGAGAAGAGGTCTTTGATTTCTTTCATTAGGATGATTCCTAGGTATTTCAGTTTTTTGGATGCTATTGTGAAAGGAATTATTTGCCCTATTTCTCTCTCAGTGAGTCTGTCATTGGTGAGGAGGAAAGCTATTGATTTTTGTGTGTTGACCTTGTAACCAGCTACTTGACTGAATTTGGTTATTAAGCCTAGAAGACTTTTGGTGGAGTTCTTGGGGTCTTCTATATAGAGTATCATGTCATCTGCAAAAAATGACAATTTGACTTCTTCATTTCCTATCTTTATTCCTTTTATTTCTTTCTCTTGTCTAATTGCCATGGCTAATGTTTCCAGAACTATATTGAACAAGAGTGGTGATAGTGGACATCCTTGTCTTTTTCCTGATTTGAGTGTGAAGGATTTCGGTTTTTGACCATTGAGTATGATATTGGCTGTTGGTTTTTCATAGATGGCTTCTATCAGTTCGAGGTAGAGACCATCTATTCCAATTTTTATAGGATTTTTATCATAAATGCCTGTTAGATTTTGTCAAATGCTTTTTCTGCATCTATGGAGATAATCATATGGTTTTTGTCCTTGGCTCTATTGATATAGTGCATTACATTGATTGACTTTCATATATTGAACCATCCCTGCATCCCTGGGATGAATCCCACTTGATCAGGGTGTATGATCTTCTTGATGATCTTCTGCATTCTATTTGCCAGTATCTTATTAAGGATTTTTGCATCTGTGTTCATTAGTGAGATTGGCCTATAGTTCTCTTTTTCGGTTGGGTCCTTCTCTGCTTTGGGGATCAAGGTGATGCTTGCTTCCAGGAACGAAATTGGGAGTATTGCTTCCCTTTCAATTTCATTGAAGAGTTGAAACAGTAGTGGCAGCAGTTCCTCTCTAAATGTCTTGTAGAATTCAGCGGTGAAGCCATCAGGGCCCGGGCTTTTCTTAGTTGATAAGTTTTTAATTATATTTTCAATTTCATTGGTTGATATTGGGTTGTTCAGAATTTTTAGGTCTTCTTCATTCAACTTTGGTAATTCATATGTATCTAGGAATCTGTCCATTTCTTCTGTGTTGTCCATCTTATTGTTGTATAGATTCTGGAAGTAGGTATTGATGATTCTCTGGATTTCTGCTGGGTCTGTTGTAATTTCACCCTTTTCATTCCTAATTGCATGGATTTGGGCCTTTTCTTTCCTTTTTCTGACAAGGTTGGCCAAAGGTTTGTCAATTTTGTTGATTCTTTCAAAGAACAAACTCTTGGCTTCATTGATTTTTTGTATCATTCTCTTAGTCTCCATTGCATTGATTTCTCCTCTGATCTTTATAATTTCCTCCCTTGTATGAGCATTGGGTTTGTCCTGCTCTTCTTTTTCTAGAAGCTTGAGGTTCAGCATCAGGTTGTTTAATTGGGCTCGTTCTGTTTTCCTAATATGCATATTCACTGCTATGAATTTCCCTCATAAGACTGCTTTCACTGTGTCCCATAGATTCCGATATGTTGTATTGTCATTGTCATTTAATTGAAGGATTTGTCTGATTTCTTCTTTAATTTCCTCTGTGACCTATTGGTTATTCAGAAGTGTGTTGTTTACTTTCCACATGTTTATGAAATTCTTTGAGTTTCTTTTGCTATGGATCTCTAATTTCATCGCCCTATGGTCTGATAATATGCAGGGGATAACTTCAATTCCTTTGCACTTACTTAAACATGTTCTGTGTGTGAGCATTTGGTCTATTTTGTAGAATGACCCACATGCAGCTGAGAAGAATGTGTATTCTGATTTTTTGGGGTGGAACACTCTGTAAACATCTGGTAAGTTCATTTGTTCAAGAGTTTGATTGAGTTCTAGTATTTCATTACTCATTTTTTGTCTAGTTGATCTATCTATTTCTGACAGTGAGGTGTTGAGGTCCCCCACTACAATTGTATTATTGCACCTAAGACTTTTCATGTCCGTTAGTATTTGTTTCATATAGTTGGGTGTACTAGTGTTTGGTGCATAGATATATATGATTGTCATCTCTTCCTGTTGGATTGTTCCCTTTACAAGGATGTAGTGTCCTTTTTCATCTCTCTTAATCAGTGTTGGTTTGAAATCTACTTGATCTGCCAAGAGGATAGCTACTCCTGCTTGTTTTCGGGTTCCTGTCACATGGAATATTGTTTTCCACCCTTTAACTTTCAGTCTATGAGTTTCCTTTTGAATTAAGTGTGTTTCTTGTATGCAGCATGTTGTTGGATTTTGCTTCTTGACCCATTCTGCCAGTCTATTTCTTTTACTTGGTGAACTGAGACCATTAACATTGATGGTTATAACTGAAACGTATTGACTTGTCATTGCCATGACTTTTTCTTTTTGTTGGGTTCTCCCCCTTTCCATTTAATTTCTTGTCATGCTAGATGGGTTCATTCTGTTTTGCTTCCTGGGGTTGTGCTCCTCAATGTCTGTTCCTAGGATATTGTATAAAATTCTTTGGAGTGCTGGTTTGGTATTCACGAAGTTCCTAAGGTGCTCTTTGTCATGAAAGTATCTTATTTCTCCATCAATTTTGAAAGATAGTTTTTCAGGGTACATCAATCTGGGTTGGAGGCTGTTTTCTTTTAGGGCTTGGAATATGTCACTCCAAGCTCTTCTTGCCTTGATGGCTTGTGTTGAGAAGTCTGCTGTGATTCTGATGGGCTTTCCTTTGTTATGTGATTTGTTTCTTTTCTCTAACTGCTTGGAGAACTTTGTTCTTCTGTTGTGTTTCTGGAATCTTAACAATTATATGCCTATGTGTAGATTTTTTTTGATAAAGGCTATTTGGAGTCCTATATGCCTCACTTATCTGTATGTCAAGCTCCTTTCCCCTGCTTAGGAAGTTTTCTGCCATTATTTCTGTGAAGAGATTTTTTTATGTCATCACCACTCTCTCCTGTTTCTTCATTGAGCCCAATCAGTCTTATGTTATCCTTCTTTGCATCATCTAGCAGCTGCTGGATTGATTTCTCATGTTCCCTTATAATTTTGAAGCAATTTTTCTTTTCCTCCTCACTAATTGCAATCTTATCTTCTCTATCTGAAATTCTGTCCTCACATTGGCTTATTCTGCTGTGTAGACTTTCAATGGAGATTTTCATGTCCTGGAAATCTATTTGCATCTGTTTTATGGATTCCCTTTGTTTCTTATGTTGGAATTCCATCATGTTCCTGAGGTCCTCTCTAGATTTATTAATCATGTCTTGCACTAGGGGCACAATTTCTCCTGCTATCTGAGAAATTATTTCTGATTTCATTTTTTCCAGATCCCCTTTTTTTTGCCAGTTCAGTGGGTCCAGGTGGTTGAGTGTCAGAGTGTTCCATCTCATTTCCCTTTGGGGTTGCTATAGGTGATCTGGAAGTCTGATTTTGAGACTTATTTATGTGTTTTCTCATTTCAACTGGGGCGGGGGGCTGTTAGTGCCTGCATGGATTACCTCCTCTGAGCTGGATGTGGTGGGACAGGTGCCGGGAGCAGCGGTAGTGATGGTGACCCAAAAGCCCTTTCCTGTTGGCTGGGAGCAGCCAGAGGGTTGATGGCTGGGAAGCCCCTTCCTCTGGACCAGGAGCAGTGGGATGGTGGCTCAGAAGCCTCTACCTCTGGGCCGGGAGCAGTGGGAGGGATGGTTTTCCAGAAGCCCCCTCCTCTGGGCCAGGAGCAGTGGGACAGAAGGTGGCCCAAAAGCCCTTTCCTCTGGGCTTGGAGCAGCGGGAGATATGGTGACTGGGAAGCCCCTTCCTCTGGACTAGGAGCAGTGGGATGGTGGCTCAGAAGCCCCTACCTCTGGGCCAGGAGCAGCAGGACTCAGTACCTTGGTCTGGTGGTCTGGTGTCCTCTGCGTCTTTGTAGTGTGGAACCAGGTGGCTGCCTGTCTGCAGCAGGGTGATTCAGTATCTTCCGGGTGCCTCGGGACCTAGGTAGGGCGTGCACAGACCTGCCTGTCTGCAGCGGGGTGATTCGGCATCTTCCAAGTGACTTGGGACCTCAGTAGGGTGTGCACAAACCTGCCTGTCTGCAGCAGGCTGATTCAGCATGTTCTGTGCAACTCAGGACCTCGGTAGGGCGTGGGCAGACCTGCCTGTCTGCAGCGGACTGATTCGGCATGTTCCATGCGACTGGGGACCCCAGTAGGGCGTCTCATCTATACTTTATTTGTTAGGAAAAAGCATGCAAAATTTATCCTTGCTATTATAGTTTGATTTCTTAGTGATACAACACTAGCATAATTGATTAGTAATGTCTGAAAATCTGAAAAATCATTCTATTTATGTATCTGGGAACACAGAATGAAGGTAAATGTATAGCATTTACTATGTTATCTAAAATTTTATTCCAGCTTAAGTACTTACAATAAGAAATCAAGTGCATATCATACATTGTCTCCTGTAACACAAATTATATGTGATATGTATGCTTGAAGTATTATATATTTTGGCTAATTTACAAAACATTTATCTTAAGTAATTAATTTGTGCCTTTTCAAATCCTTTTCACAAGTCATTTTCTCCCTCAAATTTCATAATAGGAACAAATAATATAGGTGATTGCCAGTTCTTTTGATCTTATTTGTTTAAAATACACTTGATGCAGTTTTAGTGTGAGAATATGTGTGTTCATATTTATGCAGGTGTGTGCATATGTTTGTGCACATGTGTTCATGGGAGAAGATGAAGAGAAAGAAAACCAAGAGAATTTGATGGGAATGCCTTCTTTAGTATGGTAGTATTGATGTTCACCTAAAGATATTCAAATATTTTAATCAGTATTTACTAAAGGCAAATCTTACCACAAGATCTTGAACAACAGAGTCTAGCAGGGCTAGATCATGCAGGAGCCTAAGAGCTAATCTCAGTTCACCGGATAAGCTTCATCTTCCTAGGCATGTTATGTGAAGGACAGGATGACAGTGGTATGTACCACAGTGAGAACAGTGTGATACCCTGACATAGAACATTTGGCCACACATGAAACAAACAATAGGACTGACAAAAAGGGTATGTCCGAGCAGCAAAGAGTCAAGTGCCAGCTAACTAAAGCTTGGAACTGTTAGTCAGAAACATCGTGAATAGGATGACAGCTCTTGAAGAGATTCCAACTCACTGAGCTGATTCAGACAAAGGCACAGCATTACAGATATCAGGTGTGCTATACATAGGCTTAGTGGTTACTGCTGGTGCCCAAAGTATTAGAAAAAAAAAGATTGTTCTTCACATTTGAGCTTTTCAGAAAATTCACACATACATCAGATAATTACATAGCATGTAGAGTAAAATGATTCTATGGTAGAAATCTTAAAGAATTGAAAAATTTCATCTATGGCATTGTCATCTTTCACTGACATTATGTTCTCTGTATTTCTGTTTCCTCATAAGAGAAAAATGAGAAGAGTGAAGCAAGTGAAGGAAAGATACTGTCCACACTCGCATTTTCTGATTCTGGTCTCTAAAGATAAAAAGAAACAATATGATGTACATAGGAAATGCTAAATTTAGATAGTCAGAACCTTAGCACGGTACTACTGGGTGAATACTTGAAGGGGAAAAGACAGAAAGACCAACTCCTTGGGAAGAGTTCATTATGTTTTAATGAACAGAATACTGGAAGATATTCCAAAAAGGAGGATGGTTTTGAGAATACACATATGTTGCATATAATCCATCATCACAAATATGACTAGGTGTCCTTGCAATGCCAACAATCAATGTGCATTTCCAGATGTTTTCATGTTATAATTTAGTGTTCTTTTCTTTCAATTTGAAGAACTTCCACTGGCATTTCTTGTCAGGCCAGTATAGTGTTAATGAATTCCCTGAGCTTTTGTTTGCTCTTTTCTTTCTGTGGGCTCTACAGGTGTTTCTCTGTATTGTGGTATGCCAACTTGGAGGGGGGTGGTTATGTAGCCCTGACAAGACGTGTTCTCTTACCCTATCAATGCAGATTTGTACTCCATTCAGTGGAATATATCCATGACCGAGTCTTTTTCTTAGGTTTGATAGTTTCACTAATGGGTTGTTTTCTGTGGATAGCTGCTAGCCTATCTGTCGGGAGATGAGAGCAACAGCTGCCTTCCGCTCAGCTACATTGGAAATGGCGTTCTCAAGTCATTACATGCTTTTCTATATATATGATAGCAATTTAGTTCATATACTAACAAAAATGCTGAGGTAATACAGACACCATGTGAGTTTTTAGAACCTCCAGAATTGGAACCAGAGACTTGAATGTCCATACATTGTGGCAACATGGCATTTGTCGTATCAAACTTGCTTATCATAACTTTGTTTCTCTCTTTCCATTTTATTCGAAAAATTCTGATGAAGGGTCCTGATTGGCCTAGCATATGCCATATGCCCATCTCTATATCAATTATTGTGACCAGAAAGGTTCAATTCTAGAATCAGTTCAATTTTGGTTAAATACTTACTATTAAACCCATTGCTTTGGGTAAGGTTATATCAAAATATATCTGCTTTGAATCTCTGTAGTGGAGGAGTTGCAAGAGAACCAATTTCTCATTACAACTAGGGTCAGCCATGAGTAAAATTCTAGAAATTGGGATTGTCAAAGGCCCAAATATGATAATTTATCTTCACTATTTGGTATTAGCAGCCTGAGACAATGAGAGAGATGTCATTAGTATATTTATAGGCAGAAAGAGACTAAAAATTATATCCTAGATCTCCCATAAATCATCAAAAGTATACAGCTCAACTAACAAATTAATGTTCTATAAGGAGAAGTTCTTACGTATAAACTCCTGGATTCTTTATTATTTGCATATTGTTAAGATAAATAGTTGGATATGACAAATTATTACTGTCTAGAGAAACTTGATGAAAACCTTCAATTCAAAATTTTTATAAACTTTAAAATGCTAAGTTACTACTTGTATAGCTGGGACAAAAATTTAACTGAAAATACCACGGTTAATACCTAAGAGTCTTGTCATCCTATCATAAGTTAGATCACATTTACTTTCCTATTAAGGACTCTGTTTTCCCTATAAAGTGATCAGCCTTGGAGATGAGGTAACAGTGAAAATTTCCAACTTGCTTATGTAATTTCTGGATGTTCTTTAATACCAAAAATCGTTAGCTCTAAAACATGCAGTAAACAAAACACGTTTCAGTTATTTGAAGAAACATAAAATATGGGTTTCAAAATGTGCTATTCCAGCCTCGAAACTTTAGAATATTATACCAGTCCCACCTAACCTAGGCATTAAATCTTTGACCAAAGAAAATGACTTTTAATTAATACATGATCTGGTTTTTATCTTATCTGTATTTTTCATGAGCTTGTAACTACAGATAATGCTGGATAAAATACGTAGTTTATTTGTATGAGTTTGAAAAGAATTGAATTTGACACAACCAAGGAAAAAAATCCTCTCCACTCTCCTGCTGAGAACATTAGTGAGTGTAGACTCAGGAAGCCCTCATCAGAAACAATGCTGTGATACACTGTAAAGGATTATAATGCAGAAACTATTTTTGAGTACCCATGCTGGTACTTAGAAGACTTAAGGAAGGACATCATTATCTTTATGAAAAGTTTTCCAAATTATAACTCACAGATACTGTTGCTAATACACTTGTCCAACCCAAGAACATTAGACTCTTCTGATAAAACAAAAGAAAATAAAACAAAATCAAAACAAAAACTACTTGATGTAAAAGGAAATTGTGGTAATTGAGGGGCACATCAATATTCATTGTGAAGGGATGTACTCAGTTCATATCAGTGATATTCTTTGAAGGTATTTCAGTAAGAACACACTATAAATTATCTTAATTTTTCTGAAAGTGATGGAAATTTCTGTATCATATTGACTTAACCCACACTACAATTTGTTTCCTGTTCATGTACTTGAAGCCCAAATAAACTATTCAAGGTCTATTTGGATATATAGAAGGCTATTTACTAAGGGTTTATATAGTTTTCTTATCAGAGTTTCCACAAATAAACATACACACAATTTTATATGGTTTTATTTTTAACACAAATAGAATCATACTATGCATATCATGATACTAAATATGCTGCAATTATTTTAACAATGGTATATCTTGAAAATTTTGTAGAACTGATGCATACTTTTTACATGCTTATTTGCATTCTTTAATCTGACTTTACTGTATCATGTTTAAGCATTTTCTTATTGGTATACCTTTATGGTTACAGCTTTTCACTATTATAAACAAAGCAGCAATGTATATGGATGATAGATATTTAGAAGTTGAATTATTGGACAAAATTTATTTTAAATATAATTTTATCTCTTTTATTTTCTACATATTTTAGTGGGTTATTTTTTACATTTTCTGTAGGTTTTTTTCTGTTAGATATTTGGAGCTGATTATTATTTTTTTAAAATTAATTTTATTGGTATATTTTAGGTATGCAATATAATGTTATTCATCAATGGAAATTGGCACCTTTACATAATCTCTCTTGGTTCTTATTTTTTTCCTCATTCCCTTGCCCTCCCTTCAACCCCTCCTCCCCTCTCTATTTATAAAGACTTTGTTTCTATTTTTTCATTTTCTCATATTAATTCCATTCCCTTCTTTCCTTTCCCCTACTCCTCCCACTTCCCCTTCCCCTTTGTCCCCTTTCTTCCTATTTCACATTATCTATTATACCTTTTAATTTTTATTTACACTCTCAGTCTCTCACACTATAGAAACTAATCGGCATTTACACATACATGTCCTATTTATTTCACTTGAGTGTCACCTCAATGTGGCTCCATTTAGCGATAAATATCTCCAATTTCTTACATTTTACAGCTGAGTAGTACTCCATTTTATGAAAAAACCCCACATTTTCTTTATCCAGTCTCCAGTTGATGGGCAACTGGGCTGCTTCCAAGTTTTAGCTATTATAAAATGTGCTGCTATGAACATGGGTGCACATATATCACTGTGGTATGATTCATTTAATTCTTTGGGGAATAGCTGAGACTTCCAGACCCAGTTTTTTGAGGTGTCTCCATACTGATTTCACAGGGTTACACCAGGCTACACTCCCACCAGTAGTGGAGCAGTGTTTCTCTTTCCCCACAGCCCTGCCAGCATTTGTTATTGGTTGATTTCATGATAGCAGCCATTCTTTCTGGGGTGAGGTGGAATCTCAGCATGGTTTTCATTTGCATCTCCCAAATGACCAGTAATGCTGATTTTTTTTCATATGTTTATTTGTTATTTCTACTTCTTTGTCTAAGAAATGTCTGTTCATTTCAGTTGCCCATTTTTGGATTGAGCCTTTAAATTTGGGAGGTCTGATATTTTTAAATTCTTTATAGATTCTAGATAGTAGACCTTTGTCTGAGGGACAGCTGGTGAAAATTTTTTTCCACATTGTGGGTTTTCTCTTCACACTGCTGGTGGTTTCTCTTGCTGTACAGAAGCTTTTTAATAAGAAGAGATCCCACTTGCTAATTGTTTGTGCTAGTTCATGGGCAACTGAGGTTTTGTTCATAAAATCTTTTCTTACAACAATGTCTTCAAGAGTTCTACCTAACCTCTATGCCAGCTGATTCAGTGTTTCTGTTTCAATATTTAGATCTTTAATCCATTTTAATTTTAGTTTAGTGCATAATGAGAGATATAGGTCTAGTTTTAATCTTTGGCAAGTTGAAACCCAATTATCCTCCACCATTTATTAAAGAGCCTTTCTTTCCTCCAGTGAGGATGTTTGGCTCCTTTGTCAAAGATGGAGTATCTGAGTGTGTCTGGAGGTGTTTCTGCTCTTCTAATCTGTTCTTTGGTCCTCAGGTCTGTTTCTTTGCCATTACCATGCTGTTTTTATCACAGTAGATTTGTAGTATAGTTTCAAGTTGGGAATTATGATACCCCCTGCCATGTCTCTCTTACCTAGAATTGCTTTTGCTATTCTAGGTTTCTTCATGTTCAAATGAATTTTTGGATTGTTTTCTCAAGGTCTGTGAAGTATGTTGCTGGAATTTCAATTGAGAATGCATTGTATCTATATAGCAGTTTTAGAAGTATGGCCATTTTCACTATGTTGGTTCTTACTATCCAGGAGCAAGGGATGTTTTTCAATTTTCTGATATCCTCTTTGATCTCTTTTTTCAGAGCACTGTAGTTTTCAGAGTAGAGTTCTTTGGTTTTTTTTTTTTTTTTCATTAGGTTGATTCCTAGGTATTTCAATTGTTTGGATGCTATTGTGAAAGGAACTGTTTGCCTCATTTCTCTCTCAATGAGTCTGTTGTTGGTATACAGGAAAGCTATTGATTTTTGTGTGTTGACCTTGTATCCAGCTACTCTACTGAATTTGGTTATTAAGTCTAGAAGACTCTTGGTGGAGTTCTTAGGGTCTTCTATATAGAGTGTCATGTCCTCTGCAAATAGTGACAGTTTCACTTCTTCATTTCTTATTTTTATTGCTCTTATTGCTTTCTCTTGTCTAATCACTGTGGCTAATATTTCCAAAACTATATTGAACAGGAGTGGTGACGGTGGACATCCTTGTCTTGTTCCTGATTTTAGTGTGAAGGATTTCAGTTTTTGACCATTTAGTATGATATTGGCTGTTGGTTTTTCATAGATTGCTTTTATCAGATCAAGGTAGAGACCATCTATTCCAATTTTTTATAGGGGTTTTTTCATAAATCTGTGTTGGATTTTGTCCAATGCTTTTTCTGCATCTATTGAGATGATCATGTGGTTTTTGTCCTTGACTCTATTGACATAATGTATTACATTTATAGGTTTGTGTATGCTGAACCATCCTTGCATCCTTGGGATGAATCCTACTTTATCAGGGTGTATGATCTTCTTGATGATCTTTTGCATTCTTTTTGCCAGTATCTTATTAGGGATTTTTGCTTCTATGTTCATTAGTGAAATTGGCCTATAGTTCCCTTTTACAGTTGAGTCTTTCTCTGCTTTGGGGATCAAGGTGATGCTTGCTCCCAGGAATGAATTCAGGAGTATTGTTTCCTTTTCAATTTCATTGAAGAGTTTAAAGAGTAGTGGCAGTAGTTCCTCTCTAAATGTCTCGTAGAATTCAGCAGTGAAGCCATCAGGATCCAGGCTTTTCTTACTTGGTAAGTTTTTAATTACATTTTCAATTTCATTGATTAATATTGGGTGGTTTAGAATTTTTAGGTCTTCTTTGTTCAACTTTGGTAATTCATTCTTATCTAGGAATCTGTCCATTTCTTCTGTGTCTTCCCTCTTCTTGGCACATATGTTCTTGAAGTAGGTATCAGTGATCCTCTGGATTTCTGCCATGTCCCTTGTAATGTCACCCTTTTCATTCCTAATTGCATGGATTTGGAACTTTCTTTCCTTTTTCTGATAAGGCTGACTAAGGGTTTGTCAATTTTGTTTATTCTTTCGAAGAACAAACTCTTGGCTTCATTGATTTTTTTGTATCATTCTCTTAGTCTCCATTGCATTGATTTCTCCTCTGATCTTTATAATTTCCTCCCTTGTATGAGCTTTGGGCTTGTCCTGCTTTTCTTTTTTTAGAAGCTTGAGGTTCAGTATCAGGTTGTTTAATTGGGCTCACTCAGTTTTCCTAATATGAGTATTCACTGCTTTGAATTTCCCTTGTAAAACTGCTTTCATTGTGTCCCATAGATTCAGATATGTTGTACCATCGTTGTCATTTAATTGAAGTAACTGTCTGATTTCTCTTCAATTTCCTCTGTGACCCATTGTTCAGAAAGGTGTTGTTCAATTGCCATGTTTTTATGAGATTCTTATGGTTTCTTTTTCTATTGATCTCCAATTTCATTGTACTATGATTTGATCATATACAGGGGATAGCTTCAATTTCTTTGCACTTACTTAAACATGTTCTATGAGTGAGTATGTGGTCTATTTTGGATAATAACCCATGTGCAACTGAAAAGAATGTGTATTTTGATTTTGTGGGGTGGAACACTCTGTAAACATCTGTTAAGTTCATTTGTTCAGGAGTTTGATTGAGTTCTAGTATTTTGTTGTTTATTTTTTGTCTAGTTGATCTATCTATTTGTGACAGTGGGGTACTGAGATCCCCCACTACTATTTATTAGTGCTTATTTGATTTTTCATGTCCATTAGTATTTGTTTTATACAGTTGGGTGGACTAGTGTTTGGTGCATAGATATTTATGATTCTCATCTCCTCCTCTTGGATTATTCCCTTTACAAGGCCATAATGTTTTTCTTTGTCTCTCTTAATCAGTGTTGGTTTGAAATCCACTTGATCTGCAAAGAGGATAGCTACTCCTGCTTTCTTTTAGGTTCCTGTCACATGGAGTATTGTTTTCCACCCTTTAACTTTCAGTCTATGAGATTCTTTTTTAATTAAAGTTGTTTCTTGTATGTAGCATATTGTTAGATCTTGCTTCTTGACCCATTCTGCCAGTCTTTTTCTTTTGATTGGTGAGTTGAGACTATTAACATCGATGGTTCTAACTGATACGTATTGACTTATCCTTTGACTTTTTTCTTTTGGTTGGATTCTCCCCCTTTGCATTTAATTTCTTTTCATGCCCAATGGATTCATTCTTCTGGGCATCCTGGGGGTGTGATCCTCATTGTGTTTTCCTAGGATATTGTCTAAATTTTTTTGGAGTGCTGGTTTGGTATTCATGAAGTTCCTAAGGTGCTCTTTGTCATGAAATATCTTATTTCTACATCAATTTTTTTCTTTTCCATCAATTTTGAAAGACAGTTTTGCAGGGTATATCAATCAGGGTTGGTGGCTGTTTTCCTTTACAGCTTGGAAAAAATCACTCTAGCTCTTCTTGTCTTGAGGGTTTGCATTGTGAAGTCTGCTGTGATTATGATGGGCTTTGCTTTGTATATGATTTGTTTCTTTTCTCTAACTGCTTGTAGAACTTTGTTACTGGAATCTTAACTATTATATGCCTATGTGTAGATTTTTTTTGATCAAGGCTATTTGAAATCCTATATGCCTCAGTTGTCTGTATGTCAAGTTCTTTTCCCCTGCTTGGGAGGTTTTCTGCCATCACTTCTGTGAACAGTTTTTTATGTTGTCTGCACTCTTTCCTGTTTCTTCATTGACTCCAATCAGTCTCTTATTATTCTTCTTTGCATTGTCTAGAAGCTACTGGATTGATTTCTCATGGTTCCTCACTATTTTAAAGAAATTTTTCTTTTCCTGATCATTAATTGCAATCTTATCCTCTATATCTCAATTCTTCCCTCACATTGGATTATTCTGCTGAGTAAACTTTCAATGGAGTTTTTAATCTCCTGGAAATCTGTTTGCATCTCTTTTATGGATTCCATTTGTTTCATATTTTGGGATTCCATCATGTTCCTCAGCTCCTGTATTGTTTTTAATCTGTGTCTTCTCTAGATTTATTAATCATGTCTTGTACTACGGGCACAATCTCTGCTGTTATGTGAGAAATTATTTCTGATTTCATTTTTTCCAGATCCTCTTTTATTGCCAGTTCAGAGAGTCCAGGTGGTTGAGTGTCAGATTGTTCCATCTCGTTTCCCTTTGGGTTGCTTTAGGTGATCTGGAAGTCTGCTTTTGAGACTTGTTTATGTGTCTTCTCATTTCAAAGGTGTGGGGGGGGTGTGCTCCTTGTGCCTGCTCAGCTCTTGTCCTTGGCTCTGGGGACGGCTCTGCTCCTCAGCAATTGGGACCTGGAGCTGATTATTTTTGTAAGTTGGTTTTCTTGGAATTGTGGCTACTATATTTCATTCCTGTTACATTTACAACTTGATTATTTATAATTATTTGATAGTTATTGTTTTTTGTGCCAATGTTGTATTTGCTACTTTATTTAACTGTTTTTTTGTTAAATATCTTTGGATGTAAGACTAAAGTCTCCTGAAGGAGCAAACTTTTTAACTTATCTGGCAGCCATAATATTTCTTTCATAGCAATACCAGAATTATCTCACTGCAGTAAGTCTGTGTTTTGCTTTGACTGGTGAAAAATTAAACATCAGTCATTACTGAACCTGCCTCTGCTCATCCACTGCATTAATAAACTGCCCAAGGTTTTCTTTGATGCCAGAATTTGGAGTGAAGGTAGTAGCAGGTCTTTACCCCATAGTGATTGCCATTATTTAAAAACTTAGCTTTATTTCTTTAATATGCACTAGTAAAGAAAAGCTGCTCACAACAGTGCAAGCAGCATATATATTTGTATCATAACTAATTGCCCCACTTCACTGATTTGAGAACTACTTGCAGTCTAGTCCACTTTACTAAACTCATCACATCTCATGCTATTCACCAGAAGGATCATCATCTCCTCATCAGCCTCTTTTTCATCATGTTTCATTTTTTTTTCCTTTGGGAATACTGTTCTTCTTTTGCAAAGTTTTCAAAAACTCTGGTCAGGTTTCAGGCACTTTCATTTTTCTTAGCCCCCTCAAGACAGGTTTTTGTGGGGGTTTTTTTGTTTGTTTGTTTTGTTTTTTGTACCTGGGATCGAACTCAGGACCTTGTGCTTGTGAGGCAGGAGGTGGAACCACTGAGCTAAATCCCCAGCCCAAGACAAGTTTTTGATGGACACTTGATAAAGTGAGGAAAATCAAGGTGTCTGGTGTTAAGGGTTCAGTATACTCCTTCTGTTCACAATTCACACCAAAGAAGTAGGACTAGCTATAGAATGCATGTTTTTGTTTGTTTGTTTGTTTTTAAGGCAGGGTCTTGCTATGTAGTTTGGGCTGGATTTGAATTTACTATGCAGCCCAGGGTGACCTTGAAATCACAGCAACTCTCCTGCCTCAGGCTCCTAAGTGTTGGGATTACAGGTGTGCACCACCATGCCTGGCTAGAATGCATTTTGTAAAGTGTCCCCAGATGGTGTTTTTTTTTTTTTTGCTTGTTTATTCATATATGATGATGGCATGAGATAAGGGCATTCCTTTCACACTTTGTATTCCAATATAAACCTGCCATTCTCATAATGTATCAGGGCAGACATAGTTACAGTACACTATTGAAAGAGGGGCTGGTGTTCAGTCATAGAAAAAGTACAGGTGACATGGAGTTGTCAATAAAATATATCTGTTAATAATAAAAATCTCTGTATAATCTATTTGCTTTGTCTTATAGAACTACTGAAACAAACAGTAGTTAATTAAAAAATTAGCACTGCCAATTTAAATTCCTTAAACCAAATTTTTACATAGCAAAGAAGTATTTTCTCTTTATATTTAGGTCATGAGATAACTATAGGAATCCTCATGATAGATGGATTTTGGTAATTAGTTGGCAGAGGAGGTGGTTGTTTGAACAGATTTTTCAAAAAGAAATCATATTTTAAAATTGTTTGATGAGATTAATACAATAGGGTGAAAGTGGCCTTTTGCCCTATGTAGTCCTAGATGATGTATTATATTCAGATCCAAAAAACATGAACAAGCGCAGATGTTCACCCATTGTATCCAGAGACTTATTTACAGTAATGAGTCATTCTGAAGCCAAATGTTGTATTAGTAGAATGGGAAGAAGTGTAAAAATTGAGTTCCTTTGGCTGGATTAAAGATCATTTAGAATGTGTGACAAATAAGCACTACTGTGAAAACAAAGCTATAGAAAAATATGAGAAATTAATTCACAGCAGATACAGAAAATTAGTGTTAAACACAAAATTTTGAACAAAAACAACTTGAATCACATAGTTAGGTGAGGAGGCAGAGCAGAACAATCATCTAAGTCAAAGTAAATGGGGAGACTAGTTGCATAAAAATTTTGCTTCCTTAAGATCTTTATACTCTTTTTACAGTAAGCCATCAGTATAATTTTATTTTCATTTTTAATCAATAGATAATTTTAAATATTATTAAGTTGGATGTAAGATTATACAAAATTATAGTTGCACAGTGATGTAAAATTTGTGCAGTAGTAGCAATGTAGGCTGTGTGCTAATAATTAGCAGCATACCACTTTGATCTGCAATATTCTGCTGACCTTTCAATAAGACATGAGAAAAACATTTCTTTTTTCATTAAATTAAATAAAAATTAAAATATATTTCATTTCTAAAGATGAAGTAATAAAAAATTATATTTTCAGGAATTTAAAACTCTTCTATACCTAGCAATTGAAGGTATTCTTTCTTCTCTGAAAATATAGGCAAAGCAGTTCTAAGAATGTTCTTCATGTGAACTACCATACTATAGTCCCCCTTTATCCTTGGGAATATATTCCAAAGTCCTTGGGGGATGGGTAAAAATATAAATTTTTACCAAGCCCTACATAAGCAATAATTTTCCTCAATATATACATCCATAATAACATTTAATTTATAAATTAGGCACAATGAGAGACTAACAACACATTACTAAAGATTTTGAGCAACCGTAGCCTATGATATTTTACATTAAGTTAAGAACTTGCACTTTTTATATTAAAGGAAGAGCTTTATGACTTCTCTTTGGCATATCTAAATTGCCAGCATCATTATCCTTTTTAAAATTTTTATTAGTATATGTTTGTAGCACGTAATGTTTATGTTCCTTTTGTGGAGTTGGTACATGTACATAGCACACATTAGTCTTGTACTTTGGGATCATTATTAAGAATAAGAGTTACTTGAAAACGAGCACTTTAATACTTTAATAGTCAATCTGATAGCTGAAAAGTTTACCAAGTCAGTAAGAAGTGAGTAGTCTATATAGCATAGATACATTAAATAAAGAAATTACCCACATTTCTATGATGGGAAAGGATGAAGTGGGAGAGCACAACATATCATCTACTCAGTATGGCATGCAATTTAAAATTTATGAATTGTTTATGTAATTTTCATTTAATATTTTTAGACTATTTTTTACTGTGGATAACTTCAACTGTAGATAATGGAGGACTGCTGATTTAAGTAGGAAGATTTTTTAAACTTAACATGGAATAAGGAAATAATTATTGAAAGTATAGTTCCTTTATTCGAAAAGGCATACACACATACACACATATATAAAATGGGTGATGTTAAAACAACAGAGAATGCACTGAAGTCTACTTTTATTTTAAATTATATGTATCTTACCAGTATTTAATTCTTAAAATAACTCCCAAATCTTATGAAGATTACTAGTGTCAGTTTTCCAAGAATCATCATTTCTAAGGACAGGTGGATTTACGTATAGCTTTGCTATGACAAATTATCTCAGCCATTTGAACTTTCTGGGCCATTCTTCACATTTTTACTTTTATCCTCTTTAATACTTATTAGAAAGAAGATCGAAATCTATTTTAAATTGATATAGTGCCGAATGGAGGAAAATTACTCACCCCATGGTGGCCAGGAAGCAGGGAAACAAAGGAGGGGCTGTGTAGAGAGATGAACCCTTTGGGTCTCACTCTCAGTGATCCCCCTCTTCCAAACAGTTCCTCCTGATGAACTCCTCATCATCCTGTAATCCAACGACCTTTTAAAAGTCCCACATCTGAACACTTGAAGCCTTTGGAAGACATTGTAGAGCTAAACTATAACATGTAGTATGGCCTGGGCAAAATGCTGTATCTTGTATAATCTCCACAGCTCTTGCAGGGAAGTACTCCTATTTGTTTTCAAATAAGAAATTCAATTTTAGAAATGCAAAATATCTAGTTATTCACTGAGGATTTAGGAATAGTTTGGCTCAGCTCCAGGGATTATATGCTATCACTCACATACTACTCCAAAAATGATACAATTGAATTTTGGCTCTTAAGACTGACTTACAACAGCCCAAACAAACTTTTATATTTTATAGCTTCCCTAACTTTCAATTCTTCAATGTTTTACTTTCTTTATTTGTTTTAGGATGCAGTTTCAGTCTGTCAGTTGTTCATCGCAAAATAAGAGATTATAACATGCTGAAATGAAAAAAAAAAGAAAGAAAAATATATTAGCTATAATACCCCTGTGAGTTTTCCCTCTTTCTTCTGGTTCTAATTCCATTCTGTGAGGGATAAATGATTTAGTCTCTCTTCGCCTTGGTATCCACAATCATAAAATGAAGCCCTGAGAAATAAATATCCTAGTTTATTGCTAGCTGTATAAACATGTATTGTTGATGAAAAATTAAGCATGAGAAAAGTATGTAAAAAAGTTGATAAAAATATATATGTATCTTATTTTGCATTATGTAGATGAGATTTATAAAAGCTTATTTTTGGTTGTGCTAGTGCTGAAAATAATTCTTAGTTACTTTAAAAGATACACAAAGAATTTCATGATTTTTTGTTCAGATAAAATTAATGGCTGTACTTTGCAGCTTAACAAATTTCATCATTTATTTCTATCAACTAGTTCTAGTCTATGGAATTTTGAAATAGTCATGAATTTAACTTTTGGCTCTATCTTTGACAAGCTGTTTGATTTTTGACAAGTTACCCAATTTGTCTAAAAATTTTATATATAAAACAGCATAGCAGTGTTTATCTTAGAGGCAGTTTCAAACATTGAATGAGATATAAATAAGTCATTTAAAACTGTCCCTAAAACACTGTGAAGGTATCTTCCATCCCTCTTAAGTCATGCATATTGTTAAACAAAACTCTCCTGCCTTTAATCAGCTCCTCTGAGCCACTGAATCTCTTTCTACTCTTTGTTCTGCATTTTCAGACCATAAAGGTCCTCATAAGCATTGCTTAAAGCCTCATTGTCTCTTCTCTTCTTTGTTCTAAGAGATACTTTAACAGGGCTTTCATTCCCACTTCTAACAAGTTTCCAAGTGAATTTCATTTGTACTAAAGCAGTGACAATTTTTGGTCCTCTTTTAATTTGACTTAAAAGGAATATTTGACAAATTGTTTTTATTTTTTTTTCCACATATTGCATAACAAACTAACCAAACTGGACATGGAAGATAAATTATAAAAAAATCACTTTACTTATTGTCTCGATGACTTTTAGAATTCACCTTTCGGTCTCTCAAATAAGGCTGAGGTACAGTACACTGGCAAAAATAATAAGAGGCAAACAAGAATAGTACCAAAGTAACAGATATCCAAAACCAAATATCATGTAAAAAGACATCATAGTGTAACCATTTTTTCAGATTAGAGCAACAGAAAAAAGTTACTTCTAAATCATAATCATTTTAGTGGTCTTTGTCAACTTTGCCATATTAACTTTGTGACATCATTCATTTGTAAAATTCATGACAAACATTCTTTTATCCTTGTAGAAATGTCTTCTTTACTTGTTTTCTTCTTACCTCACTGAAAGCTCTTTTCAGTCACTTCTGTAAATGTTGAAACTCAGAAGTTTTTCTTTTTTATCCTTCCTTGTGATGTTTTGGTTTCAATAGCATTTATATGCCAATGCCATTTATATGCCAGTTGCCTTTATATGCCAATGTGTTCCATATTTTATCTCATTTCCTAAACTCACTTCATATCTGTCCACTTGTCTGGCTCTTTGTGCTTCTCTCTGTCTCTTTGTTTGTACATATGTATTTCTATTTTCTCTCATGCCACATATACACTCATCAGTACTTCTTGTTTGTAGTGACAATGTACATTCAGAATCTGCCATGAAAGCCATTGCTATGGGTGGTAGAAATCCTGAAATAGACCTGTTTTTTCTACTAAGGGTCAAGGCAACAAAGAAATGAATAAGTAGCTATTATATTTTTTTAATATAATTAGCTTATGTTCCCAAATATAAAGAGAGTTGACAATATACCGTGGAAAAATCTTATCCTCAACACCTTTAGTGGGGTCATTTCTTCTTAGTTGGAAGTATTATTCATTTAAGCAACACATTTTTATCAAGCCCTTCCAATTCAGTAAGACTTGTGCTAGGGAATGAAAAGATGCATCCTCCTCTGGGATTTTTTCTCTATTAAGTGCTTTAGAGTAGAGAGAGCAGCTACAAAACCTGAGACTAGAATGCTTATGATTCTCCTGAGGGTCAGTGAGTGTGGCTAAGACCAACTGTTTCTGTGTAAGAAATGTTGCGCTCACAATGATGGGTTATGACTTCAAGAGACTGCTAGCTCCTGCTTTTATTATTCCACAAGGTGCCTTGTGTGAAGAATATTCAAGCAACTGAAAGCAACATAAACATTATTAGTTTAGAAACATGAGCACAATGTTGATCCTTGCTCATTTAGAAACAGAGCCTTTTACTGCAAAAGGAACACAGCTTCTGCACTGTGGAACAAGGCAGCAACCTCAAATAGGATCAAGTGTACAGAGACCTGGTCATAAGCAGACAGAGTTGGTTCTCAGTTGGAGAGGAACTGCTTGTTAAACATCTGGCCACTGAGGCAAATTGGTATCAACAGGAAGCAATGCTGTTTGAAGCAGCAATTGCTTGCTCTGCAGGCAATGTTGTGTTTCTTTTTAAGTGTTATTTATTTTCTGAAACATAATTCAGGGGAAATTACTGTGTCATTTTAGATACCACAACCTAATTTATAAGCTCTTTTTTATTATATGAAAACCTTTCATTTTGTTAGTCTGCCTCTTGTAATATTCTGATGTGTTATTTGTTAATGGTGGTTTTATAGGGTGCTCTTATAATTGGATCATAAGCAGCAGGTGTGGTGGAGCTTTGTGAATTCTCACATTGAATGCCATGACAAAATGGCAATTATTTTATTGAATACAAACAATTCAGCACTTAGAAGTCTCTCTAATGGTACAATTCTAAGTGGTCTCAACATACTGGGAACAATTCACCTCATTCTCATTCTTAAACCTATCTGTTTTCTGAACAAAATTTATGTGGGACAATTAAATGACAGCATAAGATGTTCTATCTAAAAATTAATAGCACATCCTTTCATGTAGAAACCTATTTTAACTTTTGAGAACATTGTAGTGGATGTCTATTAATTTTTGCTTAAATTCTTTTCCCTTCATTCTTGGATATATTACTATTGATACTTCAATCATATGATACTGTTAGAGGCTATCATGGGTACATTGAATGATTTAGATTGTGATGCATGACCCAAGTTGAACACATTAGAATATGCCTTATACCCAACTACTATTTATTTGAATATGGATGGCTTATCCAATATGGGCCAATTACAGCACATCCTGGGGATTTTTATCATTATAGAGAGAGAATTTCAGTTCTTCTTTGGGGGTAAACATTAGCAATATTAAAAAGATCTTTAGTGTTCTTGCTTCTAAGCTAGAAGAAAAAGCCAAATTTGAAAAAGAGAATGCACAGAGAAATAAGCCAGCAAAATAAAGTGGGTCCTGGCAAGTCTTTTAATCCAGTCACCTGTAGCTCAGATATACCCTGACTTGAAAAAGATTGGTTATATGTGGCAATAAAGGCTGTGCATGAAACTGAGTTAATTTTGGTGGATTTCTACAATTGCAAATGAAATCAATCTGACAAATATTGCAAAGTTGGTATTTTTCCCTCATTTGTGAAATCTTCATTCTCCCCTACCATATGTCCCACATAATATCTCTCACAACAGGTGCACATACTTGTTTCTCTCTGTATGTGTGGAAATAAATGAGTAGCGTAATTCTGGGATGATAATTTAGATTAGACTTTATTGACTAGCAGTAGATTTGTTGGAAGCAGAGTGACAAAATCCCTTTTTTCTGACAGTTCTCACAACTACATTTTTTTCCTTCAAAACTGGACATAAGCTCTATGTATTTTCAAATGGACTTTTAAAAAAAAGTTCTTTATCTAGGCCAAAATGGTGCCAGATTAAGCTCTTGGTTCTGATGTGGCTAAGTAAATCTAGAGATTCTAGATAATGCAGGCAAAAACTTACTTCTTTTCATCCTTGATATTTTTGGGAAAATAAGCTTGATTGGATAAATGAAATAGCATCTATCTAAATGCCCAAGGCACAAGAGAACTCAATTAGATTGAAACCCATAAGTAACAGTTCACTACAAGAGAAAAAAGAAGCTTACTATGAAAAAGTAATTGCAGGAAACATATTTCTATTATTTAGAACAGTATATGTTACATGATATCACTTGCTATTATGTACAATAATTAAAGAGGAAGAAGACTAAACATCATTTAAACACTTATTTCCATGAAAGGAAATGTCTATGACTCTTCCAAAAAGATTTTTAATTGTCCAGTACTATCTGATATGGCAGAGTAAAATTAATTTTAATTGTCCTCCCTTTTCTTGATATTTTTCCTATAACAATATTTTTTATTTTATGCTATACACATTGATGGGCATACTTTATTTTTCCTACTTGAGATTGAATCTTCAGTAAATAATTCATTTTAGAATTTCTACATACAAGGAAATAATTTCTTATATATGATGCCCAACAAATGAAAAATGTTGTTATAGTACACATTTAGCAAATGTATTGACCCATAATCAAATGGTAAAAATAGTGAATAGATGGGTGGATAAGACCTGCTTGTAGCTGTGTCAGACACAGAAAAGATTCAAGAAATATTCATTAATGGATTGGGGGCCATGAATATTAAATTTTGTCAAACAGAGTTGTATTTGGAACAAAAATAGCAATAGCAATAAAACAAATATTGTTTTCTTTTTATTTTCCTAGTTCATTCTTTAGTGTGGCTAATTTTCTAAAAAAAATTAAGTGCACTGAAAATTATACTCCTATATGAATTCTCCATTTAAAAATAACCTGTGGAAATGATGCACAAAATATTTTGGAAACTGCTTTTGACATTAGTCACTTCAAGATTTGTAGCACTTTTTAGAAAATGGCTTAATATGCATCTTTTGAGAATAGAATCGATTCTTATGAAAAATATAAAATGTCATTATTAGACACAGGCCAGTACAAACTTCAAGCTGAGTACTAAATACCGTGTGGAGTTAATAACGTAAAGCTCACCATAGTAAGTTTCATTTCCTTAGGTGGCTTAAAAATTGCCCAAAACAAGACAATGGAAATTCAAATATGTTCTGCTTAGTGGCAGTTACTGAAATAAGTACTTACACTGTGTTGGCTTTGAACATTTATTGAATATATGTCTTATGGTTTCTTTGGATGTTTACCTCACTTATTTTAAAATAGGACATGAAAGAGTACTTTTATTTCTAATTCTTTTTTGAAAGAAATACCAGTATTCTGCTGACACTTTTTTTCTTTGTGTTCTAATAGAAAATTTTCCTATTATGAGAACTGAATCTATAATTAATAGAATGAAAATTGGTTTTCTAAAATGTCTCCTCTCTGATGACAGGTTTTTTCCCTTCATTTTGAGAGTTTCAGTTTGCTGACTCAGTCAGCTCAAAATTGTTTTGGTTTTGAGTATTATGGTAAGTGCCTCTCAGGTATGTTTCCAGAACTCCCTGAGTGAGATCCTTAATTTCCTGTGGTAATTACCGATGCAAAAAAACTGGAAGTCACAGCTCTCCACTTTAAGATGTTGGCTTGTTTTCTCGGGCTATGATAGGATTAGCAGTATTTCCTGATTGTATTCTAAAGGTCAAACACACTGCTGCCCTGTCTGGAAAATATCTCATTTTTTCCCTTTCCTTATCTTTTTGATCCAATAATAAAGGGTTGACTTGCTTCAAGTGTGAGGAAAAATGTACAAGGCCATGAAAAGACTGCATTTCTTCTGCAAAACCAGATAGAGATTCTGAATTAGTTTTATGTTACACACAAAGAGAGAGATCTAGATAATATCAAATAACTTAAATACACTTCATTTAAAAGAAGATACATCTTTTATCCTTTTATGAGTAGCGACCATGGACAGTGGAATGTTTTCCCCCAATGCCTGGCCCGCCTATAAGAATGGAGTTTAGGCATATTTTTGTTCCCTGAAATAGAGCTGGAAGAGATTTGTAGAGACCTAAGGTAGATTATTTGGCCTAAAAGATACCAAATATGCATGTAGTTTACTGTTTACTTCTAAAATGGGGCTACTTCTCTAACAGAAACAGATTGGAAAGATGTCAGTAATGATGAAAACTCTTTTTCTCTTTCAAGCATGATTCCTTTCATTCAAGGCTTGAGGCATGCCTTTGGAGGTTGTACCTCTCACTGTCACTCTTTTCCTGCTCTCTGCTTCCAGCTCCCATAAGATGAACAACTTTTCTCTGCCATGCCCTTCTGTGATGATGTTTCTACCTTGGAGACAGCCAACCACGGAATGAAATCTCTGAAACTGTGAGCCAAAGTAGATCTTTTCTCTTTTAAGTTGTATATGCCCAGTATTTTGTTCCAGTGATGGAAAGCTGTCTAATACAGAAGAAATGGCAATATGAAGCAAAATAATAACAACTAATAAATCGAGTATTTGGATTTTCATATCTGCTATTGCATTCAAATTATTGTGATATCTCATTACATACAGACTCTAGGAAACAGAATTGTACTCTGGGAGAGGGTTTGAGAGTGAAACAGCAAATAACATCTAAATGTTTCTATAAATTAATTTTGACCTCAGAGACCTGCAAAAGGTTTGGGGACTGCTAGAAGCACATTTTGAGAGCAACTCTTCTAGAGTAGCACACACTGATACTTGACATCTTGGATGGAAGATGGTGTAATGTTAGGGTCTGAGTAAAAGCCATTACCTTCTTTTCTGCACTCTTTGTATGTTTCACTGGCACCGTGAAATACGACTCTGTTATAGATTTATATCTTGAGTCCCATTTGGATGTTTAATTACTAAAATTCTCACAAAACCTAATGATTAAGAAAAGCTGAGGTGGGCAGATTTTTCCACCAAACATGTACCCTCATGTTTTCTTCAGTGATAAAATGAGGTATTTGAACTAAAATCCAAAGGAAGAACTGAATGTTCTTGATTTTCCTCCAAAGGAATAACATCTTGATTTTACCACTTTGATTCTCTAGAAATAATTGCCATAAAAAACTACCATAAAGAAAGAACACTGATAAATTAGTAAATCATAAATGAGAGAAATTACACTTTACTTGGCATGGTGATCTGATTTTCTTTTCTTTTATGTTTTTTTCTATTGAATAATAACCATCATATTTGTGGAGGAACACTGACCAAATAGAAAAATTTGTACAGAGAACAATCAAAAAAAGTAAAGCCTTATAAATTATGCTTAGAGGATAATTTAGTTCTATCCCTCCAATAACTTCTCTAACTATATTAATATGATTCATGTTTTTCTACCATTTCAAGCAGAAGAACAGTATAAAAAGTTGAAGCACTGGTATCTTCCTTTTTAGCTTCCCATTTTTCCAGAAGTAATACTTACTTTCTTCATATTCCTATAAAACTAGTTTATACATGGAAATATACTTGTACCTATGCAGATATATTTTCTCTATCTCTTCTTCTCTACTAGCCAATCTACTTCTTACATAACTCTCTGTTTCTAAGTTTCTATGTGAGTGACACTGTGCTGTTTGCTGAAGACACTGTTATGAACAAAAGAAATGTATCTTTTATTTTTACAGCACTGAGTTTTACAAGCAACTGGAGGGTTAGAGATAGATGCCTAAGAAAGGGGGACTTTCTGGTGTGGCACCCTGTGAACCTTAGTGAATTTGTACTCCCACAAAAATAATTTTGAAGATGATGAAAAAAACTAAAATCAACCATTTCATGTTTTGGAAAATTAATCAAAGCCACTAAACAAACTGAAAATCATCTATTTATAAGGACTTGCTGAGCTTTCAAAACACAGCAAGGAGAAATCCATCATGGCTGGCTAGAGGCAGCAGTGCTCAAAAGACAGAGCATATGCAATGGGAAGTGGGAAGGGGAGACACAAACATGGGAAGGCAATTTAAAGGATATGTGCACTAAATGAATTTCAGTATCAGGGTGTTTAGAAATAGACTCAGGGCTGGATCTTGATTCTGGCACTGCTTATAATACTGGTCCAGAGAATATGCCATATTAAAAAAAAAAAAGATTTAACCCCCTCAGGGCAGAAGCCCATTATGGCAGTGGCAGCCAGGCTGCTGTGATTAGCACCCAGCCTAGCAACCACTGCCCAGCACCCACCTCTCCTAATTCCATCCACACTAGGAGAGAAAGTCCAGTGAGCAAGATATTCCATGATCAGAGCACTGGAGAAACTGAAAAGCAGAGAAACATTTAGAAGGCAGTAACTGAGCTGGGTTCTTGGCAAAGAAAGAAACAAGGAGATGGGCCTGGTTAGGAACTCAGAAGTAGAAACTGGGAGATCTGTGGCTCAGTGAGTCACAGGGGATGGAAAAGTTTGTGCCTGGTAAGATTCAGTAGTGGTAGAAGAAAAGACCTTGGAGCAGGGCCAAAGTAGAGACTCTACTACCATTCCCCAAACCCCAGTGAGCTCTGTGTCTGTGGATATCCTGTCACTGCCCACCCTCCTGATGTCACAGAGCTTGGTGCTTGTGTGAGGCAAAAGCTACTGAGCTCTCAAGCCCTTGGCACTGCTAAGTTTACTGGCTTGATAGAGACTCTGAACAGGAGGCAGTTAGGAAATTTAGTGTGAGTGGGAAGTTGGAGAAGAGTAGCATGGGCAGAGGGGGTTGCTTAGCTCACTCACTCAGAGCAATATAGAAAGGGCAGATGTAAGCAGCTGCCGGGACTGATGTTAAGGGAAGGAGAAGCCAATTGAGAAGGACCCTCTGGAAAGCAGCAGAAGGCTGGGTACATGAACAGTCACACTGTGCCCATCCCCTTCCCCACCTCCAGCCACAAATGAAGTAGCCTTAGGATACTTTCTGTAGGGTTCCTGTCTTAAGACAGAGGAAAACAAAAACAACAAAAAAAACCCCAAAACCCTCTGGCTAGGCATGCCCACAGGAACCCTACAGAAACCAAACAGACAACTGCCTGCAGGGAAATAAAAGTCAGGATCAGTGGTCCATCCAGACCCTCAAGCCCTTTCACTCACTGGCAGGCAAGAAAACAAATCATAAAGGGAGAACCAGCTAAAGCACCAGTAGACCCATCCAACCACAAGGGACTACATTCAACCATACAGACCCGGAGCTGCTTGAACTTAGTTTTTCCACTTCTGAACACAGGAAAAAGAACAAACTGGTCAACTTCTGACTGCAGTATAAATGGAGCTGAGAGGACTCTTCTGTGTTTTTTTTGTAAGCATATGGTTGTTCTCCTCTTTCTCTAGGTCTCTCTCTTGTATTATTCTTCTTTCATTATATATATTTTAAATAATATATAATTACATGTAAAATTATATATATATATACACATACAGTGTTTGTTTATGTGAAATGCAGTATAAGAATAACTGTCATTCATGGATATGTCAGGTTAAACCTCACCAAAAATTGTGTATAAATTATTCAAACACATGCTTTCTATCAGCAAATTAGTTGTTTCCAGCCTTCTTACAGCTTACCTTAATGTAAAAGTATATTTTCTTCCATCATTCTCCTTTTTCACATCCTATTGAATAACATCTCAAACACACTCTCTACCAGCCCTTTACAACAGATTAAAAAAATAATACCCATAAAGCCCTGTTTCTTTGCTTTCACTCATTGTTGTTTGTTCTTTCTTCTTTCTGAACTTCTCTTCCTTTTCTTCTTCTTTTTTCCTTCACTCATTCTCTAAATCTGAGTCTCCTTGTCATCGATACTGTATCACAGACTTCCTGGGTGAGGACTGGTCACTTAGATTCAAGTTAAAATCTCTACCCATATATGCTATCTGTATCAGCAGCCTGGAAATCTCAATTCCTTGGGTGGTGTGATGACTACTTTATTCCACTCAGCTCTTACATAGTTCAGAGTCCTATCCGCAGAGAAAATAATAGCCATCTGGTGGCAACATCAAAGTTATCGTACGGTTAGATTTCAATTGGAGAAACAAGAGTCTACTCCAAAATTTAAAAAGAAGTCTTGGAGAACTAGATGACCATAGAGAAGTAGGAAAAGGGTAAAAAGGTCCAGGATAATCATGTGGAAGCCTGTTGTTATGACCAGAGCTGTATGCACATTCAGGAAAGACCTGGAGTAGGAAGGTTCAAGTCACTTGCTTTCATCTGATCTTATAGCACTATGAAAGCAGGAAGCAGAAGATATAGCTGTCTTGTTAGCTGCACACAATTTGAAAGTGTGTGTTCTTCCACAGATTCCCTGGATAAAGGTGGTAGACATGCAGATAATGAATTAAGCAACTCTCCTGAGTGATCACTGCCGGATGATCAATTTGTAGAGACATAGGAAAGAGGCCTAGAGAGCTAGGTATAAAAATAAAAACAACTCTAAGCAGGAAACTCAGTGGACACACACTGTAGATAATATAAAATCTACCTAATTAATACAGAAAAATCATCAAAAATAAGAAGCAAGAAAAAGGTATTGAGGTATTATAATCCAGCACAGACAATGTATCTAAAAGTATATCTTGACTTAGTACAATTGTCTTACATGTTTTATATATTCTTTGGTCTATTAGTCTGGTTTTCAACCTGTATATATGATATGTAACTTTATAAATCTTTACAAATAAATGAATCTCATGCCAGAAAAAAAAAAGGTGGGGTTGAGGGAAGGGGAAAAATAGAATTGAAATGTGTTATGTACATGTAGCAATTCCCTCCAGTGAACGTAGTCATTTGTACTGCAAACATGTACTAACAAAAGTAAAAAAAAAAATTAAAATAAAAGGAGAAGAAGTTTATTGTGACTCATAGTTTGGAAATTTCTGTCCGTGTTCAGTAAGCTTAAACTCCGAAATGCATGACTGAGAGGGCTAGGCTGAGGAAATCTGCTCACACCATTGTGCGCAGAAATCAGATGGGAAGGGAGGAGCAAGGGAAAGATACACACCCTTCCAGGTCACACCCGTGACCTGCCTTAAACACACCTCACCTCTTAATAGGAAGTCAACTGTGGTGCCCACAAATCAAGCACCTTCTGAAAGTCCTGCCTCTTAGTGCACAATGCTAATGATAGATATTCTTGATCCAAACCATAGCAGCTATAAAATTTAGCAAAGATTTAGTTTTGTTTATAATTTTTTCTTTTTTTAAATAACTTAAAACCATTTTTTAAAACAGTAGCTATAAAAAGTGTTCAGGGGTTTATACTGAACAAAGATGTAAGAGCTCAGAGGATAGAACTGAAGTATATTGGAGAAAAATTTGTATAGTATCAAAATTATCTATTATGATGATAATTTGATAACTATTATCCTCAGGCAACCACTAAGGAAATAGACATGAATTCTTGAAGTTAGATATGTTTTGAAAAATTATATAAAAGGCTACACTCTAGATCAGAAAAAAAGACTGAATGCTTAAAGTTACAGGAAAATGGCTTTAACTCCATCACAGAGAAAGCTTCTTAATTATTAGAATTGCTTATTTATTTATTTATTTACAATTGCTTGTTAATGAAATAAGCTAACAATAAAAATGAGATTATCAGTATGAATTTAGCTTAGAGAGGCTGGATAATTTGGTATTATTTAGATTGGAAAATGAAATTTGGGATGTCAGTTTTTTTATTCTTAAGATTTTATGAAGATAAAAATATTGACCCAAGTTCAATCCCTGGCACCAAAAAAAAAGAGATAAAAATATGATCAAAAGGTGAAAGAATTTCATTATGAGAGGTTTGAGAAGGAAAATTCATGAATATTAAATTCATGCTTATTTATCTTTTTAAAATATTTGGAATATAAATTTCATGTGGGCATTTTGTCCTTAACACTCAGTGTAAGTGTTGTTATGGTTTGTGTCTAGAAGTCCCCCAAAGCCTCATGTGGTCATAGGTGGGTGAATCTAGAGTATGGGATGCTAGGATTAAGGGGGTGTGATTATTAAACCACTACATGTGAGCCATTGGTTTGGTCCTGCCCTAATCCCGGTAGTCTGAAAAAGATGAAACACACTGTTAAGGTCCCTTGTTGCTTTTTGCTGTTTTCGGCCACCATGAACTGCTAGCCCTCTGTCACCCTGACTTGGAGCCAGAAGATTATGGACTGAAACCTCTACAAACTGTGAGCTAAATAAACCCTTCCCCCTATAACTGTGGGTGTTGGGTATTTTGTCTCAGCAGTGAGAGAAAAGTAACTAACACAAATACTAAATTGCTTTGTGACCTCTGACCATGTTAACCTGAAAAATTGATTTAAGACATATGTGTTCTTCTAGGTTTCCTTATAACATCATGCTAGAGGGTCTCTTTAGCTTTATTTTATCCTGACTCCTTTGTTTCTCAGATTTCCAGCATTCATCTATCATTTTAATCTCTGTTTTGATGAAGCATTTCCTCTGAGAGAGAGCTTTCTGAAAAAGCCCATATAACAGGCATTTTTGTTTGTTGACATTTTTTGTATCTAACAATGCCCTTTTCTACTACCACTGTAAATTGAAAATGTGACTTAGGATAGAGTTCTAATTTATAAGTAATCTTCCTTAGATTTTTAATATGTTGCTCCCTTGTGGCCTAGATTTTATTGCTGTTCTTAATAAAGGTAATTCTATTATTAATTTTAATCTTGTTTTTAAAACCTAAATTTCCTGTGGAGATAGTCGTTTTTGGTTTTTTTCTTTTTGTTTTTTGTCATAATGTTCTGAAAATTTACAGCAATGCTTAGGGATTTGGTTGTAGTTTTATGTGCAGGGCCATTATTGGACTCATTCTAACTAGAAATTCAAATAGTCCTGAAAATGTTTTTTGCATTATTTTGTTATTAATTCTTCCCTCCTACACACATTTTTTTGATGTTATCTTATTTTAAAACTCTTGTGATAGAGTGTTGTTATTTGTCATTTTCTTGTAATTTTTGTCTTTGTCTTTTTATTATATTTTTAATAGACTGCTTCAGCCTTCACTTCCCAAATATTTTTCTAATTTTTTTTCTTTTTGAGTATTGAATTTTTAATATCAAGCACTATTTTCTTGTCATCAGAATGGCTATTTTTCCTTTAAGTCATACTCTTGCTTAGTGGTTGCAGCAATTTTTCTTATTTACTTGAATTATATTAATCACAGATACATATATACATTTTGGAAATTTTTCTGTCCCCCTTTAGTTTCTATTTCTCCCATTATTTCTTTCATTTTTGATTTGCTCTGTATATTTTACATGATGAATGTTTTTCATACATCTGGTAATATTTTATTTTCTGCTAATATTTAAGAAGGGCACAGTAAAGAGCTGACTGAAAGCCATGTGTGTGTGTTGACTGACTTTTCCTCAAAAGGTAATCAGTCTGGATAGTTCACTGACAATACTTCAACATGTCATTATCTTTAGGCGCTGCTTTCTTACTCGGGTCACATTCTCATTTCTAACTCTCTGTGGAAGGTAGCACAAGCCTGGTAGCCAGAGCTTTGAGTAGCTGTTATGATAATATGAGGACCACTCAGACCTCCAAAGTTGATATAAAGATTATTTTAAACTGAAACATTTGGGATTTAATAGATACATAAAGAAGTGTACACTGACAGTCTCTTATCTGACCAAAAGTAGGAACTTCTGAGAGATGAAGCTGTCATAAATTTCTTCTTCAGGAAAATCTACTCCCAGGAAGATGTGTGAATGAATAAATCCACAATAGATTCCTTCTCCAGAGGGGATTTTAGGGACTTGAAGAAGACGGGAAAACCACCACATCTCACTAAACAAACACAGGCTTTCTTATCTCCTGTTTGTTGCACTAAAAACTCATTTTTCCCTGCATATTTATTTTTTTTTCCTTGGAGAACTTTTCTGATATATATCAGGATATATATACATATATTATATATATATAATGAATTTTAAGAAGCTAGCTACTTCTTTATTAGCTTCCACATGTGTATTTTCTCCCCTGTTAATTTTTTTCCATTTATGTTGCATACTCCTTACCCTGAATTTAACAAGGTAGACAAAGTTTTCTCCTCCTCAGTAATAAGGTTGGAACTCTTTACTTTTCCTTGGTAATCTTTCCTTTAACTTTCTGTTTTTATGACTCTGATTTCTTTCTCACCTGTACCTGATGCCCCCCTCATTTTGAGACCTTCTACTGAAAGCTCTAAAAAATAGTTCTCAAGCTTCCTTTTCAGGATGAGGCAGAACTTCTTCATATACACAAAACAGAAAGACATCTTAAGCATCTAAATGCTTCTAAAGCCTCTGACAAGGTCTTCTGTGTTTAACTCTCCTGATCCAAAGGCTTCTGGTGCTACACCTTTCAAGAATCTTATGGCTTTGATAAATTGATTTTTGGCCCTCCACCCTACCAACATGCAAGTTAGTTACCACCCTGTATCTTCATTCCAATTATTAAAATTCTATGGTCATTATTTCTATTTAATTTTTGTTTTCTGGGTATAGGACTTTTTGAAAAATCTATTTTAGAAGTTTTTGCAGATGTTGAGAGGAAGTGCAAGTTAGTATGGGCATTGAATCCACCACTTTTTGACAAAGAACATGGGGGTTGTTTTGCTCTGTATTGTTGTCTTATTTTTAAATATTTATTTATTTATTTATTTATCTTGGCTTTTTGAGACAGGGCCTTGCTTGGTAGTATAGACTGGGCTTGGGCACTTTATGTAGCCTGGGCTGGCCTCAAGCTTATGGTGATCCTTCTGCCTCAGCCTCCCAAGTGCTGGGATTGCAAGCGTGTGCCACCACACCCATATTGTATTGTTTTCTGAAATAGCAATAACATGGCCAAACTCAAGCTTACATAATTGGGGTAGAAAAGTAGACTATGGAATGGATAAATGGCTTTACTTAGTTGAGAGTTAAAAAGTTGTTGTTATAATGAATGATAATGCCATGGAATGTAAGCAAATTTATGTTTTTCCTGCTATAGGGCAGACATCATTCTTTGAGAATTATAATATCACAACTTTCACAAAAGTTTTCTAGGTATATGCTACTGTAATCTCCATTAAAAAATAAAGGAATTTAGGCCCCCAAAATTTATCTAAGTGCTCTGAAATTACAGTGAGTGAGTAGTAGAGCAAGTATTTAAACCTCAGATACAAATCCTTTGTTCTGTATCATTACTTTTAATGTTTATGCTTAATAGACCTCCAAAAAGATCCTGTAAACAAGGTGTTCTTGCCTGTTTCAATATCAATTGCGGTAACAAAAATAAAATATGTATAGTACTTTAAAAATAATAAATCTTTATTTCTTGCTTATATAAAATCCATAACAAGTGCTGCTGAGTTTGAGGAAGCTCTTTTCCTAGTAGTGATAAGGCTTGGCTCGGGCTTGTTTGGTTTCATGCCTCTGCTACTTGCACACTGAAGTTTTTAGGGCTTTTATGCTTACTCTGTTGAGTTGGAGGAATAACTGAAAGACAGTGGAGAAAGCACAACTGTTCTTTGAATATTTTAGCCACAGCTGTGACAAACCTATCTTCTTCTAATATTATATGGCTGAAACATTTTCAAAGGCCAAGCCTAATCTCAAGGCATACTGAGAAACACAACCTAGCTCTGCAATGGGAAGAAGAAAAATGTCAAACTGCTGATCAAACTCTGCCACCATTTGCCTTCTGATATCCATGGCTGCTTCCACACACACTTAGAAATTACAGGATCATTTTTAATCAATGTCTGGAAAATCTAGTGCCCATGCTGATTAACAGGTAATATCAAAGTGCCTTCTCTTCTATGGGAAAGTAATACTGAATTTACTCTGGGAAAATATTTTATCCCTGTATTTATCTAAACTTTATCCCTGTATTTACCCAAATTTTCTAAAATATATTCTGTAAGATTGTAAGGAATCAATTTGATTTAGAGGTGATAAGATGGGCTCTGGGTTACACTTTTTAAGGTTGAGTGCTGACTTCACTACTTAACAATATATGTAGCGGGTACAAAGTCCAAATCTCTTGTACATCTATTGTTGTGATTTATATCAAGAGCACCCCCCTAAATCCTCTTGTGCTCAAAGGCAGGGCTCTATGAAGATGATCGGATCATGGCAGCACTAGACTCATCATTGGATGCATCAATGAGAGAGCTCAGCAGTGGAGTAGGGAGTGATATTGAAAGGTGGGGTCTGGGAGGAAGATACAATTCACCAGTGCATGACCCGGAAGGGGACATCTCCCTCCCAGAACTCCCCTTCAGTCTCTGATTCCTGGCTGTCATGATCTGAACAGATTTCCTCTGCCCAGGCACTTCCACCATGCCACCAACCATGTGAAGGTTGAGACTTTTAAAGCTGTGAGCCAAAATAAACCTCTCCTTTCAGTTGTGGGTGTTCAATATTTTGCCCCAGTGACAAGGAAAGTGAGACAGACATGTGGGAAGTAGAAATGGCAGTTCCCACTCTATAATATTGTTAACTAAATGGTTTAATGCAGTCAAATACACAAGGGTATATAGATAAACCTCAATAAATGTGAACAACTGCTACCCACTTAGAGTAATCTTTAATAATTCATTTAACATAGTAAAGGCAACAATCTCTTTGCAATAAGCAAAAGTAACTTTTATTTGATTATTCATAATGGATTTTTATACGTAAGAGTAAAATTTTCCTGGTTCTTCAGGGATGTATGTATACCTTTCAGTTGTGTTATTGTTCTTATTCTGAAAAGACAAGAAAAAAACAGACCCAAAGTATCAATAGCAATGTTCCAGTTTATAATATTTGGCAATTTTTGCATCCTATTTTATAAAATAAACATGTTTTACACCTTTTTATGTCTATTTTAACAAAATAGTAGATTTACTTACTATTATATTGCTCTCTATTAAAGACTTCAGTAGATATCATAGTACAACAGCTTTTGTTTTTGTTATAAGATCTTATTCTTCATAAAGTCTTTACCTACACCGATGTCTTCAAGAATTTTACCTACTTTATCTCCCAGAAAATTTAGTGTTTCTGTTTTAATATTTAGATCTTTGATCCATTTTGATTTTAATTTAGTGTATGGTGAGATATATGGATCCAGGTTTAATCCTTGGCATGTGGAAAGTCAGTTTTCTCCAGAGCCATTTGTTAAGGAGGCTGTCTTTCTTCCAGGGAGGTTGTTTGGCTCTTTGTCAAATATAAGGTAGCTAAGTGTGCTTGGAGTTGTTTCTGTATCTTCTATTCTGTTCCATAGATCCTTGGGTCTGATTTTTTTGGCCAATACCATGCCATTTGTATCATAGTAGCTTTGTAGTATGACTTCAAATTGGGGATTGTAATGTCCCCTGCTTTGCCTTTGTTGCCCAGAATTACTTTTGCTATTCTAGGACTCTCCTAGTTCCAAATTTTGGGATTGTTTTCTCTAGTTTTATGAGGTATCCTGTTGGTATTTTGATTGGGATTGTATTAAATCTGTTAACAGTTTTGGAAGCATAGCCATTTTCATTTTATTAGTTCTACCTATCCAAGAACGAGGCATATCTTTTCATTTTCTGATATCCTCTTTGATTTTTTTTTTCAGGGTGCTGTAATTTTCTAAGAATCAATAACTAGGATCTAATATTAAAAAGCTTTTGTATAACAAAAGAAATCACTAACAGAGTGAAGAGAAAACCCACAGAATTGGAAAAAATTTCTCAAAGGACTGATATCTAGAATATATAAAGAACTCAAAAAATCAGATTCTTAAAGACTTAAAGACTCAATCCAAAAATGGGTATCTGAAATGAAGACAATTCTCAGATGAAGAAGTACAAACAGCAAATAAATATATGAAAAAATGTTCAACATTACTGGTCATTCGAGAGATGTAAATTAAAACAACACTGAGATTTCAACTCACTGAAGAAAGAATGGCTATCATCAGGAAATCAAGCAATAACAAATGCTTGTGAGACTGCGGGGGGAAAGGAACCCTTCTCCGTTGGTGGGTGTGTACATTGGTACAACCAGTATGGAAATAAGCACAGAAATTCTTCAAGAAACTAAACCTACAGGCTCCATTGGATCCATCTATGCACTTTCTTGGTATCTTCCCAAAAGAATTAAAGGCATCATACTACAGAGATATATGCACATTTGTGTTTATAGCAGCATAGTTTGTAATAGCTAAATCTTGGCAACAGCTCAATTGTCCATCATAGGATAAATGAAAAAAGATGTGCTTTTAATATACAATGGAGTACTTCTCTGCCATAAATAAGGACAACCTTGAGGCATTCATAGGTTACTGGATGCATCTTGAGACTATACTCTTAAACGAAATATATTGGACACACATGTCTAATTATTGCAATGTTTCTCTGTTTGTGGGAAACAGAAGGTGTAAATAAGGACCAAAATGTATAATAGATATTGGGAAATGGGGAAAAAATGTTCAAATGAGAAGGGGGAAAAGGGAGGGGGAGGGGGGAAATAAGAAAGGGAAAAGAAAATAAAGAGAATAGAAGAAAAAAATGGAAACAGAGCTTTTGTAAATATGGAGGGGAAGAGAAGTTTGAGGGAGGGAAAGGGAATGGGAAAAAAAGAATCAAGATACATTATATACAGGTACAAATTCCCTATAATAAATGTATCACTGTGTATATCTAAAATGTACCAGTAATGTAAATTAAAAAGGAAAAAAAAGAAAACGTGATTTTTGCATACAGTAGAATACTACTCTGCCATAAAGAAGAATAAACTTGAGGCATTTTTTAGGCAAATGGATGTGCCTTGAGACCATACTTTTGAAATAAATCAGACACATATATTTATTTTTTCGCTTGTGTAAGAAACTGAAAGCACAAACAAGGATCAAAATTGATGAAAGATATTGGGACATAGGAAGAAAATGTTCAAATGATAAAAGGAACAAGGGGAGAGGGGCACAGAAATGAAGGGGAAAAGGAAAAAAGAGAAGTGAATAAAAGGAAAAAATGGCAACAAAGCTTTTGTAAATAAGGAGGGGAAGAAGGGTTGAAGGGAGGGGAGAAGAATGCGAAAAATAAGAAGACTCAAGATATATCATGTACAGGTACAAATTTCCTATGATAAATATGATCATTATATATATCAAAAGTGTACTAATAAAATTAATAAACCAATAGATTCTGGTTCCAATGCATCAACACTTTTTAAAAAAAGATCTTATTGATACTGCACATGGTTGAACATTTCTATAATCTCAGCACTTTGGGAGCTTGAGGCAGTAGGATCATGAGTTTGAGCCAAGACCAGGCAATTTAGTGATGTAGCAAGATGCTATCTCAAAACAAACAAACAAACAAATAATTTGAGTTGTAGCTAAGGACAAAAGGCCCTGGGTTTAGTCTTCAGTACTACCAGAAAAAGATCTTACTGACTTTTGCTTTCATGCCTACTGGTAGGCTTTTAGGAAATGATCACAATATCAATAATGAATCCATGAGTGTGTGTGTTTTGTGTGTGTGTGTGTGTGTGTGTGTATGTGCCTATATATAGAAAATTGAACAGAGAGGGTTTGAATGTTGTAAGAATTCTGGCATGATATTGTCTTCCTTTTATTATTTTATGTTCTTAAATAGGATGTAGTATTATTTAATTTAGAAAGGGAGAGAAGGACTGGGGAAGAAAGTTTAATGATAGATATTTGCAATGGAGTTCTTATATGCAAATGTTTACTTCTACTACCTCTTATTCTTCCAAGCCCCGGGAGAAAAGCAATACAATGCAAGTTTCCACCTAATCTTTTGGTTCTTTCACTCTTCTGATGTGTGACTAGAAAATCTGAGATCTGCTAGTGTGTAGGCATTGAGCTGTTGGGGAATAAACTCAGTCCCAGGAGAAAGTCTTCACAAAGGCACAAAAGTTATGTTCTTCATAGTTAATCTTCCTATTTAATCTTTAAAATTCAAAGAAGATGAAAGGTTTAGCTATTATCACACATTTCACTATTCAGAGACTAATTAAATATCAAATAAAAGCCAACCCATTGGGAACTGATTTTATTACATTTGTTCCTATGAATATAAATAAGAAACATATGCTAATTAATCTGAACCCAGTCTCTAGAGGGATTCTTATTTGTTCATAGAATAGCCAAATCAGATTTATGTACTGCTAGTGGGTCACTTCTACGTGTTGATCTAAAACAACAGTTCTGTCTTTGAAAGATTTTTAGTCAAGTACTATAGGACTTTGGAGATTTTTTTGATGTGAGTTTCTCTTTGTCCTCGCCTCATTATTAATAACTATTTTCTGGATGCAAACCACAGAAATGTTTTGCTTTTTTATTAACTCTCCTTTGCATTCTCACTGTCACTGCTTTCAGTAGTATGATGTACTGTTAAAGAAACTGAATCTTTAACTACATATGAAGTCAATCCACATTTAACTAAATATCAGTGATGGATTTTCTGGAAATTGTGGAGCATTTCTGAACTTCAGTTCACGTTTCTGTGAAAAGCGGGTAATAATCAACTCATAAGATTGTTAGGACAAAGTGGAATAATGTTTGAAAAATAATGATTAGTGTAAGATCTTTGAACTTTTCTGTTCCTCACTGGATTTAAAGCAGTAACAAGAAGCTCCTATTTACTTCTATTTTGTAAATCATTTTCATCTTAAACACATCCTTTTAATTTTTAATCATGGATTTTATTGGATAAACACTACACAACGTTCTTCAACATTTAATTCTGAACATAGGAGAGAAACAATTTGTACCATCCAAATCTACAAAATAAAATAGGTTTGTGATGATCTGAAGGGTAGACAAAAGGTAGCATGAAGCAAATTTTAAGTATTAAACAACTAAAGCAATATAAGTGAAACCGCAACCTGGTAGGTCTAGTTTTTGAATACCACCAAGTTTTATTTTTTTAAAATGAATATCTGGTTGTAAGAAAATACCTTTGAGAATTCGCCACTGGAAAAATAGATATTTAAAACTGAATTTCTCTCAATTAGTTTGTCCTTAAACAAATATTTCTCAGTTATTTCCATCATTACACAAATAAAGAATTCTAAAGCTTAATGTAAAATTCCATTCTGAAATCCATGTGTAATTCACCATAGTTCAGGAACCTGAAAGGTACTGCTGGTGTTAGCATCCTTTTTGATCTTTCTTTTTTTTTAAGCAACTATACATAATTTTATTTAAGCTCCTTTTTAGAATGAACGCACATAAGATTATACACAATAGACCCAAGGTTACCCAGAGACCAACAGTCTTATAAAAATAATTTAAGGCAAGCTTTAGTATCTGAAATAAGGCAAATAAAATATGGGCTCAGTAGTAAGATTTTCAAGAGATTCTTTTACTGTGTAAAACTAAAAGAAAATTTATTTCAAATTTTAAATTAAATTCATTTGATACAATAATAACATTAAGTCCACAAAGTCTTTGGCAAGTTGTTTGGTAGTATCCAAATCCTGCAACGTTTTCTCAATGTAAATTTTAGGATGTTCTCTGAATTCTTGATAAGTTCACTTTTCTGTCAGTGGAATCATCAAAATTCTAAGATATTTTTGCTTTTAATTTATAAGAGATATAAATGATAAAATTATCTTTCTAGGTTAGTATCATGAAAGCATAGTGGTACTAAGGACAATACATACTTTTAATGAAACCAAATCTATTTGAAAAATGGGAAATCACTGAGTTAAACAAAAATACAAAATATTAGGATCAACTACAGATTTATATAAGCATACTTATTTTTATTGGAAAAATGTTAAAGTCCTTTCTCTTTTCTGAAGCACAAACCGTCAGTCATGTGCTAGTTTCTCAAGAATTATGTATGTTTTGCAATCTTTACTGCAATCTGTTAATCATGATTGGCAATGAATTATCATGTTTTACAATCTCTACAGTAATCTCTTTTATACTTGCCAATATGTTCCCGGGCTATAATAAGCCTCTGAATTTGTGGAGTACCTTAAAAAATCTGATAGATCTTGGCATCTGTCATTAGTTTTTCTACTGGATATTCTGAATTAAATACATAGGCTCTGAAAATCTGCGCGGCATCAGAAGCTAATTGATTTGCAATATCTCCAGCAAATGCTTTTGCAATAGAGGCATAAAAGGTATTTCCGGCAACCAGCATCAACTTCCCAAGCTGCTCTCTGGTAACTTAATCTGGCTAGCTCAACTTTCATTGACATTTCTGCCAGCAAAAATGATACTCCTTGGTGCTCTTCAAGTAGCTTTCCAAAAGTTTTCCTTTCCAGGGCATACTTGGTGGCTTCACCCAAAGCTCTTTGTGCTAATCCAACCACACCAGCTGCTACTGCAGGTCTAGTTCTATCAAAAGCTCCCATTGCAATTTTGAAACCAGCTCCTGCACCAATTAAAACATTTTCTTTAGGCACTTTCACATCTTCAAAGACAATTCCTCTTGTATCTGAACATCTCTGGCCCATGTTTAATTCCTTTTTTCCAATCTGCACTCCTGGGCTATCTGCTTCCACAATAAATCCAGTAAAAGCTTTACTTGCAGGAGCTTTGGGATCTGGATCAGAAAGTGTGAATAAAAAGTACCAATCAGCTTTCCCTCCATGGGTTATCCACATCTTCTGACCATTAATAATGTACTCATCTCCCTTTTTTCTGCTTTTGTCTTTATGTCAGCTACATCAGAGCCTGCTCCAGGTTCTGTTACACAGTAGGCACACATGACTGGTTCCTCAGTCATCCTTCCCAAATACTTCTTTTGTTGTTGATCATTTCCAGCAATAATAACAGGCATTTGCCCCAAAGAATTTGCTTCAACAGCAGTCTGAAACTCTGTACATCCATAAGCCAATTCTTCAGTAATTAAACACACATCAAAAGTTCCAGGTCCAAGACCTCCACAACTCTCTGGAATGTGTGTATTCATTAAACCAAGCTCCCAGGCACTCTTAATTAGGGCCACAGAATATTCACCAGTTTTATCATATTTTGCAGCAACTGGGATTACTTCCTCCCTGGCAAATTTACAACCAGTAGCTTGAAATTCTTTCTACTGTTCAGTTAACTCAAAACTAAATCCTAATCCTGGTTCATGTTTGTGAGCAGTTTTTATATATTGTGATCTCCACTCAAAAGGAGAAATAATTCTTAGGACCCGGCAGCTTCTCCTGAGCACCACTGCCATGCTGACTCTTGCTCTGCAGCTCCTTTTGATCTCTTGATGAGAACTCTACTAGCTGAGGAATAAAGTAAAAACTCCCTTGATCAGAAATAAAATGAATACTTTGTCTGGATAGAAATTGAATTAGGCCATATTTCCAAATTCTACTTCCATTTACTAATACCCAGTATTATTTTCCTGTCTTTGCTTTTGCTGTTCTGTCCTCCTGAATGCTGCATCCCAGTTACAAGTGTGTGACTTGTCCTCAAACCCAGGATAGGCTCCATCTTACCTGAAATGTACTTCATCTTATCTTCATTTCTTTCAGCATATCATATATAGTTATTTTAACTTTATTATCTGATAGCTTCCTTACCTGGATTGCTTGTCTCTCTGTTATTTGCTACTTTATTTTTTAATCATGTGTGTTGTTTGCTGTATCTGGGCATTTTCACTACATCCTAGGCATTGTTTACAAAATATTCTAGAGACAATTTGAGGCTATAGAAAATATTGTTTTCTTTCAAAGAGATTTTGTTTTGCATCTGTCAAGCAGTTAGAATAACTAAATACTAACAATTACTGATGAACTCAATCCAATCCAATCCAGGACTCAAAGTAGATTTATTCCCTATGAGGGCAAGCAACCCTTACTCCAGCCTCTCAGAGTTTCAACTTGTAGCCTCAATAGTTTCTAAGTCTGCTCATTCTATAAGTGCCTAGATTATAATTTTATTCCCCTAGAACCACAAACTAGTCAAAGCTATACTCAAATTCATATATTTTTTGCTACCTCTTCTGTCATTACTACCTCATCTATCATCAGGGAAATGCAGATTCTGTTCTCAAATTTACTTCTATAGGGTTTCGTTTTGTACTTCCAACTTTGGATCCCATGGCTCTACAGTGCCTCATTAACTTTCCAAAGCCTTTCACAGATGATTTTTATATTTTGTTCCACTTATTTGGTTGTGCTTGCCAGGATTAGTTTTTATTTTATTTTGTGCTTGTTTGTTTTTTTTGAGCCAGGGTTTCCCAATGTAATTCAGGCTGACCTTACTATAGCCCAGATTGGCCTTGAAGTCATTACAATCCTCTGCTTCAGCTTCCTGAGTGCTGGGATTACAGACATGTGCCACCATGCCCAGCCTTGCCATGATTGTTGGCCTAAATTATCTGGGACTCATTAATGAAAACCCTTGATTGAAATGTGTATTACTTAAGTCAAATTTGTCAAACATCAATTGACCATTCCTATATATATCTATTTCTGTCTTTTCTATTGATTTATGTATTTATCTTCATGATAGCATGTTGTATTACTGCATCTATGCAGTAAGTCTTGAAGATTAGGTAGTGCATGTCTTTTTAATTTATTATTATTTTCAATATAATTTTAGATTTTTGTTTTTTGCCTACAATATGAATTTTAGAATCAGTATGATAGTTACTACAAAAAATCTGCTAGGATTTTAATCAGGATTGCTTTGAATATATAGATTAATTTTAGAGAAATTGGTATCATTACAGAATTGAGTTTTCTGATCCATGAATAATTTTCTACATAAATAGATCTTAATTTCTCTCAAACATTTTTGTAGCTTTTCATGTATAGGTCTTGCATATATTTTGTTATATTTGTTCTTAAGGATTTCCTATTTTTATGATATGTTTTATAAAATCTAATTTTCATTTGCTGCTTTGTGTAGAAATATATTGTTGTGGTTTAGATCTAAAGTGTTCTTCCAAAAATCTCAGGTGCTCAGAGGTGGAGCCTTCAGAGGTAATTCGATTATGAGGGCTCTTTCCCCTTCTATCTGCTTACTAATTGCCACAAAGTGAGTGGCTTTCCTCTGCCATACCCTTCCACCATGATATTTTGCCTTGGACCAGCTGATCATGGACTGAAACTTCCGAAACCATGAGCCCAGATAAATTTGTCTTACTTTTAGTTATTATTCTCTGGCATTTTGTCACTGTAATGTAAAGCTGACTAAAACATATAGTTAATTTTCATGTGTTCACTTTGTATATTGCTGCCTTCCTAAATTTTCTAATTCATTCTAATATTCTCTTTTGTGTAGGATTTTAAAAACCTGAACAATTATGTTATACACTATAAAAACATAACTATACCTCCTCTTTTACAATTTCTTTCTTTCTCTTTTCTTTTGAATGGATTTGGAAATTTTCTATGATGTTGAAGAGAACTGATAGACTGTGATTTCCAGAAGATAGTGGAAGAAACACCCCTTTCCCATATTAGAATCACTCGATCTTTCACCTTTAAATATTCCTAGCTATAAGGTTTTTGTAGACAATCTTTAACAGATTAATGAAGTTATTTTCTATTTTTAGTTTCTATTTTTAAGGGACATTGAATTTTGTGAAATGCTTTTTGCATCTTTTCTGATAGTCATATGGTTTTAAATTTTTAGTCTTTCAATATGTCACTATGTTAATTGATTTTCAAATATTAAACACTTTCTTTTCTAAGATAAGTTTTATAGACAAGATATTAATTTTGTAAATTACTAGATTTGATTCACTGAAAATTTTTTTCTCTAGTCACAAAAAGTTTTAGTATATAGTTTTTATTTATTTTTCCTCTAATACTTAACGTCTTTGCCTAATTTGGGGGTCAATGTAATGCTGGCCATATAACATTGTTTGAAAATGTTTTTTCCTTTTTTATTTCCTAGAGGAATGTGTTTAGAATTAGTATTATCCATTAAATGTTCTGTAGAGTTTACCAATGGTACTACTTGAACCTGTTATCTTTTCTTGCATGAAATTTTAAAACTGTGAATTTAATATCTGTAATATGAAGCCCATCAGATTATCTATTCCTTTTGGAATAAAATTTGGTAGTTTCTGCCTTTTAAGTATTTTATCCATTACATATGATTTATCTAGTTTATTTGCATAATGTTAAGTTGTTCACATTTTTCCTTGTTGTTCTTCTAATGTCTATAGAATCTGTGGTTTTGCCTAATTGTTCATTCCCGATCATTTGTCTTTTTGATTTTCTTTTTTTATTTTGATTTTCTAACAATTTATCATTTTACTGATCAGTTCAAAGAATCAGATTTCTTTGATATTTTTGTACTGTTGTTTCTAATTTCACTGATTTCTGTCCTTATCTTTTGTATGTTTCCTCTGCTTATTTTGAGCTTAATTTCCTTTTACTTTATTATATACATAGGGTAGAAACTTACATTGATTTTAGGCTGCTTTTCCAAGAATATAATTTTTTAAAGTATAGGGTTTCCTCTAAGCTCTGCTGTAACTGTTTCTACAAATTGTGATACACTCTGTTTTCATCATCATAAAGTTCAAAATGCTTTCTAATTTTCTCTGTGATGTCTGTTTTTACTTATAGATTATTTAGACATATGTTCTTTAATTTCAAAATAGTTTTGTATTTTCCAGACATCTTTCTGTTATGGACTTTAGTTTAATTTCTCTAAATTCATTAAGATTTATTTTATATTCAGGATAAGGTAAAATGAACTGATTGTTTATACTTAAAAATAATGCATGGATTGTTATTTAAGTGTAAATTAGGTCAAAGTGGTTGATAATGTTGTTTTAGTGTTTGATAAACACTGATTTTCACAATATTTGTTCTATAAAATAGTCAGTGAGGGCACTGGCATTGTGCAGGATCCTCCTCTCTGTGCTATAGCCTAGAAATTATCTCTTGATAGTAAATTCGGGCAATTGTAGGTATAAATTATTTTCCTTCCCCTTTTTCAGCAGAAATAATTTTATACTATTTGGCAGTATCTGAGAACATTTTCATATAGTTTTTCAGTCCATGTTTAACATGGGTGGATAAATCTAGTCATTGTTATCTTCATTTTAGCTCAAATATAAAGATATTCTCTCATATTTACCTTCTATTTTTTTCCCAAACATTCTAATTTATTTTGATGATTCAGTTTCTTTTGCCTTACTCATATTTTTTCACATAATCCTCACACCATGAAATTTTATGATCTTCTTACCTAGATTTTACATCTTGTATTTACTTTCCAAAACTGTGTGCTATTCTTTTCTTCTGGCTCTTCAGGGTAATTTTTCTCAGTTTTTTTCTTACTATTTTTCATTTTAAAATAACAGACATTACATTCAAGAATTTACTTTTACAGAAAAATTGAGAAAATACAGAGTTTCTATATTTCTATATTATATATATTTATATTTTGAAGCTAATATAGATACATTTATTATTATTAGTCATAGGCCATAGATTATACAAAGTTTCATTCTGTGGTTGAGGGAGGAAGTGTACGGAAGCTATATAGTATGTAAATATATGAATCTATGGGTAAGATAAACTGTATCATTTTTTGGAGAAAAATGTCATAATGAATATTTTGTACATTAAAAGATAAATAGGAGGGAGTTAAATAATTGAAACTAATAGCTCATATTTTTATTATGATGATGTGTGTAAGAGAATTTTCTAGGAAACACACATATTAAGGAAAAAATAAAAACACATTTTGAACCAAAAGTATACATATACTATTTATTTCAAATTCTTTTTGAGTAAACAACAGTTTTTAAATCATTGCTCACTTCAAGGCATTTTTAAATGTAATTGAAAGACTAACAAATAAACCTTTGCCTACATACACAACTGAGGCAAAAAATTAAAATAGAGCTTTGATGTAAAGTGCTCATGTTCTAATCCCCTGGCAATGTTTCTAACTGTGAGTAATTCTGGATCTAATTCTCAGGTACCGAGGGGAGCCTTCAAAGTTTAGGTAAGTTCTAAATTTCATTCTCAGTCAGCAAGTGGGAAATACGTCTTCTTGAAAAATGGTTGGTATCTTTATGAGTGTCTGCAGGGCACAATTTTGCAATTTTGTTAGTTGGTTCCACAACATATTGGAAAACTAGTTTGAAATCTATTCAAACTGTGTTTGTAGAGAATATATGATTCTACACTTCATTTTTCTCAATACATGTGAGAGTCAACTTATGACTCTACAAAGAAAATAAAATTCTCTATGAGTCTACAACTGGTGAAAATATCATAGTACAAATTTTGACATGTTACAATTAAATTATAAAGTTTTTAAAAAACTATCACTAAATTAATCATGAATTTCATGTTGATTATTATTAAATTGGCATTTTAAATTAATCACCAATGATTATTTTGTAAATTAATGAAAGACAAATAAAATCATACATTTTTAACATAATTATATCTGTATATAAAAAATTAACCTCAACCCTTTATTTCCATACAATAACTTGAAAGGATCTATGAACCTAAATATGAAAGACTAAAACTATAAAACTTTAAGAAGAAATTATAAGGGAAAATATTTATGAATTTAGGGTAGGCAAGAATTTCCTAAGATATAAAATACTTGATGTATAAAAGAAAAAAATTGATAAATGAGACTCCATCAAAATGTAGAACTTTAAATGACATCATTAAAATGAAAAATAGTCCTTAAACAGACCATATTTACAATCCATATAACTATGACCAGAATATATAAAGAATTCTTAGAGCTCATTAATAGACAACCCCATTAAAATGTAGATACAAGAAGATGATAAATAGCCAGTATAGCACAAGGAATGGTGTTCAACTCTAGAATCAGAAAAATACTAATCAGTACAATAACAAGATTGAATTATACCCTCATTAGGGAGATGAAGTTAAAAGTTTTAAAAGCCTTGTCATGACTTTTTCTTTTTGTTGGATTCTCCCCCTTTGCGTTTAATTTGTCACGCCCAATGGATTCATTCTGCTGGGTTTCCTGGGGTTGTGATCCTCATTGTCTTTTCCTAGGGTATTGTCTAAAATTTTTTGGAGTGCGGGTTTGGTATTCATGAAGTTCCTGAGGTGCTCTTTGTCATGAAAGTATCTTATTCCTCCATCAATTTTGAAAGATAGTTTTTCAGGGTACATCAATCTGGGTTGGAGGCTATTTTCCTTTAGGGCTTGAAATACATCACTCCAAGCTCTTCTTGCCTTGAGGGTTTGCATTGAGAAGTCTGTTGTGATTCCTATGGGCTTTCCTTTGGATGTGATTTGTTTCTTTTCTTTCACTGCTTGTAGAATTTTGTTCTTCTGTTGGATTTCTGGAATCCTAACTATTATATGCCTATGTGCAGATTTTTTTTTGATCAAGGCTATTTGGAGTCCTATATGCCTCACTTATCTGTATGTCAAGTTCTTTTCCCCTCCTTGGGAAGTTTTCTGCGATCACTTCTGTTAACAGTTTTTTTTTTTTTTATGTCATCTGCACTCTCTCCTGTTTCTTCATTGACTCCAATCAGTCTTATGTTATTCTTCTTTGCATTGTCTAGCAGCTGCTGGATTGATTTCTCCTGTTCCTTTACAATTTTAAAGCAATTTTTCTTTTCCTCCTCACTAATTGCAACCTTTTCTTCTGTATGTGAAATTCTATCCTCACATTGGTTCATTCTGCTATGCAGACTTTTGATGGAGTTTTTAATCTCCTGGAAATCTGTTTGCATCTGTTTAATGGATTCCATTTGTTTCCCATGTTGGGATTCCATCATGTTCCTCAGATCCTCTATTTTTTTTGTCTGTGTCCTCTCTAGATTTATTAATCATGAGCAAAATCTTTGCTGTTATCTGAGTAATTATTTCTGATTTCATTTTTCCCAGATCCTCTTTTGTTGCCAGTTCAGAGAGTCCAGGTGGTTGAGTATCAGATTGTTCCATCTGGTTTCCCTTTGGGGTTGCTGTAGGTGATCCAGAATTCTGTTTTGAGGCTTGTTTATGTGTCTTCTCATTTCCACTGGGGGGGGGGTGCTTCTGGCCCCTGTGTGGGTCACCTTCTCTGCCCTAGGAGCTTGGGTTGGCAGTGGGGGAAGCTTCCTTCTGGGTGCTGGGATCAGCTCATCTTCTCTGCCCTAGGAGCTTGGGATGGTGGCAGGGGAGCTTCCTGCTGGGTTCTAAGAAACTTAGATTCTTTATATGTGTCTGGAGCTGGGAATTTGAATCTTTGATATCTTTATTTTCCTTTATTAATTTGTCTTCACATTTACAAGACTTTAGATAGTGTATGCATATCGAGATCTCATTATTTTCTCTCTGCTTCTTGTACACCATGATGAGAGCAGCTTTTCCCTGCTATGCCTCTCTGCCATCTTGTTTCTCTGCTGATGAGCTGGAGGATCCAGTCACAGTCAAAGATCAAAGACCTGGAAACTCACTGTAGTCAGCAGCATGAGTCTGTGCTGAAAGCCAGAGAGTTTGGAATGGAAGGCTGAAGAATGTCTTTTTAAATGTTAAAGAGTTTGAGCTGGAAGGCTGAAGGAACTGGAAACAAACCAAAAGCAATGTCAAAGACTGGAGGGCCTCTGAAAAAAAGAGGAACACTTTCTTCCTTCATTTTTAAAAATTTTGTCCAAACTACAAGCCCATTGGTTGGTACTACCCACATCCAGGTTAGATCTTCCCCATCAATTTGCTGGTCTTCATGTCAGTCATCTACAGACACACTCAGAATTTATTAATCTGTAAGATGGTTCTTACATAAGTCAAGCTGACATGTCACAATTAATGATCAGAACATGTGTCAGTTATCTTTGAAGGATTTTGTTTATTATTGATTGAAATGATTTAAAGTCAATAGGGACTGTCTCCTCTTTAAAGGAATGTGATAACATCAAGGTGAACATTGCTAAATTCAAAGGAAACAATACAATCATAAGGAACATGTTCTTTCCCATTTGTCAAAACTTGTGCATGAATGCTAAAATGTTTGGAGATTTTTATTTTTATGTTTATTTTTTTTATTTTTTTGGTACCAGGGATCAAACTCGCGACCTTGCAAGACAGGTGGTGGAACCACTTAGCTAAATCTCTGGTCCCTGGAGAGTTTTAAATAGCTCATTCATTTTCAATAAAGAAGCTGACTTACTTGTTTTGTTTTGATTTTCTGTGTGTTATTTCCTCAATTTAGAGTTGATTTAAATAAGTTGACTAACTTGGAAAAGCAATGCTCACTCTTTAGATTGAGAAATTATAATTTAGTGTTTTGGTAGATAATGAACATTCTTAAAATCTGGGCTGGTTTCAGGACAAAGCAAATTAAAGCCCAGTTTAGTTGACAGTTCTTAATTTGCAAATTGAAAGCTACTTCATGATTTATATCTTCCCAAAGGTAAATATCCTATTTTTACACACAAAATGGTTACAATTGTTTATACATTGAAGAATGTGCCTCTTCCTATAAATAATCATTTATGTATACTCTTTAAAAAGCAGTAACATAAAACGGGTCTTGTATTATTTCACACACTTGTATCTTGTAAATTTTGTAGATAACTTGTATCTACAGACGTGATTTATTGCTGTATTTGTAGTCCTTATGATTCATAAAATAATGTGTGAGTGTATCATGTTAGCTGTAAACTATGTAGACACCAAAGTTTCTGCATAAGCAAGAGATTTAAATCTGTATACATTTCTGGTAAAAGCATCAGGTGCCTAACAAGGAAGGGAGTAAATGAGATTTCAGAATGATCCAGAAGAGACAAGAGACCTGGGAGGTAAACCTTTCTTTTCACAGGCACCTGCCAGTTCAGAAAACATACATAGAAACCTGAAAACCTGAGCAGAACTATAAACACTCTGGAATTGTGAATATTATTTGGCAAAAGAATAGTGGATTTTAGAGTTTGCCTAAGAAGAGGTATCTTTTTTTTCCATTTAGTTTATTTGTAGATTTTAGGTATACAATACTGTTACATTCCTCATTGGGATCTTGTTCCTTTACATGATGTATCTTGGTTCTTATTTTTCCCCATTCCCCTGCCCCCCCTTCACCCCCACTACCCTTCCCTATTTACAAAGACTTTATTTCCTTTTTCTTCCTTTTCTCATATTTCTTCTTTTCCCTTCTTTCCTTTCCCCTTTCTCACCTATTTTTCCTATTCCTTTAGACATTTTCTTCCTATTCCACAATATCAATTATATGTTTTGATTCTTATTTACACTTTTAGTTTTTCACACCAGAGAAACTATTCGATATTTACACAAGTGTGTGCTATTTATTTCACTCAAGAGTATGGCTTCAATGTGCATTCACTGAGCTATAAATGTCACTAGGTACTCATTCTTTATGGCTGAGTAGTACTCCATTTTATTAAAAACCCACATCTTCTTTATCCATTCTCCAATTGATGGGCAATTGGGCTGTTTCCAAGTTTTAGCTATTAAAAACTGTGTTGCTATAAACATGGGAGCGCATATATCACTGAGGCATGATACTTTTAACTCTTTTGGGAAGATACCCAGCAGAGGAATAGCTGGGTCAAATGGGACTTCCAATCCTACTTGTTTGAGGAATCTCCATATTGATTTCCACAGTGGTTGCACTAGTCTGCACTCCCACCAACAATGAAGAAGGGTTCCTTTCTCCCCACAGCCCTGACAGCACTTGTTATTGGTTTATTTCATGATAGCAACCATTCTTTCTGGGGTAAGGTGGAATCTCAGTGTTGTTTTCATCTGCATCTCTCAAATGACCAGTGATGTCAAACATTTTTTCATGTTTATTTGCTGCTTTTACTTCTTTGTCTGAGAAATGTCTGTTCATTTCCGATGCCCATTTTTGAATGGGGTCTTTATATTTGGGGGGTCTGATTTTTTTGAGTTCTTTATGTATTCTAGGTAGTAGATCTTTGTCTGAGGAACAGCTGGAAAAGTTTTTCCCACATTGTAAGTTGTCTTTTAGCTCTGTTGGTGGTTTCTCTTGCAGTGCACAAGCTTTTTAATAAGATGGGATCCCAGTTGTGGATTCTTTGAGCTAGTTCCTGTGCTACTGCAGATTTGTTCATAAAGTCCTTTCCTATGCCAATGTCTTTGAGAATTGTACTTAACTTGTCTTCCAGCAAGTTTAGTGTTTCTGTTTTAATATTTAGATCTTTAATCCACTTTAATCCACTTTAATCCAGTTTTTTCAACACCATTTATTATAGAGTCGGTGAGGATGGTTGGCTCCTTTGTCAAAGATGAGGTAGCTGAGTATGTCCGGAGTTGTTTCTGGATCTTCTAATGTATTCCACTGATCTTCAGGTCTGCTGCTTTGCCAGTACCATGCTGTTTTTTATCAGTGGCTTTGTAGTACAGTTTCAAGTTGGGAATTGTGATACCCCCTGCCGTAACTCCTTTGCCTAGAATTGCTTTTGCTATTCTAGGTTGGAAGAGGTTTCTTTTAAAACCTCATTTTGAGTTGGAGGGCAAGACATTTGCCCTTTAGGAAGAGTGATGAGCTAGTCTTGGTAGATTTAATTCAGTTAAGGACTTTGAAATGATAAAAGCATTCTAGATTATCTAGGTGGGCCATAAATCCAAAGGTGTGTCCTTACAAGAGACACATAGGAAGGAAAGACATAAAAAGAGAACAGGAAGCCATGTGTAGTGGCTCACACCTGTAATCCCAGCTCTTAAGAGGCTGAGGCAGAAGGATCACCATGAGTTTGAGGTCAGAATGGGGTTCATAGTGATTTAAGTCCAGCCTGAACTACAAAGCAAGACTCTGTCTCAAAAAAAATGAGAAAGAGAGACAGACAGACAAGGAGAGAGAGAAAGACAGGAAGGGGGGGAGAGAAAGAGAGAGACAGAGACAGAGAGAAAGAGAGACAGAAAGAAACAAAGAAAAAGACAGAGATAGAAGAAAAGAGAGACAGAGAGAAAGAAAGACAGAGACAGAGAGAGGAGAGAGAAACAAAGAGAAGAAAAAGGAGAGAGAGAGAAACAGAAAGAAGCAATGTGAGCTGAGAGACAGTAACCTGAATGATGTAACCATAAGAAAATGCCCAGAGCACCCAGAAGATGCAAGAGACAAAGGAAAGAATTTTCTAAAACATTGAGAAGAAGCACAGTCCTGACTCCACTTTGATTTCTGGCTTTTATAACTTCTACAACTGTGGAAGAATAAATTCCTGTTGTTTTAAGCTGCAAAATTTATGGTAATTTATTAGGGCAGCCCTAGTAAACTAATACCAAGCCTTGTGAGTAGAATTATTACTCTTAAATTTTTTTCCTTTTTATTTTTTAAAATTGTAGTAAATTTTAAATATTCCGTCTTAACCATTTTTTATGTTTGCAGCTCAGTGATATTGAGTGTATTCATACTGTTGTGCCGTCATCACCATTTTTCATCCGTAGAACCTTTTCTTCCTACAAAAGAGAAACTTTGTATCCATTGAACACTAACTCCCCATTCCTCCCACCTTAGCTTTTTTTTTTTGGTTCTATTTTAATCTAAGATAACTGAACGCATCATCATATACCTACAACCTTAAATACAGTTCAGAGATGACCTTGCATTAATTTGCTAGTTGTGTTAGCCAACTCACAGAAGGTAACAAATGGTAACAAATGGAGAAGGACCACATCAATCCCTTTACACTCTATACCCCTATTAAGCAAAGATAAAATTTAAATTATAGAACACTATCTTTGGCATTGGTGTGCAGGCGTACAGAAGTATCATTCAAGGTACTATAAGAATTTGACAACATTTGGTATTTCACATAAGAGGAATCACGTAGTATTTGTTTTGTATGACTGGTTTCTTTCATTTAACAGAATATCATCAAATGTATCCATATTGTAACACATCAGAATTGCATTACCTTTTAATATTAAATAATATCCCATTATACGTATAAACCATACTTTTTTATCTGTCAATCCAGTAATAGACATTTGGGTTACTTCCATATTTTGACTATTGTGAGTAACACTGCTCTAAATATTGGTGTGCAGATAATTCTTCAAGTTTCTCCTCTCAATTACTTTGGATATAGACCCAGAAATGGAATTGTTCAATTATTTTGAGGAAAAGCTATTACATTTTTATTACCGGTGGTATAATTTTATATTGCCATCAAAAATATACAAGGGGTCTAGTTTCTCTACATCTTCTTCAACACTTGTTATCCTCTTTATTTTAAATTTCATTTTAAAATGGATTTTTGTTTTTACTAAAATATAATAATTGATATGGTAATTATACACATTTATGAAGCACAGTGTTCCACTGCAATACATGTACATGAAGTATGATGATCAAATCAGAGTAATTGGCATCTCTATCATGTTACACATATCAAACATTCAAAATCCTCACTACTGTTTTGAAATATTCAATTAACTTTCATCCATCATAGTGACCTTACTGCACTAGAGAACACTAGCATTATTCTTTTCATCTAGCTGAACCTCTGTACCCATTAACCATCCTCTCCATGTGTCTCTCCTCCATTCCCTTTCCAGGCTTTTGTTACTCCTGTTATATTTTCAGTTTTTTAAATAAACTTTTTAGCTTCCACATATAAGTATGAACATGTGGTATTTGTCTTTCTGAGTGTTGACAATTGTCAATAACGTGGAATAAATGTGTGAGGGCACATGTCTCTTTGCTATACTGATTTTATCTCCTTTATGTATATATTCAGTAGTGGGATTCATGGATAAACTAATATTTCTATTTTTATTATTTTGAAGAACCTTCATACTGTTTTCCATAATGCCTGTACTAACTTACATTCCTACCAACAATGTATGAGAGTTCCCCTTCTGCTTTTTCTGCTTTTGCCTGATGTCTTTTTGCTAATAATGATTGTAATTGTAATGAGATGATACTACAGTGTGGTTTCGATTTTCACTTCCCTGATGAATTTTATTAAGTTGCCAGGGTCAGATTTTCTGTCCTAGCAATGAGAAAGCTGACTAATACCATACATGTTTGATGAAACATTTTTTAAATATCTGTTAGACGCATTTGGTCTATAGGCTTATTTGCCTGCTATACAGTTAATCTTAATTTGTGTCAACTTGACTGGCTTAAGAAATTCCTAAGAGATCAGTAAAGTACATTTATGGGTGTATCTAGATAGTTCATGGAGGTATAACCTTGGATCCTACATATAGTTCTTCTCCCCCTTTTCCTTAGCACTGTTCCCCTTCTCTGTTTGCCTGCTGCCATGAAAGCAGCTTTGCTCTTCCGTGCACACCTGCCATGATATTTCTGCCTTGGAGTCAGCCAGCCATGTATACAACCACTCAAACCATGGGCCAAATTGAACATTTTGTTCTTTCAGTTGTGTCAGATACTGTGTTCAGCAATGGGAAACGTAATTGATACACCTACAATGTTTCTTTGTAGAATTTTTTGGTATGGATTATCTGTCTATTGATAAAAGTGGGGTGTTGAAGTTCCCTACTGGTTATGAGCTGTAATTATCTCTTCCTCAAAATCTATTAATATTTGTATAATATATTTAGGTGTTTTATGTTTCATGTATATATAATCACAATTGCTATATTTTCTTGCTGAATTGACCCTTTTGTCATTGCATAGTCTCTTTGTCATATAGCTTTTCAGTGACATTCCATTTTATCTGATATAACTACTTCTGCTCTATATTATTGTCCATTTATGTGAAATATCTTATCCTATCATTTTATTTTTGGTCACTATATGTTTTTATAATGTCTCTTGTACATTGCACATAGTTAGATATTCTTTTTTCTTCATGGAGACTGGTTTTTATTGAATAACTTAATTCATTCACATTCAAGGTAATTATTGACAGACAAGGACTTACTACTATTATTTTAGTCTTTTTTTTTTTTTTTGACTGATCCTTGTTTGCTGCTATGTTTCCTTTGTGGTAAAGTAATTTTTTTATTGGTATATTTTGATTAATTTAATTTTAGTTTTTGGTGTATCTATTATAGATTTTTTTCTCTGTGGTTACTGTGAGGCTTACAAAAATATAACAGAGCTAGATTTTAATTCCACTTCACTTCACAATTTAGATTTTTAGGGTCATACTTTATATCTTTTTACATTGCCTACCCTTAAAATTATTGTAGATAAATAAATATTTTTGTGTTTTAACCTTTTTATTAAGTATATAAGACACATTTCCATTACATTATTGCAGTATTCTAAATTTGATGGTGTGCTTACTTCTATTAGCGAGAGTTACACTTTAAATGTATCCATTTTTTCAGTGTAAAGAATTCTCCTTAGCATTTCTTCTAAGACAAGTTTAGTAATGATGAATTCCCTCAGGTTTTTATAATCAGAAATATCTTATCTTTCCTGTACCAGAATTCTTTGTTGGCATGGAATTATTTTCTTTAGCACTTTGAGTGTATCATTCCACTTTTTCCTGCTTTACAGTGGTCCTATTGAGAAGTGCCCTGCAATGCCTAAATAAGTGTTATTTTCTTCAATTTTTAAAAAATGTTTTGGTACATTTTAGGTATACAATATAATGAAATTCAACACTGGAAATTTGCACCTTTACATAATCTCTCTTGGTTCTTATTTTTCCCACATCCCCTGCTCTCCCTTCAACCCCTCCATCCCTCCTTATTTACAGACTTTGTTTCCATTTCTTCATTATCTCATACTAATTCCATTCCCTTCTTTCCTTTCTCCTATCCCTTCCATGTCCCCTTCCCCTTTGTCCCTTTTCAATTTCACATTATCTATTATACCTTTTAATCCTTATTTACACTTTCAGTTTCTCACATTAGAGAAAATATTTGGTATTTATACATGTGTGTCCTATTTATTTCCCTTATGAGTATTGCCTCAATGTCCATCCATTTAGATATAAAGGTCTCTAATTTCACAATTTTTATGGCTGAGTAGTACTCCATTTTATTTTAAAAAAACAACACATTTTATTTATCCTGTCTCCACTTGATGGGCAATTGGGCTGCTTCCAAGTTTTAGCTATTGCAATCTGTGCTGCTATGAACATGGGTGCACATATATCACTGTGGTATGATTCTTTTAATTCTTTGGGGAAGATACCCAGCAGGGGAATAGCTGAATCAAATAGGACTTCCAGGCCTAGGTCTTTGAGGTATTGCCATACTGATTTCCATAGTGGTTGGAACAGTCTATGCTCCCATCAGCAGTGGAGCAGGGTTCCTCTTTCCCCACAGCCCTGCCAGTACTTCTTATTGGTTGACTGCATCTTAGAAGCCATTCTTTCTGGGGTGAGGTGGAATCTCAGTGTTTTTTTCATTTGCATCGCTCTAATAACCAGTGAAATTGAACATTTTTATATGTTTATGTGCTATTTCTACTTCTTTGCCTGAGAAATGTCTGTTCATTTCAGATGCCCACATTTGGATTGGGTCTTTAAGTTTGGGAGGTCTGATTTTTTTGTGAGTTCTTTATAGATTCTAGATAGTAGACCTTTGTCTGAGGAACAGCAGGTGAAAATTTTTTCCCACATTTTGGGTTGTCTCTTCACACTGTGGTGGTTTCTCTTGCTGTGCAGAAGCTTTTTAATAAGAAGAGATCCCACTTGTTGATTGTTTGTGCTAGTTCATGGGCAACTGAGGTTTTGTTCATAAAATCTTTTCCTACAGCAATGTTTTAAAGAGTTCTACCTAACCTCTGTTCCAGCCAGGTCAGCATTTCTGTTTTAATATTTAGATGTTTCATCAATTCTGATTTTAGTTTAGTGCATGGTGAGAGATATAGGTCTAGTTTTAGTCTTTAGCAGGTTGAAACCCAATTTTTCCAGCACCATTTATTTTATTATTTTTTAAATAACTTTATTATCAAACACACACACATACAAAAAATTAACCCCCCCCAAAAAAATTAAAACCAATCAAAGAAGAACAATGCAAGGGAAAAGAACTACAATAATATTCAAAGACAGTAGAACTCAACCAAAACAAAACTGAAAAGCACTTAAACATCTTTCCATATAATTTAAAAAAGCATCTTAAGCACCAACAAGACACCAGAGGTTGTGATTTGTTTCAGAAAGGTCCCCCAAACCAACAATGAACAAATAATGATCTGGAAAAAAACTCCAGTTAGTTAGCAGGCTCCACATAAGCCAAACTTCTCCCTAATTTAAATTACAATACAGCCATATGACACGTGATAGAAACACAATCCAAGAAATATGTTATTAGGCCATTTCATCCGTGTGTATCCTTAATTATGCTTTCAATTTCTCACACTAGAGAAACTATTCGTTATTTGCATATATGTGTCTTATTTCACTGACGAGGATGTCTTCAATATGCATCCATTTAGCTTTAAATGTCTCTAGTCTCTCATTCCTTATGGCTGAGTAGTACTGTATTTTATAAAAAAAAAAAAAACCCACATCCTCTTTATCCAGTTTCCAGTTGATGGGCACTTGGGCTGTTTCCAAGCTTTTGCTATTATGAACTGTGCCACTATAAACATGGGTGCCCATATATTGCTGTGGTAAGATTCTTTTAATTCTTTTGGGAATATACCCAGCAGGGGGATAGCTGGGTTGAATGGGATCTCTAAGCCTAGTTCTTTGAGGTATCTCCATACTGATTTCCAAAGTGGTTGTACCAGTCTGCACTCCCACCAATGATGGAGAAGGGTTCCTTTCTCCCCACACCCCTGCCAGCATTTGTTATTAGATGATTTCTTAATAGCAGTCATTCTTTCTGGGGTGAGCTGGAATCTCAGTGTTGTTTTCATCTGCATTTCTCAAATAACCAGTGATGTCCAGTACCATTTATTAAAGAGGCTATCTTTCCTCCAATGAGGATGTTTGGCTCCTTTGTCAAAGATGAGGTGGCTGAGTGTCTCAGGAATTCTTTCTGCATCTTCTAATCTGTTCCACTGGTCCTCAGGTCTGTTTCTTTGGCAGTACCATGCTGTTTTTATCACAGTAGCTTTGTAGTATAGTTGCAGGTTGGAGGTTGTAATACCCCTGCCATATCTCTGTTACCAAGAATTGCTTTTGCTATTCTGGGTCTCTTCTTGTTCCAAATGAATTTTTGAATTGTTCTCTCAAGGTCAACGAAGTATGATGCTGGGATTTCAAGTGGAATTGCATTGAATATATATAGCAGTTTGGAAGTATGACCATTTTCACTACGTTCATCTGTCCTATCCAGGAGCAGGGGATGTCTTTCCATTTTCTGATATCGTATTCAATCTCTCTTTTAAGAGTGCTATAGTTTTCAGAAAAGAGGTCTTTGATTTCTTTTGATAGATTGATTCCTAGGTATTTCAGTTTTTTGGATGCTATTGTGAAAGGAATTGTTTGCCCTATTTCTCTCTCAGTGAGTCTGTTGTTCATGTAGAGGAAAGCTATGGATTTTTGTTTGATGACCTTGTATCCAGGTACTTTACTGCATTTGGTTATTAAGTCTAGAAGACTTTTGGTGGTGTTCTTAGGGTCTTCTTTATAGAGTATCATGTCATCTGCAAATAATGACAATTTGACTTCTTCATTTCCTATCTTTATTCCTTTTATTTCTTTCTTTTGTCTAATTGTCGTGGCTAATGTTTCCAAAACTATATTGAACAGGAGTGGTGATAGTGGACATCCTTGTCTTGTTCCTGATTTTAGTGTGAAGGATTTCAGTTTTTGACCATTTAGTATGATATTGGCTGTTGATTTTTCATAGATGGCTTTTATCTGATTGAGGTAGAGACAGTCTACTTCAATTTTTTGTAGGGTTTTTATCATAAATGCATGTTGGATTTTGTCAAATGCTTTTTCTGCATCTATTGAGATGATCATGTGGTTTTTGCCATTGGCTCTATTGATATAGTGTATTACATTGATTGATTTGCATACATTGAATCACCCCTGCATCTCTGGGATGAATCCCACTTGATCAGGGTATAATTGTCTTGATGATGTTCTGCATTCTATTTGCCAGTATCTTATCAAGGATTTTTGCATCTATGTTCATTAGTGAGACTGGCCTATAGTTCCCTTTTACAGTTGAGCCTTTCTCTGCTTTGGGGATCAAGGTGATGCTTGCTCCCAGACATGAATTCGGGAGTAATATTTCCCTTTCCATTTCATTGAAGTGTTTAAAGAGTAGTGGCAGGAGTTCCTCTCTAAATGTTCTGTAGAATTCTGCATTTAAGCCATCAGACCTGGGCTTTTCTTGGTAAAAGTTTTAATTACGTTTTAAATTCCATTGATTGATATTTTGTTGTTTAGAACTTTTAAGTCTTCTTCATTCAATATCAGTATTTCACATGTATCTAGGAATCTGGCCATTTCTTCTGTGTTTTCCATCTTATTTTTGTACAGATTCTCGAAGTAGGTATTGATGATCCTCTGGATTTCTGCTGAGTCACTTGTAATTTCACCATTTTCATTCCTAATTCCATGGATTTGGGCCTTTTCTTCCCTTTTTCTGATAAGGTTGTTTAAGGGTTTGTCAATTTTGTTGATTCTTTTGAAGAACCAACTCTCGGCTTCATTTATTTTTTTAATTGTTCTCTTAGTCTCCATTGCCTTGATTTCTGCTCTGATCTTTATAATTTCCTCCTTTGTATGACCCTTTGGTTTGTCCTAGTCTTCTTTTTCTAGAAGCTTGAGGTTCAGCATCAAGTTGTATAATTGGGCTCAATCTGTTTTCCTAATACTAATATTCACTGCTGTGAATTTCCCTTGTAAGACTGCTTTCATTGTGTTCCATAGATTCCTATATCATGTATTGTCAATGTCATTTAATTGAAGAAACTGTCTGATTTCTTCTTTAATTTCCTCTGTAACCCATTGGTTATCCAGAAATGTGTTGTTCAATTTCCATGTGTTTATTAAATTCTTGCAATTTCTTTTGCTATGGATCTTCAATTTCATCACACTGCGGTTTGATAATATGCAGGGGATAACTTCAATTCCTTTGCACTTACTTAAGCATGTTCTATGAGTGTGTAGGTGTTGTTTTGGATATTGACCTGTGTGTAGCTAAAAGGAATGTGTATTCTGAATTTGTGGATTGGAACACTCTGTAAACATCTGTTAAGTTCATTTATTCAAGAATTTGTTTGAGTTCTAGTATTTCATTACTTATTTTTTGTCTAGTTGATCTGTCTATTTGTGACAGTGGGGTATTGAATTCCCCCACTACTATTGTATTAGTGATTATTTGATTTTTCATGTCTGTTAGCATTTGTTTTATATAGTTTGGTGCACTAGTGTTTAGTGCAAATATGTTTATGATTGTCATTGCTTCCTCTTGGATTGTTCCCTTTACAATGATGTAGTGTCCTTCTTTGTCTGTCTTAATCAGTATTGGTTCAAAATCCATGTGATCTACAAAGAGGATAGCTAGTCCTGCTTTTTCTCGGGTTCCTGTCACATGGAGTATTGTTTTCCACCCTTTAACTTTCAGTCTACGAGTTTCTTTTCAAATTAAGTGTGTTTCTTGTATGCACCATATTGTTGGATCTTGCTTCTTGACCCATTCTGCCAGTCTATTTATTTTGATTGGTGAGTTAAGACCATTAGTATTGATGGTTGTAACTGATACATATTGACTTATTATTGTCATGTCTTTTTCTGCATGTTGGATTCTCCCCCTTTGGATTTAATTTGTTGTTGTGCCCAATGGATTCATTCTGTTGGGCTACCTGGGATTGTGATCCTCATTGTCTTTTCCTAGGATATTGTCTAAAATTTTTTGGAGTGCTGGTTTGGTATTTATGAACTTCCTAAGGTGCTCTTTGTCATGAAAGTATCTTATTCCTCCATCAATTTTGAAAGATATTTTTGTAGGGTACATCAGTCTGGGTTGGAGACTATTTTCCTTTAGGGCTTGCCATACATCACTCCAAGCTCTTCTTGGCTTGAGTGTTTGCACTGAGAAGTCTGCTGTGATTCTGATGGGCTTTCCTTTGTATGTGATTTGTTTCTTTTCTCTAACTGCTTGTAGAACTTTGCTGTTCTGTTGGGTTTCTGGAATCTTAACAATTATATGCCTATGTGTAGATTTTTTTTTTTTTTTTTTTTTTGGTATGAGGCATTGAACTCAGGACCTTTCACTTGTAAGGCAAGTGGCGGAACCACTGAGCTAAATCTCCGGCCCTTTATAGATGTTTTTGATGAAGGCTAGTTGGAGTCCTATATGTCTCCCTTATCTGTATGTCAAGTTCTTTTCCCTTGCTTGGGAAGTTTTCTGCTGTCACTCTGTGAACAGCTTTTTTATGTCATCTGCACTTTCTCCTGTTTCTTCATTGACTCCTATCAGTCTTATGTTATTCTTCTTTGCATTGTCTAGCAGCTGCTGGATTGATTTCTCATGGTTCCTTACAATTTTAAAGTAATTTTTCTTTTCCTGGTCACTAATTGCAATCTTATCTTCTATATCTGAAATTTTGGCCTCACATTGGCTCATTCTGCTGCATAGACTTTCAATGGAGCTTTTAATCTCCTGGATATCTGTTTGCATCTGTTTTATGGATTCCATTTGTTTCCTATGTTGGGATTCCATCATGTTCCTCAGGTCTTCTCTAGATTTATTAATCATGTCTTGCACTATGGCCACAATCTCTGCTGTTATCTGAGAAATTATTTCTTATTTCATTTTTTCCAGATCCTCTTTTTTGCCAGTTCTGGGAGTGCAGATGGTTGAATATATGAGTGTGTTCCATCTCATTTCCCTTTAGGCTTCCTGTAGGTGATCTGAACATCAGGTTTTGAGACTTGTTTATGTGTCTTCTCATTTCAGAGGCGGGCGTGTTACTGCTGGTACCCTGGAGGCTCACTTCCTCTGTTCTGGGAGGGTTGGTATGTTGGCCCAGAATCCTCCTACTCTGTGTTGGGAGCAGTGGCACATCAGGCCAAAATCTTCCTCCTCTGTGCTGGGAGTGATGGCGTGTCAACCTGGAAGCCTCCTCCTTTGTGCTGAGAGTAGTAGCATGTTGGCCCAGAAGCCTCCTCCTCTGTGCTATTTTCTTCCTTTCTTGCTTGCTTTAATAATGTTTGTTAGCCTTTGATTTTTGATAGGTTGAGTACAATGCATCTAGTAGTAGTCTTATTTGTGTTGTCTTTTAAAAATTTTTAAATTTTATTTATACAGGTTTGCAGTTCATATAGTTTACAATCATCTTTGGTAACGGTCACTTGTACATATTACAACATGTTTCTTTCTTTTTAAAATCCCCTTCTTTTTCCCTTCCTCTCCCCTCTCTCATTCAGTTCCCCTATTCCATGTTTCATTCCTGTTGATATTACTTGTCTTAGCACATGTTATGTCCTATAATGTTTACATTAATAGGGTTATTAGGTTCCTGTATGTGGCATATCTTTATTTTTGTTATTTCTCCTTTCTCTCCTCCTCACCCCTCATGCTTGCTCCCTTGGATCACTTCCCTATTGCAATAAATCCTTTGTACCTTTCTATTCATCCTATCATTTTCTTTGTACTTTGCCTCACTCAAATGAGAGATTGGCTAGAATCTAATTGGAGACATTTGACCTTCCTCTATGTGGATATTTATCTTTGTCCAGGTCTGGAAAGTTTTCTATTATTTATTTAGACAAGCATTTTACTCTTTTATCATTTTTGTTATGGCTTGTGCCTAGATATCCCCCCAAAAGCCTCATGCAGTCATAGGTGGGGCATTTTCTGAGGTAGCTGAATCTAGAATGTGTGATTAAGTCATGGTACAATACTAGGCTCACAAGCACGAGGATCAAGGGTGTGAGTGCTACCCATGCTAAGTAGTCTAGATAAGATATGAGGGATAGGAAGAGCTGTGGTTGTCCCTTGTTGATTTTGCTTTCTTGTGCTGCCATGAACTGTTGCTCCTCTGCCATGTGCCACCCTGCCTTGGAGCCAGCCAATTATATATATAAACCTCTACAAACTGTGAGCTAAATAAACCTTTCCCCCCTTTAACTTTGGGTGTCAGCCATTTTGTCTCAGCAAGGAGAAAAGTAACTAAGGCAATTTCCTTCTTCTTCCTGAACTTTAATTACAGAAAAAATTTGCATTTTTGAAGCTGTACCATGAATCTCATGACCTTTGTTTATTCTAATACATCCTTAATTATTTCTTTCTCCTGTACCTGTATTTTCAAGTTTTGAAGTTTATATATTTTTCCTTTGCCCCATCAGTCAACCATCAACATTCTCTCTTGCATTTTTTATTTCTGTCATTGCATTTTTTAGCTCTAGGATTTCTTTTGGTTCATTATTACTATTATTGTTTTAAATTGTGTTAAATTTCTCATTCTGACCACTTATTGTTTTCCTCATATCTTTATATCTCTATTTTCTGTTCTGGAGTATGCTGTACTTACAATTATTTTAAAATCTTGTCAGTTACTTTATATACATTCAGTTTTTTAGGATCAGTCACTTGCATTTCTATTTGATGATATCATGTTCCCTTAAATGTTCCATGTGTTAATGTTTGCATATTTGATTAAAAAAGGTGCTGATTACAAACTCTGGAGACTGGCTTTGTCTGAAAATGTCCTTTATCAGAAAATCTTCCTAGAAAGTCTAGGCAGTCTGTTAGTGTGCTACTTAAGCTTGTAGCTCCTGCAGCCTCTGAAAGCATTGGGGTACAATGCAAGCCCTAGATAACCATGAGTGATGCCATGATAGGCTAGATTTCCATGTTCACTAATCCAGCACAGCACTCTACCCTGACCAAAGCCCATGATTGCTGAATCCTTCTTGCCATTAAGAGGTGTCTGGATTCCAAAGCAGCTATAGTCATCCAGCAGTGATGCAAACAGGAGATCAAGTCTCCCTCACAGAAGCCACACAGATTCTGCCCTGTCACTAGGGTTAGTCTGGAGGCTTAATATACAGGTACTGGCCTAGCTCAGGTGCTGGGCATTACTGTGACAAGCTTGGTGTTCAAGCAAAAGGCAAAGTCCTATACTTATTTCCCTCTGTCTCATCCAAAGAGAATATCTGCCTAAGTTGGGAGGGACAGAGGAAAAGATGATGTAAAACTGTCCTTCCTACCATGTGTGTGTATATGCATGTGCACACTATAATTACACACTGTACTCTCTTATTTGGTTTTCTTAGCTCTTGTGAAGATATTTAAATGGTAGATGACTATTTAAATTGATATTTCTGTGAAGGGTGATTGCTAGAGAGTCCTATTTTTCCATTTTGCTCTGCCTCTTTCAGACTTTTTTGAGAGAGGGAGATAAACTTTGTGAAGACAGAAGAAGAACAAGCTAACACATCTGATACCTCAAATTTATTATCCCACTTTGTATTCAATCAAGATATAAATGTGAGACATATAATCTCATCTTTTGCCTTTAATGTAAAATTATTTGTAAGTCCTATGACTTTACTTCCTCCATATCTCCTGAATTTTTATGAAAATCTCCATCTTACTAGTAGTCTTCTATTTGGTAATATTTACTACTTTCAGTCTATTTGAATAACATTTTTGTTTCTCTATGACACTTCCAAAATAATCTTATCATTGCCAATAGAGTGATATTTAAGAACCACAAAACTAGTTAATTTATATTACTGATGATTATTTTATCCCTTGTCCAATAGTTTTCATTGTTTCCTCACTGTCATCTATTTTCTGCTTCTGTAACAAAATACTTGTAACTGTGTGATTTATAAAATAGAAGTTTATTTTGGGTAATAGTTATATAAGCTTGAAAATTCAAGGTTCCAACACATAAATTATTGGGAACACACTTAAACCACTACATATACTTCTTCAGGATAATGTTTAAATGCTAAGTGGAACAAACCAAAACCTTCAAGACATGACTCATCTACCTTTCTCACATTATCTGCCAATTACAGCACATATCACATGCCCACACATGATGAACAATCAGTAGTCCAAGCATATCAGTCTACACATCACTGTAGCTTTTCACATGATTTTTCCACTTTTGTGACTAGCTAGTGTGAAACCATTCTTAAGAGCAACTCTCATGTTATATTTGAGCTAAGTTTTACAGAATGGCATGTGAAAATATTTTCTATGAAGACCAATAATCTATGATATTTAATGTTATAAATATCATGAAATAATTTTTGAGTCAAAGATAAAAGTAATAAGAACAATTCAATTAGTAGGTAAAATTTTGTATTATTAATAGAATATTTAAAATAAACCTAAATAGAATAAACATGAGTAAAGTTTACTTACGAGCATGTTTAGGTACAATTACATAAGAATTTAGTAAAATGTATATCAAGCTTTACATAGAACATTCCAATAACTTTGTGAAGTGTATGTACAAAATTCTAGATGAGTAGTTTTCTGCTTAACAACTAACAACTCTGCTTAATGTTATTTATAGGGTCTTTTTTCCCCTCCACCTAACCATATAGACACAATTATATTTGAAAAATATTTCCAAATCTATTATAAATGTTTTGCTATGCTTTTTCTGAGGATATAAACTTTCAGGTATGAGATGAATAAATTTGGGATATCTAATATATATTGTGGTGATTATAATTAGTAATACTGTATTTTGAGCTTGAAATTTCCCAAGAGATTTCAAGTGTCCTCACCATACATACACAAATGGTAAATATGAGTGGTGATGGATGTGTTAATGAATATGTATTTTTATTTGTTAATTATATACTTTAAAATAAAAGGAGATAAAGTAAAGAAGAAATTTCAGTAGTCTTTAAAAATTTAGACAATTTAAAGAACTTATCTATTTTAATAACTTAATAACTCTCTAGACATGGAAATTATCAAATTATTTCATGTTTTCTCTCTTACTGTATATATAATAAAATGGCATGCTATATATTTTTATGTCCAGATAATCATATTGATCACAGAGGTTGGATTATTCAGTTGTCAGTGAGATCTACTAGACAAGATATGTATGCTTATATAACCTAAAGAAAATATTTTTAATCTATGACACCTTTGCAGTTCAGATAAATATTTTGTACAAAATGAGCATGTAATCATGATTGGCCATTTATTAACTTGCTAAGCCACAAAAGTATCTCATATTTGTAAAATTTTTGAATATAGTGATATTGTGAATTAGTTTTTTCAACATCAATCATTCAGCCACAGAGCAGACAGGACAATGATGCATTTCCCAGGTTTTCATGTGGCTTGGCTTCTTTATGGTTTTCTCAAAAGACTTGAACCAGACCTGAGTCTGGTGAGAAGAGAGGCTGAATGCAGGGCATCCATTTTGCTGGTGCACATCATGGAGCTGTCAGCTCTTGTAACAGCTTACAGATTCACCCAGTGGCTTCCTAATTGGGGATACTTTTTCAGAAACTCAATCTAGATGTTGTTTCTTCATTTCTGCCTATAACTTTAAAAGATACTTAATCTTCTTCAGTAAGATTTCTATATGCAGGCTATTGCAATTTCTGTTCTCTCCAACTATTGTTAAATAATTCTTAGAAGTAATTATAAAATAGCAATATGAAGTAGACAATTAATTTTGAAGTGCAGCCTAAAGAAAGTCATTAATTATTAGCCCCAAAATATTAAAATTAAGTTAAAATGCAAGTATAAATTCAGCCTGGTTTGTATCTCATTGATAAGATTAAGGAATAGAATAGTCTACTTCTGGAAGTAGATAATCTTGTTCAGATATTAAACTGAAATTCTATAGATGTTAGAGTGTTTCTTGTTAGATTTGGGTGATTTTTGCCTTCTTTGCTTCATTGCACAGTTACATAATATAAGTTAATAGTTGGCTTAAGTTGTAAAATGCTATTTTCCTGACAAAATGCATTATAACTTTAGGTTTCTGAACCTGAAGGCAACCATACATGCCCTTAATTTCTACATAGGCTTTCTTTTATTTAATGAAATCACACATTTAGTAGTACCCAATAGCAGGCCTTTCTTTGTATTTGAGCAGCCTGCTGATATACTCAGGATCTCAGATAATCAGTTAGTGATCTATAGCTAGGTATCAAAGGACTAGTTTGTTGTTGTATACTTTCATTCATTGTAGAATTGCAGGTTCTTTGAGGAGATTCCAAAGGACCCCCACAGGCTACCAGGATACTTCATCTTCTGCATATCCCTGGTTTCTGGTGATCCTGGAATGACTTTCACCCATTGCTCATGGGGCTGATGCCCCAGTGTCTGATGCTGCTCACAGCCAGTGTGTTTGCCATTTCTGATGCTTCATACTGTTTTGAACAAACTATATTTCTTTTTTTTTTTTTTTTTGGTACCGGGGAACGAACTCGGGTCCTTGAACTTGTGCAGCAGGTGGCGAAACCACTGGGCTAAATCTCCAGCCCAACAAACTATATTTCTGAGAAGCCAGTCTGGGCTTATTTGTGTAACTCTTTTGTTTTCTTTAATCTTGCCTTAAAACAAATCCACTGCTTTTCATCCCAAAGAGTTAAACTTTCTCAACTGGATCCAAGGTTAGGTAGCGTGGGAAGAGTTTGTCAATTCTTTCTGTGGCTCCTAGCACCACATAGTGGCAGGGAATAAATTTGAACTTCCTTTTTCCTCTTCAAAAAGGAACAGCATTATTCTCATAACTCTTCCTCCTGCTGGAAGCTCGTGTCCTCATTCTATGCCTCAGCAGTCACTGATGGCAGAAATTGGGCAGATTCAACTCAAATCTTGTGAATTTCTTTCTTATGACATTTGCTACATATTTTCTTTTTCCCTTGTTCCAGAAAGGCCCATTACATACTTATGAGGTATTACACTATTAAAGGTTATATTATCCACCCAGAAAAGTTGTACTTACATTTTAATGACATCACAAAGTAATTTATATTATTCGAAGATAGCGTGCTTCTTTGGAATACTTTTTTATTTTGGATTTCATCTTGTAGAGGTAGCAAATAGTCAAACGACAAATGTTCATGATCATTAGGAGATTGAAAAAAACTACATTTTGCTACTTGGTATCATGTGAGTTATTTTTCCATTAATGGGTTTATCAATGAACTAAATTGGTCTCATTTCCTAAAATACACATCATATTTTCAACAGCACCGCAAACCAGTGGCCCTATAGCATGTGCTATATCCTTATTGATACAAATTGTGACTCTATCTTCTTTCAATAGAAGTTTGCTCAGATGATTGAAACTAAGAAATCAGTATAGGCTGTCAACTGGTTGGTAATTTTTTTTTTGAAGTGAGGATATTGCAGAAGTGAAACTGGTTAGGTAAAGAATGTTGCTGTAACTTCACAAGTTGGCCAAATGGTAGTTGATCTCTTTCTATATATGGCATAATTCAGTGTCTCATCTTTATTTCCCCCATAGGTACAAATCTATTCAATGTCAGCTAATTATACAATAAATTTAAGACAAAGAAAAAGGCTGCATAGTTATTTGATTAAATTCAATCAGTACAGGAAAGAAGTTAGTGTGACACAATATAAGCTTTTATGTCTTGAAGATCTGGGTTTAATACCCGGATAAGCCACTTAGTAGCTTTGTGTTCTTAACGGAACTTATTTAAATTTTGAAGCTGAGTTTTTCTCATCTATAAAATGGGAGATAATTCTACTAACGTTATCAGTTTACATCAGGGTTTAATATTTGATACTCTAAATCATAGGATTTCTTATAATCAGTCCCTTGGTAGATGCTCAATGAGCTGGATGATATCCAGCTCAGTAATCTAAACATTTCATATAACGACAACATAGCTTTTGAGAATATATGCATCATAAAATTTAAACTTACCGTACTTAAAAGGACACAACTGACACCCAAGTCTCAGCCTGAGGAAACAGAAATATGGGTCGATTAAATGACAAATTCAAACCTGGTTAAGACAAAACTGAAACTAGAAACTTTTCTATCTCCCTGGAAAATATATTTTTCTAAAACTTTTGCTGGTTGGTACCGAATGCTTTTTTAATCTATAGTTACCAGATTTAGCAAATATAGACATTGAATAGTCTTTTAGTTTAAGGATGCTTCATACAATATTTTGTACATACTTAAAATACTAAAATGATAAAAATATTAAATATACTTAAACATGAAACTCTAAACCAAGTAAAATATAAATGTTTATGATGCATTACACTAAGAGTTGCTGTGTATCTGAAGTTCAGTTGAATTGGACATATTGGCACCTTTCATCTAGCAATTTATTTTCACCACGAATGTTTTATGCACAGTTTTAAGTGTTATGTTCCTTTCTTCTCTTCCTGGTAATCTTATTGATCCTTTCAGTCATCTGTATTTTCCACAACATATCCATAGCCGTAAACTGATGTAGGAGATCATTATAAACATCATATGAAAACCAATCTTGTTACTTTTCTGCCACTGCCTCATTCTCCCCACACACGCAAGCGCGCGCGCACACACACACACACACACACAAACAATTGTTCATCTTCTTGGCATGTTTCCATGAGGGATTGCCCCAGGTCATCTTGTAATTATGGATATATTTGTCCTAAGTGGTGGTATATGAAAAAATCCAAGTTTGTAGGACGCTATCAGTCAACTTATAGGATGGAAGCCAAATGACACCCCCAACTCACTTTTTTGGTCTGGGTTGTTTTCTTGAATTGGCTTCAAAATTGTTCTTTTCCTGCTAAACTCAAGTATAAAAAGCTTGAAATGGTTAGATAAATTCATCATTAACTGGACCAGGTGAATGCAGCTTGGTGCCAAATAGGTTACCCCTTATTCTTCTAGGACAGTTATAATTCTAGTGTGTCATCACCCTTCAACTCTGAATGCTTCCTGCAATCAGGGGCCACCACAGAAGAGAGCACTTGGAAATTTATTGCCATATCAATTGACTTAGAGATGAGAGGAAGGCCTGCATTGCCTCATCAGATGCAGCCTGTACTTCCTTTTATTCTGAAGGTTTAATTCAAGGACTCTTAGGACAAATTGCTTTCTTGGATTAAATGAGAATTTTCCCCTTCTTGGGCAAAAGGCACTGGATATGGAGCCATTAGTAGGAAAGTTCACATAACTTCTTTAGCAGAGCTGTTTATCTCAGCTTTTCCACAGTGGTTTTCATTTGTTTCACATGGTCATGGAGTTTACAAAAACTGAAGAGAAAAATGAATACATTTTCACTCAGAATTGTTCTTTTCCTTCAGGAAAGGATTGGTTCATTCACACTTTATCCTAACAGTCATTCCTCAGCCTTAGCGTTTCAGCAAATGTATTGTAAGTTGTGCAATGCTGTTTCATCAGATCTGCAAATCCTTTAGTAATCTTGCACTGTTTCATGCAAAAACAGTAAACTGCCAAAACAGTCATGACTCAGCTAAATTCTAGAAATTCGGAATTTATATCATTGCATGGGGAAAAATGTTTACAGATATGGCTGGCTAGATAGAGTAAACATAGTGTTAAGAAGCAGTGTAAGCATAAAGAAAGAAAACATAGATTTTTTTATTCTAGATGCCTGTATTCTAGTTGTAGACATTTTCATTGTACTACAAACTAACTGCACTGTTTTGGCCACGTCTCTATTTGTTTTAGCTTTATTCATTTATAAAGGAAAAGATACACAAGTTACATGAGATCTACCAATGGATTCTATCACTTTATTATTAAAATATGTTCAGATTTCAATTTTTTGTCACCTTCCCGACTGCCTTTCTGGTACAAGCATCTTATGCCTGAGTCATTGTATTAGGCTCCTCGTTGGTCTCTTTTTTCATATCCCTCCCTATACCTCTTCTTTTAAAGTAATCTCTTAAAATAAGAGTCAACATGCCACACCTGTAAGCAAGACCTTCCCATAGCTTCCCATCTCATAGAAAGAAAGTAAAAGCCAAGGTCCTACTAATGGCCTACAAACAAAACTGTGTCTGTGCTGGTCCTGTGTTTATCACTCTGTCTTCATTGCCTACAACTCTTATTCATATCTTCTTCGGGCAGATCAGAGGCACCCCAGCCTGAGCTTATGTACCTACTCTCTCCTCTATCTGAAATGCTCTCCCTACAAAATGCACATGGCTTACTCTCTCACTTTTTAAAAATTTTGGTTCCACTCATCTTTTTGGTGAAGCTATTTCTGATCGCCTTATTAAACATTGCATCACACCATAACCTACTTCTTTCTCTCTTTCTTGATTTATTTTATGCATTGCATTTATTATTTTCTGCTATTGTTTGGATGTTGCTTGTCCCTGAAAAGGTTCATGTGTTGGACACATGGTCTCCAGTGTGGTAGTGGGAGGTGGTGGACCTTTAAGAGATGGAGCCCAGGGGAAGGTTTTTAGGCCACTGGGGACCTGTCCTGGGACTCCAGCCTCTCTACTCTCTTGTTTCAAGATGTGATCCTTGCTCCTAAACATGTCCCTGACATGATTTGACATAGTCATAGGGCTTTCACAGAGCTGAGCTGAGGTTAGCACCACGCCCTTGAAGCCCAGAATTATGAGCTAAATAAACTTCTTTTTGTTATAAAGTTAGGCTGTCTCAGGCATTTTACTACAGTAATAAAAACAGACTAATACACCCGCCATCCTACAAATTATTTATCATCTTTTCCTCCAAATGAAGTTTTAATCTCCAGAAAGGCAGTAATAATTTCTTCCTGTATTATTCACTGATGCACCCTCAAACATTAAGACAGTACCTGATACACTGTAGGTGCTGAGTAAATATCTGTTGAATGAAGCAGTAAAAGAATGAACGAACAGCACAATAAACAGAATGTATATAATGCTTTATGTATTATCATGTTCAAGCACCTTATTTATTGTCTTGTCCAGATTTCCTAATTAAGATAACAGAGATACTATAATTAGCTCCATTTGGAGCTAGTGACAAAACAAACTACAGTAACTTCAAAAATTACACTAAGCATGTAGCTTTCTGGCTTTGAAGTCCATGTTTTTTATTTTTTCACCATGTCTTCACTAAAATACTATGCAATAAAGTGGTTTTAAAAGGCTAAAGCATTATCTTAAGTGTGTAAATATGTGTTTAAATAGATATTTTTCTTCTCTAAGGAATGAAATAAGGCAAAACAATTCATTTGTCTTTTAACTTTGGTCCCTCTTAAAAGTTGGACATGTGTATATCATGTACACAGATCTATTTATATGAAATTTTCTACTCTCTTTTTGCAGTGCAACCTTTTAAACTTCTATTACTGGCTCCTTAGTGGAATTTCTAAGGGGAGAAATGAACGAGAATAGTTGGTTTAAGTTTATACTCTAAGTCATCTTCTTTAAAATACAAGTATATTTCATATAATATACTCCGGATATGTATTTTTCATGAAAAATTATATACATTTCCTTCATATATTAAAGAAAAACGGCAAGTTTGGATTAGGGATCAGAGCAAGAAAGATTTTTTGGGAGACAAAACGATGTAATTTTTCAGTATTTTCCAGACTTAGTCATTTACTACCTTCATGATTTATACTTACCTGTATTTGAACTATAATATTGTTTACTTAACATTTTTATTGAAATAGGTTAGATATTTTCTACTTAAATGTATGAATGCTTTACCTTAGCAATAAAATTAAGAATTTGAGGTGCCATTTTCCAGTACACATCAAATAAATAAAAATTAAAAAATTTGTAAAGCTTGTCCATATTCCAATGGAAATTACTTAGCTTTTCATACACGAGGTAAACATGACACAAATGTTTACCTAATTTGTGGAAATACTGCTAGAACAAAATACAAATAACCTAGGTATCACTGAGAATATTTATATTATCAAGGAGCCCACATGATATTGTATATACCATATGGCCCTATGGCAGACCTGAATAGATATATGTATTTGAATAATAAAATGCAATATTTTACTGCAGGAAAAATATTTCAAAAATTGAACTTGTGGTGTACTTGTGACATTTTATTTGAATATTATTTTACCATTATTGACAAATAATATTAAAAGCAACCATGCTACCTTCATTAAACTTCAACCTTCCTACTCTAATGATCTTCAAGTAGTCTTTTATTAAATCATATGAGGAAAAACTCACATTTTGTTCCTTGTTAAATATGAATCAACATGCTCTTTAGGATTCTGAACTTATAAAAATCTCCCCTTTCCTTCAGTATGTCTTATACATTCATTATTATTAAATTTTCTTCTTGATATTTGGCCTTTGAACCCCTTCATTTGTAGCCTGTCAGCTTCTTTTTCATTATTTTTTCCTCTCTGCACTAATATAGAACTGTGTATTAATGTTGTTTTCACCTCTTAGTTCTTCTTCTTTTCTAATACAACTGAATTGCCAAATATCAGCCTGGGGCAAAATATGCCTGATTTCATATTTCTATTGCTGAGTTCCCAGCAGTGCTGGAGGAAATCTTTACTCTTTGGTTACAAAACAAATTGAGAGTCTTCAATTTTTTTTTTCACATAGATCAGCAAAATTTTCACTCTTTCAAAATCAAATTCTTTACAGTGACTGTCAATATCTATCACTCTTGTTAGAATTACAGATGACCCTATCCTCCTATGAAGACCCTACCTAAACCTATGGCAGAATTTGTGTGGAATAGATGGCATCAAAGGCTAGTGAATATTTGACCTTCTTGGAATGTAGTGAGCTAGGTTATTTAGACAAACTTTCCCAAAATTAGAAACCAAAAGATTGGTACAAGACATCAGAGGAAAAAAGAAAACATCAAAGAATCCCTTAGTTATTAGAGAGATAGATTCCAGAGTCATAGGTAAGCACTAAGTTTTCCTCCATAAGCTACAAGTAAGAAAGAAAAAAATCTTTGAGGTGTAACTGTAATACAGTTGTCTCTGATTTCAAATTTTCTCAACCTGTGAATATAATTTAAATGGTTTAAGGAAATAAAAGATAGGTGACAGGAAACAGGGAAATACACTTTGTGAACACTACAAGTTGAACAGGAGATGGAGGGAGGCAGAAGAGGGAGACAGAAGTGTAAAGGATAAAGTTGGGCCACATAAATGTACCGCCTCTTCACCAAGAATGTATTATGTACTGCAAACGTGTACTAATAAATTTTTTAAAAGAAAATTGCAAAAACAAGATTGAGAATGAGTCTCCATGGATTTTAAATAGTGTGTACCTTTAGGTATGAGGAAGTTCTATAATCAGAGAGAGAGATGGACACTGTTGGCAATGTGCTCTTGAGCTGGAGAACAATTATTTTAAAATAATCATTTGAATTATGCATATCTTAAATGCTATATCTCACAATGAAAAATATGAGCTGAAATTGTTTTGTATTTGTTGCTGGAAGATAGAGGATGAATGTTTTCTACTGGAGAGTACTGAAAAGAAGTGAGACCAATAATAAGTTTCACTTAGGTTGAGGGTCTGAATAAACTCGATATGTAAATAATGGTATATTAACTATCTAACTTTTATAAGAGATGTATTTTATCACATAAAGAAGTTTTTCTGGACTTGGGATTGAACATAAGTTCTTCCCACTGAGCTGCATCCCAGCCAATTTTATTTTTATTTTAAATTTTAAGATAGGGTCTCCCTCAGTCACTAAGTAGCCCATGCTGGCCTTGAACTTGCAATCCTCCTGTATCAGCCTTTCAGCGTGCTAATATTACAGGTATGTATCACTGTGTGCAGCAAGATTTTATTTTAAAAAGGGATATCAGGTCAAAGAGTCAAGGCTTAGGGATACATTATGTAAAATATGGAATACAAATTTTAACACACAGAGGGTTTTCTATGAAGAGGAGCAATTGCAGACACCATGATTAAGGAATTTGGAAAATTAAATAGTAGAATCATTTGAGTGTTATTGTTTGTTTTTGTTTACATTTCATTTGTTTGTTTGTTGGGTACAGGGGCTGAACCTACAGCCTTCACACACAGTTACATTCCCAGCCCCTTTTTATTCTACATTTTGTACTGGAGTTTCACCTAAGTTGCACAGGATGGGCTCCAATGTGCAATCCTCCAGACTCAGCCTCCCAGAGAGTTGAGGTTATAGTAATGCACCACCACGCTCAGTTCAGATAGCGGAATCTTTATGGATAGGTTCCCCACAGTTTTCATCCATCTTCTTTTCAAGCCTTGTGTACTACAACTAAAATCCAAATAAAATTTTTCTTGGTCACTCCTACTATTACTTCCAAACAGGTTGTCAAGCTGATAGCTGTCTATTTAGAAAGTATAGATCTGTCCCAAGTGTTGAAGGACATTCCAGAAGGTTTAGAATGAATAGCCAGAAAGAGAAAAGGATAAAAGTACAAGGTAGGTACCACGTTTCTGATTAGTTTTACTACTAAATTTATTTTCACATCTTAATGTACTTAATACTATATAAGATCTTTATAGTATAACCAAATTAAGAAGAGATGCTTATTCTTAGTAGATAATACTGAATAACTTTGTTTTTAAATGCATGAATATCCATATGGCATATTAATAGATAACTGAAATTTAAATAAGAATATATAGCAAGTTTGAGCCCAGACTAGGCAACTTAGCAATTTAAAACCCGTCTCAAAAAAATGGAGAGTGGGCTAGGGATATAGCTCAGTGTGAAGGCCTTGAGTTCAATCCCCAAAACAGAAAATAAATAAAAGAAAATATAAAGTTAAATAAAAATCGCAAAAAGACAAGTCTCAAGATGTAGCTCAGGGGTCAGTGCATTTGCCTGACATGCACAAGGCCATGGATTTAATCTCCAGCACTGCAAAAATAAAAATTACGTAGAAAATGAAATAGGAATTTAAAAAATTGAGCCTACAGTTCTAATATTAACATTAATTAGCTGTAGCTTTGAACTTTTATTCCATGGATTTAATATGTTCACCTGTGAGATCTCGATATCAAGAGATCGGGGTAGTTCAATGAGGTTTCAAGTAGAACTTTATTGATTCTGAATGGGTTGGTTAGTCTCAGTTCTCTTTGTGTCAGAGGACCCAACTATTGATAATCTCCATGACGGAGGGTGATAGTGAATGGTGAAGAGTGTATTTGTCAGTATTAAAGGCTCCTAAAATCACTTCACATAGAACAGGTACATATTTACTAATTTAGGTTTCTGGGAAGACTTCAACTGGCCAAAGATTTCAGCACCAAAGAAAGCACTAGACTAGATGATTTCAAGGAGCCCTAATATTAATAATTTCTTAGGAAATACTCTAAGAAAGATTTTCAACTTTAAAAATAGAAGAGTATCACTTAATTTTGAAAGATCTTTTGTTTGGGATGGAGCTCAAAGAGTTGTATTCATGTGAAATGTCAAGACATGCTTTTATTTTCTTGATTGAAAAGCAGGTGCTTCAATCGCATTTGTGTTTGTGTTTATTTCTTCTCTGAAATGAAGTGTAGCGAGCAATTTTTGGATATGAACTCTATGTAAATATTGTTTCAGAATTTTGATAGATATTCTGACAATTTGCACAAGTGAAATGAAGGGTAAATCTCTTTCTATTGGCAGTGAGTTCTAAATAAATTATTTTATAAGTTATATTTCATAGTTAATTCAGTAATGCCATTTTTGGAGGGAAGGTTGTTTATGTTCTATGTTTTGTCCTCTTGTTTACTTCTCAATTTTATAGCAATAATCATTTATACATTTTGGGACACATGAAAGTACTTATAAAGCCGTATCTAATTTTCATGCTTTCTAAAGTTCTATTTATCTATCATCTCTCACACATAGATATCTGTACATCTATTCATGTGAGTAGTAGACATTTTTAAGGCACACATTCTCCAAATTCTCTTACAAAGGCACAGAAATACATAACTACTAATACACAGGATGAAAGGAAGTGAAAGATCTGTCAAAAACAAGATCATTCAATGATACTTGTGAAAGCATGATGAAGCAGACTCTACTCATGCCCTCTGAGATGGAGAGACACCATTTTGGTGGAATTTCTGCAGTGTTTGCAGAGATTGGGCTCAACAGCAAAAGCACAGACAAGTGAGGATTTATAGGCAAGGAGTAGTGTCGTGGTGGTCAGTACATGGAAAATAACAAGTAGGAAACATCAGGAGTGAGTTTTTAAATAAATGGACCTAAATGGACTCTTGCTGAAGACAGGCCAGGCTGACCAGACAGTGTCACCAAGGAGACGGTCGAAGATGAGCAAGCAAAGCTGGCATCAGGGGTAATCAGATGTGGAGAATGAAAGGCTCTTTCTTTTTAAATGGAATTTTACATGGAAGCACACAGGTGGGCTTAGGAGAAAGTTTGGTCAAACATAGATTCCTGCCAGATCATGTTGTGCTCTAATAAGAAAGCAGTGGCGATGTCTGTAGCTTAAGAAGGTGATTTGGAAGTACAGTCTGCAGGGACCTGTTTGGAAGGAATGGCCCAACTTTACTCTATTAGAAATATCAAAAACCTAGAGAAGAAGGAGCTGAGTTGCTTTCTTTTAAATGAGTGTGTTTGCTTCCTGCCACCTTGACCTGCTAGACCTCAATCTAGCTGAGTCCCACTGTGCAGTTTGGTTGCTTTAAATCAGGATAAGGTCAGCCAGGCTGGACGAGTCAGACTTCAAGATAGATCTAGGTATGACTCATTCCAGCCCCTGAAATTGTGTTTAAAGAGTTAGGCAATATCTTTGCTTTGAGTTTTTCTCGTTCTGGCACAGATATTTTGTAGTATTTTAATGGTATTTGGAGTGACCTTTTGTGTCACCTGCAATTGCCATGCCATTTGAACATTTTATTATTGGAAAAGTGGACATCATTGTTATTGTTGAACATTTTGGTGTACAAACCTTTCATCAAAGGTAGAAAAAAATTCAAGGAAAACATTTAGCCTTAAATCTTGGTTTTTCAGAAATACAAATAAAATACAAACAAAAATGTATTAAAAGTAAATACCTCAGCCATCGTTATCTATAGAAAGCTATCTACCTCAGAGTTACTATTCAAATCATTTTGCCCAAATAAAATTTCTGAGGAATTTGTATGTAGTGCAATGTAAATATAGCATATATTTATAGATGTGTATATACATGGAGAGAGAGAGAGCAGAATAGAAGGGATTGTTTTTTTCCCTCCAAGTATCTTAGGAAACACAATTTTCCTACTATACGTATATATGTATATATGTATACTATACATATATGTATATATACTATGTGCAAAGGAGAAAAAATTGTTTCTTATAAAATGGCTAATTTCTCAAACAAATTTTTTAAAGATTACTTAAGTAAAATTAGATTTCAAAATGAGAGAAAAGCAAGAACATTAGTAAACTGAAGAATACATTGAATACAATAAAAAATTACTAGCAGGGACATGTATTTTGTTAAGCAGTTGTTTAGAGAAGAGCAATCTAATCAGTATTCCTGAACAACTCATGAGACCAAACTTCTTTTCATTCTTTTGAGATCAACATTGATGATTTTCTTTGCAGCATTGTCCAAAACTTCCTTGACAGGTTTAATTAAAAGAAAATTTAAAATCATTCTTAAGAATGTCTTTTACTATCACTCTAGTAACTGTTACATTAAATTTTAAGACTTTTCAAAGTGATAGACAGGTAGAGATGATTGTGAACAAAAGATTTTTGGTTTTAATCCAAATTAACTAAAAAAAGTTACAGAATTCTGCATTTAAAGAACCCTGTTTGATTCAAAATGAGAAATAAATATTCTATTGGGGAACATATAGCAATTATGTAGCTACTTCATGATTGGAAAATTTTCAAATGAAACTTTTATCGTTTCTCAACTTTTAAATATCAAGAAGTTTGTAGAAGAAACAGACCTATGCTTAAAAGTACAATTGCCAGTATGATAAGTTTACTTATGAAACCAAGCAAGTGAATTACACATTGTTTGAAGGGCTACCTGACATAATCAAAATGGTGTAGGCTTTGCATATAATTCACCCATGGCAAGAATATGGATCTTCTCCTTAGAGGTTGAGTGATTGTATTAGTCACTTTTTCATTGCTGGGTCAAATATCTGACATACACCACTTAAAGGAAAAAGATTTATTTTGGCTTTTGGTTTCAGAGGTTTCAGTCCACGATCAGCTGGCTTCAAGCCAGAAATGATATGGCAGAAGGGGATGCAGAGGAAAGCTGTTCAACCCACAGTAGCCAGGAAGCAGACCGAGAAGGGAAGATCCATTGAGAAAGGAAGGGGCTAGAGATAGATATATGCTTCAAAGGCACACCCCCAGTGACCAACTTACTCCTACCAGGCAACAGCACTTTCAGCTAGGAACTCATCACTGAATAATCCACTGATGAGTTTCACATCCTCATGGCCCAGTTACCTTCCACAAGCCCTACCTCTGAACACACAAGCCTTTAGGGAACATTTTAGATCAAGACATAGTAGTGATTTTGAGCCAATCACTTAATCTCTCTGAGCTTCATCTTCCACACTAAACAACTGGGGTGAGAAAAAATGAGTTTTTGTTGTTTGGTTGTATTGGGGCTGAAGGTTGTAAAGAATGGAGGCAGATGACACACTTGGAATGTTAACTAAAGCTTACTAAAAAATGAGTCAGGGATGCAAGTGGAGGAGGTGATGAGACAGAACAAAGCACCCAGTTCTAGCAACAGTGTGAAGCTATTAGTGCTTGAGGCCTCAAAGGGCAAGTGACTGTGTTAAAGGGCCACTTTGCAAGGAGCGTGGCCTTTGAGAGGTAAATGGCTTTTGTCAGCTCTTGGTGAGGTGAAAAAGAACATGGGAATGAATAATCTTCCCTCTTTCTACTATTCTCTGATCTTGGGGTGGCACCTCCTATTGGCTGAATGCAACTTGAAGCAAGTGGACAAGAGAGCCTGAGTGATGGTTTACTTGGGCACAGAGGACACCAGTGAAAGTTGGAGAATGAAACTAAGAATGGCACAGATTGACAATTAAGCCCCCCTCTAACAGACATTAATAACACTAGGTTCCACAACCCATCTCTTAATTTTCTAATGTAAATTTTTCCTTTAGTGTAATAGTAGCTGACTATGCATCTCAGTACCTTTCCCAGAGGGATACAGGAAATAATCTTTGTGTTTTCCCACTTGGTATGATGAACAGCAAGATGTGTGCTCATGTGCAAAAGTGTCAAACCAGGATTTGCACCCACATTATGCTCCATCTATCAGGTTTTTCATACACTTGTCTGAGTATCACAGAAGGTATAATACACTACACCACCCTAGGATTTGTTTTAAAAAGTTTTCTTTTGATTTTTCTGGTAGAAGGATCCCAATTCAGTACAATGATACACAAGGAACCATATTTGCAAGTTTTGGAGGAGGTCAAAAGTTTATCATCAGATTACTCATGCATGGGTGATGAAGATGATCCATTATGGTAAAATACATGTTTTCAAAACAGAAGAATGGTGTGCGTGTATGATGACTATGATGATGATCATGACAACTTGTGACATTGACCATGTGAGCCAAAGTTCCTGTGTCAGTGAAAGGGAGCAAGAATCAACTGATACAGACACAGGAAATGCAGACTTCCTTAATTCAGATAATGCAAAACCCCAGCAATTTGAGTAAACATTTGGATTGTCAAAATGTTCCAAGATGGTCATCCAACCAAATGGAAGAATCTAATGTTAGAACTACGTCTAAAAATATAGTGAGCCTCTTGGCAGGGGTGAAATAGACAGAATGCTAGCACTGCCATTCAGTGTTGGAAATTGTAACAGACAAAATGCTGCATGATGCTGTGAAATACATAAAGACTGAAATACAAGTAAAACATTCTGTATGTACCAATAGCCATATTAAAAAATGTATTTATTATGACACCTCACTAGCTGAACTGAAAGCATTCATAGTTCTGCTGTACTTAGCAGGTATTTCTCATGGTAATCATAGGAATGTAAAAGACTTATAAAAAAGTGATGGACCAAATATGGCATAAAAATTTATACCCTTGTAGATGTGAAGACTTACTATGCTTTCAGTTTAGAAATTTAGCCTGAAATTCAGCCATCAGGCCCTTATTTGTATAGTCATAAATGACGTTGTGATTAGACCTGTTGTTCCAATCTCCCAAACTAATCAGAATGTGACAATCAACAATTGGTTTACCAGTTTCTAATTGATATTACAGAGCACAAGTTGACCAGTATAGGAACTGTATGCATGAACAATGCAGAAATTTCAAGTGAAATGTTACAATTTCAAAACAGAGATTTGCATAGTACAATCTTTGGACTTCAGAAAGATATACATTGCCCTCTTATATGGCAAAGGGAAACAAACTTGTACTGCTGATGTCAACATTGCATCACAATGGAAATATTGATAGGTAAACCTTGACAAAATGGAAGCCTGAGATGGAAACTTTCTATGAAACCAAAGGTGGAGTAGATGTTGATAAACATTATAGCAACTGTGATATCACTCGAAACTCAAAGCATTGACCAATGGTTGTGTTTTACATGATCCTAAATGTGTGGCATAAATAGTTTGATAGTTTACAAGGAAAATAATAAGTGCAAAATACCACAGAGAAATGTTCTTAAAAGATTGGAACTGGAACTCCTAAGAGATGATTTACAATAAAGGAAAAAAGATGTTTCTGCCCAGGGAACTATGCAAAAACATTGCAGAACACAGTGGTAAGCTGACAGGTGAACAGGTAGGTGCAGCATCCCAAAGACCTACTATGACAACAGGAAAATCAGAAAGATGTCAACAGCACCCTACAAGAAAGAACAAGAAAACAAAACATATGTGTATCATTGCAAGTAATATTTGTGTATGGATTTCTTTGGGTGTGACAGTTGAAGCAAAGATTATTTCCTTGGTAGACTTTTGTTTGTGTTTACATTGTATTTCACATAGATTTTTATTCCTGATGTTATCACTTAGGTTTTGTGAGCAAGTAAACAAGTGATGTGAAAATATTGATGTCTATTCTAAGCATTCATTACACATTTGATAGTTTACATTATTGATATCTTATTTTCCTGCTAAGCAAACATTGCACAATATAGGAGGAAGCTCCTACAGGAAGAAGATAGAGGTGACAAGAATGGCCTGCCAGAAAGGAAAGAAAAGCTAAGCACATGTGCTATCAGTGTAAGCAAGACATGTGCATGAAACCTGCTGTTGTCATGTGTGAAAACTGCCTTGGGTATGATAATTGAAATAAAGACATTTTTGTAGAATGCTATTGGTAATTTCATTGCAGTTCATATAGGAATTTATTTCTGTTGTTCTTTCTAGACTTTGCACACCAAAAAATAGTCGATGTTGAAAATTTTGATGTTTTTAAATAAATAATAAATATTTAAAAATCAATACTTTATTTTTATGATTTTTTTCTATTAAGTACTCATTGTTTAATATAATAATATTCATAAAATTAAAATTGATAGCTCAATAGAAATATTCTAAAGAAAAAATGTTTATACCACTTTATGAAAAAATTAGTATTATGCTCCACTAAATATCTGCTCTATAACAAGAAAAACAAAGCAAGCTCCCAACCCTTATATCTTACTGTGCTGTAAACTTTCTTTAAATATTTAACAAATGTTATACATATCATTGCTGTCATACAGTACGTTTTTTTTCCATGAACAACAAGACAAGGGCCTCAGTAGCTTAGTTGGGTTAATACCAGGACAAATATAAAGACTCAGTTGCAAGATGCAGAACAGAAAATAAGAGTCAGCAGAGCCAGGAAGCCAGGGCCAGAGAAGGACTTGAGTACCCAAGACTCTTGGGGATTCAGAGAAAATTTCCTAAGAATATTGTTGGGATTTTCTGCAAACAATGAAAGCAATGTTTGTTAGGAAAATGGGTAGGAGTCACCAAAATCTAGCTGGGAAAACAATAGAGTCCAAGATCAGACACTGAGAAAAGGAAGACAGGAACAACATCAAAACAGAGTGACTGAAAAGAAAAATCAAATCTGAGGTCCAAATGGATAGGGTGGTGAAAATAAAGCAGGAAAATGTGCAAGCAGAGGTCTAGGATAAGGTGCATGTAACTGGAAGCATTCTGCTGAACAGCATGGCACAGTCAAGCACTGAAATTCTACCCCATTTGGGAGCTAAGAAGGTAAAATGTTAGGTTTGTGGCTAGTGCAAGAAGATATGAGACTTCTCGGTTAAGCACAAAAAGATGTGTTGGGTAAGACCAACGTATGTCCCTTCTGTCTCCTGGGGGTGATTTGTATGGGCCTAGTAGACATCTCCGTGCATAATGTGTTGCATCCCTGTACTTTGGGAATGTACTTTTTAAAAAAATATAATGTGCAGTAAGAATATTTGACATTTGTTCCATGGAGACTATATTCCAAAGCTGTTCACGAGATGAATATCCATAGAAAAAAAATTACTCACCACAAAAGACAGTCAATGCCTCACTGAGTATGCATGCACACCAGTAAGAGCTGCACGGAGAAACACACCCCACCAGAGAGTTATGTGGCTTTCAGTTAAGCATAAATGGAGGACACAGACTGTGGTTTGGTGGTTTGGCATTTTGACCTGAGTATATGACGTAAATCATGATCCTTTTCATGAAGCTAGTCTACTTAGACGATATTATTAACCTAGGACTCAGGAAAGGCAATTGGCTACAATAATTTGATATTGGATTAAGGATTTAGATGTTTATATTTGATAACTGAAAAATGAAAGGAACTATTGAAAAAAGACTGACAACCAGGAAGTAATCAGAGTCATTACCAGCTGACTACTGCCTTTGTTAACAGAGGAAGAAATGCTCAGTCAGGAGATACACTGAGGGTAAATTATGGTGTTTGTGATTATAAAGATTTTGGCTAAAATCCCAGTACAGTTTTTTGAATTGGATCCAGATGATGTCTTTTTAACCCTGCCTACTCTTCCTAAGGCTGATGATTCTAAACTGATAGCAACTCGCTGTTACGTTTTATCGCACTTGGTGGATGTGGTGGAGAGTCAGAACTCTCAAATCCAGAAGGTGGCAGCAGTGAGCAGGGAATTTAGAACTCTGTGGGTGCCTCTATTTCCGGAAGGGTAGCTTCTGAGCTTGCACAGGTAATCTGGATGAAGAGTGAGTGTCCAGGCTCTTAACCATGTTTTGGAAACCACAAAAAAACCCTGATAATCAAGGATGTTTATGTGCTAAACAAGAAGTATGAAGACTCATTCAAGGGTCATGATGGTAGATCATAATTGGATTTTCAGAAGATAAACTAAAAAGAGAATTAAACTGCTCAGCCTTGGAGAGGGAGTGACAGAGAGAGACTCCCCCAAGAGAAGAAGATACGAGAGCGTTCTCTGGGAGTTTAAGGCATTCTTATTCTCTGTAATCCCATGAAAATCTGCTGAATTTTGGGAGTGATAATTTTCTACCTGGATCTTTGGATTACATCAAAAACAGAGCTTGAAATAGGACCTTAGACAGATGACTCTAGGAATCAGAGATGAAGGCATGGGTATAGTGAGAATGATAGAGGGAAATAGCTTTAAAATGGTACATTCTGGGTTGAATATCACTGGGGACAAATAGCATTCACTGCTCTGGACATTCCTACTGAGGAGCCCCATAGTACATACTTTAGAAGTTGTACACCAAAGATCAGGAAGCTAGAGTGATTATCCACCAACTCTTGGTTACTGTGGGGTGAGGGTTATCATGGGGACACTGATCCTTGTACTTTTGGGTTCTGCCTGAGGTGGCTGGAATCTGTCCTGACTGGAGAAAACTCCAAGACATTAAAGGAGGGATTCCATGTGACCCAGACAGGGGAAGCTAGCAATGCACATGAAGCACACTGTGACAGATGTGCTGAACTCTGGATGACCAAGGTGATGAGGTGAGAGGCACCACAAGCATCTGTTATATGCTATAATTTCCTGTTTTTTTCTGCACTAATTTGCATAGAATTTTGTTGATATTGTAAACATCAAGCCTGAAATTTGAGACCCACCTAAATAAAACATTGATTTTTCTATGTTTAGCAATTTTAAATTAATACCTCATTGTGATTTTTTTGTATGTTTTGTGGGGTGATGTTTAACTATCTCACAAGGTAAAAGCACATAATGTTTTGAAGAAAAAAGAGAACTAATCTAATATCCATGTGCCTTCAGTTTAAGAATGAATCAGCTTGGTTGTTTACATTTAAAGAATTATCAGATATATGTCCCATCAGTAGAATTTATTTAACCTAGAACATATTTTGATATTAGATAATATATTTGTTGAAAGTCTTATGAGTTAATTGCAAAATAACAATTATATCTATAGCATTTCTTAACTCAAAAATGTACACAGAGCTTCTTGTGATAAAGTGATAGAAGTAACTTCAAAACATTTTAAAATCATATTTTAAGTAGGTTAGCAATGTCTTTCAATATATTGAGATAATAGCATATACAATTTAAAATATATATTTGATAATTGAAGAAGAAGCACATATAGAAATTAATGGATTTAAATAGTGAGGTTTTGTTCTGCTTTGTCTTCTGAGTTGGTGAAGAAACAGCAGTAATGGAAGTCATACACTGTGTGAGCTGTATGGATTTTTTTTTTTCTGGAACAGGTTTTCTGTTGGCTTTTAACAGTTCATTTCAACATCACCACCACATTTCAAAATTGCACTTAAGGACTTCTCTGAAGTATACACAATATGGGAGATTTTTCACTTTAGTTCTACATTTTAGTCTTAGCCTCTCATTTTCAATTAGGGAAACTCTCCATTTCTGTTTTTAAAATATCAGCATTAATTCAATAATATTAGTCCAAATAAGTTGACAGTAACAGTCCTGATTTTTGTGTAATGTCTATTTCTGTTTCCAAAATATTTTGTTTTGTAGATTGGACTAATCTTTACAATATATTTTTAGGATAGGTGTAGTTCATAAAGTTCATGGTTCATAGAGTTCAGGTGTCTCTGCATGTACATATTTCATAATGTTTAGAGTACAGTTTTATCACTTTAAATTTTTAAATAAATTTAAAAGTATATTTTGTAATGAATATAAAGGATGAATAGAAAAGGCAAAATATGTAGTTTTTTAGAAAGTCTACATAAAAGTCAGAAAGGTGATTACAGATAAAAATTAAAGACAAGATCTGAAGACAATAAGGATTAAACTCAAGAGAACATGAAGGGAAAGTCTAAGTGAATTGCTAAAAAACATACAGAAAAATGATAAAGCATTAGAGACAATATATATTTTAATTTGTCAATAAAATAAATTATAGATATGACAGCAACTACTTTTCTTCAATTATATTTCATTTATTCAGTATCAAATAATTTCTTATGCAAAATGAGACTTTATTTCCAAATATGGAATCACTTAAAAACATCTGTAGGAATATTTTTCCAGTTTGGAGGGTAGATGTGTGATAGAAATATTAAAATATATAGTAGATACAAAATACAGTAAATGTGCATTGCAAACTCAAGAGAATTGTTTCAGTTGTGCTTCCTGTTACCTATGAGTAAGTCAGTATTTCAATTTCCAATTATAATTCTACTAAAATAAAAATTCCAAACCAATCAATTTTTGTAATTTTACTGTTATCAAAAAGTATACATATTATAAATAGAATCCCATCTGATGCAATCAGATTAAGTAATTGAAAAAACACTGTTAGAAGCGTTTTAATAATTTAAAAATAATGTGTAAGCCTTCAGTATTTTATTTTAATTTAATGATATTACTTCACATATATGCCAATATTTTTATTTTTACCCAAGGCCTCTTATTTTAGTATGGCTCTTCTAATTAGGTGCACTCAGTCTTTCTCCAACTACTCACACCACATGTGCATTATTTACACTTCTAGTTTGGTTTAAAGTGAGCACTAAAAGAGAGTCATAATGTAGTCTATGTAAAACATTTTTGCAGAATCTTTCCTACTCACAGTCTTTTAAAATTACTTCCCTCACTTATTTAAATAGTGTTCTTAAACAAACTTACTTTTGTCCGATCTTTCCAAGGAATTTCGCTTGGTTTCCATAAAAATAATAACTCTCATTCAGTACCCACACTTAACTCATTTACGGAGCACTCATTTGGACTCATCATTAACGTATAACAGACATTACACAAATAATAAAATCATTTTAAAGAACTGAGAAGAAAACAACTTATCTCCGATGGCAAGCACAGCGTTTAAGAGATAGCGGAGGAGCACAGAGAACTCGAGGGAGCCTTACAACAGAGAGCTTTTCCCAGGCAACGGGCAGTTTCTGGAATCTGGTCACTTTCGTAGGCAAAGTCAGTTGAGGTTAGGGAGTTGCTGGTGGGATTTCCGATTATGCTAGATGACATTGGTTGGTGGAGGTGGTTCAAAAATGCCTACGCTGGAGATGCCTGGTGTAGGGAGATTATCTCAGAACTGGTCCTCCTGTTCTGCAGCTTCCGCCTTCACACAACAGCTGGAATGAGCTTGTTAAGGTGAGTCAGACTGTGACACTTCCTTGAAATCCTCCACTGGCTTCCATTTTACCGAGCAAGAGGTAATATGCTTACACTAATCTAGAATGTTTGATGCGACTCTGTTTTCTTTTCATTTGTTTGTTTTACTTCTCTAACAGTTTCTCTCCTATGTCTGATCTGCTGAAGTCATGCTGATCTACTTGTTATGCTTCCCCTGTACCAGACTTACTATGACTCAAGGTTTTTATACTGACTGTATTCTTCTAGAAATGCTCTTCCTCAGGTACTCACCATAGTTCTCTATTTCATTTTCTTCCAATCTTAGTAAAATGACAGCATATCTTTGGAAACTATCCTGGATCCTTCATCTAAAATTATAACTCCCTGCAGACTTCAAAATTATTTCTATCTCTTCTCATTTGATCTTACTTTTTAGCACTTCCTACTATCTAACATACCACATACTTTATTGAATTGTTTTAGTTCCTCACTATAGTGTAAACTCCACGAGGAAAAGGATTTTTGCATATTTTATTAATTTTTATTTTTCTAACATCTGGAATAGTGCCTTGGATAAAGTACATGTGCAATAACACTTGAAAAGTTAATAAACAAATTAACTTAATATTTATTTATTAATTATGCCCATGATTTCCACAAAACATATGAATTAATTTCTGATGAAAAGCAAACACATAATACATTCTTATGTTATTCCAAAAGATTCTGGAAGCCAGAATAAATGTTATGATTAATCAAAAATTTCTATAGTCAAACTAGGCTGCAGAATTATTGTTTATTCTAATGTGATCATATATAGTGCTTTTAATATAAACATTAATTTCCATTTCTTATGAAGCCATTTCTTTGAGGATCCCTGTCAGTTCATAGGTAGTAATTTTACACTCACATGTAAAAATCGTGGGTTCTAGGATCCCCTGGTTGAGCATTTTCCAAAATTGAGCTAATTTTAGAAGATGAAAGAAATTTTTGATGTGATTTTGATTTTTCAATTCTCACAAGCATGAGAAGTATCACTTTGAGAAATAGCACATTCCAAATCCCAGCCATTTATATCCATCAGGAAATGGTTGTCATTGCCCCATATTCAAATGATAGCACATCTCTGTACAAAGGACAGAAACTAAGATAATAAAATTGCTGAAACAATACTTTATAGTCCTAACAATAGCTATAGATAAAAGCAGATTTCTGTTCAGTATTCTGTATTGCTATGTTCTCTTTATCATTTGTATCAAAAAAGCACCACAGATATGAAAAGAAAGTCAATGCAAGATATTCCAAATATTGTCTAGAAGATTGTTAGATTGTTTTTCTCTGGATTGTCCTTGTCATGGTGGAAGAAATAATCATGCTTTCTCTGGTTAACTCAGTACTCATACTTCTGTGTTTAAACTTTAGAGGATAGAACACATCTTACTCATTTTTGTCAACTCCCCATTCACAGATAAGAAGTCAAACACAGATAAGAAATTTTAAATATGGAATGTTACTTTATAATCTAATCTTCCAGATTATACTATAATTTTAATGTAATCTGATATGAATATTAAAGTATTTTGTTCAATAAAAATTCATAGCATATACTGAGAATCAAAAATAAATCAAAATATACAAGTTCAGACATTTAGATTAATTTACTTATGGTTCAGAATAGGTAACTAAATTTACTGTGAAAAATGAAGTGATTGATTAAAATTATACATTGAAAGTGATGACAAATTATCTTGGTTATATTGTCTTTAATTCTTATGTTTAGATATGGTTGATATTTTTGCTTTTAAAATTTATGTGTTTCATGGATGTCATACAATAGATTATATTCTTCAGTAGTTTTAAAATGATAAATATTAACTAATTTTAGAAGTTTTATTGAAAGGACTAGAATTAAGACAATTGAATATTCTTGAAATTAATGCACAAAATATATGTTAGCTTCTACTCAGAATGTTTCTGGGGCTTTTCAAGAGAAACTACACTTTTGATTAGATATAAATATTCCAATTCATAAAGCTGGGTTTGGGGATTATGTGGTCAGTTATGGTGGGAAGATTCAAGTTCAGGGTTGAATTTTAAAAGCTAGAAATTTGTGAAATTACTAATATGTACAAGTTCTAGATTCTTTGAGTGTGGTGGAAAATGAGTCTACACATTCCATATTTTAAAAGTAACTTTATTTTGAAAACTGTTTTATTTCTAGCGAAACTGTGAAAAAATATGAGATAGCCTCAAAGTGAAGCATCTTTTATATTTATTATTCATGTACAAATTCATCCATGGTTCAAGTCTCTCATTCTTGTATCTCAATATTTATAGCAAGAGCTTTCACCACTGGAAAATTTAGCTTTGCAAAATACACCTTTTAATTATCTTAAAGGCAAAAGTTTCTACCTTTAAAAGAAGTTCATCTCATTCTTTATGCAAACATTAGAGAATACAGACTTCGTTCTTGGATGACTGTGTGTTTACATTTCCTCTAAAATGGCCCGAAGCCACAGGATTTTAATAGAAAGTGATGTGACAAGCTAATCTCACCTTTTTTTCTTACTGAAAATCTATTTAATTGATGTAGGAGGTGTGAAATGTGTAGTTCATGCATAACTTACAAAAGCTACTTGGCAGTGGAAGGGTTTTATGGTAGTGAGGAGTTTAGAAAGTTTAGTCCTCCTGTGGAATGATAAAAATTTTAGTGGTAAATTGTACTATTTTAATGTGATATTCCTCTTATAGGGATTGTTACTGTGCTGGAACTGAGATCACTCAGAGTAACTGCCTGTATTTGTAGACTTTTCTGATACTATAACAAAAATACTCAGGACTGGGTAACTTCTAAAGAAAAGTTCAAATAAGATTGTACTGGCTTTGTTGAGGGGCCTCCTCATCATACCACTTCATAGTGGATGGCATCGTTTTGGGAATGCATATGAGAGGGAGAGATTATATGGTGAGTCAGGAAGCCAGAGTGAGGTCAGGGACCAGACTTGCTCTTTTTATAACACTTCACTCTCATAAAAACTATGTGGGGTCCCAGAAGAACTGCTTAGTCACTTCGGATTGCAGCACCCCAATGACCTCCCATGAAGCTCTGCCTGGCTAAGTCCCACCTCCCAACATTGCTACTTTGGGAACCAAGCATCCAGTACACTTAGGATATAATCCATACCCAAAACATAGCACTCCCAAAGTCTCCTATCTTCCCATGGTCAAATTTAATTTCCTGACAATATAGTCTGCACTTTCTCCTTTCTTCCCAATGCCCACTCCCTGTCCTACTTTTACCCTACCACCTCTCTGGTGCTTTTACCTCATGGAAAGAGTTTTTCTCGCTGACCTGACATGCCCTGACACAATCATTGCCCAACTTTTTGTCTTTCTTGCCACAGTTAGCTAGTTTTGACCAAATATTTTCTTGAACAGCTCTTGCATTTCAGTGACAGTGAAATAAGCTTGTCAGAAAAATCTGATATTCAGACTGTTAAAATTATTTCTCCTCTTTACCTATGAGTTTTCCCGAGTCCTGGAAATTGGCTTACTAATGCAATCATGAACATTGCAAATATGTTGTTAACTCCAAGAAGTAAATATGGCAAATATTTTACACAATTTGCTTTCTTTTTCAAAATATTAAGGGCAAACATATATTAAAATTAATTTAAAAGAAAACTCATCCAATTTCTCTTTGTAAATGATACCCAATTACATATAATTTCCTGTTGGTGATTAGCATCCTGTATATTTAATATATATCTTTTCTCTTCATAAAATCCCACTGTGTGCACAAACCCATTGTACGTATGTATGTATATGTGTTTGTGTGTGTTCATGTGTGTATATATTTTTATAATAATCGGGTTTAGAAGACTTGTGTGCTCCTGTAGAATGATAAAGTTGCTAATGTCAATTATACTATTTTAATGTGAATTTCCTCCTACATCTATTATTGCTGCCAAAGAACTCAGATATTATATCATGTGTTCAGAAATATATAGTTTTATATTGGTTGAATCAAAAATTACAGAATTGCTATCATAAAGTAATTAATGCACTACAACTTTCTTAGCCAGAGCAATAAAAGAAAGGAACAAAGGCCATTCAAACAAAAAAGAGAATGACAAATTATATCTGCTTGCAGACAATATACTGAGAAAAACACCGCCAAAGAGAAAGACCACCAAAAAACTGTTAGAGCTGATTGATAAATTCAGTAAAATTGCTGGTAACAAAATCAACCTACAAAAATTAGCAGCTTTCCTAAACACTGAGAAACAAATTATGAAAAACATTTCATTTCCCATAACTACAAAAAAATACCTAGGGATGAATTTAACTAAAGAAGTTAATAATTTCTACAGTGAAAATTATAAAACATTGATGAAAGAAGTTGAAGAGGACACAAAAAATGGAAAGCTATCCAATGTTCATGAATTGAAAGAATCAATGTTGTTAAAATCTCCATAATATCTTAAGCAATCCATAAATCCAGTGAAATTCCTATCAAACTACCAATGACATTTTTGAATGAAATAGAAAAAATAATTCTATAATTCATATGAAACCACAAAATTACCTGAAGAGCCAAAGAGATCTTGAGCAAACCAACAAAGCTGGAGGTACCACATTATCTGATATTAAAATATTCTACAAACTGATAGTAATGAAAAGAGAATGATACTGGCATAGAAACCAACCAATAATGTAGTAGAGAATGCAGAAGTAAGTCCATGCATATGCAGCCATTTGACCTTGAACACGGGTACCAGAAATATACACTGGAGAAAAGACAGTCTCTTTAAATGGCCACTGAGAAATGCCACTGAGAAAATGGATATTCACATGCAGAAGAATAAAAAAACCTAGACCCCCAACTCTCACCATGTACAAAAATCAACTCAACATTGATCAGTCACCTTAATATAAGACCCATAACTATAAAAATATTAGGAGAAAACCTAAGGGAAACATTTTAATACATCAGTTTCAGCAGCACCTTGAGACCATAATGTTAAGTGAAATAAATCAAATGCATAAGTTTAAATATCACATGGTTTCTCTTATATGGTAGCACCAAAATATAAATAAAGAGCAAGATAAAAGATAGTAGGAAATAGGGAGATAGATCTACTGCAAAAGGGAAGGGGACCAAGAGGTGGAGGGAACAAGGATGGGGGATGGAGGACAAATAAGAATGAAGATGTATTATGTACATGAACCAACTCACCATGATAAATATAATCATTATGTACTGCAAATATGCAGTAATAAAAGATGAAAACAGTGAAAAATAATGGATGTGTTATGGACACATACCATCTGCCCGTGAGGATTGTCATCTTTATATACTGAAAACATATACTAATAAAATTATAGAAAATTGAAAAAAGAAAGGAACTCAAAATTTACCAATAAAATTTTATCTGCAATGGAACTGAATTCAAAAAGTAAATACATTTCTAAAATGATAATTACATATGTCTTATTAACATTTTCAAATTTATACATACTTTACTAACTAAATGACAGTAGTTTCTATCGTTTATAACACCACATCTTTTTTTTTAAAGGATTCTCTTCTCATGATTATATAAAAATTAGTTTTTAGTTTTCTAGGAAATCTGAACTGCAGTTTTTAAGCCAAATGCAACTGCAATCTATTTGCCCTTTTTAAACAAAATTAAAAGAAATATCTCTGCCTTGTTTTATTTCATGTGCACGGTGGTGGGGGAAGAGCTCTCATTACGATGTCTTTAACAGACTTTAAATCATCAAAGAAAGAATATTATATGAGCACTTTCTCAAACTCTTTATAAGTCAAGTTATAAAGAAAAATTTAAAAAATTATCTTTGTACCCACACAAGTAAGGTTTTAGTCATGAATCAACTCTAAAACAATTCCTTTTTCAGAATTTTTCTTCCAGTATTTTCTATTAAAAATGTAGCATTCTCTTTCCTCTTCTCTGCCAGGGATGTAACACTGCAATGTTCTTCTCAGAGTCATAAAAATTTATTACACCATTTATGCAACCTGGAAGAGTCACAGAAAACAGGGTGTGTACTGAATAGAAAGTGCCAAGTAATCACCTCTCTCTCTTACTTACTTACATAAGAAGTTTTGCTTTTGTTCTTTTTTGGGGGTGGGGCCTGTATTATATTTTATTATATTTTACTTACAAAGAACCTGGGGTCTTTCAACGAATGATTCAGATAAATCCTCATTCACGTAATGGTGCTAAGTTAACTTATCTTGACATTTAAACCACTGGATATTGTAATTGTGCTACATACACTCAACTATTGCTTTGATACTTAGTTGGATCAACATTATATAAGAATATATTCTTTTTTTCTCCTTAAATTTTTTTATTGGTACATTTTAGGTATACAATATGTTTACATTTATCATTGGGTGCTTGTACCTGTACATGATGCATCTTGGTTTTTATTTTTTTCCCCATTACTTGTGTGCCCCTCACCCCCTCCACCCTTCCCTATTTACATAGACTTCTTTTCCATTTTTTTTCTTTTCTCATAATTTTTCCTTTCCCTTCTTTTCTTTCCCCTTCCCCTTCCACCACCTCTATGCCTTTGGACCTTTTTCTATTTCAAAGTATTAATTATTTGTTATTAATCCTTTTAATCCTTATTTACACTTTCAGTTTCTCACAACAGAGAAACTATTCAGTATTTACACATGTGTCCTATTTATTTCACTTAAGAGTATGGCCTCAATATGCATCCATTTAGCAATAAATGACTCTAGTTTCTCATTCTTTATGGCTGAGTAGTACTCTATTTTATAAAAAAAAAATCCACATCTTTTTTATCCAGTTTCCACTTGATGGGCACTTGGGCTGTTTCCAAGCTTTAGCTTGCTTTTGTTCTTTAAGATATTGAGTACTATTCTCTTCTTTCAACAGTACATTGTCCTTTGTCCCAGTTCTTTATTCACATGCACACTTATGAATCTCCTGTGATTAATGGCTTAGTGATAGATTGTGTCATGCTGTTTTCCCGTTTCACTTCTGAGCAAGCTTTCATCTTCAAATCCTTTGCTAGGCTCTTTCTCTTGCTACCTTGTTTGGCTTGCTGAGACTGTGAAATCTCTAATGTATGTGGAACTACAGTCCCCATTTCTCACTGCCTGTTTCAAACTCTGTCCATAGTGTTTTATTTGTGGTGGCCTCACCTCTTAGGATTCTGGCTGTACCTGCTGGCTCATTTCCTTCATGGATTCCTGCCCAGCTTTCATGGAACTGTAATTTTTAATTGGAGTTGGAAAACCAAAAGAGTAATAGGGTTCCAGGAGAGACCTTCTGATGGCTTTAATGATCAGAAGTGTTGTCTTCAGACTAAATCTTGTGTTTTTGAGATGGGGTAGAGCAGAGCAGGGGGAGAAATAAGTTTTGATCTATGTTGAGGAGGATATTTTCACATATCAAGGGTTGTGGGCTACTGTTCATGATTTCAGTTAAATGTCATTCACCTTGTTTTCCACAAGATTCTAGTATATTAGTAGAATATACTATGTCAATGTCTAGATTATGTCTAACAATCCACATTGGTCATGTTTTGAGGTTTTTTTAAAAAAAATTTTCTCAGATTCTTTTATTGGTACATTTTAGGCATACAATACATTTACATTTAGCATTGGGATCTTGTACCTTTACATGATATATCTTGGTTCTTATTTTTCCCCATTTCCTGTCCTCCATTCTCCATTTACAAAGACTTTGTTTCCATTTTTTTCTTTTCTCATAATTTTTTTCCTGTCTTTTCTTTCCCCTTCCCCTCCCACTTCCTCTATCCCTTTGGACCTTTTCTTCCTATTTCACATAGTCAGTTATTCATTTTAATCATTATTTACACTTTCAGTTTCTCACACTAGAGAAACTATTCAGTATTTACGTGTGTCCTATTTATTTCACTTAAGACTATGTCCTCAATATGCATCGATTTAGCTATAAATGTTTCTAGTTTCTTGTTCTTTATGGCTGAGTAATACTCCATTTTATAAAAAACCACACCTTCTTTATGCAGTTTCCAGTTGATGGGCACTTGGGCTGCTTCCAAGCTTTCGCTATTATGAACTGTACCGCTATAAACATAGGTGCACATATATCACTGTGGTATGATTCTTTTAATTCTTTTGGGAAGACACCCAGCAAGGGAATAGCTGGGTCAAATGGAAGCTCCAGCCCTAGTTCTTTGGTGTATCTCCATACTGATTTCCAAAGTGGTTACACCAGTCTCCACTCCCACCAACAATGGAGAAAGGTTCCTTTCTCCCCACAACTCCGCCAACATTGTTATCGGTTGATTTCTTGATAGCAGTCATTCTTTCTGGAGTGAGGTGGAATCTCAGTGTTGTTTTCATCTGCATCTCTCGAATGACCAGTGATGTTGAACATTTTTTCATATGTTTCTTTGCTGCTTTTAATTCTTTTAGAAATGTCTGTTCACTTCAGATACCCATTTTTTAATTTGGTCTTTAAATTTTGGGGGTCTGATGGGGGGGTCGAGGAGGAGACGCCAGAAGTAGCAGTGCTATGGGTCCGAGCAGGGGGTATTCACCACCTGCCGCGTCCACCCGTGCAGCGGCAAGAGCAAAGGCCCGAGGGGGTGGGCGTGGTGGCCCCCTGAACACAAGCCCCTCACTTCACTCTTTGTGCCGAGCGATGCCTCCTCGCTCCTCTCCACCAGCTGCAATGAGTGAGCGCCTCCACCCCAGGAAAAGGAGAAGGAAGGGCAATGAAGAAGATAATCATCTCCCACCCCAGAGCAAAAGGAGTAGTAGAAACCCTGTCTTTCAGGATTCCTGGGACACAGAGTCTTCAAGCAGTGACAGTGGCGGGAGCAGCAGCACCAGCATCCATAGCCCAGACCGGGCTAGTGGGCCAGAGAGTGTCTTAAGCCAGGTCATGCCCGGATCCAGCCCCAACGCTCCTCAGCCCATGCCTGAGCAGTCTGCCCTGTGCCAAGGCCCTTACTTCCACATCAACCAGACCCTGAAGGAGGCCCACTTTCACAGCCTACAGCACTGAGGACGGCCTCTGACATGATGCACCGGAAGTTTCTTACCTTCTGTGAAGGGACAGTGCTGTGCAGATTTGATACTTCAACTTACGATTTGTTTTGAAAAATTGCACGCAGAAAAACCTGCCTATTGGCTTTTCAGTCTATTTGAAATAACAGGTTAACAGGCAATTGTTTACTTGTGGTTCTGCTGCACCATTGCAATTTCAAAGGGGCTTCAAAGCAATTTTTTATAGGATTCTTTTGAGGGAGGGTATCAGATCCATGTCAAGGTAGTGGTTTGAGGCAATTTCATCTGTGTGTCACATCCATAGTGTGTCCAATTCAGACTGATTTCTCAATCTGTCATCTAGAAGTTCTACTTTATGTAAAAGGATCTTTTAAAAGTGCGGGATCTTCAATTTTTTTAATTCAATAAACTAGGGAAGAGTATCTAGTTTCCATGAAAAAAAAACTTGTTTTCCAAAAGATAGGAAGCTTGATTCAGTCTTGCACTGAAATTAATTGCCATACTACCTCTTAGTATATAGACATCCTATGGAAAGTACTCTGTCTGTTTTAACAGAACAATCAGATCCAATTTACTGTGGAAGTGATGCACCCTCCCTAATGGCGGTCTCCACTCTTCGTTATATATTTGTACTTCCAGGGAGAATGTCCTTCAGACTCTTGGATAGCCAGATAACTTCTACATCACTATTCCTCCAGAGTCTGCACCTCAGACTTTACTAGAAAATACTGCACGGTTCTGAAAGTTAAAGAATATTGATGACTTTTTGTCCTACTTCAAGCTTGTAAGTTGTACCAGCAGCTTATGTGACCTTATATCATTCCATCTTGTAGTGTCAATAGCTAAGGCTTAGATGAATGCTGATAAAGCATAAACTAGCTGAACTGATGTCCAAAGTAACAAACAGTGAAGTCACCCCCCAACAGGACAAGGGGATCACATTCCATTGCTGACTCTGGAATTGTATGGCTTAGAAGTGAGCAGAGGCACTGTCCAGAAAACAATACAAGAGTATTTAAGGAGATGGGCATGTTCCTGTGTTATTTTGTCATACCTGAGAGCCAGTCAAGTATGAATAATGAAGGTGAGGATGTTTCATCTTTCTCACTGATGAGCTGTCTGAAGAGGAGAGTGCCAGGGGGCCAGCCTGCCATTGGCTGTAGAGGAAGTGCCTTAGAGTCCACCTGAAGCCTCTGCCTGCTCCCCTTCTGCTCCCTCTGCACTGCAGTCCATGCCCCTCCATTTGGAAACCACACTCCACACACAGCCCAGCTGAGATGCTTGGATGCCTCTAGTAAGAGGACTTTGCTCTTTGTCAGGGTTGAAAAGGATGTGGGGAACGGCATGGGGTTCTGTTACCTGACAACTCAGATCTTGAAAATGAAGACTGTTCCAGAAGAGAGTAAGATTCACCGAGTTTCCACAGTCTGTTCCTCTAATATGGATAGAATATAAAGGCCAGTAGCGGGATGTGGAAACTAGTGTTATGGGGGAATAGTTACAGCACAGGCCATGCTTAAAGACCATGGGGTTTTGACAGAGAGTTTGTTATCTTTTTAAAAATTCTTTACTAACTCTCATCCTGATTTTAAAACCAGATGTTTGACAAGAACTTTGGATCTTAATGGGTTTGATGGCAGGGAATATGCAAAGGACATGTTGCTAACATTTTTGTCTAACAATAAAAGAAACAACAACTGAATGCTCTTAAGAGGACAAGCTGAGCTCTCAATCAGACCTGTATATAACACAATTCAGAAACACCCAGGATGTCTCCTTCAGGCTTAATGGATGGCACCCTACTGAAACAAAATGTGTATTAAGAAAATGTAAAAATGGAGGAAGCAAACTCATTTCCCACTCAACTAAAAGATATAGAAGGTGAAACCATCACCAGGAAGAAAGGATTTTCCCCAGATTAGTACACTCAATGCTGGGTTTGCAGTTACCCTTCTTACTCTACTTAATGCAAGAAACCATCTTCATCCTGTTTGCACATCATCTACAGCCTTGCAGTGTGGGATACATTTCTATTATACTACTACTTGGTAGTGTCAACGGGCATATGTTAAATCTTCTATTGGTTCAGGCTAATAAAACTTTGTATTTCTCTATTGCACCGCCATTAAAAGCAGCATTAGTGCATTTTGTCAAAAAAAATTGGGGGGGGGTCTGATTTTCAGTTCTTTATATATTCTAAATAGTAGTCCTTTGTCTGAGGTACTGCAGCTAAAATTTTTTTCCCACATTGTAGGTTGTCTCTTAGCTCTGGTGGTGGATTCTCTTGCAGTGCAGAAGCTTTTTAATAAGATGAGATTCCAGCTGTTGATTCTTTTTGCTAGTTCCCATGCTACTGAGGTTTTGTTCATAAAGTCTTTTCCTATGCCAATGTCTTCAAGAGTTCTAGCTAACTTACCTTCGAATTTGGAAGTGTTGCTTTTCTTCCAATTTCACTGAACAGTTTAAAGAGTAATGGCAATAGTTCTTCTCTAAATGTCTTGTAGAATTCAGCAGTGAAGCCACCAGGACCTGGACTTTTCTTTGTTGGTAAATTTTTAATTACATTTTCAATTTCACTGATTGTAATTGGAGTGCTTAGAATTTTTATATCTTCTTCATTTAACTTTGGCAATTCGTATGTATCTAGGAATCTGTCCATTTCTTCTGTGTTTTCCGTTTTATTAGAGTACAGGTTCTCAAAGTAGGTATTGATGATATTCTGGATTTCTGCTGGACCTGTTGTGACTTCACCTTTTTCATTCTTAATTGCATGGATTTGAGCCTTTTCTTTCCTTTTTTTCTTCTTTCCTTTTTTTTGATAAGGTTGGCTAAGTGTTCATTGATTTTATTTATTCTTTTGAAAAACCAACTCTTCAATTCATTGATTATTTGTATATTTCTCCTAGTCTCCATTGCATTGACTTCTGCTCTGATCTTTATAATTTCCTTTCTTGTAAGAGCTTTGGGCTTGTCATTCTCTTCTTTTTCTAAGAGCTTGAAGTTCGGCATTAGGTTGTTTATTTGAGCTCTCTCTGTTTTCCTAATATGGACATTCACTGCTATGAATTTCCCTCATAGAACTGCTTTCATTGTTTCCCATAGATTACTGTATGTTGTACTGGCATTATCATTTACTTGTAGAAACTGTCTAATTTCTTCCTTAATTTCCTCTGTGACCCATTGGTTGTTCAGGAGAGTGTTATTTAATTTCCACGTGTTTGTGGGGGTTTTGTGATTTTTTATGCTATTGATCTCCTATTTTATTGCACTATGGTCTGATAATATACAAGGAGTAACTTCAGTTCTTTTGCATTTACTTAAACATGCCCTATGAGCTAGCATGTGGTCCATTTTGGAGAATGACCTGTGTGCAGCTGAAAAGAATGTATATTCTGATTTGTGGGGTGGAACACTCTGTAGACATCTATTAAGTCCATTTGTTCAAGAGCTTGGTTCAGTTCCAGAATTTTGTTGTTGATTTTTTGTCTAGATGATCTGTCTATTTGTGACAGTAGGGTATTGATGTCCCCCACTAAAATAGTATTAGTGCTCTTTTAGTTTTTCATGTCCATTAATATTTGTTTTGTATGGTTGGGGGCATTTGTATTTGGTGCATATATATTTATGAATGTCATCTCTTCCTCTTGGATTGTTTCCTTCACAAGGATGTAGTGACCATCTTTGTCTCTCACTTAGTTTTGGTTTGAAATCTATTTTGTCTGCAAATAAGATTGCTACCTCTGCTTTTTTCCAGGTCCCTGTCATATGGAAAACTGTTCTCCATCCTTTTACTTTCAGTCTATGAATGTCTTTTTGAATTAGGTGTGTTTCTTGTATACAGCATTTTGTCAGATTTTGCTTTTAATCCACTTTGCCAGTCTATTTCTTTTGATTTGTGAATTGAGGCTATTAACATTGATGGTTATAATTGATATATATATTGACTCATCCTTGTCGTGATGTTTTACTTTTGTGGGCTCTTTTATTTTTTATTTTTCCCCTCTCCCTTTAGTTTCATGCCTTGCCTGGTGGCTTCACTGTGTTGGGCCTCGTGGAGTTGTGACTTTTATTGTCTTTTTCTAGGATATTGTTTAGAATTGGTTGGAGTGCTGGTTTGGTGTTCATGAAATTTCTCAGTTGTTCTTTGTCATGGAAGTATCTAATTTCTCCACTGATTTTGAAAGATAATTTTGCAGGATACAACAATCTAGGTAGGAAGTTATTTTCTTTTAGGGCTTGAAGTACTTCACTCCAGGCTCTCCTTAACTTGAGTGTTTGTGTTGAGAAGTCTGCTGTGATTCTGATCTGCTTTTCTTTGTATGTGATTTGTTTCTTTTCTCTAACTGCTTGTAGGATTTTGTTTTTCTGTTGGATTTTTGAGGTCTTGACTGTTATATGTCTAGGTGTAGCTTTTTTATATTGTAGCTAGTTGGAGTTTTATATGCTTCACTTATCTGTATGTCAAATTCTCTACCTCTGTCTGGGAAGTTTTCTACTATTACTTCTGTGAACAGTTTTTTAATGTCATTTGTACTTTCTCCTGCTTTTTCTTGGACTCCTGTCAGTCTTATGTTATTCTTCTTTGCATCATCTAGCAGCTGCTGGATTGATTTCTTGTGGTCCCTTACTATTTTTTTAAAAATCTCTGTTTTCATGGTAACTAACTGCAATCCTGTGTTCTATATCTGATATTTTATCTTCACATTTGCTCAATCTGCTGTGAATACTTTCAATGGAGTGTTTAATCTCCTGGATATCTGTTTGAATCTGTATTGTGCATTCCATTCTTTCCTATGTTGGGCGATCATGGTTTCCATTTCTTTCTTATGCTGGGCATTCATGGCTTCCAGCATGGTTTTGAACTCATCTATTTTTTTTCTTCAGTTTCTGTTCTAGAGCCTCTACTCATGTCTTTCATTCTGCTTACCATCTGTGTAGTTATCTGGGAAATTATTTCTGTTTTGAATTTTTCTAGAGCCTCATTCATCTTTTTTGTTACTTCCTGTTCTATCAGTTCAGGGTGTCCAAGTGGTTGATTATCATATTTTTCCACCTCATTTCCCCCAGAATTTGCCTTTGGTGAGCTGGAAGTCTGTGTCTGTGTCCTGCCAAGGTGTCTTCTCATTTTTAATTCTGTTGTTGGTGCAGTTTTTTTGTTTGTTTGTTTTAATTCCTGGGCTGATATTCCAATATTTTTTATTGTGAGTATCTTTATTACTTGTGTTTAGAGGCCCAATGGAGTGATTGCTTCTCAGAGATATCTTCCAGGTATAGCTAGACTTTTTAGGCTTTGAGTCTCCAATGACTCTTAGGCAATCTTGTTTTCAGTATACCAGGAAGGATAACTGATTAGATCAATCATGACACCTTTGCCCAATTGACACAATCAGCATCAACAACAGCATCAAACACAGCTTAGAAAATGACAATTTGTGGTAGCAGCTAATCTCTCATTTTTACCCATGCAAGCTAGATCAAAATCTAGGGCCAACTCCAAATATGTTTGTAGTAAGTAAACCCTTCAATATGGCAAATTTACTCTTTTGAATAAGGATTTAGCAGGGGTTGGTGAGGGAGGAGTAGAGAGATAGAGGGAGAGGGAAAGGTTAGAGATGAGGCTAGCGGACATGGGAAGATCACACAAATTGTGGGGATCTGTTGAAGGCAGGAGAAGACAGAGCAAAAGAACAGAGACAAGTGCAGAACAAACTGACAATAGGGGAGCTAGAAATTGTATTTCCCTTCCTCTAAAAGTGACAGTTGAGAGGACAGAGAGAGAAAAAAAAATCAGAATGGGACAGGAACAGGAACAAACAGGGAGAGAAATATAGAGACAGAAAGTATAGAGAGAGAGAAAAAGAAAAGAAAAAAAAATATATATATATATAAGACAAAACAACAAACAAAATCTCCCTCAGGATATGTCTCTGCTGTCTTGGTAGGCAATGTGGGTAGCAGTGTGTGGGTCTTAGTTGATTATTCTCAGGAAGCCAGCTGTAGTCTACTGAGATTCAGGCTGATTTCTGGCTGCAAGGTCCAAGTTGAAGTCCCTGACCTCCTATAGGATGAAACTCTGCAAAGTTCAACCGCAGGTTGCAGCTGTCCTCCCTGCTATGCGAGTCCAGGTTTCTATGGGAGGTGCTGATTCCACCAACTTACCAACCACGATGGTCCAGTGAGCTTTTACTGAAGTTTTTCTTCACTTTTCCAGTGGGCTTCAATTTTCATTGAGGAGTGTGAGAAAGGCCCTCTCTGTTGTTCACTTATGCTCTATCTTCTGGGGCTCATAACCATGGCTTTTATGTTACCCCTGGCGCCTCTGCTGTGAAGATTCAGATGCTGCACAGCAACCACACTGCATTGTTCGGCCAGGCACGGGCTGCGGGCCTCGGCACGACCAGGGTCTCAGACCTGTTTTGAATTTTTTAAAATGTCATTTTTAATATTTTATGCTGTTTTAACTGGAAAACTGATGAAGCCCTTTGGGAACTGTTAATGAGACTCACCAGCCTCTGCTTTTTTTCTCTTGCTCCATTACTAGGTATAAATTGTAACCTGTTTTGATACCTACTTGATAAGCCCATGGCCTTGGAAAGAGCTCATGATTTTTCCAAGCATTAGTTTTAGTCGGAAGAGTGAAAATACTAATATATATCTCATAGATTAATTGTGAGTATCAAATAAGATCTGGAAGCATCTGAAAAAATGGTCTATCTTAGCATTTGTCTTAATAAGTATTAACCATAATAATAGTGATTCCATAAACAGAGGTGAAGTGATATGATTCAATAATTTATATAATATCTATAAATGACTCCAAATAATTAGACTTAAAATAATAGAACTGTTCCTCAGAAACGCAGGTAGCAATACTGTCTCAAGTTTGTAGGCTATCAGTGGGCCGCTCTGCTAACAATGACAATATACTCTCTCTCTCTTCTGACAACTGCGTGATCAGTTGCCTGCATTTGAGAGACATGGCTAATCATGGAACCCCACAGACCTTCCTAACCAGCACGAAGGTAGTTTCATGAATTTAGAATTTTTAGCAGAGCTCTCTTTCTGACTGTATTAATAAGCCATGAGTATCACAGAAAAACACATTTTGAAAAATATGATTTAAAGCCTGATTGTGTCTTACCTCAAAGTACTCCATAGGATTATGTAGATTTAGAAATTGGGTAGTGTTAGGTTTCTAAAGACCTGACATACAAGAAATAGTCTCATTACCTTTAGTGACTTTTCTAATATTAAAATATTATGGCTTGAAATTTATAGGCCATCAAAGAAAATATTTGGACAGTTCTCGTGGCAATATCTAGAGTTAATTAGATACTGAGTATTTAATGGCACCAAGTAAAGCGGGAACAGCCATGATTTTCATAGAAGTTACTTTGACATTTTAGGTAATTCCAAATAATATTTATATTCATTTTGTTCACTTTTTCTTTCCAAAAATAAAGAAAAATCCTTTGCATTTTGGTTTCCTGTTGTTCTGATAGCACTGTGTACAAAACACCTACTGTGTAATATCTTGCCAGATACACTTAGAATTGACATATTTTGTTAAACATTAAATAGAAATATAATTTTATGTATAGTGCATAAAAAATGACATTTTGGGGACTTCATTTTAGGAATCAAACTCTTACTTTGTTTCTCAATAACTAGTAAAATACAAGAGGAATTATCTAACATTGACTGTTCATAAATAAATTGGAAAATTAACAAGAAATATTTTCATTGGCCTTATTCACTTTTAGCATTCCATTTTATTTACAGCATTATTTTAAGATAAAGGCCAATTTTAATGTGGCCACTTAAAGCATTTCCTTAGAAATAGTAAGTACAGTATTTTTCGAGGCATCCTTGTGAGAGTGACATTGTCTTTAAACCCTGCGTGGCAATCACTGAGGAACTGCTGTGATGCCCAGGGAGTTCAGGGTGACCTCGAAATCCAACTACTTCATTAAGATCATCCAGCTTTTGGATGATTATCCAAAATGCTTCATTGTGGGAGCAGACAATGTGGGTTCCAAGCAGATGCAGCAGATCCTTATGTCCCTCCAAGGGAAGGCTGTGGTGATAACGGGCAAGAACACCATGGTGCACAAGGCCATCTGAGGGCATCTGGAAAACAACCCCGCTCTGGAGAAACTGTTACCTCATATCCTGGGAAGCATGGGCTTTGTGTTCACCAAGGAGGAACTCACTGAGATCAGGGATATGCTACTGGCCAATAAGGTGTCAGCTGCTACCCATGCTGGTGCCATTGTGAAGTCACCATGCCAGCCCAGAACACTGGTCTGGGACCTGAGAAGACTTCCTTCTTCCAGGCTCTGAGCATCACCACTAAAATCTCCAGGGTGCACCATTGAAGTCCTAAGTGATGTACAGCTGATTAAGACTGGAGACAAAGTGGGAGCCAGTGAGCCCACCCTCCTGAACATGTTCCCTAATTTCCTTTGGGCTGATCATTCAACAGGTGTTTGACAGTGGCAGTATCTACAACCCTGAAGTGCTTGACATTACAGAGGAAGTTCTGCATTCTCGCTTTCTGCCCCCTTCAAATCAAGTGGTGGATACACCACTGAGTCTCACGTCTTGCATAGTCCTGGGTCAGCATGTCTGTAGGTAGGTCTCTGGTTCAGTGAATTAAGGATAAGAAAAGAGGAATTCGTCTGTAAGGGACATTATTTGTATCTCTCATTAAGAAAAGGGACATGTAACACAGACATGCATCCTCCTACAAACTAAGTCAGCTACTGCATCAAGTAATTCAGGGGTTATCTCTAGATCATAAGATTAGGCAGTTGATAAATCTGAGTTCAACTCCTCACTCCCTCAGTAATGGACTTGTACTGGTCACTTAATTCCTTTGTCTTTTCTCAGTTTCCTCTCCTGTTAGATAAAGAGATGATGCATCATGCACATGGCAAAGCAGTGTCATAATAGATCCCATCTCTACGTTCTAATCTTCTGAAGTTGTCTGAATTACTGATTTTAAGGTTGGGGGCCATATATGTGTTCAGCAGAAAAGAATGCCAGGGTTACTCTGATGTCTGCCACAGCAGAAAGAAGGGACAGATGTTTTTTGACTACCATGTATGTTTCTAACTATAACTTCCAAGGCCTTTTATTTTGTGACCTCTAAGATTTGCTTTCCTTCTTGTTCTTTTATAAAAGAATTTACTCTTGGGCCTGGGATTTAGCTCAGTGGCCCTGCACCTGCCTTGCAAGCACAAGGTCCTGAGTTCAATCCCTGGTACCAAAAAAAAAAAAAAAAGAATTCACTCTTGATCTTTCACTACTTTATTTAAAAAATAACCAGGGTATGAGATCAGCCTTGGGAAATCTAGCTCCTTCTCATGAAATATTAAAAATTTTACAAAGTCTTGGCCTGGCACAGACTGTACCTACAGTGATGCTACTGCTCTCTTCATTAGTCACCATGACAGCCCAAGGCTCAACTCTAATAAAAGGTTCTTGTAGAAGTTTATTGAGCAACTGCCCATCAACCTATTCAACCAAACACTCAGAAATTTGAGAATTAGAAAGCGATATAGTTTAATCATTTTTAGTGTGATAAGAATTATGGACATTTAATACCCTTAGATCAGAATACAAACACTGGGACAGACATGCTACAATGGAGTGTAGTGAAAGATACTAGGCAAAAGTACCCTTTGCTCTGATGTAAGAATGGCTAGGGACATATTTAATCCTAACTGATGTCTTAGCACCCTTCACTCTTGCCAGACTAGACTACAGGGCTGCCATTCTTGTTAATGAATACGAACCATTTGTTTCAGCCTCTTGTGATGATGGGATGATGGGGTGGGGAAGACCCCAACTAAACACAGCACTTCTTAATTGTATTTCAGGTCACAGCACAAACCAGTGTCAATTTTTATCAAAAGACTGTTCAAACATGATTTATAGGGCTGTACCCTTTAGTCATCTTGGTGCCTTTAGACTTTTATGTCCATTGTTAAGATTACTCATCTGAATAGAGCCTTCTACTTTTGTGTTTTGGGTATCAAGGATCGAACTCAGGACCTTTTGCTTGCAAAGCAGGTGCAGTGCCCCTGAGCTAAATCCCAGCCCCTCCACTTTTTTATTTTGCATGATGGTGCCAAGAATTGAGCCCAGGGTCTCACATTGCTAAGTGAAGTATGGGGAAGAAATAAAAAGAAGGTAGAAAAGAGACAAAGAAATTTAAAATTTAAAATTACACCTTCAGGAAAAACTGCAATTCAAAACAAGCCTTTTCCTCTTCCAGGAAACTCACTCAAAATTTTTTTTAATGTCCTTTTACAATAAGCCTATAAATTTGAGCACTACATCTGTCCTTTTCACCTATAAATTGTGCTTCCTCCATCCCTAAGAAAGCAGCAATATTGGTGGACAAACTTCAAACAAACATAGATAGCTTGTATTGTAACCTGACAGTGAGAATACACATTTTGATCACCCACCTCGAAAATACACTTTAAATGTAGCCCACTCCAGCTTGTCACGTGTCTCATTTCTCCAAGTACCTACACTTCATTCTTGAGTGCATCCTTAAATAAGCCCTTCTTATGTCTCTTTTACTGACACACCCTGAATCCTTTTGCTGTGAACCCACAAACTTATTTCAAAAGTCAGTGAACCTACAAACTTATTTCAAAAAGGTGAAATAGGTCCCTTTTTTCAGCCTCAGGGACCTAACAGACTAAACCCAGTGACACTAAGCACATGCTCTTATCAATGAGCAACACTGTCCAGTTCAAATAGGTCACTCCTGATTTCCCTCCATGTTCTGTACTTGTGCTTGTCTCTCTCACTGTATTTCCATCATTCATACCAGCCATAAATACAATTGGGCTCCCATCTAACTTCTATAACATCTATTACCTAATCAAATAATAGCTATTCTAACCTCTCCTTTTCTCCACCCTGATTTCTCACTAACTAGGTTGAATCTCAGTTTCACCATTTATTAATTACATGATTTTGGATAATTTCCCTAACTACGTGGGCTTCTATGGCTTCATCTGTTAAGTGAGAAGGACCACAGCCCTCACAAGTTGTTATGAAGGTTCAATATGTCAGTATTTTTCAAGTGCTTAGATGCTTTGAGAAACAGAGTTATGCAAATGGTCACTAAATAAAAATGAAATAACACCAACTTATCTCTGTGTGGGTGGAACAGGTTGGTGTTTTGCTCAATAAAACCAAGTCCTTCATTATCTGAAAAAGCCATTTCTGCTCATTTTGTCTCTGCACTGCAGATAAACAATCACTTAGCTTTATTCACTTAGGTATCTGCACTACAGGTTTTATTTTACTTTCAAGTCTCACCATCATTCTGGACTAGAAAATGAACAACTCATCCAATAATATGACTTTGTATAATTTCTATAACTTTCTCTACTCCTTCAACTACAGCAGTATCCCCAAGCCAGCACCACTAGCCACACCACAAGAATGACTTTTGTGTGAAGATGTGCAGTTTTTGAACAACACAAAAATTCTGGACAAGTGATCCACAGCTGAAATCCACAGAGCCTGAACTAAAGAAGAAAACCTCTTTTAACAGAGCCCTGACCCCATGCTACATCAGTGTCTTTCTATCCCTCAAATCTATCAGTCACTTCACATTCAATGGCCTTGCAATTCCACTGTCTTAATACAACATACTACGCTTCCTGGTTATTCACTTACCATATGCCTTACACCCACCATTTGAGCTCATGAAGAATGCAAACCTGTCAACTGTATTCTCTCTTCTTATCTATCAAAACCTTTTTCATATTACATCCTTTCCAATATAATTTGGAATTGATGAATAAATGCCTAGACATAAATTCCCCAAGTTCCTATATTATTTTAACACTAACCAGAAAAATATTTATTTTATGGCTGACTCCATTTCAAATATACCCTTTCACTTTATCCATATCTGTTCATAAAGGACTATGTAAGACTGGAGCTTGGAGAGTCTTACACATTAGGACACACTGGCGACAGATGAAGTCACAGTCATTCATATGAAAAGAGCATAACAACATATCTCTCACCGCTCTTCACTTCCATTCTTTGCATTTACTATAAAAGTTTTTTTCCTCATTATACTCAAACTGCAAACCTCAGAGACATCGCTGCTTCCTGTTTAGGTTAGGACAGAAAAATATATGGAGAAAATTCTCTCTTCACAACCAAATCTACTCTATATTAAAATATTAACTTCTTTCTATTTTTCTAATACAATGCAGAAGCTATATTTCTTTCTAGTTAAAACCTATACTCCTCTCATTTTTCTGTTGGCTCCCCTTGAGCACAGTCTCGTTTTTCTTTTGCAAAACCTTTGGCTGTTGACTGCCCTTCCATGACACTTCCCTTTTTCCTACCTTCTTTCTCTCCCATCAAACATTTTTAGAACACACTTGTCTGTATTTAAAGTCATCATCTATGTCATTTTCCTTTCAGCAAACTACTTCTCATAGCTAACTTCTCAAAAGAATTTTAGGTATTCTCCATTTTATTATCTTTACTCCAAAATAACCAATGTATTTTTGTGCTCATTGTTTCATTTACATGGCCTTGAGGCAAAACAAACCCCCCAAGCTCTAAGTCTTATGAATAGCTTCTCAGTTTGCATGCAGCCTGATCTTCCTGCTCTTTCCAGAGTCTCCTTACTAGCTGTTCTCTGTTGGTTCATGTGGGGAGACTCTGGCCAGAGGTTGATCAAAGTGAATATGATAAGGAAGGGATGCAAGGCTCCTGGAATGCACTGTTAAGTTTAGGGCAGATCTGCAGGACAACAGTCAGCAGAATCAACCATAAGTTATTCTCAGAGATGTTTGCTTTGACCATTGTGTTCCCTCTGCCCCCGATAAGATTGCTTAAACCAGGTCAACTCGTGTCACATAACAAACTGTCCCATTCCTTTCCAGTTTCCGACCCAAATTCATATATAATGTTACAAGTGTTTTTCTTCTACATCTTAGTTCTCATGTCATTGAGTTACAGATAAACAACTGCAAAGGTCTCAACTTGCTCTTTCCCTAAAACTCTCCTATGCTAAAAAATAAAAAGCTTCTCTGTGCCTCTCGTGACTGAGCTAATTTTTCAGCCTGTATGCTGCCGTGGTTGAACACTGCTACAAGCTAACATAATGTTTTCAAGATTTTCTACACTGTCTCTGGCTTATTTTTTCCCCTCAAATGCTTATTAAACATTAAATTTTTATGGCTATTCTGAATGTTCCTTCATTCAATATTGCCCATCTAAAACAATGATAATCTAGCATTTATTAAGCATTTCCATTTTGTCAGGCACAAGTCTATATACTTACTATATTTTATTTTTATTTTCCCCCCATTAAGTTTATGGTACATTTTAGGTATAAAATACATTTACATACATCATTGGGATCTTGTACCATTACATGAGTCTCTTGGTTCTTCCCCCCCCCCGCCCTTCCTCTGCCCTCCATTCACCCCCTCCACCCTTCCCTATTTGCAAAGATTTTGTTTCCATTTTTTTCCTTTTCTCATATTTCTTTCCCTTCTTTCCTTTCCCCTACCTTTCCCACGTCCCCTGCTCCTTTAGACCTTTACTTCCTATTACACAATATCAATTATCCATTTTGAAAATTAAAATATCAAGACCTAGGAGACATTACCACAAATTTTACAGAATTTAAAAAGATATAGAAAACATATTTCAAAGATCTGTTTTGAAATAAATTTGACAACTTCTAAGAAGTACCTTGGAAGACAAATTAATGAAACTAACTCTGGAGGAAATATAAAATTTGAATAGCACCTATTAACAAAAGTATATTCCTAGCTTGAAAACCTACCTATATGACAACAACAGGCTCATATACGTTTTAACTGATAAATTATATCAAACATTTAAAGCAGAAAAAAAAAGGGACACTTCTCCCCTCATTTTAGGAAATCAACATTGTGGTAATTCTAAAACTGGGTAAAGATAATAGAAGAAAAACATATGAACATAGATGGAAATTTATTTAACAAAACAAACTATTAGAAGTCAGACCTGGCAGTATATAGAAAGTGGTTTTGTTATAGGGATGGCAGTGTTGGTTCAGCACTGGAAGATCTACTCCCAAAAGTCATCATTTTAACAGAGAAAAGAAAAAAGCCATATGATCCTGTCACTAGTTGGAGAAAAAGTATTGGACTAACTTCCACAGCTGTTCATGGTAAAAGCTATCAGGAGACTAGAAGTAGAACAGAAACTTTTCAACATATTAAAGACATGTACTCCATATTTCCAGTGAGAATGCCTTATATCAATGGAGAAGATACAATGCTTTCTCTTTAAGGTGGGGAACAAGGGCAGATATGTTTATTCTTTATCTGTCCATTAAACTTTGAAACCTAGGCCCAACCAAAATAGTCTGACAATAAAATGACACAATTAGAATAGGATTGGCAAGGTAGAAGCAAAATCTTTATATGTAGATGAAATGATCATCTACAGAGAAAATACTAAGAAATCTCTAGGAGCCCCTAGAACTTGTACTTGAATTTAGCAGGATTAGAAAACACAAGGTATATATAAAAAGTCAGGTCTATGTATACTTGCTATAAATGAAGAATTGGATATTGAAATTTAAAAGTTATGTAGGAGTACAAAGGACCTAGAAAAGTAAAAAGAAGAAGAAACAAAAAGAGTGTTGGAAGACATTTAGTACCTAATTTAAGACTTTCTCTAAAGCTACAGTAATCAAGGCAGTGTTGGTGTAAGGAAAGACATATAGATCATTGGAATAAAGCAGAGAATCTAGAAAAAGAACTACACATATATGGTCCACTGAGTTTTGAAAGATCATTTAACGTTAACATTTTATAGAATATAAACTCAATTCAAGAGTCAAGGAAAAGATAGTGTTTTCAGCAAATGGCACTAGAACACCTCGTATCCATATATAAAAAATTAACCTCAACCCTTTATTTCCATACATAAAAATAACTTGAAGGGATCTATGAACCTAAATATGAAAGCCTAAAAGTGTAAAACTTTAAGAAGAAATTATAAGGGAAAATGTTTATGAATTTAGGGTAGGCAAGAACTACCTAGGATACAAAAAACATGATATATAAAAGAAAAAATTGATAAATGAGATCCCATCAAAATTTAGAACTTTAAATGACATCATTAAAATTAAAAGTTGTCCTTAAACAGACAATATTTACAGTGCATATAACCTATGACCAGAATATATAAAGAATTCTTAGAGCTCATTAATAGACAACCCAATTAAAAAGTAGACATAAGAAGATGATAAATAGCCAGTACAGCACAGGAAAGGTGTGCAACTCTAGAATCAGAAAAATACTAATCAGTACAATAACAAGATTGAATTATACACTCATTAGGGAGATGAAGTTAAAAGTTTTAAAAGCCTTATCATGACTTTTTCTTTTTGTTGGATTCTCCCCCTTTGCTTTTAGTTTGTCACGCCCAATGGATTCATTCTGCTGGGCCTCCTTGGGTTGTGATCCTCACTGTCTTTTCCCAGGATATTGTCTAAAATTTTTTGGATTGCTGGTTTGGTATTCACGAAGTTCCTGAGGTGCTCTTTCTCATGAAAGTATCTTATTTCTCCATCAATTTTGAAAGATAGTTTTGCAGGGTACATCAATCTGGGTTGGAGGCTGTTTTCCTTTAGGGCTTGAAATATATCACTCCAAGCTCTTCTTGCCTTGAGGGTTTGCATTGTGAAGTCTGCTGTGATTCTGATGGATTTTCCTTTGTATGTGATTTGTTTCTTTTCTCTCACTGCTTGTACAATTTTCTTCTTCTGTTGGATTTCTGGAATCCTAACTATTATATGCCTATGTGTAGATTTTTTTTGATTAAGGCTAGCTGGAGTCCTATATGCCTCCCTTATCTGTATGTCAAGTTCTTTTGCCCTCCTTGGGAAGTTTTCTGCCATCACTTCTGTGAACAGCTTTTTTTATGTCATCTGCACTCTCTCCTGTTTCTTCATTGACTCCAATCAGTCTTATGTTATTCTTCTTTGCATCGTCTAGCAGCTGCTGGATTGATTTCTCATGTTCCCTTACAATTTTTTAAAGCAACTTTTCTTTTCCTGGCCACTAATTGCAATCTTTTCTTCTATATGTGAAATTCTATCCTCACATTGGTTCATTCTCCTGTGTAAACTTTCCATGGAGTTTTTAATCTCCTAGAAATCTGTTTGTATCTGTTTTATGGATTCCATTTGTTTCCTATGTTGGGATTCCATCATGTTCCTCAGATCCTCTATTTTTTTATCTGTGTCCTCTCTAGATTTATTAATCATGTCTTTCACTAGGAGCACAATCTTTGCTATTATCTGAGTAATTATTTCTGATTTCATTTTTCCCAGATCCTCTTTTGTTGCCAGTTCAGAGAGTCCAGGTGGTTGAGTATCAAATTGGTCCATCTCATTTCCCTTTAAGATTGCTGTAGGTGATCTGGAAGTCTGTTTTTGAGGCTTGTTTACTTGTCTTCTCATTTCCACAGCGGGGGTTGGGGGGGGTGCTTCTGGCGCCCACATGGCTCACCTTCTCTGCCCTAGCAGCATGGAATGGAAGTGGGGGAGCTGCCTTCCGGGTGCTGGGACTGGCTCACCTTCTCTGCCCTAGGAGCATGGAATCCTTACTATATTTTAAATAATCTATTTTTTTTCTTAAATTCTCTTATTGGTACATTTTAGGTATACAACACAATTACATTTCTCATTGGGAACTTGTACCTTTACATGATGCATCTTGGTTCTTATTTTTTCCCCATTCCTAGCCCTCCCTTCACGCCCTCCACCCTTCCCTATTTACAAAGACTTTATTTCCATTTTTTCAATTTCTCATCATTTTTCCTTTCCCTTCTTTCCTTTCCCCTGCCCCTCCCACTACCCCTACCCCTTTGTACCTTTTCTTTCTATTTTGCATTATAAATAATCAAATTTTCTCAATATCTCAATAAACTATCCACTGTCATTATCACTGCTTTAAAATTATGGCCACTGAAGCAAAGAATAGTCAATAAACTTACTCAGGATAATTCGGTTGTGAAGTGTCAAGACCATTGAATCTAGCATTCTTATGCTACAATTTAAACCAGCATTTAAAATGATGCAGTACAGACAGACTTCATCCATTTCCAAGGTCCTATTTAAACCTAAATGTTGATGACTCTTATATTTACCTCCTTGAACACATGTATTACACTCTGTAGTACCACATGACCATCTCAGTGCAATATATCTAAACCGTATGTCATTATCTTCATCCGTAGCTATTCAACATTTTTAATCTTTACTGTGTTTACTTCAATATATGGCACTTTCACCTACCTAGAAGCTGAAGTTAAAATCCTTAGTTATTTCTTATCTTCTCCTTTTTTTCACCTTCCATTACCAATGAATTCACACAGACTGCTAATTTTACCTTCTAAGTATTTATTGAAAGCATCCTCTTAATTCCATACCTACTGCCATATGCTCAGTCCAGACTACTGCCATATCTCACACAAGATACTGGTGTCACCTTCTGCCCAAGGTCTGAAAGTTTCTAACCTTGACTTCTTATATTTTTCCAGAGAAAAAAGCCAGAGTGATCTTTTTTAAAGTGGAACTACAATTGTGGTATTGCTCATTAAAATCTTTTAATCATATTTTTATCAAATTAAAGCTGAATTTGCTACCAAGGCTGAAAGCCTTATCTTTCCAGCTTCACCAAGGGCATTTCCCTTGTGTCTTTCCTCTAGCTATATTATTTGAATCTGAACTCACTGCTTTCTCAGCCTGAAGTCCTGAGATTTGGCTCCCTCTCTATCAAGCTAATGTTTACTTGTGCTTCGTGTGTAACCATAATGCAGGATATTCTTATCTTGTATCCTAGGCCATGTTGAGTTCTTCTTGATGAATTTGTCTGCCTTATTTCATAATGATTAACCCAATTATTTGTATTTGTCAGGTACATTTTTCATTAAATAGATGGACGTGCTATGATAACCAACTCCATGTGATTTTGAAATATTTTCAGAGCAGCTTTTACCACAAAATTGAGCAAAAACTAGAGAGATTTCCCATATACCTCTTACTCTCACTCTTGCATAACTTCCCCTGTAAGCAGTGTCTTCCACCACAGGGGGACTTTTATTACAATTGATGACTGCACTGACACCTTGCTATTACCAAGGGCTTACTCTTGGTATTGTGCGTTCAATGGGTTTAGATAAATGCATATTCACTACTCTAAAAATCTTCTGTGTTCTGCTTTTTATTCCCATGTTGGTTTTAAAAATTTTTGTTGTATTTTGTGTATTAACTGCTATGCCTCTAGCATTTAGTTCAGTATGTGATGTGAAGTGAGAAACTACACAATAATTGCTGTTCAGGTAAGTGATTAGTGACTTCGTTTCAGGGTAATTGCTTTAGAGATTAATATAATTGCTTACGTGAAGTGTCTGAGATACTAAATTTAATGGCAGTTGATAACCTCAGACTATCTTATACTTTTGTGTTCTCATCAAATATACATTGTCTGATTTGTCACAGGTATGTGCGTGTATATTCATGCATCCATCGATTCTTCTGTGTTAAGGAATAAAACAAAAATGAACAACTTTAATTTTTTATGATAGGGATGATTCTTACATATATTAAGTATTATGTTCCACATACTTAACCTTCATTCTTCTCTTCTGCAGAGTGATCATTAGGATGAGCAATTCTACCTTTCATGGTCCTTTTCACTCTTCAATTTGAGTTCTGATAATTTCCAGTCTTTCTACTCTAATTTTGTTTCTCACATATAAGTAAACCTGAGCTTTGCTCTCTTAGTGGCTTAACCCATTCTTCAGCAGGTGAAATCTTTTAAAATATATATATATATATATATTTAGACAAAATTGGCTACATCCATTTTAATTGGAAGCAACAACTAATTGTATATAGCTAAAAAATACAAACATCATCTTAAGAACTTTGAATTTTTTACATTGATATTCATTTATTGAAAGTGTTAAGTCTAAAAATTTAATATATGTCTTGGATGCAATTAAAAGTACTGTGTGAAAATGAATGAAGTAAGCTCTAGACAAGTGAACAATTTTGTCACTAGGTGTACTCCAATAAATTATTATACTGGACTTGTGAAGCAAAGTTAATACAGGCATTTCGAACATACTAGTTGATTTTGAGTATCTTGACATAGAAGGAGAACACTTCAAATCTGTAGAGTAACTGGCATAGAAATTCTATACCCTCTTGAAAGTACTCCATATATTCAATGGAGGAATGGGAAAAGGATAATAGCAATTTGAACTCAAATCAACAACGAGACTCTTAAATCTGGAAGGCATTCTACAAGTCATTTCATCCAAACTCTTCATATTGCAAGTAACAAGAACGCTGAAATAGTTAAGTTTACTTAATCAGAATGCAAGTAGCAGAATTGGTTAGAATTCTGGCCCATTGACTGTGTTCCTTTTTTCTCCATTGAATATTTTATTGGGCCAGATCTTAGCAATCAAATAGAAATATGAATCTCATACTTACATGTATAGAATATTGAGGTATATATTTCATTCAGTAATTTAGCAAAATATTAGAATTTTCCAATCAGGAAATTTTCAATAATATGATGTTTTATAGAATATGATGTGAATAAATATTAGGGGTATTCAGACACTATGAACAATTAAAACACATGGGAAAATGAAAAAGGGAGAAGTATTTTAAATGCAAACTTTTTAAAACACAGAAGAAATGTTTGTGTTTTACTCTAGGAAACTGAACTGTGTTAAAACTTTACTGTGCAGATAGAAGAAGAGAGAAAATTCATTATATGTAACTTACTTTTAGAATTATTCTTTCTGGAGGTGAGATGTCAGGGAATATTTGAATCAAAAGATGTGAAATTCTTGGCAAATGGGAAACGTATTGGAAATTGTGCTGAATATATTCTCTCTGCCCTTCAAGGTCAAACTCCTTAACTTTTTCTAAATTATTCTCTGCCCTGAGAGACTGAGCTATGCTAATTACATCACTGGGGCCCCAGGTCCTCTGGTTTATGACTGCGTTAGACCAATGAGATTGGTGGAGTTCTGGGACAAGGGAGAATGAGCTCAGGTTAATTATGTTCTCTAGGTGACTCTTGGCTGGTTGCACCCCACAGCAGAAGGTCACTGCTCTTTCTAAGAACACTTGTCCAGCATAACTTTTTTCTTTTCTGAGTCCATGAAACCCCTCTTGTAACTCCCCAAACCTAGAGCACAGATATCTCTGCTTTGGTTTCTATTCCTTTGGTTCTGTATAATCTTTTATTGTTTCTCTGCATTAACATTTGTAATTATACCTTTTGTAAATACTTTCCCCTTCACATATCTTTTTTTTTTTTTTTTTTTTTGGTACCGGCGATTGAACTTGGGTCCTTGCGCTTGTGCAGCAGGCGGTGAAACCACTGAGCTAAATTCCCAGCCCCTACCTTCACATATCTTGATTTTAACTATTTCATTTATTTCCTTGATACAACAATTGTTGAGTGGCACACCAATTGTTACTAGAAGTGGCCTCAAAACAAAGCATTTTAAATTAAAATTCTGAAGTTTTGTTTATAGTATATTTAAGGAACATGCAAGTGAATTCTCTTCCAGGGGAAAATGAAACACAGTTGATTTGTAGCATATATAAAATCAGAATTATTCAAAAGATCACCAGAGAAAACTGGAATGAAGTACCAGAGAAAATAAGACCCTGGGAGAATGACTAGCTACAACTCTGGTGATGACAGTGCAGGAAAGAGTAAACATAACAGGTCTAAGGCTGCTATCTTAATAAGACCTGCATGCAAGATTGGCTCCTGCCACATAACTTGCAATTTTGATTTTGTGGAGGTTTTCATCATTCCCAGAACTAAAAGTGTCTCACTGTGCTTAAATTATTTTTATAAATAATGTGCTACTGAGGTTGCATACCTGCTTTATCGGTAGTCTGAAATTTTGCTACCTATTAGACAGCAAGAAACTACCTGACTAGTCTCCAGTAAAATCCTGGGATCTCTATTGAGCTCCCTGGGTGGACCTTTTACACATGTTGGCACAACTCATTGTTAGAAGAATTAAATGGTTTTTGTTTGACTCCACTGGCAAAGTACTCCTGGAACCTTGTGGTTAATTTCCTCTTTACTTATTGTGGCTCTTCCTTTTCTTATTTTACTTCATATATATTTTTTATAATAAATTGTGTCATGAGTATGACTATAAATGAGTCCTATAGTTTTTTCAGTAAATCATCACAATAGGGATTCAGGACTCAGGGGTCCTCAATAGTGGAATCACCTCAGTACTTCTTACCTCAATAGGGAGAATATAGCATTTAAAAAACAAAGAATGCAGTGGGACTTTGGTTCACAAACTTAATTTGGTCCACAATTCTAGGAAACATGGCCACATTCCTGTTCATGCTGGGAAGATGACCAGTTGTGTTCATCATCCAATGGAGACTTCATGAACAGAAGTAAAATTTCCCTAATGTTTCACAAAATGAAATGTTCATGACCTTATGTTTTACTGTAATTGAAAACTGTGATTATAAAAATAGGAGCGTATGTGAAGGGCCAGTAGTTCTCCATAGCAATTTGAAATGTCTTCTTTCTTATAGCCACAAGGTAGAAATGGCTGAAGATCAACCTCAGAACTGTAAAGCTTTCAAAGCAGTGGAACAAGTCATACTCTACCCCAACAAGTTTACTGCGCTAAAATAATAAAACCAATGGAGGAGTGGCCTTAAAACATTGGCTAGGAAGATATGGATAGAGCTCAGACTGAGAAACTTGAGCATACAAATTTCCCTTTGGTGCTCATATGATAGGTGACAAGATTCATCCAGCCCTTCTCTACATTAAAGCTGTCCTGACTCACTGACTTCCTCAGCTGCTATCAGCTCACACAAGAACCACTTTCACATATGCTTTTTCCTATGGACTAGACTTGACTAGGGCCCTGACATCATCTCCAGTGACCAAGGCTTCGGGAAGACATAAGATGTACATTAAGAGAATTCTAAGACCCTCCTACCACATCTTTATCTCTAGGATCCCTAGAAGAATACGTCAGTGAAATGTGTATGGATATTTGACAGAGGCCAAAGTAATGTACATTTCAGATAACTCAGACTCATTGATAACAGTAAAGCAAATCAGGATTCAGGATATAATATATTGGTCCAAGTGCCTAATATTGATAATAAAAATATGCTAGAGTGGAACACTCAACTCTGCAATGATCTACACTTAGTGAGGTCAATATGCTAGACATGGAATACTGTTTTGGAAGAAACCTGAAAATTCAAGCAATCAGGAATATTGAAATGCACCCAGTGTGTGAGAATTAGACTATAGATCACTAACCATGCTATTTTCACAAACCCAGAATGTATAGTTGGAATGGATATTGTTAGTAACTGGCAGAATATCAAAACTTATTATTTATTAAAGTGTTAGTAAAGTTCAAGTTAAAGCCATGTTAAAGCTCCTATATGCTCATCACCAGAAAGTAAGGTAATACCACATACCTCAAACAGGTACTGGGATTAGAAACATTATCAACGACTAAATATGCAGGGTTGGTGATTACTAACATGTTCCCACTTAAAATATCCTTTCAGTTAGTAAAAACAAACAAAACACTTACACTGCCTCATGGACAATTTCAGTACATTTATTATGAACTAACCCAAGTAATGATGAAATTCAAAGTCACAATTTCAGATATGGTATCTTTTCCTGCATAGTTAAACACAAACCCTGCTTTCTGTTATTTAGCAATTAATATGTCAAGTGTGTTTCTCTCCATCTCAATCAGTGAGCAAGATCAGAAATAGTGTGGATATATCCAATATTAATAATACTGTATATTTCATGTCTTGCTCCAGGGCTATGATATACTTTTTCTCTCTTTTGTGACATACTCAGGGAGACCTGGGGCAATCTGATCAAGAACGTGGTCAATTAAACAGTACATTGTGGGCTGAGGATGTAGCTCAGGGGTAAAGTCCTTACCTAGCATTTGTCGTACCCTGCAAATGATCCCCAAAATAGCAGAAAAAGAAAAGAAAAATCACAGAATAGATGGATAGATGATAGATAGATAGATGATAGATAGATAGATAGAGTTTTGAATGAATCCCCAAATGAGAAAGGACCTTGCACCAAGTTAAGGTTGTAGCACAGCTCCTCACTCTTAGCAAGGTGGAGGATAAGAACCCATGCCCGGGAATGGAAGCGGAGAATTGCTTGGTAGCTTTCCATTTCACATCCAGCCTCTAGTTTTCTCAACCCCGCTCTCTGCTGCAGGAGTCTGACCTGTAGTGATTACACAAAGAAGCTCCTGCACAGCCTGGCTTTTCTTTGGTTGAAATTACAGGCAGTTCGGGCAGGGGTCAGAGAGGAAAGAGGAAGCACCGAGAACGTTTACTTCTCTGGTTCTTTCCTGAGATCTTGCCTGATGCTTACACTATCCTTCAATGGACAGTCTCTGATTCTTGACTCTTCCTCTCCTATCTTAGCAGTGATAATGTCTCCAATTGCTAGCCTGTCTTTTCTTTTCTTTTCTGCCTCCTTTACACCCTGCTTATTTTTAGGTGGTCCTTTTGTAATTTAACACTGTTCAAATGATCAGTTTTGGTGTGCTATCACTTTGCTTTGAAGGAAAACCCAGAGTATGTAACCCCAACTCACTCAAAGGTATGAAAGAATGTGACAGCAGTTCCATGTGGGAGGAGAAGACTAGCAGAGATAGAAGCTTTTGAATAGAAAGCAATGAAGAAGTTAAGTTACTTTGCACATGTCAACATGAAAATATGAATTAGATAGTGAGTAGGTGTTGCCCTTATTTGAAGGTGCAATGAAGTGTGTATAAAAATTCCTAAGGGTGCAAGATAAACGTGGTTGGAGAAGAATGCTATGTTGCCATAGCATCTTCATATTCACCTTCATCATCATCATCATATCAACAGCATCATCCTTCATTAGTATCATAGAAATAACACTAATAAAGCCAGCAGTTATAATAGTATGAATATTGTGAGCAGTAGCAGCAATATTTATAAATGTTGGGAAATAATATTCAGTTTTGGACAAAGAAGCCAAGACTGGAAAAATTAGTAAAGAGAAAACTGAATTTCAGAGATATAAAGAAACAATAAAAGTAACTTGATAGAAAGTTAGATAATATAATTTGGAATCCTCAGTTGGAAGCCAAAAAATTGGAAAGTTAATAAAAAAGTATTTATTCAGCCCCAAATATTTATTGACTTTCTTTTATGTGCCAGGCACTCAGATAAAATCTGATGCTGTGCAAGTGAGGAAAATAGGCAGGGTTTCATTTGTAAATTACTTTTATTCGTGACAATGTGTATATCTTGTGAACAGGATTATTGTTCTTGTTATTTCTTCTATTCTTATGTTATTCAGTAAAGTCATCAAAGGATTACTTTAAAATGACAATTATCTCAGTTCTTTTTTAAAATCTCTAGTCATTTATGAAGTATTTTACATTGATGTGAGCAAGTATATCCAAAATAAAACAAGAAAAACATGCTGCTGCTTATCAAGTTAAGAAAATTAAGCATGAAAACATTAAAGGTTGGTTGAAAATGCCATTAGATTTTGCAGTTTTCTCAGACTCATATTTCTTCACAGTTTTGGCCTTACTGTGTAGATGGAAACTAGAATTATAATAGCTGACATTAAAGTGTACATTCCTTTGGAAATAATCAATAAACTATATTTCATTCAGTCTTCTTTCAGAAGCCTCCATCTTCCCTCTTTCCTCACTTGTTAGCGCTCTAGTAATTTTTACTCTTAGATTGAAAAGATGTTTCATAATGGAATTAAATAGTTCTAAATATGTAAAGTTTTCTATATTTTTGAGCTATGGATAAAGGCAATCATCGTAAGAGGCAGCAAGCACTTTACCATTGGATCTGGTTTTAATTTCCTTTTTTTTTTTTTTTTTTGGTACCAGGGATCAAACGTGGGTCCTTGCACTTGAGCAGTAGGTGACGAACCCACTAAGCCAAATCAAATTCGTTTTTAAAATATTACTTATGAGAAGAAAAGAGTTAAAAATAGGACTTGATCATATGTCTACTCTCTTTCCCTCTACCAACTAGAAGAATGAAATAACAATAAATCTACCAATCAGAGACTAGAAATGAGGCTGTCAGAAGATGTGTCCCATCAAAATTAAGGAGTAAATTAACAGAGGAAAGTAGGAATAATAGGAAATAGTATATCAAATATAAGTGAGAGATAGAGTCCACAGGATGTAAACAGAACAGCTGTATATGTAGCTGGAGAGGATGCGCTAGGGCCTTGTGATGCCAACCAGGCCTGAATTTTAGCTCAGACTGAAGATCATGAATTGGCAGAGGCACTTTTCTGTTTAGCATTCAGCTCTCAAAAAATATTTCTTACATCATGGTCAACTATTTTTTTCTATTGCCTTCATTGGCAGTGAGTATTTAATTTGCATATAAAATTGTAGTTCATTTCTCTTTATTTGAAAAATGGTGAGTCAAATCTATTTGAAATATTAAAGTTATTTAAATGCATGAAAGTTTCCTTCCATATATATGTAAATTTTAAAATACTACGTTCGCATATTTGATAGAAATGTTAGCAGAATGAAACTATGTTTTTATTTCGATGGCTATATTGGACAAAGAACATAACCATGCATTTGACATGACAATTTAAAGCTCAGTTTGCCAGGTACTACAAAGAAATCTGGTTAATAAATCTCTGGTATGAAACATTTTTTTCATTTATTTTGTCTCTAAAGCTATTATTTTTTAACTTTTAATTTTCAAATATTTTTTACTCCTTTGCTGAATAAAAAGCAAGTTGAAAAAGCTACACAAAATGCTTTTGATACATTGCTTTTAATACAATTAAAATTGCATTTAATAATATAGAAATATTATTTTGTGGCTTTCCCCACAGGCATTGAATAAATGTTAATATGAACCCATTTTATATTGAATGTCCTACTCTATTCATTTCAGATGGTTAAGGTAAAGATATACAAGCTCTTTTTAAAATACAAGTGTTTAATTATTCATAAGGATTATTTAACTCAAATAGCTCTAAAAATAATGCAATTTTAAATGAAATATTTAAGTATATTAAATGTTATACATTGTTCATTAATTGTCAAATTTACATAGCATATGTTACTAGCATACTTTCAAAGTGTACTGTGTTGTTTCTATGATTAAATATTTAAGATAAATGTATCCTAAAGGAATTGGCTTTGGAATTATGCAGCTCATATATTTGGATATGTTGCTGGTATGTCTAAGAGAATTGTATTACATTTCTAAAACATTAATTTTCTTAGTTTGATATATTTAAATATAAAAAATCTTGTGGCTTAATCCTATGTGCATACTAAAAGTAAAAAAAGTTTAAATTGTTTTGTCATTATTTTCACTTACCATTAACTATAATAAGAATAATATAATAATGGCCCAGTGAGGTATTCATAATATGCACCCTTTGGGGATTTATATTCTAAATAATGATTTGCTTATGTTGAAATGTGTTGACTAGACCATATAAAACATTTAATATGCTGTTGTTGGTGTAGATAATATTTATATGAATATGTAACTTTTGCTTTAAAGTGTCTTGTGCCAGACTGTGTGTATTAGAATTTTTTAAATGCTAGCTGTCTCATGCTAAGTAGCCATAATACAAGTTAAAGAGCCATGGCTTAAATATATTTATGTAGTTTTCCCTGGAGAAATATGAAAGAATACCTTAGTTATTTTCCTGGTTGCTGAGACACAGTACCTGACACCCCTAACTCTTAAAAGAGGAGGTTTATTTTGCTTCACAGTTTGTAGAGGTTTTTGTGGAGGTCAGCTGGCTCCAAGGCAGGACAGCATGGCAGAGGAGAGGTGCTCATGGCATGGCAGGCAGGAAGCAGAGGGAGGGAAGGGAGGAGCCCTTTCTAGGCCACATTCCCAGTGACCAGTCTCTTCTTAGCAGACTCCTCCTCCTCCTAGTGGCAGGTCAGCTGCAAAGCCCCATCATCCAGTCACCTCCCCAAAGCCCAGCCTATGAGCACCTGAGGCTCTTGGAGGTCATTTAGATATAAACTGTAACAAAGGACAAGTTCCAAGGTTGGAGCTTTCTCACATTGGCTGACAGAGGAACTGGAGTTTGGCCATTTACTGCCATGGATCCATCACTCAAGCACTAAACAACTCATTTGCTGATATTGTGGAGAGATGAGGGCTAGGGCCAGGACAAAGGCAGAAAACTCATGGCTACATCATGTGATCACTGAAACACAAATAAATATACTTTAAAAGCTTGCGGGTAAATTCCAGTAATGTCTCATCAGTTGGTTAACAGGAGTAGGATAAGCTCTTTTTTTTTTTTTCTTCCTTAAATTCTTTTATTGGTACATTTTAGGTGTACAATATGTTTACATTTATCATTGGGTGCTTGTACCTGTACATGATGTACCTTGGTTCTTATTTTTTCTCCCATTACATGTGTGCCCTTTACCCCCTCCACCCTTCCCTATTTACATAGACTTTGTTTCCATTTTTTTTTCTTTTCTCCTAATTTTTCCTTTCCCTTCTTTCCTTTCCCCTTCCCCTCCAACCACCCCTACCCCTTTGGACCTTTTCTTCCTATTTCAAATTATCAATTATTCATTTTAATCATTTTAACCCTTATTTACACTTTCAGTTTCTCACACTAGAGAAACTATTCAGTATTTACACGTGTCCTATTTATTTCACTTAAGAGTATGGCCTCAATATGCATCCATTTAGCTATAAATGTCTCTAGTTTCTCATTCTTTATGGCTGAGTAGTACTCCATTTTATAAAAAAACATATCTTCTTTAATAAGCTCTTTTTTACTTTTGATTGCTTCATTTTTTTCTGGACTATCAATAAATAGGATCCTTATCAGTAAGGATTACAGACAGATAAGATGTCCAGAAAGGCTAATACATCAATATCTATAAGATAGCTGAAGATATTGGCCACCAAGGAAGCACACAATCTCCAAATTTTATAATTATAGTACAAAAGATTTTTCACACAGTTTAGTGTTTGATCTTGGACAATAAGCACATAAAAGGACTTCCAATTGTTACAGGTGGCTTGTGTCTATTATTTCAGGAACTTACTGGTACGCACAACTGAAATTTGTTCCTTTTAATTGCAGTTCTTCAACTTCCCATTTTACTTACTTCAATGTCAGAATAGTTTCAAAGTAGAGGATTTTAAATCAAGTTTATTTATGGTAGGTAAGTCTGTGTCTGTTTAATAGATTTTAGGAAAGCCAATGTACTTATAAATAAGTCTTTGTTAATTTGCATATCAGTAGGTATGGCAAACTTCATGGATAAATATGTCTGATCTTTTTTAGTCTTTGTGTTTATTAGCACATGTGGGCACCGCATAATGATGACATTCCTTGTGGGGAGTTGGTACGTGTGTGTTATATTCTTCTTTCACCCCCTGTCCTTCCCCTACTATCTCCTTCCTCCATCTCTTGACCTCCTGCCCATTTGAGAAAGATCGCTCTACTACTTCTTATCATCTATCTTTTATTTAGCTCTTTGTTCACATTTTGGGTTTCTCATATAAGAAAAACCATGTGACATTGAAGCTTCACTTAACATTATGGACTCAAGATGCATCTACTTTCCTACAGATTTTCTCTTCTTGAGATTATATAATTTGTGGTTTAAAACTTCAGGGAGTTCTATTGCCTTTCTTTGGTTACTGACATATTAAGGAGTTCCAGAGGTACCGCTATAACCTGGGCAGAAAAAATACACATAATTCTATATATAAAATATATCATTCATGCAAATTATTACTTAATGTATGGTTTGTAAATGATAAATTTAGACACTCAGTTGAAAATATTATTTTTGACATTATTATTCTTCACTTTGGGAAACAAATTCAAATAACACAACTGATTTTATCCTCAAAGCTCTTTCAGGGAACCATGAAAGATATGCTGAATGACAGTCTTAAATGTCACAGAGAAAAATCTGCAAAAAGAAGATTAATATTTAGGGGGATTTAGAAGATCACTGGTAAATCTGAAAAACAAGCAAACCAAAGTAAACTAACCTAGATTGTATAGTTGTATTTCATAAGGAAATAAAGGCTAAACAACAGATTTTCATTTCTAACCAGTATTTTATTAAATATTGGCCAAAGAAGCTTTAACTGACAGACTAGAAAATCAAATCACATAGGTCAACATATCCTTTAGGTTAACAGAAAAGTGTGGTGGTGACGTGGCTTCCATCATTGGAACAAATTGATGGTTTATACTACAATAAATTAGAATTTAATTGTATGTATTTTATACCTTTAGATTTGTTTTTGACATTAAATCCAGTTCTAGTTTCTTGAGCAATTTTATTGCCTGCAAATCTAAATGAAAATCTGTGGTTAGCTGTTCTTTTGCTAAGAAATGGTAGAAAGCAATTATGATAATACAGATATGATAAATTTGAAATTCTCTACAGGACGTATGTAAAAGAAAAAAGAAAGCAAATTCTGGAAGCCAGTTCTTATAGGGTGAGGTGATGTGGTGGGACACCAAGATTTATAGTTGCTAGGCACGAAAAGCAACTCGAGAATAGATATTTTCAACACATGTTACAAATAGATTCAGTATTTATAAATAAATGTATCAGAAAGCAGTTTATAGAGCATTCAGAATGAGGTTAAAGGCAGAAAACACTATTTTTACACTGAATATGTGCGTATGCCTAATGTGTGTATATTTTATATATGTAATATATATAACACTTGCACAACAGAGTACCTACGTAAGAGTGAGAAAGTATATAATTACATTAAATAAGTATGTAACTATAGTAACTAAAAAATATATGTGAAAGAGTTCTTCCTGTTGAAGTTGTACTGTTGAAATTTTATCCTAAACAATTGTACCCTAGAGAATCACTAGGGTTACACTATGTTTCAAATCACTTTCAGCATCTTCCCACTTCCATAAATAATGTCAGTTGTTTAAGCATTTAGTTAGTAAAAATGAGATAAAAATTTTTGACAGGAAATACTTTGTGACTCATTTGGACAGTCAGAGAAAATTAGTAAGACAGCCAGTTCATCATACTGCCATTTTAGGTAATTCAAGAAGCAGTACATTTTTAAGCAATGATGACAATGCTGGAAGAACCTAAATTAAAAGTCTGTAAAGTTAATAAACATAATGACAGATGATGTTTTTATTATATATAGCTAAATAAAAAAGTAACTATAGAGGATTTTACCTAGTCATGCTGCAAATGTATGAAAAGATTTTATTACTAAATTTAATGTATTATTTTATTAACTGAATCAGGAGACATCTAAATAACAGCTAATCATAATAGCAAGCTATATTAATTTATTCTTTAAACAAATCTTTATTGATTATCTATTAGGAGTCGGGTGGTATGCTACATGCTAAACTTATAAAAAGCAATGAACAAGGTAGACATGATGACATGATGCCTTACCTCGTCACTTATTTTACAGTGGAGGAAAGATGAATAAAAAGGCATCAAGTACTAAGATAAGGGATAAAAAACTGCTATGGAAGAACTGAATGATACTTAACACTCAGTCTAGACAAGTCAGAGGTAATCTCCAAGGCCTTCTTACTCTTTAAGGAGATTAATAGGATTTTGTTTTGTTTTGGTATGCAAAAGGTTCTACTTGGGGAAATTATATAAGGACTACATATTTCTCCCCTTTCTCTTCCATGAGATCTGTACTTATTCATACTCCAGTAAAAGGGAGGTTGTAATGATAGAAGATAATAGAAGTAATTTTCCAATAACACCGGCAACATACTAGGACATTTAGCTTTGTATTTTATATGTCATTCCAGAGCTGGATAAGGCAAGTTCTTCTTCACAGTCACTACTTTCAGGTTGAGGTCCTGTGATTAGCCCCAGTGCCAAGAGGCATCAGGCACAAAATTGATGAGCCTGTGTATTGAAAGCCCGAACCAGTGTCTGAGAGTAAGAAAATGAGATTATGATTACTGTGTGGAACTGGATATGAGAGCTAGAAAAACAGTTTAGAGAGGGTAGGCAAAAGAGGGTGAATGATAGAGAGTCTTCCTAATGCCATTGAAAAGAGAGTCTCAAGTGTGCAGGAAAAATAAACAAAAAGCCATCTTGCACTATCATCTCTAGTGTGCATGTGTAATCACGTAATTTTTAAACAATAATTTCTGCTAATGGACATTTCTTCTTTGAACTTACAAGGCTTGAGGACATTGCTAATAGTATATAAAAAGCTTTATAATATTGGATCATTATGAGTTAGGAAGAACTCTAAGGAGCTAACCAATATTGGCTAGGATAGCAAGTATTGTCTGATGTGTATTTTCTTCATTCAAAATACTGATGTGCTTATACTTCACTGGCAAATATAGACATCTCTTATAATTCCTCAAAGCTGTATCTCAGTATCTATAGAATTAAAATTGCTCTCATATTTTTATTAGGCTGTTTAGTTTTGATACCACTAGCTTGGATATTGAAATGACTACTTGAAATTATAAAAAAGGAAATGGCATGACAAATTTCTAATATAAATCCTTGAAAATCCTGTATGGTAAGTACTTCTGTCTGTGAAAATACTTTCTAAAATCTTACTGGCTTTGATGAAGTAGCTTTGAAATCTGGGTTCACTTCTAAGAAGAACTTGAGACAAAGGTTTATAAGGGAAGAGAACACAGAAAAGGGAGGAATAGAAAGGAGAAGACAAACATTACTGAAAAGATACCAAAAATTATTTAGGGACATTTAAAAAGCACAAGTTAATGTCTCAAAACAATTTTTTTATTGCTAAGGAAAAAGAAGCCTCTCAAAAGTTGTAGTAAATACCTGGAAGTTGCTTCTACATGCACTACAGCAGAATGCTATTTAAAACTTTTTGAAGGGTTTTCTGGAGCATTTGAATTCAATATTTACATTGACCCCCCAAAATTATTTTCTATCCAAATTTTCATGCCATCAAAAGCAAGCTATCCTGAATAATATGAATCTCATAAGGGCATTGGAAGTCTATAAAAGGAACTTTACTACTCATGGACATTTAAAATGGCAAAGCTCAGATCTAGAAGGATCCAAAAACTACAAGGAAAAATACTTGTCCCACATTAGTGCCTCCTGGCTTCATCATTCCAGAGTTCAGGAAATTATTACCCCTGTAAACATGGACCCAGCTTTCAGGAAATTAGGATGAAGAATGGCTAGACAATGTTTACTCAGATGAAAGTTAATGAATATGACAAAGGTATCTATTCCTTTGCATAGACTTAGTAAGGAAACTCTCAAATAGCTTTTTTTAAAAAAAGACAATGTCCACACGGAGAAACTTTTCAATTGCTCTCAGTTCTCTAAGAAGGGATGTCTGTTACCCAACTCACTTCTGCTGAGTAGAATAACCAAGTAGAAGCTGCCAGTCTTAGTAAACTAGTCTTGCTCAAGGAAATAGTCCTGAAAACATTTTGGAACAAACAATTGTGAAACTGATGCAATCATGAAATAGAGACTACCATAGGGATGGGAAACAGGCAGACCTGGGATTTTACCTGCTACTCATTAAAAGCATGATTTGCATTGTATCTCTTTTTTCTTTCTTGGACAGTCAGGAACCTAAAAGTCTTTTGGTTTTAATAAACCGTAACTGTTAACCAATGTCTAGCAAAGTACTGCCTTTTAGAACTCCATCTACCTATACTAGAAGCAGGCTTCAACTGTTTATTGCTACATAACATTTTTTTGAGAAGCTAAACAATTTAAACTTTTAAATAAAAGAATACCCAGCCAGTATTGCATCAAAATTTGCTACATTGTCTCAAGCTTCAACTGACTCTGATTCCTAAAGACCTTTAAGATTTTAACAAACTCAAAAATTCTAATTATGTTCCTTTTATGCCCTTCAATGACTTTGTGAAATTGAAAATACTCTTTAAAATATGTCCTTAGGTCTTGTGAACATAAAGGTATTTGGATTTATGCTTTCTTGTTGAGCAGTCCTATTTTTATATTAATCTGGTACCATCTAATCAATATACAAACACAAGTACACACACAGACATTACATATAATACAACATTTATACCAACACACCAAAAACAAAGACTTAAAGTTATCTTTTACTGGTTTTTAAGAAGTTATACTGTTGGTATGATTTACCTTTTTACAGACTTTAGCAATGTCTGAAAGCAGGTTTTCTGGTTGTAGCAAGGTAAAAACATATCACAAAAGAGACTGCTTGGCTAATTAATCTGAGTTTGAATTTCCTGAAGCTTTTTCTCCTTTATAAGTTTTAGTTTAAAAACTCTTACCCCAGGTTTTAAGATATTTTTATTATGTTAAAGTTCAGATATAGCTCTTCAGAACTTTACACATCTTATCCCACCTCTATTGCTCAAGACTTCTAGAAGAAAAAAAAAAAAGGAACCAGTTTAGGAAAAATACTCTCTACCAAGAAAAGCACAAAGATAAATCATCTGTTGTTAAATTTCTCCATTTTTCTGGTTAAGAAAAGGAAGTTGCAGGAGAAATAAATAAATTTTCAGCAAACAAGTTTTGACAAATATTTGGAAGCAAAACCAGCTTAGAGTGAACCAAGGACTGTTGACCAAAATAAAGGCAAATTTAAATCCCCATAAATTCACCAAAACTAACCAATATATTGATATTCCAAATAGTGATAACCAATATAGAAATGATATGGGTAGCACAAAATATTTATTTGCAATACAATTGCACATTCTTTCTGGGGCTGATTCGAACCAAATGCAGCTAAATAATGATAAATTACTCTTCAAAAAAGTAAAAGTGCAAATCCAGAAGGGAATTATTTCCACCAAGTATTTAAAAAATGAATTTCAATCTGATAATGCCTTTCATTATTCATGATTTTATCCAATCATTCTCCTAGTCACACTTAGTACACATTATAGGACAGGAAAATCTTATTTCAAGACCATACTTGTGCTTGTCAGCCTGCAGGGTGATTGTTCCTATGAGTAAGGGCTATGAAGACAGGCTTCCTGTATTTCCCAGTATGAACACAGAAACACTCATATGTTCCTGGAGGGCTGTACTGGCACAAGAAGTAGACAAATGATATGGTGCCCATGGGGTACAATTTCTAGAAAGCCAGAAAAATTTATTTTCCTTTTTCCCCCTTCTTACTCTTTGTTACATCATTTTCTGTAGGTCTCTCAAATTTCTCCACCACTTCCGATCAAAGTCATTGATAGCTTTGTTTGCATTGTTCTGTAGTATTTCTTTCAAAGGATCTTAGCATAGTAAAACTTTAAAAGACCGTGTCTCTTTTCAAGTCAGAGGACAGATTTGTTTTCTGCCCAAGATAATACAAATAATGTCTTCCATGATCTAAAGGCTTGTTAGCTTTGCTAGCAGTCACCTTATAAGTTCGAGGATTTTCTTAGTTGTAACACAAATCTACCAATATGCACCATGTACCAAGGCTGCTTTGCATCATCCACTGGACTTGCAAGGATGGAGATGGAAAGGAGAGGCAAACACAAAATTTTTGACATTTGCTAGGCCATCAGTGCTTTTGCATGTATTAGCAGCCTTTATGAAACTATGGCAACCTGTTTGTTAGATAGCACAGTTCCCAATTTGGCACTTTCTGGAAAGCGGAAGAAGGAAGTGATGGAGAGGAACAAGCGAAAAGAAGGAGGAGCAAGCTGTGGGAAAAGAGGGGGTGAGGGAGGCTTTATTAGCCTGCATCCACCCAAGTTTCTTTTCCTAGCATTTGGATTGAAATTACCTTTAGTGTTCATCTCAGAAACTGATTTTTCTTTGAAAATTACCAGAGCAGAAAAGTACTCATTGAGGTACCTGTTGGAAATAAATGAAGGGAAAAATAACATTGTCACACGTTGCGACAAAATTTTCAGGATAAAATCAGATACATAAATGTTTTCCTACTTTGGTCCCTTTCAGATGGAAAAACACACACCTGTTATTGTTTATATCTAGATGTCCCTCCAGCACCTCATGCACTCAAACAGGGGGCTTTGGGGAGGTGATTGGATCTTGGGGGTGTTGTACTCATCAGTCCACTGAAGAGTTTATATCTAAATGTGAGGTTGGGAAGTAAAACCTGGTCAGAGGAGGCGTGACCTGGAAGGATATATCTCCCCACTCTCATTGATCTCTCTCTGCTTCTATCCACCATGCCATGAGCTGTTTCTCCTCTCCCATACTCTGTCATACTGCTCTACCTTGGAGTTGACTATGGACAATATCTGGAAACCATGAACCAAAATAAACCTTTAGTGTTGTTGGTGTTGAGTATTTTGTCTCAGTGATGAGAAAGTAACTAAGAAAATATCTCTATCGGACACAAAGCTTATAAATCCTTTTAGATTCTTTCTACCACTTTTGCTTTCTCGTTGATGACACCAATTCATTCTGGATGACATTTGCAAAGCCACTCTTGTATATACTGCCAAAAGGAGGGGAGTTAATTTGCCAACTTTCCTGGTTTCACATCTTTCTTACTTCACCTTCACTGCCTTGAATATTTAATTGCAAAATAAAATTAACATTTTAAAAGGAGCAGATGAGACATGAATACACCCGCCCCCATTCTGGGAGACTGAGGCAGGAGGATCAAGAGCTAAATTCCAGCCCAGGCAATTCAGCAACTTAATGAAACTCCATCTCAAAACAACAACAACAACAATAAAATTTAAAGACCTGAGGATATAGGTCAGTGTGAAGGCCCTAGGTTCAATCTTCAATACTGGAAAAGAAAAGTCCATTCTTATACATTTTTCTAGACAACCCTAAGACATCTTATGCATTCTTTTAAAAAATGTTTTTCATAGCATATGTTTGTAGTACATAATGATTATATTCCTGCTGGGGAGTTGGTACATGGACATCTTAACTTTTTTTTCATGCTCCCCATCTCTTGATTCCCCATTCTTCAATCACAAGAACATTCAGTTCCTGGAAGGTAAGATCCAAAAATACAAGGATCAAAAAGGAAGACAATGCCTAACTGTTTTAATGCTTACCATCCATGTTCAGATTCCATATCTAAGTCTTCTTCCTTGTTCATTATGTACAGTTTAAGCTGGAAATGATTTTCCCCTTTAGGATGAGAAAAATGCAAATCTTAGTAAAGTATAGTATTCCCTACCAGTTAGGTCATTTAAAATTGCAAAATAATGAAATACGCTCAAAAAACATGCACACAGAGTAGCCATGATTGTGAGAGGTTTGCTAGGAGAAACAGGGATTATTGTCAGAAATGAATCCAGCTTGCTCCTCAGTGATTTTCATCAATTTTAGAAACATTTTCAGGATTTATTGAGAAAAATCTAACACAAACAAACATATTTGTATATTTTAGAGAAAATTGGCAAAATGGAGGAATATTTTTCTGAAAAGCAAAAGGAATTCAACATGCTATACTCTTTAATTTCAATGCATACAGCCAGAAGTAAATATTTGCTGTGCTATGATCTCAGGCTGGGTAACTTAGGGTAGTCTAACAGGGGAGTTTTATTATTCTGCCTTCACAATGACATAAATATGTTTGGTGGAGATGACAGCCAAGGAAAACAGATCAGTCTGTACAGTTTACTGATTTCACCATGGAACAGAAATTAATTTTCCCATTGCCTTCAGAACAGGGTTTAAATTCCTTAGCCTACCTTAAACAATTTTAGAGGACATTATGGCCACCCATGTCTCCAGCCCCTTCTCATACCATTCTCATTACTCCTACCAGGATCTTTTCTCTCCTGTGGACCAGCCAAGTTTCCTGTTCTCTGATTTCAAATTCTGGAATGAGTTTTCCTGTCAATTTCTAGCAATTTCTACCCACCTTTCGGTTTTAACTTAAAGATCACTACCTAGAGGAAAAAAAGAGAGAGAGAGGGAGAGAGAGCAAGTATTGACCTCTCTGCTTTTCTACTTCAGGCTGAAGATGGAGAGGGAATGGATTGGCAGTGTCTGACTATCAGTCTGAGAGAAAATGATGTGCACCTTCAAACTTTAGCAGTGAGAGGGGAAAATAAGTCAGGCTGTCAAATAAGCGAGCAAGCTACTACACTCCTTGAGATAAGATGGGAAGTGAGAGAAAGTGAGAGACTGGTGCATACAAAGATGACAACAAATCTGACCAAGAGCTGACCTTAAACTTCATTATACATTCATTGTGATACATTTCTATAGCAAAATCTCCACCCACAGGAGAGACATAATGCCTTTCTAAGTACATGTTGGGCAGTGTGCAAATGCATGCTGCAGAATAACTTAATTCCATTTGGTCTAGAGACCCCTCTTTCTTTTATAAGAAAAAACAAACATGAAGCATGGTGGCACATGCCTGTAATCCCAGCACTCTGAGGCTGGCAGGAGGATTGTAAATTCAAGCCAAATCTAATCCCCAGTACAAAAAAATTAATTAATCAATAATATTCCCTTGAGAGCCCACAAAAGTGAGATATAGCTTCTGTTAGGAGCTGCTCTGTCTGTGGAGTAGCCATCTTCTGATGTTTTGTTTTGTTTTCCTGGAGCTGGTTGCTGTGTTTCTTTTTCATAATAAGCTTTCATTTATTTTCACTTTAGAGTTAGTCCATGTTTGATTTCCATTTAATGTGACTATAAACCGTGCTAGCCAGTGACGCTCCTATCAGATGTGTTTTTAGAGTATTCTGACCTGATTGATTAGAGATTGTATAGCAGTTCATAGTATGTGGTAAGCAGAAAATTTACTAAAGTGAAAGACATTAGAGATGGCCATGTCTTAAATCAACTATTCACCTAAATTCAGAGGAATTTTGCAAGGGTGGGCTGGAGTGATGTTGGCCTGGTATTGGTGGTGAAGGGTAGAGACTTGGCTTCTCCTTTCTGTCCATGAGCGCTGCATTCCCTCTTCAACCTAATGTCACTGTCACTCTACGTCCTTCATTCACAGACACTCAGGATTAAATATTGAGCAGAAAAGAACTGAATGCATTAGAAAAGAAAACTAAATATTTACATCATTTGCTACTGAGAAAAATGTAATAGTAAAAAAAGAAAAATATTGGATTAGAGAAAATGCTGTACAGATGACCTGTTAAGAAAATTTTGTGTGCATGTCCCAGTGGGAAAAAAGTTTCCACAAAGACTGGAATTTCAGAGAATTAGAGTGAGGAATTTACAAGAACTGTTGCCATCAGTATTACAAATTACAATCCCTGTTTAAATTTTTTCCCGTTTTCTTGGGTGGAAGAGAGAAAGTCTGAGATCATCTTTTTTCCTTAATTATTATTTAAAATTATATTTACCATCAGAAAAATAGGGACAGATTAAATTAATGATTATAGTATATAACATATTAATATTAATATATTAATATATAAAATATTACAATCATATTATAAATGCTATATATTACATACTACAACATTTAGAATGTATATTATATATTATAATCATTAATCTGTCCATAGGGACTAATACACTACTGGCCCTTAACTTGTTACTCATTAAAGGCACAATCTGTGTTTTCTTCAGACATAATCAGGGTCTTAGCAGTTTTTACTAAAACCCCTGACTCCATTCAGTCCTACAAATGTCCAATAGACATCTAAAGTAGGACAAAGAAGGACATTCATTTTGTAAAACTCTGGGTTAAATTCTTCTCAGCTGTGCACATATGTATGTTAATAAATTAGGTAGTGTCTATATAAAAGTTGGCAGAAGAGATTTATTAGCCCCAGATTTATTTGGCCTACCCTGTAATCCCGGTATTCTGGAAGACTGAGGCTCCATGATCCAAGCTCAATACCAGCCTGGAAAATTTAGAGACTGAGACCCTGTCTTGAAATGCAAATAAAAAGGACTAGGAATGTAGTTCAGTGCAAAGGCCCTAGGTGGTTCAATTCCAAGTGCTAGGGAAACAAACAAATACCTAAACAAACAGATATCTAAACTATCTCATTGCCCTTGAAGACAGAGGACATTGAGATAAAGTTTATTTAAGACCAGCTAAAATTAACATTCAAGATTCACATATTCATCGAATTAGCAGCCTTTATAATGTCCAGTTCTAGGACTTCTCTCCCTATTGCCCTTGGGGGGATGTCTAGAATCACCAGTCAATGTCCTGAAGGAATGGTCACCTGGATTCCAGGAAAAGTAGAGCCTCAAATGACTGAGAACTCTGCAAACAGAGGCAAGATTACAGGACTATGATACCAGGATGGAGATAATGATGAATGGGCCTGGTCCCAACCTGTTCATCCTTAAAAGCTGCCCCCCTGCTTTTGTGGCAGGCCAATTTGATCCTCTTCATCAGAGTGTGTCCCCTCTCCCACTCAAGTTAGAATCCAGTCCTTTCCCTATCTTCCCTCCTACTTTCTAATTAAAACTTTTGCCTGGAAATTCACACTTTCATTTTAGTTTTAATTTCCATTATCACTAAAACAAAGACCCATGCTAGCTGATGACACTATATTTTGTATTGTTATCTTAGAATACATTCCATCTAATTATATTAAAAAGCTTATTTCAAAACGGTATGCCACATTAACACTAGCAGCAGCCTCACGTCTTTTGCTTACACCATCTTTTGATGACATCATTTCCTTGTGCTTAACTTAATATATGTGCATATATATCCATCATGCAGCATAGGTATGTAGGAGGCTCTTCCCTCCAGTTCTGTGTAACTACGTTCTGTGATGTTTGCACAAGGATGAAAATGCCTAACAATGCATCTCTCAAAATAAAACCTCATCCTTAAACAATGAATGACTGTACTATTTGAAGATAAGAAAGAAAAATGTACAACAAAAAAATATAAGATAGTGGGATATGTTTAAACACTGTGATAGAAGGCACTTAGATATTAAAAGGTTGAAAAGATTATTAGATCTAGAGTGGGAGGTAAGGGAAATAATCAGGGCTTAGGAGGTATTTGAGTAAGTTTAGAAGAATAACCTGAGCTTATTCTGGGGACGCGGTGAGATGATGTTGCTTTCTAGGGCAAAGAGCCTTATGCACATGGATGAGGACTTGTCCACAGCGTGTCCATAACAGGAACCCAGGGGAGCGCCTGCTCCTTATACCGCAGGGCAAAGGAGTTAAGATGTGTTCTGTACATGTGCCAACTCCCCCAGGGAATATTAACATTATGAACTGCAGACATGTACTAATAAAAAAAGGGAAAAGGAAAAGAAAGAAATGATCCTGAAGAGGAAAGTGGAGGCAGAACACAGAAATAAGTCACTGAGACAGGAAAAAAAAATAATATATAAATAGAGGGCAATATGTTCAATATCAAGAACAGAAGCAACATTAATAAAGCTCTTAACTTTGAATATCTTATGTTTTGTAACACATCATTTGAAGTCTGAATACTGAGACAAAATTTCTATAGGCATCTAATATTATTTCTTTTAATATTTAACTCCTTCTTAAGGTCCATACTACATTTGGTCCATCTACTACTTTCAATCATCTCTAAAGTTTTACTACATTATGAACCCTCCAAGAAGAAAAGAGGGGAGAGTCTATAAGTTCAGCAATCACCTGATATAATCCATCAAATGGTTATTTTGCAGATTTGAGTAACATTTAGGCTTTAAGAAATGTAAAATGTTGAATTTTGCACAGAATGGCATTTCTTGAATAGCATGGTACTCTCCCGAGGGCAACTGAGAAAACTGTGTAGTTGAAGTTTGCTGAAAACTTCTGTGACCAACATACCAACAAATTCTAACTTAATGAACTTATAATAGTTATGACTCCCTCCCCTCACAGACTTAATTAATTATATAAGGAATCAGAAGCTACTGTCCAGGAGAAGCTTTAGCATAGAAATGATAGGAATGTATGTTATCTTCTCCAAAAAAGTCAAGAAATTTTGAAATTTTAATGCACCTACTATTGGTCATATGTCTAATTTCTTCAATACCAAGAACACTGCCATTTTTATGTGATACAAAGGAGATATGTTTATCTTTACTACATCTAATTGAAAGTTGTCTTCACCAACATTTCCTGAAAACTTGCATTCCCTTCCCACTCTCAGAATCAATAATGTAGAGTGAATGGCCCTTTTTTCACTTTTCCATGAACTAGGAAGTCCCAAAATACAATGCTCTGGGTTGAGCCACCATCCCAGGCTTTTGTTTCTGCTTTAGTAGCTGAAAGTCTGGAGCCAAATGCGGAAGCACATATCTGTAATCCTAGCCCTCTAGGAGGCTGAGGCAGGAAGATTAGGAATTTGAGCACAACCTGGAGAATTTAACAACTCAATAAGACCCTGTCTCAACAAAGGAGGAGTGAGAATGCAGCTTAGTGTGAAGGCCCTGGGTTTGATCCCCAGTACTGCAGTAAGCAGGAGGAAGAGGAGAAGGGGATAAGAGGAGGAAGAAATCTGGTGTTGATGCTACTTCTAAATGTCCGACCTACTGACCCAGGCCTATTCCCTTGTATGCCTCGCCTGTCACTGCTGCTACCCATGCTAGTGTTGGTTCTGACCCCTGCATTCTCCCAGGGCAGGAAGGTAATTCATAGTAAGAAACAGTCACCCCTGCTTGCCGTGATATGACCAGTTACAGCCTGACTGAACTCTAGTACACTTTGAATAAACAAATTAGCCTGTTCTGTTCCTAGTCACCTGAGGATGGTTTGGAAGAAGTTCTGTTGGTGCCTTTCTAAGATAGGAGATCAAAGCATATTTTGCTTCCCTCAGTTTGGATTTGAATCCAACATCACTTGTCCTGTTCATGTCTGAATGACCAACTTTCTCCCCATGTCACACTGTCATTTGCAGCATTCTGGCCTGGTGGAGTCACCTCAGTATCTTCTTTCCTCTCTCATTTTTTTCTTCTCCATTCCCTCTTCTTTTTCTTTGTAATATTTTTATTGCAAACTCATGGGTGGGAGAGGCAAAGAAGGGGGAACTCAGAGGACTCTTTCCTAAATAACAAACTTCTGACTTCATGTAAATTTACAATCCAACTTCATCCAGTAGCTTCCAAGTCAAAAATGCAAAAGCACCACTATTTCAGCAATAGCTTACTGGATACAGAGGGGTATGTATGCAACTAAAATGCAATGTCTAACTGTTAACATTTCAAAACAATTATTTATCTAATTTCCAAATGATGCAAGTGGGAACATACTTGTACATTTTAACCTCAGACTCCACTTCCCTAATAATCCTTTTTTAAAAAATCCTAATAGAGTGGTATTTCGGTTCACAAACTTAATTCTTTCCACAATGCTGGTTGCAAACTGAATTGGATGAGAACTACATCAAATTCAATGGTTAGGTTAGGTTCTACTTTGACCTTATAGGAAAATTGGGTTTGGTTTTCGTCCAATTCAGTTTGTGGCCAGAATCGTGGAAATAATGAAGTTCGTGAACTGAGGTGCCACTGTATTCTCAACTCTACACATTTGTGTCCTCCTTCTTTCTCAATCTGCAAGCATCCCCTCTTTCTCCAGAGCCTGGGAATTTCCTCCCTTTAACCCCACTCTTTGGCTGTCTTGTGTATATACTCTTTTTCACTTTCTCTATTTTGCTTTCCTATCATTATTATGTAGATCTATGTAACTTCTGTCCCCAGTTCCCTCTCCTGCATCTCTGGCTCTGTCCCCTGTCCAGTTGTTCATTACTCCTTGAAAGGGTCTTCCAACTCTGGCCCTACATGGCTATTACCTGAGTATCTGATTAAGTTTGTTTACCTCTAAAATACAAACATCATAATGCAGAGGTGAATAATAAGTGAAATAACACATGTCAATCATTTAGAGCAAGGATTGGCATAGTTAATAATCAAACAATTGTTTTTCTTTTTAGGAAATTGGGATACACAGGCAGCTCTTTACAAGGCAGGTGAAAGCAAGAGGTGTGGCAGTGACTTTTCCTTGGGCATCCAAGAGCACAAGCAAATCTGAATATACTTATGTTAATGAGAATTTGGTGAGAAAGATGTGC